>NC_081407.1:6206378-6915128 GCF_030272615.1 Cryptomeria japonica | reverse complement strand
CAGAGACAATGAAGAGGAAACACAAGACCACATCAATCTACCATGTGAGAAATATGGCAAAGGCTTCAAAATCCTACAAAAATTGGGGTATGATGGAAAAAGCCCTCTGGGATTACGAAAGGAAGGTATCATTGAACCTTTACAACCTGAATTGACTTTCAAGAAGGAACGCTCGAAAGGACTTGGTTTCTTAACTTCCAAGGTCCACACCCAAAGGATAGAAGAAGCCTTACAAATCAAAGCTGCCAAAATTCAACAAGAGAATCGCTATTCCACAGATTCCAACGAATGGGAATGGGGTTCCGACAAGTCTTCCAGTGACTACGAGCTGACCGAGACATTCAGAGAGCTAGATGAACCCACAAAAGAAGAGGAGTTTTATAACAAATTTAGAGTTGGTCAAGAAACAACCCATGAGGATTCCACATAGTCCTTGTCTCAAGGTTCTAGGTTGAAATCACATAGGATGAGAACACCTGTCCCAGAATGCACTACTAGTGATGATAATTTGGATTCGCTCGTGATCGAGACTGATGAGGAGAGTGCCATTGATGACCTCGATAATTACCTTGACATACTCGAATATAACCACATCTTCACTCTTAGCCCCGCTAACTTCGAAGACATTAACGGCCTTCCTCTTGTTCACCACCAACTCATTGACTGGGATTATGAAGGACCTGCACAGTTTGATACCTTCCAAAACGATTAAGTTTTTATAGACTATGTGGGCATAAGAGGTGATCTTCCCCCTGGAGACCATAAAGCGGGATACACTATAGAACTCAATAGCATGGCATATTTTGGTGAGGGTGTCAGACCTTCCAGTCGCAAAAATGTGAAAATAAGAACAAATCAAGGGTCTTATGGCGAAAACCACATTGTGGCGCTATCTGACCCCAAAAAAGTAAAAAGAAAGGACGTATCTGAGGGTGAAAACCTCTCTGAGGCGCCTAAAGATGGAAGGCTCGACATTCTCCCAGCATCATATGAGGAAAAGTCCTCCATGTTGGTAGAGGAGACTATCAAAACAAACATTGGTACAGAAGAGGTTCCACACAACATATTCCTAGCTCAATCACTGACAGAGTCCGAAAGGTCAAAATTCATAAGTTTCTTCAAAGAACGACAAATCAACTTTGCCTGGTCATACGCTGATATGCCTGGATTAGATCCGGATTTGGTAATGCATCATTTGACAGTCAAACCGAGGGCAAAACCAGTAAAACAGAAACTAAGAAAAATGCATCCACAAGTGGCATTACTAGTCAAAGTAGAATTGGAGAAATTACTCGATGTCAGATTCATATGCCCAATCGATTATCCTGAATGGATCTCCAACTTGGTACCTGTTAGTAAACCAGATCGCAGCATCAGAATTTGCACAGATTTCAAAGACATCAACAAAGCTTGTCCAAAGGATGACTTCCCATCACCAAATATTGACTTGATTGTTGATCTCACAGCAGGTCATGAAATGTTATCATTAATGGATGGATTCTCTGGTTATAATCAAATAAGGATCGCACCTGAGGATCAACATAAAACAGCATTTACTTGTCCTTGGGGAACTTTCTGCTGGAATGTCATGCCTTTCGGGCTAAAGAATGCAGGTGCTACATATCAAAGAGTCATGACTACTATCTTTCATGATCTCATGCATGTAACTATGGAAGATTATGTTGACGACCTCTTGGGCAAATCAATAGACAGAAATACACATTTGGACATACTTTCAGTCCTCTTTGATCAGTTGGAAAAATACAAAGGAAGATTAAACCCCAAGAAATGTGTCTTTGGAGTAACCTCCGGGAAGCTCCTAGGATTCATTGTATCCAAAAGAGGAATTGAAGCTGATCCAGCAAAAGTTAAAGCCATCTTGGAAATGCAACCACCAAGAAATATCAGTCAACTTCGATCCTTACAAGGCAGACTTCAGTCCATCCGAAGATTCATAGCACAACTGGCAGATAAGTGTAATCCGTTTCAGCACCTACTACATAAAAACATCAAATTCAAATGGGATAATAACTGTCAACAGGCTTTCCAAACGCTCAAATATTATCTTCTAAATCCACCAGTTTTGATGCCACCAGTTCCAGATCAGCCTTTGTTACTATACATATCAGCTACTCCAACCGCACTGGGGGCACTCTTAGCACAACAAATTGCTCAAGGCAAGGAAAAAGAAATATACTATATCAGTCACACATTGGTGGGATACGAACTAAACTACACACCAATTGAGCGTGCATGTCTCGCCGTGGTCTTTGCTTCGCAGAAATTACGACATTACATGATCACTCATAAGACTAAGTTAGTTGCAAGGATAGACCCATTGAAATACCTTCTTAACAAAGCGACACTTACTGGGCGATTGGCCAAATGGGTAATGATCCTGAGTGAATTCGACATCGAGTATGTGGATAGAAAAGCAATAAAAGGACAAGCCATCGCAGATCAATTAGCAGATGCTCCCATGATAGATGATGTTCCTCTAAGTTCTGAATTTCCAGATGAATCCATTTTGACAATGTCACATGCAAAGCCATGGCAACTGTACTTTGACGGCTCATACACACAGCATGGGGTAGGAGCTGGCATCCTCTTTATAACTCCTCAAGGAGATTCTATACCAAAATCATATTGTTTATCATTTCCTTGCACTAACAATATAGCGGAGTATGAGGCATTAACAACAGGATTATGAATTGCAGTTCAATGGAAGATCCAGGAACTTCGTGTTTTTGGGGATTCCCAACTTGTCATCCGTCAAGCAACTGATGATTACCAAACAAAAGATGAAAAGTTAATGCCTTATAAAAAAATGGTGGATGACCTGAAACAACACTTCACAAAGATAGATTTTGAGCAGATACCAAGAGAGCAGAATCACGCCGCAGATGCCATAGCTACAATTGCTTCACTAATTGATCTACCTCCAAACGAAACCCACTATGAGTTCTTGGTGGATAACCTTTTGGTCCCTTCATATGAGATCATGCCTACTGAGATGATATGCGTTGTCGGTCCCGAATCCCAGTTATATGGTTCCATTTTCACATACCTACGTGACAATACTCTACCTCCTGATCTATCAAATAGCCAACGTCGCACTTTCATTCGCCAATCCTCTCGATATGTCATTTTAGCTGATATCCTATACCGACGAGGTCTAGATGGCACTCTTCTTAGATGTTTAGAAAGTGACGAAGCTCAGATTGCGTTACAGGAAGTGCATGAAGGGATATGTGGTCCACATGCTAGTGGTCCTACCTTGGCCAAGAAACTCATTAGGACTGGATATTACTGGCCCAATATGGAGAAAGACTCATATCAGTTTGTCAAGAAATGTAAGCAATGTCAAATTCATGGAGACCTCATACATGCACCAGCACAAGAACTACAACCACTTGCGTCTCCTTGGCCCTTTTGTCAGTGGGGACTCGATCTCATAGGCAAGATTCGCCCTCCTTCTTCCAATGGTCAAAAATTCATTATCACTGCCACAGAGTATTTTACAAAATGGATTGAAGCCGTGCCTCTCACACAAGTTACAGGAAAACAGATTGCTACATTCATCCTCAACTATATCATTTGCCGATATGGTATTCCTGTTTCCATTATCACTGATAACGGGCGTCCCTTCAAAAATCAGGATGTTCGTGAACTCTATGACCCCTTCCATATTTCCCATCATTTTTCCACACCATATTACCCCCAAGGTAATGGCCAAGCTGAGGCATCTAACAAAAAAATCTTTAAAATCCTAAAGAAGACAGTCGACGATGCTGGTCGTAATTGGCATATCCAACTTAATCCTGCACTTTGGGCCTACCGCACAAGTGTCCGCACACCTACAGGAGCTACACCCTATTCACTTGTCTATGGCACTGAAGCTATCTTGCCTATTGAGGTCGAGCTACCCTCTTTACGAGTCTCTTTGCAAAACATCATCAGTGATGAAGACTATAGGGTCTCTCGCTTGCAAGAGCTGGAACTACTAGATGAAATAAGACAAACTGCTTTTAATCATCTCAAGGCTTACCAACAAGGAATGAGTCGCAGCTACAATCACAAGGTCAAGCCTCGCACATTTGAGGTGGGTGACTTACTTCTTAGCGAAAATCCTAAAAATCAACAAGACAAAGAGAAGAAGGGCAAGTTCGAACCAAACTGGCTTGGTCCCTACATTATTACAGCAGCATATGGATCTGGTGCATATCAGCTCTCAACTAAAGAAGGTGAACCTTTGGAGGATCCTATCAACAGCATGCACCTTCGCAGGTTCTACACATAGCTCTTTGGAATATCCTAATTTCAAAAAATACAAAAAAATCAAAAAATACAAAAAAAAAATCAAAAAATACAAAAAAATACAAAAATACAAAAATACAAAAAAAAAATCATAAAACATAAAAATCGTTACTTGGTGAAAACCTGGCAAACAGGCACCTTGTGACACAAAAAACATTGAAAAATCGAAAAAAGTAAAGAGAAATAATTTCGTCCAACGGTGAAAACCACTTCGGTGGCGCCCTGGGCAAGTACCATGGTGAAAACTGGGTCACCAGCGCCATGCGTAGAGACATTGCTCCTCCCTCCTTCAGGATTCTCTTTCATCGCTTCACTTTGCACACACTCACAACCTATTCGTTCATAATAAACTTACCCATTCTCATCATGGCTTGTTATTGATCTACCCAAGATTGGTTAGCCATTCATAATAAACCTCCCTTTCTATCCATAATAAATCAGATCCTATCTGTGGCTAAGGCAAAATCCTACGTCTAGTGATGGGTGTGGAACTGAGAACATCACATGTTTCGAGGAGTACAATTTCTTCTAGCTTTCTTCAGTCTATCCGCGCACAATCCACAATAAAGCAGCATCTGCATCACAGATCCGCAATAAAGTTTCATCTTCTCCGCAATAAAGTATCAGTTTCATGGATTCAGTCAGTTTCAGATGAGACATAGCAGCAACAATGGACTTCAACAAAATCAAATCTTTCAACAGACTCAGACAACATTGTGGTTCAGTGCTATCTATCCTTTCTGTGAAAGTGAACATTGTGACCACAATCAAACAAGACTTATACAAGTGACAAGAGACACTAAACTTGAGGACTACAGTGGATGTTGGTGTCGAGTCTTGGTTTTCTTTTGATTTTATCTTTTTGGTGACATGTCTTTTAGCTTTTTCAGGATGTCTCTCACTAGAGATTCTATCTCCAGGATGTCTTTGACTAGAAAGGCAAGGATGGGGTATCGTCACCTATTTGTATTTGTTGTCTGTGGATTATCTCTTATTAATGCTATGACTTGTCCAAGGATATGAGGACATTGTGAGTCTAGTGTGAACTGGGGCATTCCTTGTTTGTGACTATCTTATCTCCATGCAAACAGGTACAATGACTTTCTGGGTCGAACATATGCCTCGATTGTCATAACCTACTTGCCATAATAAAGCTCAATGATGATAACACACAAGAAACTCTTTCACTTTCATATCTTCTATCTTCCATCCCCCTTTCTTGATTGACTTCCATCGTCCTTCTCGAGTCCGCGTAGCCTGCTATCACATGACTGAGTATAATGACACACCAAAAATATTTGCATTTCATGTAGTTTTACCTGCATTACCACATATAAGCATTTCATACATACATATAGATATCACAACTGCATCACATCATGCACACAACACCTGTTAGCACAAATTACATTTTGTATTTGCATTATCATATTCATCTGCATTACATACATTTACATTTGCATCATGCATAAAATTTTAAACACATAAAAGAACAAAAATACTGCATTGCATCATATACATATTTGCATCCATCTCATAAACAAACATCACATAAGAACATCTCATCACATAGGTACACATGCATATAGCTGCTGCAAAGATGAATCATCTCATATATATATAAAAGTGTCATGATACAATGATGTCAAAATCATATGGCTACAAAAGCACCCGCAGGTGTCTACAATACAAAAATGGTACAAAACTGATACAAAAGGAGCCCTCTATGGCTATGATGAACTCCCTCCCTCGGAGCCGCCTGGCCTCGGTGGAATCTGAGCCCCTGAAGGACCTGCCCCAAGATCATCCCACCTGTCCCCTCTATCTGGTGGTGGTGGAGGACCCATAACCCCACCACTCGATGCCTGTCTCCTCCAGCTCCCTCCCGTAGCTGTCGCTGTACGCAACGGTCTATGGAATCTCCTCACCCGCTGATCTGCTGGCACTGCACCATAGTAGAGGTCCCTCCAGTAGGCTATCTCCTCTCCTGCCCGCAGGACATATGTGTATCCTGCTCCTGTATCCTCAGCTACCTGTCTCCCTGCCCTCAGTGCTGTCTCAGCCTCTGTATAGCACTGGATAGCCTGATCCCACTCCCGCTCAGTATCTCTGAGCCTCGTCCTGAGCCGATCCCTCTCCCTCTCCAGCTCCTGAATCTCATCTGCCTAGCCCTGGTAGATCTCCCTCGGATCTAACAGCTCCTCCTCTACTGGGTCAACCCCCCTGCCTCTTCCTGTGGCTCCCCCTCTGCGGGTGCCTACCCCTGTGCCTGTACCTATACCTGTACTGGTGTCTGTACTGGTACCTGTCTCTGTCCCTGTCCCTGTATCTGTACCTGCTTGGGACCCTGTGCTGCTGGCACCTATAAAGGCAATCCACCGCGACCCCTCACCACCCGAGCCTGCCTCTCCTCTCCACCCTCCCTCCGAGGTGCAACCCGCCTCTCTCCAACTACTCCCCTCCTCCTTCATCGGCCTCTGCCCCCATCACCTCCACCATCATCATCATCTCCCCCCCCATCACCCTCCAATGCCTCTCCTGGATCTGTCAACCGTGGGAATGGATGCTCTGCCCAATAAGCTGTATACTCGGCATCCATGCCGGCATCCTTGATCTCTGGCCACATGTCCCAGGGTAGAGGTATCATCTCCACCAGCTGTGTCACTGCCTAATCATACGACAGCAACGGCCCAAACTGTGCCTGATCTCTAACTGTGTAGGCATACATGCCTGAGCCCCGGGGCATCCTCTGAATCCAGCCAAACTGTCAGCCAATCCTATCCACAAGCTATCTCTCTAGTACATAGGGCGTCCACCCAATCAGGTACCTGCTCCGGAAGGTGTACGGTAACTCAACTGCGTCATCCTCCCACTGCTCGCAGCCCAGATATGGTCTCCATATGACCTCATCAATATCGTCTATCACTCGCCGCCAATACTCTAGCCTGCCAATCCGTGGCTGCGATGTGATCATATCATACAAATGCACAAAGCTGCGTCCATGTCCCCTGCCCTTGAAGTGTGTCGGTCGGGTAACCGGCAGATGCTCATAGGCCCATACCTGCAGCAATGTAACTCCGCAGCCCAATCCTATTGATCCATGATAAACAAACTGATGAAGCTCATAATACAAATGGGCCAGCACACATGGTCCCCAGGCATATCTGGTGTGTTGCATCACCAGAGTCTCCAATGCTCCTCCCCAGCCCACAGCCAACCCCCGTGTCGCCCTATCTGGACACAGGAACCCACTGATAGCTCCTCCAATCACTGTCGGCAATGCTAACCCTGTGGCTGTCATGGTATCCCATGCCACGTGTCCTGCCCTCATCTCCAGTCCTGGGTCCTGGAACACCCATCTCAGGGCCTCTATGTCGCCATCTCGATCGTAGGGGATCAGCTCCCCATCGATCGGTATCCTCAATATCCTGTATACATCCTCTAGGGTGACTGTCATCTCACCCATCGACAAATGAAACGTGCACGTCTCAGAGTTCCATCTCTCAGCTAGCGCAGTCAGCAAACCCATGTTTGCCCGAAACTCAGGCACATACAGTACATGTTTCAAACCCATCTCCTCGATAGCAACTCTGTCCTCGAGCGACAACTCAGGTCGCAACCTCTGAGTAGATGGGAATCTCTCCTGTGACTCTAGCATCGGCAAGTACTCCTGCAATCAAACAACTCAATCATGTCAGTCATCGTGGCATTCCCTGTTCATCACAAAATTCTACTTGTTATCTAAATGCATATTGCTATCTACCCTAATGACACTCACTGTTCATCACAAAGTGTTGCTATTTACCCTAGTAGTACTCCCTGTTCATCACAAAGTACTACGTGTGTGACACTCACTGTTCATCACAAAGTGTTACTCACATTTGCACTCCCTGTTCATCACAAAGTGCTGCTCATACTCTAGTACTCCCTGTTCATCACAAAGTACTCTATCTTGGTACTCACTGTTCATCACAAAGTGCCTTGATCTATTCTAGTCTTCCTAGAGGACCTGCTTGAGTGTATCCTCTCAGCAGCTTATCCAATCGACAGCGTATGTTCATCACAGAACTGTCGATTTGACCTAGAAGATGCAAATTCATACTTTTCAAATGCAAACGCCCTTACATGACATAAACGCACTCAAAGACTGCATGGACGTGCCTGAAAAACATAGACGCGCCTGCTTGACACAGACGTGCCTATGCTCTGCATAGATGCGCCTAGGATGCACATACGTGCCTTCTTGGTACAAACGCGCCTGAACATCGCAGACGCGGCCACAATTGACACAGACGCGGGTCCAGACATAGATGCGCCTGGCACAAACACAGACGCGCCTAATGAACACAGATGCACCTGGCACCAACGCAGACGCGCCTAAACATTTTTGGAATTTTTTGGACCCTAGTCTAAGCACATTTATTGCTCTACCTAACATGCATTAATGACAAAATTAAATGCGTCAAAGTACGAGGAGGTTTGGTGGTACTTACTGGCTCTCCTGCCTCTGCTGGCCTCTTGAATCGGCGAACACGGTCGAATCTGTGAGTGAAAGCCATCGCTGCTGACTGCTGCTGCTCTATTTTCGCTCTGCAATATGCTCTTGTGGATGTGTAGATGACAATGAGGATGTATTTTCTCCCGTGGTCTATCTTATAGACTACCCCTAGCCTTCGTTTCCCGAGTCAGTCTTCTTTATCCCGTGACTTTGTCACTTTATCCGGTCAGTCCATTCTAGCCTTTCTTTCTTATCGAGAGATTGTCTGTGATCTTTCCAGACATTTTCATCCAATCTCTCGAGGGGGCATATCATTCCCAATCCTGGGGCAACTCTGTATCAGTTCATAATATCTTCTTTGAAACAACGCGACAAGCCGCATTGTCTCAAAGAGGGGCAAAATGTAGACACCTAAAATTGTCCAGTCTAATTAAATAAATATTTTATTTATTTAATTATCTAAGATTAATTCTTCTATTAATTAAATAAATCTTTATTTATTTAATTAATTCATTTATCCTCTTCTAGCCTTATTTCTCATTTAAATAAATACATTTATTTATTTAAATTATCATTTTCCTAAATTAAATAAATATTTTATTTATTTAATTGATCCCTATTCCTCTATTAATTAAATAAATCTTTATTTATTTAATTAATTCATTAACCTTTTCTACCTATGACACATGTCATTCATCTCTTAATTCATACACTACCTACCCCTTTCATTATTTTATTATTTCTTTTACCTACCCTCTAATCATAGCCGACCTCCTTTTACACCTCTCAATCTTATCCCTCCATTTCATATAGTGTCTTCTATATAAGGAGATGCTTTCCTCATTATCAAACGCTAATCACTGAGTCTAAGGAATTAACTTATGCACTTGACTACACTACGATCCTACTTGCAACCACATTTCGTTCTTTGTTGAGCTCTTGTGCACATAAAATCTGAGAGCAAATATATCAAGCAAGATCAATGGAGATAGGAAGAATGGAGATCCAAACCCTATTGGACATGTGATGGTACAATCTTTGTGATTTCATTTGATTTGCATTGTCTTAGGTAATCTTCATATGTTATGGTGGATCTTTGTTGTTGTTAGGCTAGGGTTTTGTGGTTGGATTCATGTAGCCTTTCAATATCATTATTATTGTTATCCATTTTCACCATATACAGTAGCATATAAGGGATTCAAAGTATATCTGATGGATGTGAAGTCAGTATTTATAAATGGAATACTGGAAGAAGAAATATATATTAAGCAGCCAGATGGTTATGCTTTGACTGATGCAAAGGATATGGTATGTAAACTGCACAAGGCACTATATGGTCTAAAGAAAGCACCAAGAGCATGGTATGAAAGGCTACATTCACACCTGATGAAGATAGGTTTTTCAGAGAACCATTGAAGACAACAATTTATATCTCAAATCTGAAGGAGATAAGATATTGGTTAGTGAAATGTTTGTGGATGATATCATATTTGGAGGCAATGATGACATGAGTGATGACTTTGCAAATGAGATGAAAAGTAAATTTGAAATGTCTCTAGTAGGAGAGATAAAATTCTTCATAGGTTTGCAAATTCAGCAGATGAAGAGTGGTATTTTTATCACACAGTCTAACTATGTGAAAGAGGTATTGAAGACATTTGGAATGAGTGACTGTAAACTAGTTGGGACACCAATAGTTATAGGTTGTAAACAGTCTAAGGAGGATGATGTCATGTCTGTTGATGAAAAGGAGTACAGATCAATGATAGGGAAACTGCATTAAGTTGTTCACAGCAGACCGGATATTGTTCATGTAATTAGTTTAGTTGCCAGATTTTTGAAGAATCCAAAGGAGACACACTTGATAGCAACTAAAAGGATATTCAGATATTTGAAAGGTACTATTGGATATGGATTATGACATCCATATGCAGGTAACTTTGATTTGAAGTTTTATACAGATGCAGACTGGACAGGTAATGTTGATGATAGGAAGAGCACAACCGGTGGTGAATTCTTTCTTGGAGGAAGACTTGTATCTTGGAGCAGCAAGAAGTAGAGTTGTATATCACAATCCACTGTTGAAGCTAAATATGTTGCAACGTATATGAATTGTACCCAGGCTATTTAGATGAAACACATTCTGGAAGGATTCAAGCTAAAGATTATAGAACCAATAAATATTTTATGTGAAAACACCAGTGCAATAAATATCTCAAAGAACCCGGTGTTACATGCTAGAACCAAGAATATTGAGCTGAAATATCATTTCTTCAGAGAAAGTGCAGAGTAAAGATGTGTTATTGGAGCATGTATCTACTAAGGAGAAGCTAGCAAATATCTTTACTAAACCTCTGCTTAAGAGTACCTTTGAGTATCTTAGTGGTCAGCTAGGGGTTGTGCCCCTACATGAGTTCAATTGAGTAGATGTGGAATACATTAGTCTCGGAGCTGATTGAAAAATCTTGAAGTAGGATTTGTGTAGAGTGGAACTATTCCACAGGGGGACATCAAGTTGCAGATTGTTGATGCAGAACAGTGAAGTATGACACTGCATGTTTTACTTTCATTTTGGCATTGTTGTCAAATGGGGAGAAGAACTATATGATTATGGGGAGAAGAACTGTATGATTGATAGAGAGAAGATCTATGGCCAGCTACTAGCTAAAGACATGGAGACTCAGTTGAAGGAGAGTACATGGTAAAATGTAAACCAGGATTCCTATACACAATCATCACAATCAAGGGTATTGATATTTGTATTGCCATCAATGCCAAAGGGGGAGATTGTTGGCATTTGCATGAAGATTGCATTGATGAACTATTATGTTGTCATTGATGTCAATTATAACCAGCAATGATGTTGTTTTGCAATCACTAGGTGAGCTAGTGGAGGAAACCGATATTACTTGAGAAGCAGTGAGATCAACCGATAACCCTACCTGTTGATGTACTAAACCCTAACCGACGGAGCTTGGTGAATCGGTTGTATTGGTTTATGATCAAATGATGAGCAGTAATGATTATGCCACATATGCATGTTGTATGTGAAGAGTTTCAAATGGTTTTTGGCACGTAGAGATAACGGTTTTATCTTGGGAATGAGCAAGTACATTGCATGAAGTGGAAACCGCGTGATGAGTTACAAGGATCGACGAAGCAGTGATCAAGAGTAGTTGAGGTTGTCTTGAATGATGTGCAATGATTTCTATGTAATCCAACGGTCATACTTGAACCGATTTGTTTGTAATCTCTATGAGATCTTAGGTTCATGATGCGTTACTGACCTATTGTTTTTCTTATAAGGTTGATGAGTTGTTTTATTGTAGTGTTGGCAATTTTGGTTAAGTGTAAGTGTGATTGGTTGTCGAACCAGAAGGTGTATCTGTAGTATGTGTGAAGGCAGATAGAAGCATGAAAAGGATCTGATCAAGTAAAGTATTGCTATTCACTAGATCAACAAACCCTTGTTGTTCTCTAACAATTACAACAGTCAAATCCCTTAACAAGGTAAGCTCTGTGTGTGTGAAAAGTTAATCGTTATCTGTATTTGTATTTGAATACACAACACTTCAATTAAGTCATTAGATGCATGGTTAGTAAATCAATAATCAATAATGAACAATAAACCATTGCAAAGCGACCGATTGCCTTCTAGTAGATGTGAGTTTAGATTGCTCTCAGATTGCTAAGCTATCTAGTGACTAGACAACACCTAAACGAAGGATTTTTAATCTATATGAGCATCAATTTGAGGTAAATGGATGCAAGATTTAAGCTAGCTATGCAAGATTAATCTAACATGATTTAAGCAATATATGAAAATCTAAGCTAAATGATTTAATAAAGATGCAACAACTAATATGCAAATATTCTCAATGAACCTAGAGCGAAAACAACATAATAACAATATATTCTCTAGGATCTTTGAATGGGAGATGAGAGTCTGAATTTATAGAAAATTCAAAAAGAAACCAACGACTGAGATCAAATGATGATGAGCGGTCAAGATTTTCCAAGAGGAAGCACAATCCAAGTGAATTGTTGTAATTGGCTGCTTTTCTCAGTTTTAAAGGAAATTGAACTAAAATTAAGATAAAATCAGGAAAAAACTGATTTATTCTCTATTTCATTCAATTTTGAGATTTAATTGTTTTAATTGCTTTTGTGAGATTTTTTCAATTTTTAATTTGATTTTCAAGATTATCTCCATTTGATTTCTTTTCTCAAATTTTAATTCTTTTTTTTTCCAATTAATTCCTTTTTTTTATTTGTTTCCTTTTTTGAAGATTTGTGCTCATAATTTCCAATTCCTCTTTCTTGATTTGTTTCCTTTTTTGAAGATTTATGGCAATTTTTATTTATTTTTCAAATTAATTCCTCTTTTTGATGATTTAATGGAAAATTGATTTTTTTAATTAAATATGCAAAAGATTTTTAATTGAATAAATGAGATATTTGATTTTAAAAAGATTTTCTTGGAGTGATCAATTAATTAATATTGAGTGATTAATTTTTCCATGTGACATTGATGATTTTAGAAATTAATTGTGTGCTCAAGATTTATTTAATTGCCTTTGATTAGGACCTTGGTGATGTTGTCAAGATTAGGGGGCCTATGGTTTAGATGACCATTTTTAGGGTATTACATTTGCCCCTTTTTGAATTAATATGCGAGCAACACATTGATTCAAAGAAAATTTGATGTCTAGGAGATACCAGTTCTGAACTTGATTGATCACGAACCAGATGAAGAGCGAGGTATTCAGCTTGTTTTGAAGCGATGAAACTGAACAGAGTTCATTAAAGTGAAACTGATCTCGAACTTGATTGAACTAGGACCGATGAAGAGCAAAGATACCAAACTTGAACTTGATTGATCAAGAAGCGGATCTTGCTGATCTAGAACTTGATTGAACTAGACTCAGTGAGCGAAGAGAAAACCGATCTTGAACTTGATTGATCAAGATACGATGAGTGAAGATAAACTGTTCAGCTTGATTCGATGCGATGAAACTGAACACCTGTGTAGATTAAGCATGTGATTGAAGATACACTTTAAACCCTTGATTGAGTTTAAACGAGTAATCAACTTGATGAAAAGCTATGAAATTGATTAACGTTAAGAGACTAAGTCAGACAAAGACAATGTCAGCTTGATATGAAGCAATAAAACTGATATGCTCCTAGCGATTGATTTGATGAAGCTTAGCTGCTCGACTTGTAACGAAGATTTTTGAAAGAAATTCTCGACTTTGAGGTCATGAGTATGCCCCCTCGAGAGCGAAATTGAAAGATAGCGAGGGTTGCGCAATGATTTTAAGCATTTATTTTGAGCGATTATAAGTTATTTGAGCACAAAGATTAATGTTGAAGATTAAAATCAGAGTTAATGTGAGAATTAAATTGAGATTTAGCGTTGATTAATGAGAAATTGAGCGCAAATTGAAGAAGAGAATGAGTAGCTGATGAAAGTGCTAAGTGGTCAATGTCGTGAAATTTCAATAAGAGAATTGACGTCGGATTTTGATTTTGATCCCGAAAATGGACTCAGGACAACCGATTTACGAGCTCTTGATTTGATTCCATCGTACTTGTGTTGATTGATTATGAGATGTTGTTCTATATGCTTTATTCTATATGTATGCATATCTTTTCAGTATAGACGAATGAATGCAAATGGAATATGGGATATGGATGTTTATTTTTGTTTCTTTTTATGCAAATAAATGATGTAAATAAATGAGGAGAATGAGTAACTAGTAATGCAAATGTTTATTTTTCTTCATGCAATAATATGAATGCAAATAAGTATAAAATGAAATGTATGGATCTATAGAAGATGCTCATGTATGCAGCTAACATCTCAATACACAAGTACTCGATCGGAGAAATGATGATGAAAAAGAGACCACTTAGCTGACAAATGACGAATACCTCAAACTCTCATTCAAAAGATAAAGAGATCATTGTTATCATGCCGAAATCACTCAAAATGCATAAGATTTAGAATGAATGCAACCTAAACCTAGTCACCAGATTTGGAATGCTTAATTTTCATCACTGAACGTTTTACAAACATAGCAAGCAAAATAGAGTTCATTTCTTTGCATATGCAATATCAATTATCTTGTCTACAATGACCCTTTGTTCATTCATATCCTTGGACAGATTGTGCATGCATCTAGATTGCACATTAAAGAAATTCCCTCAAAACAAACAAAGAAATGACTCCAACCTCCCTATAGCATACAAATAAGCAGATTTGAGGTATGTGTGGCAATTTCACCTTGATATGAAGGCACTTATCACAGACACCTAGCTGATTAGATGTTTCCAAATCATCAGAATCATTCCTACAAGCAGAAAACAAAGAAAAGTATTATGCCCCCAATCCTTGCTCCTCTTAGTCAAGATAGACTTCCTTGAGCTACTTAGAGGGAATAATAATCGAAAACCAATGTAAAAGACAACACACAAAGCAAATTTCAATCATATCTCAAACTGTTTAGTGATTGTTTTCAGGAATCTTGTTTTGCTTGTTTAATCAGTGATAAAACTCTGCAGTAGTTAGGAGATAGGTAACTGACTCAGATTGGATAACCTGATACTACCGACAGACAGATGACTTGGTTGATACTGCTTAGAACATGTAAATTTATCAGTAGATTACCCTAAGACTAGGACATTTGATTGGTTTCAAGCTAGGAGGGTTCAAAAGAACCAAGATGTCATGAAAGTGACTAAAAGATATGTACAAGCGAAAGCAAAGATGCAGGAAAGCGGGAATGTGTTAGAATATTTAATCTTTACTTAGCTTAGGTTTATTTGTATTTAGTTTAGGATATTCCTTTGGAATTCCTACATGTAATTTGTCCTCTAATACATGTGTGAGGACAAGTCATTTCTTTTATTTTCCTTTATTAAGGAATATTAGATTTCCTCCATAAGAGGATGTGGACATATGGCACACACATTTTATGAATGGTGGCATTCATAGATTTGGGAGTTACTTTGTAACTCCTCTCCTCATCTCTATTTAAGAGATGTCTCCTCTCTCATTTCTTCTTAATGACAACATTGTAAAGAGCTTCTTTCTCTCTCTCTCTCTCTCTCATTTTAGGCATTGCCTCATTCATAATATCACAAGGGGTTTTTCTTTGCTTTTCCCCTTTCAAAAGTTCTTGTGCCTCCTTCTTCACATCTGGGTGATTGCTCCAAGGTTTTTGCATTTCTCTTGGTAACATTTACTTCATCAATAAACTTTCTTGGATTTTATTTTTCTTTCCTTGCTCTTGTATTTCCTTTCATGGTATCAGAGCAGGTTTCTAATCCTTGTTTTAAGTTGACATTGATGAAGGTTACCATTCTGTGGAGTTCACCTTGTTGGAGGCATTCTTGAGAGGAGAAGAAGTTCTTTTTCTAATATTTTCTATTGTGCAGGTTTTGGTTTCAGATTTTAATTTTTTTTTCAAACTTGTTAACAAGTTTGCCTGCAGGTTTAATCTTCTATTCTAGTTTTTTTTTATTAAAAAAAAGGGGCTTTGGAAGGCTTGCCGCCAAAGTTTCTTCTTTCTAGTTTAAATTTGTGTCTTTGGAAGGCTTGCCGCCAAAGTTTCTGGTTTTTTTTAGTGTGAATAGTTTGGAAAGTTTACCGCCAAACTCAGCCTCCTTAATCTGTTTGGTCGGCTTGCCGCCAAATCTGATTTATTATTACATTACATCTCTGATTTGTTTGCAGGTTTTAACATTTATTGTGTCTGCAGGATTTTGTTAAAAATAAAAAATAAGAAAAATCATATTGATCTCTGTATGATAACTATCTCTGTTTTTCATATTATTTTCTCCAGTTTTGTGTATTGTCGTTTTTTATTCCAGTCTTCTGTATTGCAGATTTTTGTTACCAGATCTTTATATTAATCTATATTACTTTCAAATTGATATCAGCCTACATTTCTTCCTCTTCGCTCTTGTGCATTCCTTTATTTGTTTAAGTGTTCATTCATTTTTATTTTTTTTCTATTGTTGCATGCTTGTTCTTCTCGCGTGGTAGAGTTACTATTTTCTTATCTCTGAATATTCCTTTTCATGTTGCGGTTGGGAGGAGCTTTATCGTAATAATTTATTATTTGGTTTCATCTGCAATTTTTTCTGCAACTCCATTCATTAGTATCTTGCTTTGCTAAAATATTCATTGTATGCTTTGTCTTTATGCACCGAATTGCCTCTGTCCAACATAATTATCATACGTTTATTTTGCAGTTGTTGTTACATGTCTATTGCATTTCATAATACGTTTCTACACCTTGTTGTTACATACGTTTATTATACCTTTTAAATATTTCAAATTTCTTCAATCATTATTATTACCGTATCAATAATTCATCATCTCCTGTTTATGCTGAGTGTATCGTCTCTGTCAGTTTCTGATTTTAACGTATATGCCTGTACACCTATTTGCCTCCTGCAAGTTCAAAAAAAAAGTTTAAATCTTTCACGTATAAAACAAACTTCTAATAAACTTAAGTTTATAAAAAGTTTCAGTTGCTTTTCTTATATGCTTTTCATTTCTTACAAAGTTTAAAGGAAAGTTTATAAAGATTTTAATATATAAAAAAGAGTTTAAAAAACCTGTATTAAAGTTTTAAAAACTTTAAAGTATATAAAAAGTTCAAAAATTTAAAAAGTTTTAGAAAAAGTTTATGATTTTTTTTAATATAAAGTTTTAATATAATTATTTTTTATTAATAAAAGATTTAAAGTTGTTTTTTTGATAAAAACAAAATTGTTTAATTTAAATTTGAGTTTTTTAAATTTAAATTTTTTATTTTTAAAATAATATTTTTTAATAAATATTTTTGTAAATAAATTATTATTATTGATTCAATTTTATTCAAAGGAGGTTAATTTTTCTTTTTAATCAAAGGGGATTTTTTTTTACTAACCATTATTTATTCACAGTTATTTTGTTATCATGTCTACTTTAATTCCCGAAATTAAGTTAAATAGTAGTAATTATCATTCATGGAAAACGCATATTTCTTTTATTTTTCGTTTCAAGCATCTTTTGGATGTTGCAACTGATAAAACCTTTGAGCCCGCTACAACTGCTCCTCAAGCCGACCAAGATAGATGGAAGGCTCAAAATGAGGAAGCACTTGGTTTAATTGGTATTTCAATGGTTCCTGATTTGTATGTTTTAATTGGAAATTGTACAAAAGCGCATGAAGCTTGGGAAATTTTAAAAACAACTTATGATAGCTCAAATGAATCCCGAAAAATTCAGCTTCAAGATCAACTTGAAGATCTAAGGTATACGGATTTTAAAACTATGGATGAATTCTTATTAAAATTTGATTTTGTTAATAGTCAATTAACTGGTTTAGGAGTTACTCTAGCTGATTTACGTTTAATTCATCTTATTCTTAAAAAATGTCTTCCTCGTCAATTTCAGCAATTTATTACGAATATTCATGCTCAACTTGCTATTCCTAGCTTAGCTACTCAATTAACTTATGATATTTTTCGTAATTTATTGCGTCAAGAGGAAGCTAAATTAATTCAATTTGGTACTCTTAAAAGTAGTGAACATGCTTTTATGTCTAAAAATCAAAATCATAATAATAATTTTAGATCCAATAATAATAATCATAATCATAATCATAATCATAATAATAATCATAATGTATATGGTGAAAATGGATAACAATAATAACAATATTGAAAGGCTAAAATGAATCCAACCACTAAACCCTAACCTAACAATAACATAAATCCACCATAACATATGAAGATTACCTAAGACAATGCAAAATAACTCAAAATCACAAAGATTATACCATCACATGTCCAATAGGGTTTTGATCTCCATTCTTCCTATCTCCATTGATCTTGCTTGATATATTTGCTCTCAGATTTTGTATGCACAAGAGCTCAACAAAGAACGGAATGTGGTTGCGAGTAGGATCGTAGTGTAGTCAATTGATCAAGTAGTTAGGGTTTGACAATGAAGAAAGCATCTTCTTAAATAGAAGACACAATAAGAAATGGAGGGTTAAGATTGAGAGGTGTAAAAAGAGAGGTCGGCTAGGATTAGAGGGTAAGTATAAGAAATACCTAAATAATGAAAGAGGTAGGTAGTGTATAAATTAAGAGATAAATGACATGTGTCATGTGTAGAAAAAGATAATGAATTAATTAAATAAATAAAGATTTATTTAATTAATAGAAGAAGTGGGGCAATTAAATAAATAAAATATTTATTTAATTTAGGAAAGGGATAATTTAAATAAATAAATGTATTTATTTAAATGAGAAATAAGGCTAGAAGAGGATAAATGAATTAATTAAATAAATAAAGATTTATTTAATTAATAGAAGAATTAGGCTTAGGTAATTAAATAAATAAAATATTTATTTAATTAGACATGAAAATTTTGGGTGTCTACATTTTGCCCCTCTTTGAGACAATGCGGCTTGTCGCGTTGTTTCAAAGAAGATAAGATGAACTGATACAAAGTTGCCCCAGTATGGGAATGATATGCCCCCTCGAGAGATTGGATGAAAAAGTCTGGAAAGATTGTAGACAATCTCTCGATAAGAAAGAAAGGCTAGAATGGACAGATCGGATAAAGTGACAGAGTCACGGGATGAAGAAGACTGACTCGGGAAATGAAGGCGAGGGCTAGGGTAGGCTATAAGATAGACCACGGGCAAAAGACATCCTCATTGTCATCCACACCCTTACGAGATCACAGTGCAGAGCAAGAAAAGAGCAGCAGCAGTCAGCAGCGATGGCTTCCATGCATAGATTCGACCGTGTTCGTCGATTCCAGCGACCAGCAGATGCAGGAGAGCCGGTAAGTACCCGAAAACCTCCTCGTACTTTCACGCATTTCAATTTTTGTCATTAATGCATGCTAAGTAGCAATAAATGCGCTAGGAATAGGGTAGTTGAAATATGCAAAAAAGCGGAACCGCGTCTGTGTCAGTGCCAGGCGCGTCCGTGTCGGGCAGGCGCGTCTGTGTCGGGTCCAGGCGCGTCTATGCCTGGAACCGCATTTGTGCTGAATACGGACGCGTTTGTGAAATGTAAAAGCGTCTGTGCCCTGGAGGGGCGTTTATGTCATGTAGGGACGTCTGTGTTCCCTGGTCGCGTTTGTGCATGGTATAGGCACGTTTGTGTTCAAAAAGCGCGTCTGTGTTGCAGAAGCGCGTTTGTGCAGTCCATAAGCGCGTTTAGGAGTTTAAAGCGCGTTTGTGTGTCAAAATGCATAGTTTGAGTCTTCTAGGTCAAATCGGCAGTTCTGTGATGAACATACGCTGTCGATTGGATAAGCTACTGAGAGGATACACTCAAGCAGGTCCTCTAGGAAGATTAGGATAGATCAAGGCACTTTGTGATGAACAGGGAGCACCAAGATAGAGTACTTTGTGATGAACAGGGAGTACCCAGAGTATGAGCAGCACTTTGTGATGAACAGGGAGTGCTAAATGTGAGTAACACTTTGTGATGAACAGGGAATGTCACACACGTAGTACTTTGTGATGAACAGGGAGCACTACTAGGATAGATAGCAACACTTTGTGATGAACAGTGAGTGTCACTAAGATAGGTAAGCGTATGCATTTAGGTAGCAAGTAGCATTTTGTGATAAACAGTGAATGCCACGATAACTGACATGATTGATTGGTTGACTGCAGGAGTATCTGCCTATGTTGGAGTAACGGGAGAGATTCCCATCGACTCAGAGGTTGCGACCAGAGTTGTCGATTCAGGACATGATTTCTATTGAGGAGATGGGTCTCACACATGTGCTATATGTGCCCGAGTTTCGGGCAAACATGGGTTTGCTGACTGCACTGGCGGAGAGATGGCACTCTGAGACTTGCACGTTTCACTTGCCTATGGGTGAGATGACAGTGACGCTTGAGGACGTCTACAGGATTCTGCATATTCCGATCGATGGAGAGTTGATTCCATACGATCGAGACGGTGACAGGGAGGCACTGAGACGGGTATTTCAGGATCCCGGGTTGGAGATGCGAGCAGGTCACGTGGCATGGGATACCATGACCGCTACAGGTTTAGCTTTACCAGCTGTTATTGGGGGAGCTATCAGTGGGTATTTATGTCCGGACAGAGCCACACGAGGATTGGCAGTTGGCTGGGGAGGGGCATTGGAGACACTGATGATAGAGCATACCAGGTATGCATGGGGGCCATGTGTCTTGGCCCATTTGTACTATGAGCTGCATCAGTTTGTGTACCACGGATCAGTGGGCTTGGGCTGCGGCATTACTCTCCTTCAGGTGTGGGCATATGAGCACCTTCCCATCACACGGCCGATCCACTTCAGAGGTAGAGGGCAGGGACGGAGCTTCGTGCATTTGTACGACATGATCACATCCCAGCCTCGGATTGGTAGATTGGAGCATTGGAGGCGCGTCATAGATGACATAGACATGGTTATCTGGAGGCTGTACCTGGGGTGCGAGGAGTGGGAGGACGACGCATTGGAGCTACCCTATGTAGTTAGGAGCAGGTATCTGATGGGGCGGACGCCCTATATTTTGGAGAGGCAGCTTGTTGACAGGGTATGCAGGCAGTTTGGCAGGATTCAGCGGATGCCACGAGGCTCGGGCATGTATGCCCGTACAGTCAGAGATCAGGTACAGTTCGGGCCGCTGCTATCATATGATCAGGCCGTGACACAGCTGGCAAAGATGATGCCATTACCATGGCACATGTGGCCGGAGGTAGAGGATGCAGGGATGGATGCAGAGTACTCTGCGTATTGGGCAGAGCATCCGTTTCCGAGATTGACAGATCCGGGAGAGCTGTTGGAGGGAGAGGCCGGGGGGGATGATGATGATGATGGAGGAGGAGATGGAGGCAGGGGCAGACAGAGGTGGAGAGGAGTGGTGGGAGAGAGGCGAGTAGCACCTCGGAGGGAGGGAGGACAGGAGAGAGAAGCTCCGGTGGTGAGGGGTCGGGGTGGATTGCCCCTACAGGTACCAGTAGCACAGGGTCCTGGACAGGGACCTAGACAGGTGCAGGGACAGGGACAGATACAGGCACAGGTACCTATTCAGGCACCTAGACAGGTGCAGGCAGAGGCACAGGGACAGGCACCTATAGAGGAGGAGCCACAGGCAGAGGCTGAGGGCGGAGATCCTGAGGAGGATGAGCTGTTGAGGCTGCGAGAGATCTGCCAGGGCCAGGCAGATGAGATTGAGGATTTGGTGCGGGAGAGGGATCACCTCAGGATCAGGGTCAGGGACACAGAGCGGGAGAGGGACCAGGCCATCCAGAGATATACTGAGGCCGAGACAGCTCTGAGGGCAGGGAGGCGGGCAGCAGAGGATGCAGGGGCAGGCTACGCATATGTCTTGCGAGCCGGAGAGGAGATCGCCTACTGGAGGGATCTATACTATGCTATCGTGCCAGCAGATCAGCGGGCGAGGAGCTTCCATAGATCGTCGCGCACAGCGACGACTACGGGAGGGAGTCGCAGGAGGTAGGCGTCCAGCGGTGGGGTCATGGGCCCTCCACCACCACCAGAGAGACAGGGGGATCCTGGAGCGGGTCCATCTACAGCTCAGACTCCGTCGAGGCCAGGCGGCTCTGAGGGAGGGAGTTCATCATAGCCATAGAGGGCTCCCCATTGTATCAGTATATGTATCATTTTTGTATTGTAGACACCTGCGGGTGATTCTTTTGTAGCCATATGATTCTTTTGACATCATTGTATCATGACACATTTTGATTATATATGAGAGATGGTCCATTTTTGCGGCAGCTATATGCATGTGTACCTTATGTGATGAGATGTTCTTATGTGATGCTTATGATATGGATGCAAATATGTATATGACACAATGCAATATTTTTGTTCTTTTATGTTTTATATGTGATGCTAATGCAAATGTGAATGTATGTAATGAAGATGAATATGATAATGCAAATGTAAATTGTGCTAACATGTGATGTATGTAGGATGAGATGCAATTGTGATATCTATATGTATGTATGAAATGCTTATATGTGGTGATGCAGGTGTAACTATATGAAATGCAAATGTTTTTTTGGTGTGTCAGTATACTCAGTCATGTGACAGTGGGCTACGGAGACTCGAGAAGGACAATGGAAGTCAATCAAGAAAGGGGGATGGAAGACAGAAGATATGAACGTGAAAGAGCTTCTTGTGCGTTATCATCATTGAGCTTTATTATGGCAGAATAGGTTATGACAATCGAGGCATTTGCTCGACCCAGAAAGTCATTGTACCTGTTTGCATGGAGATAAGACAGTCACAAACAAGGAATGCCCCAGTTCACACTAGACTCACAGTGTCCTCATATCCTTGGACAAGTCATAGCATTACTAAAAGACAATCCACAGACAGCAAATGCAAATAGGTGACGATACCCCATCCTCGCCTTTCTAGTCAAAGACATCCTGGAGATAGAATCTCTAGTCAAAAGACATCCTGGAAAAGCTAAAAGACATGTCACCAAAAGATAAAATCAAAAGAAAACCAAGACTCGACACCAACATCCACTGTAGTCCTCAAGTTTAGTGTCTCTTGTCACTTGTTTAAGTCTTTATTCGATTGTGGTCACAATGTTCACTTTCACAAAAAGGATAGATAGCACTGAACCATATGTTGTCTGAGTCTGTTGAAAGATTTGATTTTGTTGAAGCCCATTGTTGCTGCTGTGTCTCATCTGAAGCTGACCGAATCCATGAAACTGATACCTTATTGCGGAGAAGATGAAACTTTATTGCGGATTGCGATGCAAATGTTGCTTTATTGCGGATTGTGCGCGGATAGACTTGAAGGAAGCTGGAAGAAACTGTACTCCTCGAAACAAGTGATGTTCTCAGTTCCACACCCATTACTAGACGTAGGATTTGCCTTAGCCACAGATAGGATCTGATTTATTATGGATGGAAAGGGAGTGAAAAAAGGGGGGGTTATTATGAATGGCTAACCAATCTTAGGTAGATCGATAACAAGCCATGATGGGAATGGGTAAGTTTATTGTGAACGAATTGGTCGTGAGTGTGTGCAAAGTGAAAGGATGAAAGAGAATCCTGAAGGAGAGAGGAGCAAAGTCTCTACGCATGGCGCTGGTGACCCAGTTTTCACCATGGTACTTGCCCAGGGCGCCACCGAAGTGGTTTTCACCATTGGACGAAATTATTTCTCTTTACTTTTTTCAATTTTTCAATGTTTTTTGTGTCACAAGGCGCCTGTTTGCTAGGTTTTCACCAAGTAACAATTTTTTTTGTTTTATAATTTTTTTTGTATTTTTGAATTAGGATGTTCCGAAGAGCTTATGTGTAGAACCTGCGAAGGTGCATGCTGTTGATAGGATCCTCCAAGGGTTCACCCTCTGTAGTTGAGAGTCGATATGCACCAGATCCATATACTGTTGTGATGATGTAAGGACCAAGCCAGTTTGGTTCAAACTTGCCCTTCTTCTCTCTGTCTTGCTGATTCTTGGGGTTTTCTCTGAGAACCAAGTCACCTACCTCAAATGTGCGAAGCTTGACCTTGTGATTGTAGCTGCGACTCATTCGTTGTTGGTAAGCCTTGAGATGATTAAAAGCAGTTTGTCTCCGTTCATCCAACAGTTCTAGTTCTTGTAAGCGAGAGACCCTGTAATCCTCATCATTGATAATGTTTTGCAAAGAGACCCGTAAGGAAGGTAACTCGACCTCAATAGGCAAGATGGCTTCAGCGCCATAGACAAGTGAATATGGTGTAGCTCCTGTAGGTGTGCGGACACTTGTACGATAGGCCCAAAGTGCAGGATTGAGTTGGATATGCCAGTTACGGCCAGCGTCGTCGACTGTCTTTTTAAGGATTTTGAGAATTGTTTTATTAGACGCCTCAGCTTGGCCATTACCTTGGGGGTAATATGGTGTGGAGAAACGATGGGAAATGTGGAAGCGCTCACAGAGTTCACGAACATCCTGACTTTTGAAGGGACGCCCGTTATCAGTAATAATGGAAGTAGGAATCCCGTATCGGCAAATGATGTAGTTCAAGATGAAGGTAGCGATTTGTTTCCCAGTAACTTGTGTGAGAGGCACGGCTTCAATCCATTTTGTAAAATACTCTGTGGCAGTGATAATGAATTTATGACCATTGGAAGAAAGAGGGTGAATCTTGCCTATGAGATCGAGTCCCCACTGACAAAAGGGCCAAGGAGATGCAAGTGGTTGTAGTTCTTGTGCTGGTGCATGTATGAGGTCTCCATGAATTTGACACTGCTTACACTTCTTGACAAACTCATATGCATCTTTTTCCATAGTAGGCCAGTAGTATCCAGTCCTGATGAGTTTCTTGGCCAAGGTAGGACCACTAGTATGCGGACCACATATCCCTTCATGCACTTCACGTAACGCAATCTGAGCTTCGTCGCTTTCTAAACATCTAAGAAGAGTGTCATCTAGACCTCGTCGGTATAGGATATCAGCTAGAATGACGTATCGAGAGGATTGGCGAATGAAAGTGCGGTGTTGATTGTTCGATAGATCGGGAGGTAAGATATTGTCGTGAAGGTATGTGAATATGGAACCATATAACTGGGATTCAGGACCAACAACACATATCATTTCCGTAGGAGTGATCTCATATGATGGAACCAACAGGTTGTCTACCAGGAACTCATAGCAGGTCTCATTTTGCGGCAGATCAATCAATGAAGCAATTGTAGCCATGGCATCTGCAGCACGATTCTGTTCTCTTGGTATCTGCTCAAACTCTATCTTTGCGAAATGTTGTTTCAGATCATCTACCATTTGTTTGTAAGGCAGTAATTTTTCATCTTTTGTTTGGTAATCATCAGTTACTTGCCGTATGACCAGTTGAGAATCCCCAAAAACACAAAGTTCCTGGATTTTCCACTGAACTGCAATTCTTAATCCAGTTGTTAATGCCTCATATTCCGCTATATTGTTGGTGCAAGGAAATGACAAGCGGTATGATTTTGGTATAGAATCACCTTGAGGAGTTATAAAAAGAATACCAGCTCCTGCCCCATGCTGTGTGTATGAGCCATCAAAGTATAATTGCCATGGCTTTGCACGTGATATTGTTAGAATGGACTCATCTGGAAATTCTGACCGTAGAGGAGCATCATCTATCATGGGAGCATCTGCTAATTGATCTGCGATGGCTTGTCCTTTTATTGCTTTTCTATCCACATACTCGATGTCGAATTCACTCAATATCATTACCCACTTGGCCAGCCGCCCAATAAGTGTAGCTTTGTTGAGAAGATATTTTAGTGGATCAATTCTGGCAATCAACTTAGTCTTGTGAGTAAGCATATAATGTCGTAACTTCTGTGAAGCAAAGACCACAGCGAGACATGCACGTTCAATTGGAGTGTAGTTTAGCTCATATCCTACCAATGTGCGACTGATATAGTAGACTGCTTTTTCCTTGCCGTCAGGTATTTGCTGTGCTAGGAGTGCCCCCAGTGCTGTCGGAGTAGCTGATATGTAAAGTAGCAATGGTTGATCTAGAATTGGTGGCATCAAAACTGGCGGGTTCAAAAGATAATCTTTGAGCGCCTGAAAAGCCTGTTGACAGTTCTCATCCCATTTGAACTTGATGTTTTTGTGTAGCAGGTGCTGGAAAGGATTACACTTATCTGCAAGTTGTGCTATGAATCTTCGTATGGACTGGAGCCTCCCTTGTAAAGATCGAAGTTGACTGATATTCTTGGGTGGCGGCATGTCCAAGATAGCTCTGACCTTTGCTGGATCGGCTTCTATTCCCCTTATAGACACAATGAATCCTAGGAGCTTCCCGGAGGTTACTCCAAAGACGCATTTCTTGGGGTTTAATCTTACCTTGTATTTTTCCAACCGATCAAAAGCAACTGAAAGTATGTCCAAGTGTGTATTTCTGTCTATTGATTTAACCAAGAGATCGTCAACATAATCTTCCACAGTTACATGCATGAGATCATGAAAAATAGTAGTCATTGCTCTTTGATATGTAGCACCTGCATTTTTCAGCCCAAAGGGCATGACATTCCAACAGAAAGTTCCCCATAGACAAGTGAATGATGTTTTATGTTGATCCTCAGGTGCAATTCTGATTTGATTATATCCAGAAAATCCGTCCATTAAGGATAACATTTCATGACCTGCTGTGAGATCAACGATCAAGTCTATGTTTGGTAATGGGAAATCGTCCTTTGGACAAGCTTTGTTGATGTCTCTGAAATCTGTGCATATTCGGATACTGCGATCTGGTTTACTGACAGGTGCCAAATTGGAAATCCATTCAGGATAATCAATTGGGCGTATGAATCCGACATCCAATAATTTCTCCAGTTCTGCTTTGACGAGTAATGCCACTTGTGGATGCATTTTCCTTAATTTCTGTTTCACTGGCTTTGCCCCCGGTTTAACTGTCAAATGATGCATTACCAAATCCGGATCCAGTCCAGGCATATCAGCGTATGACCATGCAAAGTTGATTTGTCGTTCTTTAAAGAAGCTTATGAATTTTGATCTTTCGGACTCTGTTAATGATTGAGCCAGGAATATGTTGTGTGGAACCTCTTCTGTACCAATGTTTGTTTTGATAGTCTCCTCTACTAACATAGATGACTTTTCCTCATATGATGCTGGGAGAATGTCGAGCCTTCCATCTTCGGGCGCCTCAGAGAGGTTTTCACCCTCGGATACGTCCTTTCTTTTTACTTTTTTGGGGTCAGATAGCGCCACAGTGTGGTTTTCGCCATAAGACTCTTGATTTGTTCTTATTTTCACATTTTTGCGACTGGAAGGTCCGACACCCTCACCAAAATATGCCATGTTGTTAAGTTCTATGGTGTATCCTGCTTTGTGGTCCCCAAGGAGAAGATCATCTCGTATGCCAAGATAGTCAATAATAGCTTCGTCATTCTGAAATGTGTCAAAATGTGCTGGTCCTTCATAATCCCAGTCAATGAGTTGGGGATGAATAAGGGGAAGGTCTTTAATGTTTTCGGAGTTTGCAGGGCTAAGAGTGAAGATGTGGTTATATTCGGGTATATCAAGGCAATCGTCGAGGTCATCGATGGCACTCTCCTCATCAGTTTCGATCGTGAGCGAATCCAAATTGTCGTTACTAGTAGCGCATTCTGGAACAGGTGTTCTCATCCTATGTGATTTCAACCTAGGACCTTGAAACGAAGACTGTGCGGGATCCTTATGGGTTGTTTCTTGACCAACTCTGAACTTTTTATAAAATTCCTCTACTTCTGTGGGTTCATCTGGCTCTCTAAATGTCTCGGTGAGCTCATAGTCACTGGAGGATTTGTCTGAACCCCATTCCCACTCATTGGAGTTTGTGGAATAGTAATCCTCTTGTTGAACTTTGGCAACTTTAATTCGCCATACCTCTTTTGTTCTTTTATTGTGACTCTTGGAATTCAGAAAACCAAGTCCCTTGGAGCGTTCTTTTCTTATAGTCAATTCAGGTTGTAGGGGTTCCATGACGCCTTCTTTGCGTAACCCAAGAGGGCTTTTTCCATCATACCCGAATTTTTGTAGAATCTTGAAGCCTTTGCCATATTTCTCACAAGGTATGTTGATCTGATCATGTGTGTCATCCTCAATGTCTTTATAGAGCATTTTGTATAAATCTTCCTCTTCCAGTTCGCCCCATCTTTGAAAGATAGTAGGATCCCATTTGAGCGTCATGATGAATGTTTGCTTGTTAGGATGTGGCCTTCCAAATTCTTTTGGAGAGCTCATGACTTGTCGTAAATACATAGTCTGGTTTAAAGTGTATTCTCCCATGCCTTTGTCCTGAAATTTGCCTTTAAGTTCACCCTGTTTTGATGTCGAAGGTTTTAATGACTCAGGATCAATGTATGCCGAAGAAGGAACAGCTTCACGATTACTGGGAATGATAGTCTCAGTATGTGATCTCAAGTTATTGCAATATATGAATGGGTTAGGATCACCGTTAACTATTACCTCAACTCCATTATGAGGAAACTTAATGCATTGGTGATATGTCGATGGGACTGCCCTCATTTCATGAATCCAAGGACGTCCTAGCAATATATTATAAGTGAGATCTAAATCCAGGACCTGACAAACCACATCCTTTGTAACTGGCCCAATTCTTAGAGGCAAGGTGACCGTGCCCTTGGATGAGCGTTCTTCATCATCATATGCCTTGATGGTAATTTGATTCTTTGAATTCACAGCTTTATCGGAATATCCCAATTGTTTAATGGTGCTCAATGTGCAAATGTTTAGACCAGCTCCTCCATCTATCAGGACTCTCTTTATTCGATGCTTGTGTATAAAGGCTTCAATATGTAATGGTGCATTATGCGGTTGACTTACGGAGGTGTCATCAGCTTCTGTGAATGTAAGGGAATGTGGAATGGATAGGTATCCCACCATGGCTTGAAACTGATCCACATTCAGATCAGTAGGAACGGCGGTGTCTCTCAAGATTTTGTCAAGAATAGCCTTATGAGCAGGGGATATGCGTAATAGTTCAAGGATTGAAATGAGCGCGGGTGTCTTCCCTAACTGCTCTACAAGGTCATACTCAGGTTTAGTAGATGAAGAAGAGGTGTTTTTAGTGGAGGCACCTGGCAACGTGATCTTACCTCGGCGGGTTGTAACATGACATTCAGAGGTAGATTCGGACGAAGATCCCACACCTTTTAGGACAATTTTGGGTCTCTGAGAAGGATTCTCAGGATTTTTGTTTTTGATAGTAATGGTAGAGATATGATTGTCCATTGAGATGTGATTGATAGTAGAATCATAATTGTAAGGTGCTCTAGTGTAATTGGCTTGATCATCTATGACTTTGCCTTTTCCTTTGTCATGTTTTGGGAATGGTTCCTTAAACATCTCATGTTCTTGATTAGATGAATGTCCCTCAATCTCTATATCTCCTCTGTCAATGAGATCTTGCACAATGTTTTTCAATCGATGGCAATTACCTATCTTGTGACCCTTGCTCTTATGAAACTCACAATATTCATCATCATTCCACCAATTTGGTTTGACCTTTGGTTCATATGGAGGAAAATCTGGAACTGTGATCACTTTGTTTGCCACTAGCTTTTTGAAGACTGATTCAAGTGGTTCTCCCAATGGAGTGTACTTCCTTCGTGATCTGGAAGTTGTTTGAGTATTGACTTGGTTGCTTGTAGAACTTGATCCTGAAAAGATGAACTTGGGTCTTACTGTATTGGCATCGACAACGCCATCGTTGACTGTGTTCTTGTTTTTATTCCAAAATCTTGGCTTGTCTTTTCCTTTAAAGTCATCTTTGTTTTCCTTGAATAGCTTGATGACTCCTTGTTCAATTAGGACCTTTTTTGTTGCTAGGCCCTTTTCAATAACATCCTTGAATGTGGACAAACAAGCTTTCCTTAAGTCATATCCAATATCCTTGTTAACGTTTTGAGTGAACATTTCTACCATTTGTTTCTGTGGGATTTCGCAAGAGCATCTGCTAGCTAGATTTCTCCATCTTTGTAGAAATGACGCAAAAGATTCTCCCTCCTTTTGCTTCGTATTGCACAAGGTAGTAACTGAGACATCTGTTTCAATGTTGTAAGAGAAATGCTGAATGAATGCCTCTGCTAAGTCACCCCATGACTTAATACCAGGAGGTAATTGAGAAAACCATTCCATAGCCTGATCGCCTAAGCTTTGCGGGAACAACCTCATCAAATATGTTTCTTCTGCCGCTACCTCAATACAGGCTGTGAAGAATTGTCGTATGTGTGCCTTGGGGTCTCCCTTTCCTCTATACTTATCAAATTTTGGTGTCACAAAGTGTGCCGGAAATGGAGGCATTGGGATGCTCTTATCAAATGGATAAGGACATATATCTCTCATAGTGTATGTTGGTTTTTGTGTACTCATGTCCTCCATTTTCTTTTGTAGATCCCTAATTTGTTGCTCCAAATTATTCTTGGGAGGAGATTGATTTCTTGTAGCATACCCCATGTTTGAAATGCCCATTTGAGGAGGAGCTTGTTGCATGTATGGATGATACTAATCGTAGACATGTCCATATGGAGGTCTATATTGTTGCGACATATATGGAGCACTTGGCATAACTTCATGTTGAGGGACTCCATATCTGTTTTGTGTATATAAACCATATTCAATAGGCCTTTCATTTTCCGTTGTGTTGCCCCCAATTTTGACATGAGGTCTCCTTGTGTCGAAATTTTGAGGATGTCCTTGAGTATCCACTTGTTTTGATTGATCCACACCTTGAGCGTGTGTTTGAGCATAAGGCCTCCATGATGGTCTTTGAGTGTAAGTATCATATGTTTGAGCTTGTGTATGTGGGATTGTTGGTTTTTGAAGCAAAACTGATGGTGACTCAGGCATCATATTATTCGGACCTCTATTTCCTCCACTATTTGGTCTCCTTTGATCCATGTTGGAGTGAGTTTGTTGTGAGGGTCGACTTTCCATAAGTTGAGATAAGTCAAAATCATGCGGTATTTTAGCTCCACTTTGTGCCATCATGTGTAAAAAGTATTGACGATCTCTCCTCATTATCTCTTCAACCAGTCTATTGAATTGAGGATCCATTATGGATTCTTGTATGTCTGCTGATTGTATTGAAAAGTTGTCCATATTGTCATTGTGTGTAGCATTGTTGTTTATAGTGTTTGCGCTTTCCACATTTGGATTGTGTCTATAAACATTCATGTCTGGTAATGTAGTGTGCTCAAGATTGTAGAATAGATCATTGTCATACTCATAAGAACTCATGTTGGTGGACCCTTGAGCTACTTTAGCTTTTCTCCTAGATTTTTGAAGACGGGTTTCAACCATGAACTAGGTGTTTGACCAAGATGTGAGAGACTTAGATGAAAAATGGAAAGAGTATGGAAGACCAAGAGTTGTATGGAATGTAAATGAATCTGAAGTTTACTTGCAATGTCCAAAGTGTAAGACCAAGTATGTAAGTAGTAGAGTAGGTGTGACTTCCAAAGAGAGGATAGTTTCTCTTGATGAGGTAAGCTGACCTTGACCCTAAGTAAGACCAAATGAGACCCAAAGGTAAGAAACCTTGATGAGGGACCACTTAGCAAAGTGTTGTAGTATGTTGAAAAAGTATGATGAGGACAAGCAAGTGACCTTTTGACTCAAGTTTAGACAAGTATGAATGTAAAATGAGATGTAAAGCAATGATGGACTATGCGAGACCCTAGAACAGGCTGAATGCTAGATGAAACCTGAAGAGACAACCTAGGAAGCTCAAGTATTCTGAAACTGATTTCTTTTTTTTTTTTGTTTGCTGGACTGTTAAAGTTTTCAATTCCTGACACAGACGCCTCTGTATACTTCACAGACGCGGTTTCCTGACACAGACGCTACTCTGTTAAACACAGACGCGATTCTGAGATTTTCCTGTTGATGTTTGCTGGGACTGTAACAGTTTTTGCAATTCTGGACACAGACGCGACTGTATACTTCACAGACGCGATTCCCAGACACAGACGTGTCTCTGTTCGACACAGACGCTGATAAAAACACAGACGCTATTCTGCCCTTCACAGACGCGCTTAGATGACCCAGACGCGCTTAAAACAGACACAGACGCGTTTCTGTAAACTTAGTGCAATTTTTTCCAGTCTGTGAAGTTGTTTTGCTGTGACCAAATCTGACTGTTTGACTGTTTTTCGTGACAAGAGGACACAATTTGATGAGGACTCAATGTTTGCTAGTGTTTAGACTCCAAAATGACTCCAAGAAAAGTGTGTTGTTTGATGTAAAAAAATTTTGCATACACTTGAAGACACAAAAGACACAATGTTTTGCTGTTTGATCTTGAATGTTTGAATGTTTAACATAAGTCAAGCACAATTCTTATGGCTGGCCAAGACAATAGTTATTGATCCCACATGGGGTTTTACCCCCGAGGCTACGCTATTCAGAGCGGATACTTAGATGCTTGACCTCACTGGCTCCACCCTCAGCACTCACTTCTCGGGTCAGCCAAGCATCAGTCCCCATGAAAACTCCCCATGGCGAACTTTGTATCTCTACTAAGAACCGTATGTGTGTGGGCCGCTACCAGAAGTCCGACCTCCTGCCCCAACAACTAGAAGGATTTGGGCCTCTAAAACAAAATGGTGCTAGTAAGGGCATCCGCTCGTGTGGCCATACATGCGGCACTTTCAGCTCTGTAAATACAGAAGGCTCCCAGCCGGTAGGGGTTATGCCCTACAAATGATCAAATAAATTTGATCAAACGGGTTTATGGGGAGACATAGTGTCGGTATGAACTAATCAGCACACGTTATCCATAGTTTTCACCATGAATACATTTGATTATAGTGGTTTGGATGAGGTGGGTTTTCCTCGCTACCACTTGGGTCGTTCTCTTCTCACTAGTAGTCCTAATGACCACACGGGAAGACAGGCCCTCTAAAGAATAAACAAAAAGAGCCTATTGCTCAAGACACAAAAGACAATGATTCAATTTTAGTGCACCAATGGAAGTGTTTGCTAATCTATGAAAACAAGACACACAACAAAACTACAAAACCCTAGCTAAGGCCCTGCAACAAAATTGTTAGTAGTTTGGGTTGTTTCAAACAATAACCCCTTCCTGCAAGCACACAAGTTAGGTAAATTTTAGAAAACCCAAAAAGACTTTGTGAAAAGGGGCCTTCAACAAAAACGGTTTTTTTTGCCTCCAAAGCAAGCTGCACAAACCAGGTTAGCTAGATCTGCAAGGGTTAGCCAAAAATAAACCAGATCTGAAACCCTAAGCACAAAATTCGAAAACCCAAATCAAAGAAGATTGACAAATTTGCAAAACAGAAAACACAGACGCTTCTATACCAGACACAGACGCGTCTGTACTACAGAGACGCGGTTATGTAATTCACAGACGCGCTTGAACACCGCAGACGCTATTCCCGAACACAGACGCGGTAATATCCAGCACAGACGCGGTTAAAATTCACAGACGCGGTTCCAGAAACCTAGAAAAATAAAATCTGGCAAAAACACAGACGCAATTAAAAATATCGCAGACGCTTCTGAAACACAAAAACGCGATCCGAACCCTCGCAGACGCGGAAAAATCTAAAATGTCGTCGAAAATCGTCCGATCTGCAACTTCAAAAATGCGAAATCTGCAACAAAAATGTTAAATGCAAAGGGACAAGAGTCCCACCGGGCGTGCCAAAATGTATATGGTGAAAATGGATAACAATAATAACAATATTGAAAGGCTAAAATGAATCCAACCACTAAACCCTAACCTAACAATAACATAAATCCACCATAACATATGAAGATTACCTAAGACAATGCAAAATAACTCAAAATCACAAAGATTATACCATCACATGTCCAATAGGGTTTTGATCTCCATTCTTCCTATCTCCATTGATCTTGCTTGATATATTTGCTCTCAGATTTTGTATGCACAAGAGCTCAACAAAGAACGGAATGTGGTTGCGAGTAGGATCGTAGTGTAGTCAATTGATCAAGTAGTTAGGGTTTGACAATGAAGAAAGCATCTTCTTAAATAGAAGACACAATAAGAAATGGAGGGTTAAGATTGAGAGGTGTAAAAAGAGAGGTCGGCTAGGATTAGAGGGTAGGTATAAGAAATACCTAAATAATGAAAGAGGTAGGTAGTGTAGAAATTAAGAGATAAATGACATGTGTCATGTGTAGAAAAAGATAATGAATTAATTAAATAAATAAAGATTTATTTAATTAATAGAAGAAGTGGGGCAATTAAATAAATAAAATATTTATTTAATTTAGGAAAGGGATAATTTAAATAAATAAATGTATTTATTTAAATGAGAAATAAGGCTAGAAGAGGATAAATGAATTAATTAAATAAATAAAGATTTATTTAATTAATAGAAGAATTAGGCTTAGGTAATTAAATAAATAAAATATTTATTTAATTAGACATGACAATTTTGGATGTCTACACATAATAATAATCACAAATCTTCTAATTATCAATCTCATTCTAAATCCTATCATAACAATTCTCATAATAATAATCATAATAATACATACAATAATCAAAGGAATAATTCTCAAACAAGACCCCATTGCACATATTGTGGGAAAGATGGACATATTACTAATAATTGTTTTAAGAAACAAAATGGTAAAAAGCCCATGAATCAAAATAATCAAAATAATCAACATAAACCTCATTATAAGAAAGGTAATAATAATGGTAATTCATCTCGTCATGCATTTACATGTACTTATAATGTTTCTCAACCACTTGAGTGGATTATTGATTCTGGTGCATCTCAACATGTTACTTCTCATAAAGAATGTTTTGAATCTTTGCATCCCGATACTTCTAATATTCCTGTTCAATTAGCTAATAATCATAGTTGTAAAGTTGAAGCTATTGGTGATGTGAATGTTCCTAATGGGAAATTACATGATGTTCTTTATGTTCCTGAATTAAAATTAAATTTGATTTCAGTTCCTAAACTTTGTCAAGATTATAAGATTAACTTTTATAGGGGCATATGTTATATCATTGATCCAAACACTAATCATGTTATTGCTACTGCTAAAATGGATAGTGATAACTTATTCAAGTTCTATGAATTTGCTCCTCCAAAGTATTCTTTGCTTACTACTGTTGATTTTACTATATGGCATGAAAGACTTGGCCATCTCAATTCTGATTATATTTCATTGATGCAAAAAGCAAATATGGTTGATGGATTGCCTAGTATTGTTCCTTCTCAAATTGTTTGCAATGGTTGCATGAGTGGTAAGATGCATAGGGAACCCTTTCCTCATGGTCAATCTTGGAGGGCATACACTAAATTGCATCTAGTTCATAGTGATCTATTGGGTCCCATGGAGAATCCCTCCATCCAAGGTTCAAGGTATGCACTTACCTTTGTTGATGATTTTTCAAGGAGAACATGGATATATTTCCTTCATAGTAAGGATCAAGTGCTTGATGTGTTTACTGAATTTCATATGTTTGTAGAAAGGCAATCTGGTTCTAAAATTAAGATTCTTCGTACTGACAATGGAAGAGAATATGTCAATAATGCATTTAATGCTTATTTGAAATCGTTTGAAATTAAACATGAGCTTACCGTTCCTTATACACCACAACAAAATGGTGTGGCAGAACGGAAGCATAGGACAATTGTTGAAATGGCTAGATGTTTTTTGCATGCAAAAAATATGGATTACAAGTTTTGGGCTGAAGCTATGGCTTGTGCAACTTATTTAATTAATAGAACACCTACCAAAGCCTTAAAGGATAAAACTCCTGAAGAAGCTTGGTCTGGTAGAAAGCCTAATTTGCAGAATTTAAGAATTTTTGGTTCCATAGCTTATGTTCACAAACCTAAGGAGAAAAGAAAAAAATTAGATGCTAAATCTTCTCCTTTTATTTTTGTTGGTTACGATGAAAATACTAAAGGTTATAGAGTTTACAATCCTATTACTAACAAGGTAAAAGTTGCAAGAGATGTTTGTATTGCAGAAAAAGGCATTCATGATTGTTCTAAAGTAGAGGATGATGAACTTGCTCAAAGCAAAGTTGTGCTTGTGGAGGACCAACCTCCTTCTCTTAACCCTACTCCTAATGCATCTCTTTCTATTCCTTCTAGTGATAGTGATGATGATAATAATAACTCTACTCCTCATGACTCTTCTTCTAGTGATGAATCCATTACTTCTAAAAGAAGACCTAAATGGTTTAAATCTTTAATTCAAGATAGTGATGAATACTTAGCTAGAATGGATAGACTTCAAGCTAGAAGAGTTAATTATTGTAATTATGCTTTAATGACTACTATTATGAATTCTAATGATCCTAAAACATTTGATCAAGCTAAAAATCAACCACATTGGCAAAAAGCAATGCAGGAAGAATATGATACTCTAATTTCTAACCAAACTTGGGATTTAGTTCCCTTGCCTCATGGTAAAAATCTTGTTTCTTGCAAGTGGCTTTATAAAACCAAATTGAATGCTAATAATCAAGTTAGTAAATTTAAAGCTAGATTAGTTGCTAGAGGTTTTTCTCAAATTGAAGGCTTAGATTATACTAAAACTTTTGCTCCTGTTGCTAAAATGCCTACAATTAAACTTGTGCTTGCTTTAGCTTCTAGAATGAATTGGCCTATTCACCAAATGGATGTTAAAAGTGCTTTTCTTAATGGTGATTTACATGAGGAAATTTATATGTCTCAACCTCCTGGTTTTATTAAAGAAGGTTATGCACACTTAGTTTGTAAATTAAAGAAATCAATTTATGGATTAAAGCAATCTCCTAGGGAGTGGTATTCAAAGATTAATACATTCTTTCTTTCGCAAGGCTTTATTAGAAGTAAAAATGATCCTAACTTGTATATTAAACATAGTGAAGATGATATTATAATTATTATCTTGTATGTAGATGATTTGATTCTTACTTCAAGTTCCAATACTTTGATTTCTGATATTAAGTTTCAACTTAATCAAAAATTTCAAATGACTGATTTAGGTCTTTTACATTATTTCTTAGGAATGCAAATTTGGCAAACCTCTAAAGGAATTTTCTTATCTCAAAGTAAATATGCTCAAGATCTTATAGATAAGTTTAACATGAATGATGCTCACCATGTTTCAATTCCTATTGAATTAGGCACTAAGTTAATGCTTGATATGCAAACTCCTCTTGTTGATCCTACTTTGTATAGACAATTAGTTGGAAGTTTAAATTATTTAACTCTTACTAGGCCAGATATTGCTTATAGTGTTGGTTTGGTTTCAAGATTCATGTCTAAACCTCAACAAACACACTTTAAAGTTGCTAAAAGAATTTTCAGATATATTAAAGGAACTATTAATGTAGGTTTGTTTTATGATGCAAATTCCGATTTTACTTTAAAAGGTTTTACTGATTCCGATCTAGGTGGAGATCCCAATGATGGGAAATCTACTTGTGGTTATTGTTTTTTTGTTGGTTCAGGAGCAATTTCTTGGAATAGTAAAAAGCAACAATCTACCTCTCTTGGATCCACTGAAGCTGAGTACAAAGGATGCACTAATGCTTCCAAAGAAGTCTTGTGGCTTAGAAGATTACTTAAAGATTGGGTCTACCTCAACACGAACCAACTCAATTGTATTGTGACAACCAAAGTGCCATTGCCTTGGCTAAAAATCCAGTTTTCCATGCAAGGACAAAACACATTTCTCTCCAACACCACTTTATTAGAGAACAAATTGAAGACAAGCAAGTTTCACTCCTCTATTGCAAGGGCGAAGACCAAGTTGCAGATATTTTGACCAAGCCACTTTGTAAAGAAAAGTTCCAATTTCATTGTAAAAATCTTGGATTGCAACCCATTGAAGGGTTTGATGTAAACTCCCCAAGTAAAGCTTAAGGGGGGGTGTTAGAATATTTAATCTTTACTTAGCTTAGGTTTATTTGTATTTAGTTTAGGATATTCCTTTGGAATTCCTACATGTAATTTGTCCTCTAGTACATGTGTGAGGACAAGTCATTTCTTTTATTTTCCTTTATTAAGGAATATTAGATTTCCTCCATAAGAGGATGTGGACACATGGCACACACATTTTATGAATGGTGGCATTCATAGATTTGGGAGTTACTTTGTAACTCCTCTCCTCATCTCTATTTAAGAGATGTCTCCTCTCTCATTTCTTCTTAATGACAACATTGTAAAGAGCTTCTTGCTCTCTCTCTCTCTCTCATTTTAGGCATTGCCTCATTCATAATATCACAAGGGGTTTTTCTTTGCTTTTCCCCTTTCAAAAGTTCTTGTGCCTCCTTCTTCACATTTGGGTGATTGCTCCAAGGTTTTTGCATTTCTCTTGGTAACATTTACTTCATCAATAAACTTTCTTGGATTTTATTTTTCTTTCCTTGCTCTTGTATTTCCTTTCAGAATGAAAATGGGAAATACCAACTGGGCATTGATAGATAGAGCGCTCGAGTACAAGAGGCACCTGTTTACAAGGTTTTCACCTGCTTGGCAAAGATCCTTCTCTTTTTTTTCTTTTTTTTTCAAGACATTTTCTGATTTTTAGGATTTCTTCAAGACATTTTCTGATTTTTAGGATTTCTTCAGGGCATTTTCTAATTTTTAGAATTTTTTTAGGACATTTTCTGATTTTTAGGATTTCTTCAGGACATTTCTGATTTTTAGAATTTTTTCAGGACATTTCTGATTTTTAGAAGTTTGTTGAGGATATTTTATGATTTTTTAGGATTTTGATGTTTGCCCTTAGTGTCTAGCAAGGCAAAAGGGATTTTGAGTGAGTGAATGGATAAACGAATGATGGTTGACGCTTTCAAGGACTATCTCACAATGTTAATCCAAGCACAGGGTCCAAATATAGCAATGTAAAGCAAGGATTTTAGCGATGTAAAGCAAGGATTTTAGCAATGTAAAGAAAGGATATAGCGCAGCGAAGCAAGGATATAGCATAATGAAGCCATATGGTCCAAAGAAGTGGCCATGTCAAGAGGTTTGTGGAAAGCATGTTTTTGCATTTTATCCATAGTGTTGATCAAGATCAAGGAATAGATCCGGATAGGGGAGAAATAGGATAAGCAAGATCACAGGTGGAAATGAAGGATGCAAGTGAGAAATGGATAAAATAATGGATAGGAGTGAAAGGGTGTGGATCAATTACAAGATATAGGACATACAAAACCTATAAAGATCCTTAACCTTGTCAAGATCAAAGGTGGAAAATGGATATGAATGTAGAGAGAGCGAATGAGGGATAATGAAGGATGAAGGATAATGGAGGAAGAAGGATAATAGATGGATGTACATGGATGGAACTTGCCCCTAGTGTAAAGTGCAAAAGGATAATGGATTATGCATGATGCTTGTTTGCCAAGTTTTCATCATGGTACTTGCCCAAGGCGCTACAAGAAGTGGTTTTCACTCGTGGATGGAATTATTTGTCTTTACTTTTTTCTGATTTTTTTTTCTCACTTTTCATCAATTTTTTTTTTTGGAAGATAATGGAGGCATGATAGGGGATGGACGAAGAACCCTAGCATCTCACTTATTTGGATGGTACCCTTAGAATATGAGTTGCAATAGACCATGGCTATGAAGGTATGCTCAAAGATGTTGGCGGGATAATGAAATGAAATTAGGGCAAGGATTTATGCAAAGGATTGGATAAGAGGGATGGAAGGGTGAAAAAGAGGTGTTAGATTAAGGGATGGGATATTCGAAGAATTGTGTATGGCTAGATGGAAAGGTTGGAAAGATCAACATTGGCACACACCTTGAGGGATGGTGGACATATGGAAGAGAAGTGAATCTCAGATTTTGAGATTTGTATGGAGGAAAGGTTACAGAATTTGGGGCATAAGAACCCAAAATGGATGAAGGAGGTGATGAAGGAATAGACTTCAAAGGTTTGGATGGAGGAACAACAATTTTGGATGCCAATTTATATTTTTATTTAGACTTTTGTGCTTCAAGTAGCTGCCTAGGGATCCACATGGTTTTATATTTTTCATGCTTTTGTAGTTCCTTAGAGCACATTGCTTGTACAAGTGTCTTAGGAACCCATAACTCTATTGACTTTTCTTCTTTCTTTGTAAGCCTTTGTGGCATTTTATATTTTTCTTTTCCTTTTGGATCATATTTTTCTTCGTTTTGACATGTCGATTAGATGGGACATGTTGATCCTTGAATACATGCGGATTACTTGATTTATGACTTTTATGCTTGGCATCCAAATTGCTTGGAGGGAGATGCGTGGATAGATAGGAATTATATGGAGATATTTTGATGGATGGAAGGTACTCAAAGATGTGTGCCTTTATTGATCCCGCATAAGGGATGGAGGGATATAGGGACCTAAATGGATGGAAGCGATGATGGGGAAAGTGTATATTTGGATTTAACTGGAGAAACGTAGGATTTATGAGGGATACCAACATCTTGAGAGTGAGAAATGTAGCCATTATAATCAAGTTTTTATTTTATAGCAGGGGATTCTAATATACCTTGTCCATGAATGTCTAACCCTTTTCTTTGATAATGCATGCTTTGAAAGATCTTTTTAACAAAGAGTTTCTTCTTACTTTTGATGCTAGAGGCAAGTCTATTTTGAGGTGGAGGTGTCTTGCAGGGAATGATAGGATCATGAGAGGGCTTTATGGGCATGATGGACTCTTGAGGTGAAGATGGAGGATTATGACAAGGAGATGAAGGGATACTTTTATCTTGACATGGAAGAGGACCATTGGATAGAGTAGGAAGGGTGTTTGACTCTTCATTTTGAATAGGATCATTTGAAAAGGTGGAAGAGGCATCATGATCTTGCTTAGGAAGTAGACTAGGAATGGGATTTGGAAGGATGGTTTTCTCTTGAGATGGAAGGAGGTCATCTTGGAATAAATGGAAAGGTATAAGGGGATCATTATGGGATTGTAGTGAAATAGGATCTTTTTCAATCATTAGATGGGATTGAGGAGTTTTGGTGTCTTGATCTTGATTTATGATAGGACTTGTTTCTTCATTTTTCAGATTATCCTCTTGACATGGAGTCACTTCTAAGGAAGGGATAGGATTTTTCATAAGCGTAGGGGATTCTTGGAAGGTCTCCATATTTTGACATGATGGGGAAGCATTTTGGAAATGGCCTTATGGAGTGGGTATGATTGGAATTGGAGTGCATGATGGCATAGGATATGGGATTTTTAAATCATGTGAGCAACTTGTAGCAATATTGGCATTAACTTGGATTTCCATAGGAGATAGCCCTTGAAGGTAAACATGAGAAGTTTCATTGTTTGAAGGACATGGTATGGATTGTTGCTGAAAAGTCATAGGAGATGAAGGCATCATGGAAGGGATGAAGGCCACATATGGATACTTGCTAGACATAGGTTCATGATTTTGATCATGCTTAGAAGTAGTTCCTTCTTTTTCTTTAGGTGAGTCATTAGGATCTTCAATTTCAATGACACCATTATCAATGAGATCTTGAATCTTATGTTTATTTTGTCTATGATATGCATAATACTTACTCAAAAAATCACATCCCCATGTGGTATTTTTAGGCAATATGATAAGATTATGCTCAAGAAGCTCTTTCAAAGTCGACTCAATAGATTACCCCAAAGGTGTAAACTGTCTATCTAGAGGATATTTGGAGGAAATGTCTTTATGTCTTGGTGAAGGTGTCTTGTGAGCTTGTTTGAGATTTGGCTTTTGATTGTCAATTATTTGTTGGTTTTTGATTGTCAAATCATATAATCGTTTTAGCATTCCTTGAAGTTTCTCACTCCTGATATCATGCATTTTTTTCAAATGGAGTCATTGATTTATTTTGTTGGATTTTCATGTCATATATTTCCTTCTTGATATCTTGATTCATTTGAGCCAAGGTAGTCATGGGAATTGGAGCTAAGGTAGCCATTTACAGTTGATAGCGAGAGGTGTTACATATGTCAAGGTGAGATCAAAGCTAGTTGTTTGTTGAGGCCAGAGGTTGATGTTCAAACTTATGCGGGTGAGATACACTGACTCCAATTTTGAGTCAAGGCTAAGTAGCCCAAGTGATACTCGAGAGAGAAGTTTGGACAACAGATTGGTTGATTAGATTAGGTTGATTCAGCTAGCTAAGAGGTAACCGATAAAATTGTGCAACACAACTGTAGAAGGTACACTACCAAGGTGTATTTATGCTCAGGTTTAGAAAGCCAGGGATAAGCTTGATGTTTACGTTTCAGGACTGATGAAACGGGATTGTCAGAAGCCTTGTTTTTAGCAACTTTGACAGACTTCTAAGTAGTGACTCATACGAAAAACTTTCAATGTTTGGACGACAATCCAAGGGTTTCCAGATGACAAATTAATAAGACCAATGAAGACTCATATGACAATATGTATGTAGCCAGACGACAATTTAGCACACTTGTACGACAGAGGACTGGACAGAGACGAGATTCTGATACAAACAGTTTTCATGACTGACAAAGACCAGTTTTTTATAAGGACTAAGTTTTTGATGTTTGACAAAGACCAGTTTTGGACATGGATAGTTTATCACTAAGTTGTTGATTTGTTTTCTACAGTTTAAGTATTTCAGTTTTAGTTTCAGGGATGAAAACATAGAAAACATGCAAGATGTATAATAATTCCAATCACAACACGCTAACCATACGGACGTTTGCTTAGAAGGAAAACCTTTGCTTGCAGACTCAGGTACACACCCAATAGCTAATTAGAATATAGTCATTGAGTCTCATGTAATGGATTCTCAACATTGTATTAGCCGACTCCAAATGCTAATGGGGGCATGAAACAGCAAGTATCTTGGGAGAGTTACTATCTCTCTTGCACAAATATTATCCCCCTTTCAGAGGTGAATCAGGTAGCTTCTATCTTATAGTTTCTTAGTCAGGAATTCCATTTTAAATTATCCCTTGAAGTCACGCAAGCATGATTGAGGCCTATAGCTCGACAAGGTACTGAAACAAGTTGTAGTCACGTAAACGTGATTGAGACCGCGAGGCCCTACAAAATGCTCGATATAGGAGATCTCAAAGAGAAAACTCAAATAATCCCATCCTCCGATACTTTAATCATTAGAGTCCTATTTATTATAGTGAATTGGAATGCTCAGGTCTAGTTGTACTCACTTGGGTTGTTCTCACAGGGTGATTAATTTTTCCCACTATGATAGGACCGCTAAAGGTACACAAATCTCAAATTTAGAAAAAGCCTCAAGGGTCTGGATTTATGATTGTCTATAAAGACAAGAGAATACTCTCCTACCTCTTAGATTTTTATTCAAACACAAAAGACGGATTTGTTCATTAACCAAATAGCAATTTAAGTGCCTAAGAAAATAGTAAATGAATACACAATGTTTAGGTGATTCTCCTAAGGCAACTTACAAGAACAACGCATTAGTAGTCATTTTGCTTTTGATTCTTTGATAGGCGTATGTTTAATTGATAGATTCTTTGACAAGCATTCTACAAACATTAAAAGCCCAAAATTAGTTTCCAAAACAACATAAAAATTTATCAAAAGAAAATTCTAGCATGCAAACTGTAAAATAAACTAATCTAACAAGAATTTCCATTTTTTATGACTATCCTAGTTATGACAGTTTTGATAGTACTTCACTCTGTCATTTATAACTTTCCAACAAGAAGTAATTAGGACAATCTCTTTGGTAAAAATGTGGAAAACTTGGTTTTAAAAAGCATATATAAATTTTGTTTAGATCCAATGGTTCAATACAAAGTTATGCCCTCCGAACCGAGACCATTGTTTATTGGCATAGAGGACTAAGTAAAATAATAGTTTTAAAAAACATATATAAATTTTGTTTAGATCCAACGGTTCAATAAAAAGTTATGCCCTCCAAACCGAGACCATTGTTTACTGTCATAGAAGAATAAGTAAAATGATAGTACTTCACTCTGTCATTCATATCTTTCCAACAATACATCATTTGAAAAATCGCTTCGGTGGAAATGTAGAGAACTTGGGTTTTCACAACATATCACAAATTGGTTTAGATCCAACAGTTCAATACAAAGTTATTCCCTCCCAACAGAGACCCTTTTTGACTGTCCCAGAAGAACAAGCAAAAAGAAAGATTGTCATTTGCAAATTTAACCATGTTTATTAGTTATAAAAAACAAACATTAAATTTGTTCAAGAAACATTAGAAATATTGTAGTTATGGGTTCGACCCCAAAGTGGGTGCTAGAAATGTGTCTGTGAAAAGTTAGTCGTTATCTGTATCTGTATCTGAATACACAACACTTCAATTAAGTCATTAGATGCATGGTTAGTAAATCAATAATCAATCATGAACAATAAACCATTGCAAAGCGACCTATTACCTTCTAGTAGATGTGAGTTTAGATTTCTCTCAGATTGCTAAGCTATCCAGTGACTAGACAACACCTAAACGAAGGATTTTTAATCTATATGAGCATCAATTTGAGGTAAATGGATGCAAGATTTAAGCTAGATATGCAAGATTAATATAACATGATTTAAGCAATATATGAATATTTAAGCTAAATTATTTAATAAAGATGCAATAACTAATATGCAAATATTCTCAATGAACCTAGAACAAAAACAACATAATAACAATATATTCTCCCGAATCTTTGAATGGGAGATGAGAGCCTGAATTTATAGAAAATTCAGAAAGAAATCAACGGCTGAGATCAAATGATGATGAGCGGTCAAGATTTTCCAAGACGAAGCACAATCCAGGTGAATTGATGTGATTGGCTGCTTTTCTTAGTTTTAAAGGAAATTGAACTAAAATTAAGATAAAATCGGGAAAAAACTGATTTATTCTCTATTTCATTCAATTTTGAGATTTAATTGTTTTAATTGTTTTTCTGAGATTTTTTTCAATTTTTAATTTGATTTTCAAGATTATTTCCATTTGATTTCTTTTCTCAAATTTTAATTCTTTTTTTCCAATTAATTCCTTTCTTTTATTTGTTTCCTTTTTTGAAGATTTGTGCTCATAATTTTCAATTCCTCTTTCTTGATTTGTTTCCTTTTTTGAAGATTTGTGCTCATAATTTTCAATTCCTCTTTCTTGATTTGTTTCCTTTTTTGAAGATTTATGACAATTTTTATTTATTTTTCAAATTAATTCCTCTTTTTGATGATTTAATGGAAAATTGATTTATTTAATTAAATATGCAAAAGATATTTAGTTGAATAAATGAGATATTTGATTTTAAAAAGATTTTCTTGGAATGATCCATTAATTAAATATTTATTTAATTAATATTGAGTTATTAATTTTTCCATGTGACATTGATGACTTTAGAAATTAATTGTGTGCTCAAGATTTATTTAATTGCCTTTGGTTAGGACATTGGTGATGTTGTCGAGATTAGGGGGCCTATGGCTTAGATGACCATTTTTAGGGTATTACAAGCTCTAACAGGCTTAGTGCTATCTAAATCCTCTAATCGGGTGATCCATTAGCTTGGATTTCAAATCCTCTACCGAGGTTACTCCTAACAGGGTATTGCTTCTAATAGGGCGTTATAGTCAATCCCTTAACCAGGTGGTCCCTAATAGGATCTGTTCTTAACAAGACTTTTTGTAAAGCTTTAACAGGCTTGGCTCCTAACAGGGTGAACTTCAGAAGAGTTCAGAATACTTGTGGGTATTCATCCCCACCATGGTTTTTCCCATTTGGGTTTCCACGTCAAAATCATTGTGTCAAGTGGTGAATGTTTTTGCAGTTATGTTTGCTATGGTGAATTTTCTTAAATGCTAAATCCACTTAGATATGATAAGATGACCGACAGTAATCTGAAATGTGCTTTTACTTTTGTCAGTAAAGTATTTGGATGTTTTGGTTAAATGGTTTGAGAGATTAAGAGTTGTTTTGCTGTTATTTTGGTATGCCAGTCAAACCGGTATACTGTCAATGATATTGCAATTTGTAGTTCAGTATTTGAACTAGTCAGTTCTGAGTTTGACTTGAGAGGTTGTTTTTGAGCTTGGTGAAAGTTTAGTCAGTTTTCTATCTACTGATTCACCCCCCCCCTCTGAGTAGTTGTCTGGATCCTTGTTGATTCATCATACCATCACTCTTCATCTTAGGAAAATCAGGATATCACTAGGGATTCTTAAAAACCTAGATCAATCAAAATAGTGCAATTATCATTCTTCTTTTTAGTTGAGTTTTTTTATCAAGATAAATCATCCTTCTTTAGGAAACAAGGCTACAAATCAGATTACCTTAGTCTTATCAAATAGGAAGGATCTTTCCTATTTTGACTTAGGTATCTCATGTCCAATTAGTCTTATAAAATAGGAAGGATCTTTCCTATTTTGACTTAGGTATCTCATGTCCAAGAAATGTCAGGGTTTCACTAAGTGTGACTACCAGTTGGTAGTCTCAGCTCTAGGGTTTCCGATTTGGCAATCTAGCTTGTGTGATGCAACCGGTGACATTTTATGATGAGTTAGCTAAGAGATAAGGATGAGATCGAGATGCCACGTCAGTTTTGTGCACGTGAAGGATTTCCTTGAGGATCTTGCATGTGAAGATCGACTGCATTAAATGTCTACCTTGAGAATGAACATTCTTCTTAGCAGTATGTGAAGAGAGCATGATGGGTTACTGATTTCCATATGCGGTGGAGAATGGTTGATGCAGAATGACTTGTGATCTGTTTGATATTATTTCATTCTATGCAAAGTGGTGCAGGAGCACCTAGGTCCTAGTTTTCTTGTTTTTACAAATTTTGGCTTGTACTGACCCTAGCCAAGTCAGTAGTAAATAAGGACTCCAGGAGGGTCCAAGAGTATGTAATTTGTCAATATAGGCCTAGGTGGAGTTCATTTTACCTAGGTTTGTATTTTTGTGTAAGTGGTGTGTTTGAGTAGCTTTTTTGGCCTTTTGTTGGTCAGAAGTGTCAAATGTTGACAAAAGCCTTAGAGAGGGTTAAATAGGTCTTAGAAATGTTTTAAATGTCATATGTGATGACTAGGAATAGGTCTCTTAAGTTGGAGAGATCAAAAATGAAAAAAAAAAAACACAAAGTTGCAAAAAGTTGTCATGACAACTTTTGTCCTAAAATTGGTTCAACGTTGAAGCTAGGGATTTCTCAATGCCATAGAAGAACTCCACACATGGGAAGGATATATAACCCTCTCTTTCATGTTTACCAAGGTTGGTGTACTTGGATTTTAGAAGCAATAATCAAAATACAAGATTTTGGACTGCACTTTTCATTGTTTTTGTCAATTTTTGCATTCTTTGAAGGTTTAATGGATTGAATCCATGAATCCAATGATGGATTAGGTTTAGTAGTGTATTGAAGAGTAGTATTTTCATTTTCAAGCTTTTTATTTAGCATTTACTACTGTTTAGGTGATTTGATTCACAAGTAGCCAGTTTTGGCTTGTAAATAGCAACTTCCTTGTAAATATGGTTGCCCCATGAGTCCCACGTGTGCTGCCATCATGGCTAGTTAGGGAATGGTTGGAAACCTCATATAAATTGTAAATATGCAGGTTCAAGTGCTGAATAAGTGTTTGGATATGACTATCACCCCATTCTAGGCGAGTCCAGGAGCAACCTGGCTAGAGATAAAGAGGTGAAAAAGTGGTGAAGTGTGCAGGGGTGAATGCAAGATCAGCATTTCTGAGTTTGGAGGGGTCCATGGATTTGGGGAAGACTTGTATGTACAAGGAGGAGACTTGAAAAATCCATTTTATGGAAAAACCCCAACTTGCCTACTCACTGTCGCTTAAAGGCCTTTAAAACCCTACAAACCCTCATTTTGGGGTTCATACCTTGTACGGTCAGAGCAGGGCCTAAAACCACAAAAATATTTTAGAAATGGGTGTATCATTGAAGAAAAGATAAACTTGTTTGGGGGTTCTTTGAGTCATTTTCCTCCAAGCCCTAGAAAACCGGTCTTGGAGGCCTAATTAGGCCTAATTCCTTGTAGCCCTTTCCCGGGCAAGATTGTGAAACCGGTAAGAAATCTAAAGGTTGCAACCCACCAATGGACTCCATATGCACTAAAAACATGTTAGAAGACCTCACTAAACCTTTGCAACATCTCATAAAAATTGGAGGTCATTATGACAAGTTGAGGCTAAGAGGCCAGAATTAAGCACAGTGGATTGATAGGGTTCCTAACCAAAACACCTGAAGAAAACACCCTAGTAAGGACAAGAATCAAGCCCTAGAAGAGATTGAGAGGGACATGGAGGTCTAGAAAGCAACTGGGCCTGGTGAGTTGATGGAATTGAGCAACATCAACTTAGTGAAGTGTTGAGCAGGCTAGGTGAACTCTATCACAAAGTGTTTTGAAGGGTCAGGATTGAACTACTTGTAATTGTAAACCTAAAATATTTAGGGTTTAGGGTTTATGCTACTGACCTAATTGTTGTCTATAAGGTCGATGATGTTTGTTATTGTTTGTGTTGGAAAATTTTGTGTTTGTATCTGAGTGATGAGATACTTTCCAGACCAGTGAGTGGAAAACTGCAGAGTGTGATTGCAGAGTAGAGGAACTGAAAAGGATCTGCCTTAGCATGTAGTGTTGTTATCAAATCGAAGATTTACCTGTTGTCTTCTAACCATTTCAACAGTTGGAAAATCCCTTTACCAGGTAGCTTTAACAGGCTTATTGCAAATCCTCTAACCAGGTGACTCAAGATCATTGAGTTCTTCAAATCCTCTAGCAAGGTAACCTTTAACAGGGTTTGAACCTTTAGGGTATATAGCCATCCCTCAACCAGGTGATCTTTAACAGGATCAGTTCCTAACAGAACCTTATTGTAAAGTATTTAACTAGACTAGGCTCCTAACAGAAAGAGCTTTAAAAGAGTTCAAAAATAAGCTTGTGGGTATTCATCCCCACCGTGGTTTTTCCCATTTGGGTTTCCACGTGAAAAATATGTGTGTCATGAGTTGTGAATTTTTCATGTGATGATTTAGCAGTCTTTGTTTAGCTGAATATGCATGAAAAGTTAATAGTTATGGTATTGTTGATATAACACATGCATGAATATATTGGTGAAGCAGTTATCAAGTGTTGAATGTTATTTGAAGTTTTTTAGTTTTACTGGTTTAGTTGTCTGAAGTCTTACTGTGTTTAACCGGTATTTCCATGGTTAAGTTCAGTGATGAAGACAATCGGTTAGCATTGTTTTAACTTGATAAGTTGTTGAGAAGTTTTTGTATGTATTGATTCACCCCCCCCCCCTCTTAGTACCGATTAGGGTATTTGTTGTTCATCATTATTCATCAATTGGTATCAGAGCAACTCCAGGTCCTCGATGATATAATCTTAACCGCTTGAGGTAAAAGATCCTGCTTTAATGATGAAGAGTGAAGGTCCTAAGTTCAATAGAGATAACTTTGAAATTTGGAAGGACATAATGAAGATTTATATCAAGAGTTTGTGTGCTCAACATTGGAGCTATGTTGAGAATGTCTATTTTATCCCCACTGGCACTCTAACCGATGATCAGAAAAGAGAGATTCAAGAAAATGGGCAAGTCATGGAAGCCCTTATTAGTAGCCTGTCTGATATTGATTTCATTGATGTACAAGATAAGGATGGTCCTAAGGATGTATGGGACACTGTAGAAACTATTTATGGTGGTGATGAGCATGTCAAGCAAGTTAAGGAAGAGATCCTTAGAGGAAAATTTGAAGACATGAGGATGGTTGAAGGAGAGACCATTCAACAATATGGCATAAGGATCAAGACTGTGGTTGGAGATATCAAGAGCACTGGTGGAATAATTGATGATGCCACCATTGTCAATAAAATTTTGAGATCATTGTTACCGGTCTATGCAATCATAGTTGCTGCTATTTAGGAGCTAAGGTCTATCGATAAAACTAAGGTATCCTTAGACTCTATCATTGCAAAGTTGACTGCATATGAGTTGAATAGTTATGATGGTAGTTTTCAGAAGACTAAGTCAGCTTTTAGAGCATCTGTTGCACCAACCAGAAAAGGCAAAGAAGTAAGTACCAGTTTTGAATCCAGGCAATGTAGAGATATGGATGATGAAGAGATTTTGATGGAGTTTGAAGTTCTTCTTACCAAGAGACTTCCAAAAGGCACCAGAAAATATAGAGGTAAGCTTCCTTTAAAATGTTTTTCCTGCAATAAGATAGGACATATAGTTGTTAACTGTCCTAACAATGACAATAAGGATAAACCGAAGAGGTTTAGAAAGTACAAAGGAGGAGGTAGGAGAAATTGTCTTGTTGTAGTGGATGAAGGTGTTACTAATGAAGAATCTGAGGATGAAGAGAATGAGAATATAGTGTTTGTAGTTGTAAAGGAAGAAGTGTCTGATAAGAAAGCCCTTGTCTCTCACATTGACAACTCAAATGAGTGGATTAATGATAGTGGGTGTTCTCACCACATGACTGGTGACCGGAGAAAATTTTTGTCTCTGGAAGAATATGATGGAGGTGTTGTCCGGTTTGGCAACGATGCACCATGTTTGGTGAAAGGTAGAGGATCCATCTCATTGAATGGAAAGAGCAGTACGAATGATGTTTACTAGGTAGAAGGTCTTAAGCATAACCTTTTGAGTGTTGCTCAACTAAATGACAAAGGACTCATTCTGGAGTTCAAAGGTGGAGTCTGTAGTATAATTGGAAAGAGTGGTGAACTTATTGCCACTGGTAAGTAGACCAGAGGTAACTTGTTTCAGTTGAATGCCAAGATTAGTCAGTGTCTAATGGCGAAGTTTGATGACAGTTGGATATGGCATAGGAGACTCTGTCATATAAATTTTGATAATATTGTAAAGGCGAGTAAGATCAAGGCAGTAAGAGGATTGCCTTTGCTAAATAAACCGAAGAATTCTTTGTGCAGAGAATGCCAACTTGGGAAGATGTCTTCCTCAACTTTCAAAGGTAAGTCTTTTTCAACAGAGAACTTACTTGATCTTGTGCACACTGATCTGTGTGGTCCAATTAAAACTAGAAGTATTCAGGGAGATAGGTATTTCATGATTCTTACTGATGACTGCTCAAGAATAATGTGGGTCACATTCTTGAAAGACAAGTCTGAGGCATTTGGAAATTTCAAAGCCTTTAGAGCATTGGTAGAGAAGGAAGGTGGTCAAAGGATAAAATGCCTAAGAACTTATCAAGGAGGTGAATTCACTTCTGATGAATTCAACAAGTACTATGAAGAGAATGGTATCAAGAGGCAGTTGTCTGCCCCAAGGACACCACAACATAATGGCATAGTAGAAAGGAATAACAGGACTATAGTTGAAGCAGCCAGAACAATGTTGATCCAAGGAAAGTTTGCTCACACTTTTTGGAGAAAAGCAGTGAGCACTGCAGTCTATACTATGAATCGAGTACTCATCAAGAAAGGTAAAGATAAAGCCCCTTATGAGTACTAGACCGAGAAGACTCCCACTATGAGTTATTTTAAAGTCTCTGGTAGTAAGTGTTACATCAAGAGAGGTGAGCATCTAAGAAAGTTTGATGCTAAGTGTGATGAAGGAATATTTATGGGATATTCCACTAAGAGCAAAGCTCTCAAATGCTACAATAATAGAACTCAGAGAATTGTTGAGAGCATCAACGTCAGGGTTGATGAATCCCCTGATAAACCTGAGGAAACTTGCAGTAAGCAAGTGGAATATGAACTGGGTGTAGCCTTCTGGAAATTGGTTAAGAAAGAAACAAGCAAAGATCTCAGTGTTCCTATACCAGTAGAAGTTGCAGTAGGTGAAGAAGAAGATGGAGAAGAAGAAGAGGAGGAAAAGCAAGCAGAACCAGCTAGAATCATTCCTAGATATGTGAAACTAAATCATGATCCTAAGCAAATCATAGGTGATAAAGATGTAGGGATACTCACAAGAAGAAAGGTGAAAGAAAACTCTTGCATGATTTCTGAATTTGAGCCTAAGATTACTAGAGAAGCACTTATAAATGAAGACTGGATTCAGTCAATGGAAGAGGAGTTGGACCAGATAGAAAAGAATGCAATATGGTCTTTGGTACCCAGACCAGAACACAAGAATGTCATAGGTACCAAATGGGTCTTCAGGAATAAGCTAAATGAAGAAGGCACAGTTATAAGGAACAAGGCAAGACTTGTATGCAAGGGATATGCTCAGGAAGAGGGAGAAGACTATGGAGAAACCTTTGCCCCAGTGGCTAGACTGGAAGGTGTTAGAATGCTACTTGCATTTGCAACATTTAAAGGATTCAAGGTATACCAGATGGATGTGAAGTCTACATTCTTGAATGGAATCCTAGAAGAGGAAGTGTATATTGAGCAACCAGATGGGTTTGCCTTATCAAAAGATAGTAACATGGTGTGTAGATTACACAAGGCCCTGTATGGATTGAAGCAAGCACCAAGGGCATGGTATGAATGGTTACACTCTCATCTTGTGAAGATAGGATTTCAGAGAACAAGTGAGGACAACAACATCTACCTGAAATCTGAAGAAGATCAGATTCTGATATGTGAAGTGTTTATAGATGACATAATCTTTGGAGGAGATGATGAAATGAGCCATGCATTTGTAGATGAAATGAAGAAAGAGTTTGAGATGTCTCTGATTGGAGAGATAAAGTTCTTCATTGGTCTACAAATTCAGCAGATGAAAGAGGGTATCTTTATTACCCAGTCCAAGTATGTCAAAGAGGTATTGAAGACCTTTGGCATGGAGGAGAGCAAACCAGTTGGTACACCTATGGTGATCGACTGTAAATTAACTAAGGAAGATGATTCATTGTTGGTAAATGAGAAGGAGTACCGGTCAATGATCGGTAAGCTGCACTATGTGGTACATAGCACACCGTATATTGCTCATGTAGTGGGCATTGTGGCCCATTTTCAAAAAAGTCCGAGAGAATCCCACTTGGTAGCAGTCAAGAGGATTCTTAGATACCTGAAAGGGATAATTGATTATGGATTGTGGTATCCATACAATGGTGATTTTAATCTCAAAGTATTTACCGATGCAGATTGGGCAGGTAATGTGGACGACCGGAAGAGCACAACCGGTGGAGTGTTCTTTCTTGGTGGAAGAATAGTCTCATGGACAAGTAAGAAGAAGAGTTGTACTTCCCAGTCTACAGCTGAAGTGGAGTATGTGGCAGCATTTATGAACTGCACTCAACCAATCTGGATGAAGCATATATTGGATGGTTTCAAAGTACCTATATCTGAACCGGTGAGTATATTTTGTGACAACACAAGTGCAATAAATATTTCCAAGAATCTGGTATTGCATGCTAGAACTAAGCACATTGAGCTCAAGTATCATTTCTTGAGAGAGATGGTTCAAAATAAAGAGGTTGTATTAGAACATGTTTCCAGTAAGGAGCAGCTAGCAGACATATTCACTAAGCCCTTACCGAAGACTACATTTACCTATTTAAGAGGTGAATTAAGGGTTCTGCCCCTTCATGAAGTAAACTAAAAGCTTTGTGCTCCACATCAGTCAAGTAATACAATGTCAAATCTTTCAAGAGTGATGTGTTGAAGGATGCTACTCCATAGGGGGAGCAGCGTGGTGGAAAATGGAAGCTTGTGCCTCCACTTTGGCATTGTTGTCAAAGGGGGAGAAGATATCTGATGTATGGGGGAGAAGATATCTGTTGATGAAGATATATGTTATAGTTGCCTTGGTCTATGTTATTTATAGTTGCAATGCTACATTGAGTATTTCCATCAATGCCAAAAGGGGAGATTGTTGGCATATGATGAATCGGTATGATGGTATGATGATATGATGATAATGTATGTTGTCGTTGATGTCAATAAGTGCAGTTGAACCATTATGAAGATTGGAAGAAGTTGTTATTGATGTTCAAGTTGGAGAACCGGTATGAAGAGATGTAGTGGGTCGGTGTCAGGGTTTCACTAAGTGTGACTACCGGTTGGTAGTCTCGGCTCTAGAGTTTCTGGTTTGGCAATCTAGCTTGTGCGATGCAACCGGTGACATTTTGTGATGAGTTAGCTAAGAGATAAGGATGAGATCAAGATGCCACGTCATTTTTGTGCACATGAAGGATTTCCTTGAGGATCTTACATGTGAAGACCAAATGCATTAAATGTCTACCTCAAAAATGAACATTCTTCTTAGCGATATGTGAAGAGAGCGTGATGGGTTACTGATTTCCATATGCGGTGGAGAATGGTTGATGCAGAATGACTTGTGATCTGTTTGAGATTGTTTCATTCTATGCAAAGTGTTTTGAACGGTCAGGATTGGACTGCTTGTAATTGTAAACCTAAAATGTTCAGGGTTTAGGGTTTATGCTATCGACCTAATTGTTGTCTATACGGTCGATGATGTTTGTTATTGTTTGTGTTGGCAAATGTTGTGTTTGTATTTGAGTTATGAGATACTTCCCAGACTAGTAAGTGGAAAACTGCAGAGTGTGATTGCAGAGTAGAGGAACTGAAAAGGATATGCCTTAGCATGTAGTGTTGTTATCAAATCAGAGCTTTACCTGATGTCTTCTAACTATTTCAACAGTTGGAAAATCCCTTTACCGGGTAGCTTTAACAGGCTTTTTGCAAATCCTCTAACCAGGTGACTCAAGATCATTGAGTTCTTCAAATCCTCTAGCAAGGTAACCTTTAAAAGGGTTTCAACCTTTAACGGGGTATATAGCCATCCCTTAATCGAGTGATCTTTAATAGGATCGGTTCCTAAGAAAACCTTATTGTAAAGTCTTTAACCGGACTAGGCTCCTAACAGAGCGAGCTTCAAAAGAGTTCAAAAACAAGCTTGTGGGTATTCATCCCCATCGTGGTTTTTCCCATTTGGGTTTCCACGTGAAAAATCTGTGTCATGAGTTGTGCATTTTTTATGTGATGATTTAGCAGTCTTTGTTTAGATGAATATGCATGCAAATTTAATAGTTATGGTATTGTTGATACAACACATGCATGAGTATATTGGTGAAGCAGTTATCAAGTGTTGAATGTTATTTGAAGTTTTCAGTTTTACTGGTTTAGCTATCTGAAGTTTAACTGGTATTGCCATGGTTAAGTTCAGTGATGAGGACAACTGGTTAGCATTGTTTTAACTTGATAAGTTTTTGAGAAGTTTTTGTATGTACTGATTCACCCCCCCCCCCCCCTCTCAGAACCAATTAGGGTATTTGTTGTTCATCATTATTCATCAGTCTCTAAAAACTCGTTCTTTTGAACAAAGATCTGCATTATCACAACGTCTCAATAAAGGAGGAAAGATCAACTTGGCTTATTTGCCTCAACATATAATCACTTATTGAGATACAAACTAATCATTCACATGTCAATTGTAACTCGAGCTCAAAAGCATAGAGAACAAGAAATAAAATCACAACTGATCATGGGACATGTTGGGTCTCAAATCAACATATTGGATAGTTTCTAAGGAAATGTCAACTCCTATGATCAAACCCTCTAGTGTGACTTGGCCAACTTATAGAGTTTACCTATTTGATTACTAACTCTGTCACTTTAGGCTCTACAGGACCTAATCGAATATACCTACTCACTAGTTATTTTCAATGACTATTGCCTTTTATAGAAGATTAAGTATCTTGATCTGGCTTCCTCCTATCTCAGAATGGCATAAGTTCCTAGGATGGAGATATAGCAGATGAGTTCAAGATTGTTGTTGTAGAAGTTATTTGATCTTTGTGCTTAAAATTTATATGTATACACTATTGCTAACTTACTCTATATTTCCTACTTAGCTACTCCTATTGCTTCAAAGTAAAATGTGAACTGATATGGTAATGAGTTGTATTTTATAGATGACCAGTGCCTCCTTTGTTGTTTGGGCTACAGAGTCTTTATATTTCTTCAGGACTTATTGTGTAAACTTATGAGACAGTTTTTAAACCCGCCCTTTTGGTAAGTTTGTTAGTTACTGTTTCTTATGAGCTATATTTTCATGTTTATATTGTAAACCGCTTGAATGAGTTTAACCCTAACTTTAAGAGACTGTTCAAGGAACAATTACAAGGAACAATTACAATTCACAAGTAAATCCTTTTGATCCAAATCTACAATATGAAACACAAAACTTCGCTGGAAGAACAAAAATAACCTTATCTCCTTTAGATAATATCACAAGCAACTGCCTACAGAAAATGCAATAATCCACAGCACATACACAAAGGAAAAACAATTGATTATATTATATATTTGCCAAAGTGGTACAATGGTAAGCCTGAGGCTTATAATGTATATCTTCTTCTTTTTTTTCCTCTCATATCTACATTTTTTAACCACTTATATATGTGGTTGAATGAGCACCATACCCCTTTGGGGTGAAAAGTCACCATTTTACATTAAAATTAACAAAACCCTTTGAAATTAATATGCAAACTAGTTAGTCAATAACCTTTCTTTAAGCTATCCTTCAGGTTTTTGTTTGGTCGGTAGCCTTAAACGTCAGATACGAATCTGAAATTTTTTGAGGTGGTAGGAAACATCCACTTCTAAAATGGGTCTTTATCAGATTTTACATTTTCATACATTTGTATTCCAAGTCGACATCTTCTTTAATGAAGGTCGAAATAACAGGCTTTTCAGCCTTCTTATGGTCTTCTGTATGGTCTACAACCAAAAACACATTGTACAGATCTAATATTTTTATTGGAGCTTTGAAACTTTATTTTCTGAAATGGGTATTTCTTATATTTTCATGTTTCATTCATTTTCATTCTCTTCTTACATCATCGTTTCTACAGATCAAAAACACTAGTCTTTCATGGAGTCCATTGGAAATTTATTCATATCCTCCTTTACTCTAGGTGTTCAAATCATTAATCATCCATTATGTGTCATTTCTACGAAGTAACCACCATTTTAAATAGTAGGGTGCTTGAAATTACTTGTAAATTTGAAGCCCCAACAGGACATAGAGGAACAAACCCCTTTAACACATATATTGATATCAATGAAGATGAAATAACTAAGGACCTAATTCAAGAATCCCAACAAAACCCTAGTTTCCAAAACCTCATGCAAAAACTCATAGAATCCGACAAAGAAAAATACTTTCTCATGCTAGCAAGCAAGGCGTTAAAATTCCTGCGGATTTTGATATGGACCAGCTAACACAACAACACCATGAAACAAGAGAAGAGACAAGAACACACAACTATAATACCAATGACCATGATAATAATGATGAACCAAGGAACAATGATAACGAGCCCTTGAATGCATTAACACAACAAATCCAAGCTCTTCAACAACATATGCAAGACATGCAATAGGGAACAATAAGGAGATATTCCTTAGAGGATATTTGCTCCTATCCATTTGATCAAAGCTTAAACATGATACCATTTCCACCCAATTGCGAAATTCCCAAGTATGACAAATATAATGGAAAAACTAACCCCCAAGATCATGTAAGGGAGTTTTGCACTATGAGTTTGGAATTCGCACACAATGACACCTACCTAATAAGATTATTTCCAAGAAGCTTAGGAGGGCAAACCATGTAGTGGTTATCAAAATTTACACCGAGCATTAGATCATTTGAGGAGTTAATAAACAAATTTGTATCATAATACTGTTACAATATCCAACATGAGATAACCATGCTCGATCTTTGCAATACAAAACAAAAAAATAATGAAACATTGATGACATTTCTACAAAGATGGAGACGATTGTTTTCTAGATATCCTCGTCCGGTACCTGAAAAGGAAAAGATGGATATCTTTATTGATAATCTAAGTAGTGAGATGAGTTTTCAACTCCAATTTCAATGTCCACCTAGCTTTCAAAAATTGATTGATAATGGCATCAAAATTGAAGAAGCCTTGATTAAAAGAGGAATCTTAAAATTCTCTAAGGTACTAGTTTTTCGAACAACTATAACCACAATAACAATAACACCAACAACAATGCCGACAAGTCCAAATTCTAGATGAGAAACAAGAACATTGTCAATGATGGTGTAGTCAACATTCATAATGTAAAATCAAAACAACCAGTGTTGAACTTATCAGGTACTACACCAGTCAAGAATCGAGAAAACAACAAACCAAAACCATTCCCTACACCATATCGAAGGAAGTTCGCACCTTTGGGGCAATCACTTGAATCAAAATTAAAAGAACTTTTGGAAAATAAAGTCATAACATTACCCAACACAAGACATTTTGAACCACAAGTCAAACCACCATGGCAGAATGACGCACATCATTGTGAGTATCATCGAAGCAAAGGTCACCGGAATAATGATTGCCAAAGATTGAAGAACTTGGTTCAAGATCTACTAGGCAAAGGTAATATAACAGTGGACGGACATAAAACCAATGATGAACATGAAGCGTTCAAAAATCCCCTTCCTTACTATGATAAGGGAGCATCGTATTCATCAAACAACAAAGGGGCTAGTATCAATTACATTTATGACAATGCTATCAATCACATCTCGATATATGACAACCAAATCAATGTCACTAAAATCAAGGATAAACAATAACATGTCCCAATAAATGTGACCACATGAGCTCAATCCAAGTATGTGTTGAAAGGAAATGCATCCAATATACTTGTTCCTCCTAAAAATCAATACAGTTTGGTAGATCAATTACAGAAAACACCTGCCCACATATCAATATTATAGCATCTCAAATTTTCACCAGCGCACAAAGATATTCTAGAGAGGGCTCTTGTATACACTATAGTTCCAAACAACTTGGATATTGATCGATTCCAAGCCGTGGTGGGACATTTAACCGTGCCTCGCAATCTATCATTTTCTAAACATGATAACATCTCTTTGAGTCATCCGCATAATACCCCGCTCCATATTGAAGTTTTTGTCTATAAACATCGAGTAAAACATGTACTAATAGATGGAGGAGCCGACCTAAATATCTGTACTTTGAAACTTATCCATGTATTGGGTTTCTCAGAAACAACCATTGATCCTAAGAAAAGGATAACAATAAAAGCATATGATGACGAAGAAAGATCATGAAAAGGGCTGGTGGTACTACCCATTCAAGTAGGACCAGTTCAGAGGGACACTCTCTGTCAAGTCTTGGACATAAAAATTGTCTTACAACATACTCTTGGGTCATCCTTGGATCCATGAAATGCAGGGGGTACCATCTACATACCACCAGTGCCTAAAATTCACATACAATGGACAAGAAATTTCCATATCAGCAGACACTAATCCTTTTTAGTACTGCAACAATCTCAAGGCAGCCTTGAATGTCCTTGTACCACACAACAGGTAACTCTCACTTCCACATCATCAAATAGGAAAAACTGACTCAAATCTCTATCCATAGATTTTGAGAAAACTATGTAATTAAAGGAAAAAGGTATGGGATAATACTCTTTTGAACCATCTTTATGTCTATCAAAGTTGCCAATTTACCAAGGTCTCATGGACAACCATCAACATCCAAGAAAAAATTTTCATAACCCATCAAACTCTTTGATGGTGCGTTTATTCAAGTAGGAACATTAGCAGATGAAATAGAGGACAACAATGTCTTGAACTAGTTATATAAGGACGAAGCTCGGACACACAAGCAACAATGTTAAGTGTCACAATCCCATTAGAACAATATGGCAATGGGTTCAAGATCATGCAAAGGATGGGGACATAGGAAAAGGTCCTATTGGAAAAAGAAAATAGGGTGTTCTATAACCCATACACCTTCCTACTCAAAATGCGAAAGACAAATCAAAAATATGCTTTGGTCAGAATATCCCAATTCACAGGCAACGCACAAATCAACAACAACATCAACAATAAGAATATGTATGGCAACAAAATCAACAATAAGAATCTACATGACATCAACAAAAAAAACAATAAATGGCACAACAAGGAGAAGTAAAAGAAACAATCTAAAAGTAACAAGAAGAGGAATGTGCACAACGACAAGAAGAATTTGCCATCAGGATGGTAGAAGTGAATCAAAATTTCTACGAGCGATTCCATAAACTATAGGCTAGTTTTGAAATAGACTCAAATGAGTGGAAATGGGGTTCTTATTCTGATGAAACTTGTGGCATTATATAGATGTGGTTCATACATATACACCCACACTCTATGAAGGAAAAATATCAGGGTCTTGATCATTTGAATTTGGACCACAACATGTCTATGATGCTAGTGTGAACGAGTAGATTCAATACGATACATGCAATCATGAGGAGAGTACAATAATAGGCCTCAGTCTTGTTATTGATAACCTTGACAATGTTTCCATCATGACCCTTACAACATCAGACCTTAACCCACCTAACGATTCCTTACCCCTCGTATATCCCGAACTCATTGAATGGGAAAAAACTGAAGCTTTCACCATACCCATATTTCAAGATGATGATGCCATTGTCCATTGCCTCTATGCAATAAACCCAAAAACATGATCCACCAATGAATCTCCTAACAATGTCTTCAACTAGGGGAGTGCCAATTCTTTCAGTCGCAAAATGAATAAAACACAAAATGGATCTAACGATGAAAACCATCTAATGGCAGTGTTAGATCCCCAAAAAGAGGACGTATCCAACGATGAAAACCTCTTTGAGGCGCTAACGGATGAAAGAATTGACACTCTTCTTGATCACTATAAAGAGAGATTTCCAATATCGATTGAGCCAACACAATCAATAGATATCGGTACTACATAAACAACAAAGACATTACATCTGGTGACATCCTTAACAAATCAAGACAAACCAAGTTTCGCAAGGTTTTTCGAAGAAAAGCAAATCAATATTGCTTGGTCATATGCAGATTTGCCAGGGATAGATCTAGACTTAATCATGCACCATTTATCGATAGATCCAGGAGCCAAACCTGTCAAACAGAAGCTGAGAAAAATGAATCCACATGTGGCACTGTTAATCAAAGTAGAACTAAAGAAACTATCGGGTGTCAGTTTCATCTAACCAATCGATTATGCAGAATGGATTTCAAATATTGCACTTGTATCCAAACCAGATAAAAGCATCAAAATATGCATAGACTTCAAAGATTTGAATAAATCTTGCTGTAAGGATGATTTTCCTTTATCTAGTATTGACACTATTGTAGATTTAACGACAAGACACGCCATGTTATCACTCATGGATGGTTTTTTCGGGCTACAATAAGATCAAGATAAGACAACTTTCACCTGCCTGTGGAGTACATATTGTTGGAACGTCATGCCTTTTGGCTTAAAAAATGTAGGAGCAACCTATTAACAAGCAATGACCACCATTTTCATGACATGACGCACATATTCATGGAAGATTATGTAGATGATTTGTTAGCCAAATCATTCACAAGAGAAGGACATCTGGAGATTCTTGACATAATATTTAGAGGCTAGAACAATTCAATGTACGATTAAATCTGAAAAAGTGTGTGTTCAGAGTAACATCAGGCAAACTCTTGGGATACATAGTGTCACAAAAAGGTATCAAGGTGGATCCCGCAAAAGTACAAGCAATTATGGAAATTCCACCTCCTAGAAATATCAACCAATTAAGATCTCTCCAAAGATGACTATAATCCATCAGAAGGTTCATTGCTCAGGTAGCCGACAAGTGCCTCCCTTTCACTCATCTACTCCACAAAAATATTCCTTTTAGATGGGAAGATAGATGTGAAGGATCATTCAACCAGTTAAAGCAATATCTGATGAATCCACCCATATTGGTGCCACCAATAGCCAGAAAACCACTTCTATAATACATATCAGCTAGAAAAGTATCTTTAGGAGCATTACTGGCACAAGTGAACTCCATAGGCAAAGAAAGGGCCATTTACTACATTAGCATAACATTAAATGGATGTGAGCTCAACTACATGTTCATCAAAAAGGCTTGTGTAGCAGTGGTGTTCGCTTCCCAAAAGTGACAACACTACATGCTAGCTCATACCATCATGTTGATAGCAAAAATAGACCCCTTAAAGTATTTACTCAACAAGGCTACTTTAATAGGAAGACTAGCTAAATGGGTAATGATTTTTAGTGAGTTTGACATCCAATACATAGATAGAAGGGCAACCAAAGGTCAAGAAGTAGCAGATTAGTTTGTTGAGGTGTCATTGCCAAACAATCATCCACTGCGTATTGAATTTCCAGACACGAATGTCCTAACCATCACAACACAACCATGGGTCTTGTACTTTTATGGATCATACACTCAACATGGATCAGGTGTCGTCATCATATTTGTCACCCCACAAGGACACACCATCCCAAGATCTTATAGGTTAATTCTCCCTTACACAAACAACATAGCTGAGTATGAAGCTCTGGTCACAGGAATCAAAGTTGCAATAGAATGGAAGATCACAGAGTTACAGGTCTATGGGGATTCCCAATTGGTCATCAATCAGGTAAATGATGACTATCAAACCAAGGATGACAAGTTGATGCCATATAAAAGTATGGTGGATGACTTCAAGAAATACTTTATGGATATCAAATTTGAGAAGATACCCAAGTTGGATAACAAAGCTTCAGATGTCATGGAAACCATTGCCTCACTCCTACAAATACCAAAAAAACAGAGTTGTTATGAGTTCCTGGTGGAGAAATTGTTTTTCCCTACCCACGATAATCCTGAATCCCAAGTCATATGCCACCTAGTCGATTCTGACTCGCCACTCTATGAAAAAATCTATACTTACCTACAAGATAATACTCTTCCACCTGATCTATCCCGAAACTAGAAACACAACTTTATACATCAAGCAACCCATCAGACCCTGACCGCTAATACACTTTATCAATAGGGTCTTGATGGTACTCTTCTCCGGTGTCTTGATAATAACGAATCTGAAACCACCTTACAAAAAGTTAACAAGGGTATTTGTGGTATGCATTCAAGTGGTCCTACTCTAGCCAAGAAATGTCTAAGACTAGGATACTACTGGCCAAACATGGAAAAAGAATCCTATTAGTTTGCTAAGAAGTGTCAGAAATGCCAAATCCATGGCAATCTTATACATGAACCATCACAGGAATTGCAGCCATTCACTACATCATGGCCATTCTATCAGTAGGGACTCGATCTCGTGGTTAAGATTCATCCCTCCTCCTCAAATGTACACAAGTTTATAATCACAGCCACTGAGTATTTTACAAAGTAGATTGAAGATGTTCCCTTGACTACTATTACCAATAAGCAAATATCTTCCTTCATCCTGAACTATATCATTTGTCGGTATGGCATTACCAGTTCCATTATCACTGATAATGGTAGACCTTTCAAAAATTAAGATGTGCAAGAACTTTGTGAAAGATTTCATATCCAACATCACTTCTCCACACCTTGTTGTCCTCAAGGGAATGGCCAGGCAAAGGTTTCAAACAAAACCATCTTGAAAATCCTAAAGAAGATAGTGAACGATGTTGGTCGCGATTGACATGTCCAACTAAATCCTACCTTATGGGCATACTGCACTAGCATTTGTACACCTATAGGAGCCACACCATATGAACTTGTATATGGCTCAAAAGTCATCTTACCCATTGAGGTCGAAATAACTTCACTCAGAGTACCATTGAAAGGACTCATCCTAGATGAGGAGTACCGAGTAAACAGACTACAAGAGTTGGAACTGCTATATGAACATCGTCAATATGCTTTTGATCATCTAAAAGCCTATCAACAAAGAATGTCCAGAAGCTATAACCATAAAGTGAAGCCAATAATTTTTTAGATTGGTGACTTAGTACTAAAAGAAAATCCCCGCAATCAACAGGATTGGGAAAAGAAAGGCAAGTTTGAACCAAATTGGCTAGGTCCTTTTGTCATCATATCAACATATGGATCGAGGGCATATCAGCTATCTACATCAAAAAGGGAATTATTTGATGTACCTATCAACAAAATCCATCTCAAAAGGATCTACACATGAGTCATCCAATGCACGGAAAAGCGAAAAAAAAGAGAGAAAAATACAAAAAAAACATAAAAATAAAAGTGCAATAAAAGAAAGTAGTGAAAACCAGGTAACAGGCACTATTTGTGATAGGTCGGCTCTCCTATCTATTGATACATATGTCATACCTTTTTTATCCATTTCATCTGAGCCATCAGCTAGTATTCGCAACTCACGAAGCTTTTAATGAAGTAAAATTTTGGATACACTTAGCGTAGTCACTATCCGTAATTGTCAAACTAGTCATCCGCATAATGATTCAACATGACTTGGTAATCAAGTTTATATATTTGTATCAAAAGTTGTGTCTAAGATTGGGGGGAAAATCCTACACTTAGTGGGGCAAGTTGTTTTTAGGCTTTAGAAAAATAGACATCCAGCAATAGGGAAAAATGCATCATTCAAATCAAAATGCCTTTCAACATTGAACAATAGAATACACATTTCAAACCAATCATCAAAATCAACTTCAGGATCGGTAAAGAAAAACATGATGGATGATGTATTATGAATCCTGGTTTGATTAATTTAGCATGAGGTTTGACTGTTTGTATCTTGATTTTTGGTTGTCAGATCTCTTAAGCAACTTAAATATGTCTTGAACTAGAGAATCAAGGAAGGGGTTTGATATTTTATTTGTCTTCTATTTGTGAGTGGATCATTTGTATTATTCCAATTAATCACAAGTCATAATTGGAAATATATCATTGAAGACATTTTGAATTTGCATATACTGATGGTTCACTCTTGCCTTTTTTTTGCAAACAACACTCAAGTCATCTTGATCTAATTATACCTCGATGCTTGTGTCATTTTGCAATATCAAAATCCATGTAAGTTGTACTCAGGTCATCACGGTTCAATTATACCATTGGTGTTTGTACTAAACTTCCAACATTTTAACAACTCAATGATGATAAAAAAGAGCATACACAATTGGCCAAAGCAATGACAACATTGCATGAATCAATTTGCATGGTTACCATAATTACATAACATTTCATTTAATTACATAAACATATGGCCATCTAATGCTCGGAGGTAGTACTCTAATTTTCCCAACTTGCGCTGGACAATAACACCTGTATAACCATAAACATAGTGTCGAGCGACTGGTCTGTCTCTGTTTGCTAACGACCAAGTAATCGCTATGTGCTCCCAGGCCCACACCTGTAGAAATGTCACTCATGCAGACAAACTCGTGTATCCTCGATACACCAACTAATGCAACTCCCAGTATAGGTGTGCTAGCATGCATGATCTCCATTCAAATCTCCTACTCTCGGTCACCATGGCCTCTATCACCAATCCCCAACCCACTGCTAGTCCCTTCGCCTATGGTTGGGACATAGAAAAGCTCCAATAAATCCTACAAGAACTGATGGCAGTGCCACATATTTATCAAATATCTCTTGTCAGGAGATCTCATATCCACAAATGTGCTCGTCCTGGAACATTCATCGCAATGACTTTGTCCCACCCTCCTCTATATGCTCATATGGAAAAAGGTCTCCCATCACAAGGATCCAAAGAATCATATAGATGTCCTCGGGTGTCACCGCCATCTCTCCAATTTCTAGGTGGAAGGTGTTGGTGTCACTATGCCACCACTCCGCCAATGTCATCAATAGACCCTAGTTAATCATATACCAAGGCATGTCAAGAAGAGTGGATAGTCCACACCTCTCAATAATATCTCTACCAGCCTGTGACAACTGAGGAATCAGTCTCCATGTCTTTGAGAATCACTCCCAAGACTGAAGGACACCTAGCCTCTCCTGCATATCAAACACATATCAAGCCTATCAAAATCAAAACTTATCAGATCATCCACATAAATCAATCTATCAAATTTATCAACTCAATCAAACTCAATCATGAACCATATCAAAATCAAAAGGCACCGTATCAAAACCTAACCATCAAAATTAAAATTAAAATCAATCAAGATCAAGAGACCCATATCGAAATCCAACAATCAAACTCAATCATGAACCATATCAAGATCAAATCACAATCATACCAAAATCCAACCATCAAAATTGAAATTCAAATCAATCAAGATCAAGAGATCCATATCAAAATCCAACAATCAAACTCAATCACAAACCATATCAAAATCAAAAGGCACCATATTGAAATTTAACCATCAAAATTGAAATTCAAATCAATCAAAGATCAAGAGACCCATATCAAAATCCAACAATCAAACTCAATCACGAACCATATAAAAATCAAAAGGAACCATATTCAAATCTAACCACAAAAATTAAAATTAAAATCAATCAAGATCAAGAGACCCATATCAAAATCAAAAAAACCCATATAGCCAGACGCATATCAAGATCCAATAGACCCATATCGAAATCAATAAAGATCAAAAAGGCCCATATTGCAAACCATATCGAAATAAAAAAGACTCATATCAATAACACTCAATCAAATCAACCCATATCAAAGTTAATTCACATCAAAATCCAGGAAACAAATCACATTTTCCTATCTTTCATTCTCAAGCGCTAAAACAAACCTCATATGCACTAGGTTGCCCCTTATGCGCTATTCTAACATGCAAACGTGCTAAAAGATACCACTTATGCGCCAAAACATATAAAAGTGCTAAAAGATCACTTGAATGCACTAACAAATCACTCCAATGTGCTACAACATTTCAATGCGCTACACTACCTTGTGTATGCACTAAATTCTCTTGCGTATGCGGTAAACCGTAAAAATCTGGGGCAAAATCATAAAAACACGTACAAAAATCATCAAAAAATGCACAAAATGGCACGGTTTTCAAACACTTATCGGTGGTCCATACGTGGCGGGTTGCTGGTACCTCCTAACGCGCTCAAGTCGGTGTGTCTGGTATGGAATCAACATCTTCTCCTCAGAGCTCTATTCTCCAATCACAAGAAGACAAATGTTCAAATGAGTCTTCTTTTTCACTGTTTACCTTTTTAAGGGGGTCAAAATGAGGGTTATTAAGTGGGAGTGTATTTTCCACTTCTTCAAGATAATTAATCCAGCCATCTACATCATTTTTTTTGGGAGATGAATCAGTCCACACATTTCAAACAATTTTAACATCATCAACATCTTGAAAAAAAATTACAAAAATTACAAAAATTTCTCAAAAATCCTCGATTCATCTCCTAAGAGGGGCATCATCGCATTATAATCTATTGAATCAGAATCTGGGGCAAAAAGTCAATTTTTTTATCAACATCATCATGTGATTTTTGTTTGAACCAACATGTGTACACACGTTACTTCAAAGAGGGGCAAAATGTAGACATATAATTCTGACCACCTAATTAAATAAATATTCAATGTTTATTTAATTCACTAAAACAATTCTTCTATTAATTAAATCATATCTAATTAATTCCACCCCCTTTCCTCTATTAATTAAATAAATTATTCAATTTATTTGATTTGGCCACATTCTAGCCTTTAATTAAATAAATCATATTTATTTAATTAAATCACCCTTTTCCCATTTAATTAAATTTACATTTAATTAAAAATATAATTGCATTTAAATAAATCAATATTTATTTAAATATATTTCCAATGCAAGTTGTAACCCACCTTTTTGAAATAAATCAATTTATTTTGATTAAATTAAAAAATCTTCCCACTTGCATTCTCCTACAAAATCCACTTGCATGCCTAAACCCCCTTCTAGATTCTTCTAATCACTTCCATTTTAGCCTAATCCTCCTACTAATCATTTGCACATTCCTTAAGAAAAATGTCACTTCTCAAAAACCCTCAAAGTCTTCAATAACCATTAAAGGCTTTATGTCTTCAAATGGATAACCTCTAAAGTCTCCCAAACCATTAAAGGGTCTTACATAACTATTTATGGTTAACTCAAACTCAACCCTGGGTTAGAGACTTTCTCTCTAACTTAACCATCCTTTAACTCATGGGTCCCTTCAAGCATTCATTGCTTTGACCAAGGTTATCCCTTTAACCCTTGTACAAGAGTTTATCCTTTGGACAAAATGATTATCCAATAACTCAACCCCAACCTTGCCCCCTAGGGTAACCACCATGTCTTCTCGGGCATTTAATGCATCTTCTCTCTCCTCTCAACCCATCTCATGTTGACAATTGTCACCATTTCATTGGTGAAAATTGTAAACATGGATTGAGGATTATTCAATCCTAACCCTTGTTAAGATTGCTCAATATTAACCATCCAATTTCTCATTTCTTCTATAAATAGGCCTCGTTTCTCTCATTATCCATGATCCAAGTTTCATGCATCCAGATTATAGTCCATTTCATCAAGCATTGCCTCTCTTTGTTGCAAATCATTTCTTAATCATTTAGAAGCATTTTAGTATAGCATTTTATCATGTTTAGCATATATCATGTTAGTATATCATGTTAGCATATATCATATTAGCCTAGTATATTATCATTATCATAGCATAACTCTCATCTTAATAATTTTATCATATAGATCTTAGTTGCATGTTGCAAATAGATATTTTCATCCACTATCACTCATTCTTGGAGTTGTCATTCCAAAGGTCAATTGCTCAATAATCTGAGAGCAACCATTGACTTGAGGAATCCTATGAGATAGAGAACAATGAGACACCTTTTGAAGGATTTACTTGTTTAACTAGTTTACCAAGTTAGTCTTTATGTCTAAAGTTTCATTGGTATGTTAGTTTTGTTGGATACCGTTGTTGTTGGGATATGTTGTTGTCATTGATGTGAACATATTCCTATGTTTTAGAGAATTGGTTTCAGTGATCCGAAAGTCTTCTTGATCATATCACTTGATCCAATGATTGCATTCGAGGTTTTGGTATTGAGTTACCTTTGAGTCTCTGATTAGTGGTACTCCTACAAAGAGTTTTCTCTGCAAGTATATTGTAATCTGTTATTGATTGCTAAATAATATATTGAGCTACTTTTGGAGTGTGGGGTTTTTCTCCTAAAAGGGTTTTCCCCATGTAAATCATTGTGTTGTTGTGTTGTGGTATGCATGATATTTTATTTATTTTTGTTAAGTTTATGTAATTGTTGTAATTATCTATAAAAAAAATTGTATTACCCTCCTCTCAAGATTAGTGTAGAAAGTTGTTCTGCTACTTAACTTCCTTACAATGTATGATAGCCATGCATATAGGGTAGACCTAAGGACAGTGGTATTGTCAACAATAAAAGATAGTCAAGAAACAATCAAAATCAATAAATACATTAATAAGAGAAAATGTTAAAAACTATGGCAAAATGTATATTGCAGGACTGAGAGAAGAAGGAATAATCAAAACAGGCAGTAAACAAAGCATGTCATGAGCACAAACATCACAATAATAGAGCTAAAAAAGGACTATCATATTGCAGTTTTAGGATATTAGACCATGTAATAGTTAATATGGACTTTGAAACCATTCACCATTAACACCATAATAGTCTTATCATACAAGGTTCGAGTAGAGATAAAAAAAAATATAAATATCATTTAACATATTAGCATAGATGCAAAGTTTTCTAGTTCATTGAATGGTTGGAACACATAGGTATTAGCATCATTAGCATGACAAAGGAGTGATTCTATAAGCTGATATATTAGACAAATTGCAGTTAGGATGAAATGCATGGAAAATAGTAGACCTAAAGGGAAATTAGGATATTTAAGCAAATCACATGCATTTTGGTATTAGTCACACATGTCCTCAAAATATCCCTACAAAAATTTATTTTACTGAATGCATGATGGTTTTGTAGAAGAGAGATAAGTGTCAAATATACATATTTAAGTGACAAAGTTTTTAATCATCAATCTCAAAGACAAATTAAGAATCCTTAGGTTTCTCCTATGCCTAATATCATGTCCAATCACAAGCTCTTATATAATGCAAGCATCTTGAAGGATCACTCAAACAATTGACACATTATGCAATCAGGTTAAAGATCGATAAGAGAAAAGAAGCAAAAGTAAAAAATTTAGTTCATGTATCAGTTGGACCAGGAAAAAGATGTATTTTTTGAGTTAGTAGTAGTTCTAGACCAGTCTAAGACCCCACATGGGTACTACACCACGTGAGACTACTTTTGGAGAAGTTCATTTTCAGTTTGAACCAGTTCTAATACCCTTTTTACATGCCTTTTCTTCAAATTTGACCCAAGAGAGTTTCGTCATGTAAGATGGAGGAGTTTTTGAGGATGAAGAGTACCAATTCAAAGTTCATCAAGCAGTCTCAAGTTGGAGTTCATCTCAAAACTTCTTTTAGTCAAGGATGCTAATTCTCTTATATAAGTCTTGATTCTTCTTCTTTTCTCTCTAGTTCTTTCTTCTTGCTTGCATACACAACAACAAAGAGTGATTGTCGCTCACATATTTTTAGTTTTAGAACCATTTATAGTGTGTAACAACAAAATACATCTTTTGATAGTTCTGATACTTAATATAAGTATAGATCCAATAGCCAACAAGATGAGAGGGGGGGGGGCTGAATCATACAAACTTAATCATCCATAAAAACATCAGATTCAACCTCGGTAACATATATATCAGTCATATAACCAAAAACTGTCAAACATGCAAACTCAAAAGCATATGAACAATATAAACCTCATAACACCAGATTTAATGTGGAAACCCAAATAGGGAAAAACCACTGTGGGATTTCAGACCCACTAAGAAATATATTCTTATAGAGTATGCTCGGTTAAAAGCAAATCCTATTAAAGATTACAAACACATTGCTAGATGTGACCCAGTTAAGGGATTTCCCTCAGATCTGTTAGGATCTTCACTTTGTTAGAAGTGACCTTGTCAAAGGATTTCAAACACTCAATCAGAATGTCACCTTGTTAGAGGATTTACATATAAGACTGTTAAGTCCACTCGGTTAAGAGATTTCCTATCACTTTCACAAAATAACAGTAATACAATCTGTCTGCAACTTCACATCTAAAATGCTAAAGCAGATTCCTATTTGTTCAATACAATCTAGACATAGAACTAATCTTGTCTATCTGTTGGGCATCAATACTCTGTTATTCTAACAGGTCTTCAAGCTTCTGTTCTTGGTAATCACTATGTAGCATCCCTGTGCATACACTTGCCCGCATACATTGTTTATCAACAGTTTCCTATTTATAAACAATCTTCTAACCGCTTAAACTCATTGATCACATTTCCCATGATCAATCATAGCCATCATATCTTCAATCTTGTCCAAGTTCATTGTATCTTTCAATCTGAAAATGTTTTACCCCACCTTGGAACTTGCACATTCACCTTGGAACTTGTGTTAGGGTAATGCGGTTCAATCTGAGCTGTAGATCTTCTTGCTGACTTTCCATTGCCTTAGATTCGCTTAACAAACTTCTTCCATGGCTTACCAATCATTGATCCGCTCCAGCTCATCAGCTTCTTTCATTAAATATCACATGTAAACATTTAATGCATTCTGTTATAGCTCGGTTACAACTTGGTGAATACTAAACTTCACTCGGTAGACATTCTGTCTTCATTAACTGACTACGATAACCTTAGGGTTTACCGACTAGGTTCCTTAGGGTTTAACGACTAGGTTCTTTGCTTGATAACATAGTATAGTATTAACCTTTACATTTTACAACATATGTATGATGTTAAAACAATCTAAAACATCAAGATCTCATCATTGTCTGACTCGGTAGAGTTGCCCATTGAATAACTTATCCCCTTATTCATCATATTTTTTCTTGTGTCTTTACCAACTTCTTTATAATCTTCATATCATACTTCTCAAGATATGGCAACGTCATACTGAATTAGAAAATCAATTTCTTGACATCAATGACAAAATAATAATATCAAGATAGTAAAACATCTTTAATCAGTTATGTCCATAATCATCAACAACCTTCTCAATATCCTTATAATGTAATATTGCCAACATCTTTTAGATTCAATAAAGCAATGGTTTGTTGAAAGTTTTTATTGTTCTCTTATTGTAAATGAATGATTTGATTTTATTATTTGAATTTTCCTTAAATCCTTTAACTTGTCTCATTATTGTAATGCTGAAATAAGAAATTTCATAAGTAGTACAAGTTATGTGTTGTGTCTTTTTAGTCAAGTCAGAGTTTTGAAACCTAGTTTCTTTTACGTAAACTTTGAAAAAGAAAACTCTCATACGAAACACTATTATACTTTGTGATCTTAATCAAGTTGTGAGAAAATTTATGCTTTTGTTGGGTCAAATTATAAGTCAAAATCAATAGTTTTAGACCTAATTTTTTATGCATCACCTCCTATTAGTAGTAGTTTTAGTTTTCAAGCAATCTTTCTTTCCTTTTCCTAGCAAGTTTCAATAGTTTAGGAGGTGTTCTAAAGGGAACCGACCCATAATCTGGAGATTTACCTTCATTATGAGCAACCCACACACTCAAAGGTATTTCCATGTTGCATGAGATTGCTGAGCTTCAAAGCTTGAGCAATTAGGCATGATCATTCATGACAACACAATAAAGGAACTCAATTAGGGCAAATTAAACAAATCATGTGAAGAGAAAATAATGAAATAATCATTGCGAAGAAAATGTAGAAGATAATGGGGCAAGGAAAATTTAGGGAGAGTGGGGTATGATGTCCAGTGATGGAGGAGGAATCAATGATGGGTTGTTCTTAGCTCAACTCTAGCATGGTAGAATGAATGAATAGAGTGTAGCACAAAATCTATCAAATTACTGCCAATATAGGAGTAAGAGATGTTGCATTAAAATGATGAAGTATAGGTTTCATGTATTGTGCCAAAACCTATAAATGATGAGAAACAATAAAATGAAATATTGATGGCAATAAAGCACATGCAAACCCAAATGTTGGCCTGAGTTGCATTTTACAAGGAAGGTCGCAAAAGATGTTTAATGACACGGATTCAACAAGCAAAATAGAGAGTAGACAAAGGGAAATAAAATTGATAGGCCTTAGAAGGTTTGAATTTCAAGCAACATTAGAATGCGAAGAGTGGAGTACAAGCATACATAGAGGAAGTTGGCTAGGGCAATGAAAATGTAGCAGAAATCATACAAAGAAAGGTGAAAGGAAAGTGATTTCAAAGTTAATTTACATGAGAAAGAAAAATATTAAATCAAGTCCTGTCGTTGTAAATAGTGGCATCAAGGAACTTGATCCCATTCTTGACAAAGTGAAAGAAACATGATTTAGGGTTTGACGTGTAGCAAAAACAATAGGGTAAGAATACAAACATGGCAACAAAAATAAGAAAAGCTTGTAGGCATCAATGGGCACCAGAGGAAGAAAGGAGATAATCATTGTTTCCTCAATGCTATTGTCAAAGCTGATAATTGAGAACAAAAGATGATAAAGGTAACAAATGGAAATCATGTCTCAAATTTCCTTCACAAGTGCGATGGAAATTAAAGTTTCTAAGGCAGAGTTGCAAGATGGGAAGGTATCTGTAGCGTTCTAAAATTTCACCCCTTGCAATTTTGACCTCATTTGGGGCCCTCATCTTAGCAGTCTCATCCTCACGCTTGATCAGGACCTATTTGTGCCTCCCCCATGCAACCAAGCTTCATTTTTCAATCTTGCACCTTTCATAGCCCCTTGTTTCTGACCCAATTTGGGGTAGGATCGGGGTGCCACGCCTCGATCCTCCCTAATTGGGACCCATTTTGGCCCCTAGGCCCTATCTCGAATTTGAGCAGGAAAACAATTCCTCACATCGGCCCATGTCAAAAAATTAGAATATTTGATGACAGGCAAGTATATAAGGAGCTCTCCCTCTCTCCTTTTATGGTGATAAGAGGATAGCGTGATAGCAAGCATAAGGAGCATATAGGCGAGCAAGGTGGAGAAGGCAAGGAGGCTACACCAAGCATTCTTCAAGGTTGCATATTCTTCATTGGAGCAACATTACATCATTCATTTGCAAGCATGTGCATGTGTTAGGGTTTTGTCATGTTCAAGTCATTTCATATAACATATGTGATTACATTCAAGAAGCAAAGCATCATTATCAATTATTGCAAATCTAAGGTATACCTTTCCATTATTTACTTCAGTATTTTCAATATTTAATTCAAGGTTGATTCCTCAACTGGGGTTTGATTTAGGCAAACCCCTATTCCCAACAAGTTTCCCTTTCCTTTTGTGTGTGGAAACGGGTGCGTAGTTATACTTCTGGAAATAAGCTTCAAATACAGAGATGGAAAAACCCTTTTTGGCGATCATAAATTTCGGAAGACCAAGAGGGGGCATCCTAGTCCTTGCTATTTTTGGTAGTTTTCGCTGAGCAATTCTGAATCAGCTCATATTACTTAGATCCAGGTGCACGACGAAATCCCGAACCTGTAACTCATTGTTTCCGCATATTTTGTCTTCAATTTCAGTATTCTACTTATTTTAACAATTTAACTTACAAAATAGGAGAACCCAAATCAATCCAATCCACTCATTATTCAATCCTTCTCTCATTTAGGATTGGATTTAGTGGATTCCCTCCCCTCTTTTGAGTGTAAAGGTTTTCTAAGAAAAATTGATTTGGTGATTTCTCCCTCTTATGTTGTAAATTGCCAAATCAAATTTTCCCCTTTACAGTATCACCTATCAAATGAAAAGCTTTTAATCAACAAACAGAGATCAATGAAATTGGTGCACAAAAACTCAAACAAGAGAAAATAGCACACAGTGAAATTCTAGGGAACACTATCAAAATATGATGAAGTTTTGACACTTTCCAAGGCTATGTTACACATTCATTTCAACAATGAAAGATTAGTGCATACCAAGTCAATGTGGATTGAAGGTTGTCATTACAATGATTCAATAATGAATCCAATGGGTAATTAGTACAAAGATAGATCAGTGATCAAGGAGGCATGTTCATGATTAGGGCAACATTAACATGATGAAAGGTCAATTCAATGTGATTAAGAGAGAGAATCATGGCAGAAGATGCAAAGGAGATGAGCTTATTTGAATTATGAAGGTAGATCAATCCAAAAGGAAGTGCCTTTGGGGTTTAGGACCCTGAAAGACACCAATATCACAAAGTTCAACTCTAGTTCGCCCTAATTCTCGAAATCCGCAACTCTTCAAGTCTTGAAATATCGAAGCTACATAATGAGAAGGAAAGGTAAAAGGTAAAATTTGGTCATTATGGGAATATAATTCAAAGGCAATGTTTTATCCCATAGGATTAAAGTGAACTTCATTTTCACGCTAGTGAGACATTTCATAATCACATTTTTTATTTATTATTGAAATGATTTGAAGAGGGTTAAGTATTTTGAACGTCTATAATATTCAAATTTTATTATAATTTAAAGTTTATTGAACGAATGAATTGATTTATAAAGTTATTTATAAATTTTTATTTTTATTTTTTTCTTGTAGGAAAAATGGAACTAGTGATAAGAATCTTCAAGGCCAAAAGGGATTTAAATTATTTTAAAGTTAATGAATTTATACCTGTGATTGGAGTTTAAAGTTTTCATTTCTTAAATTTAATTTAATATTTTTCTTAACTCGCTCTATTTATTAAAATTCATAATAAGATGATTATTTGATTTTATTTATGTATTTTGGATTTTAAAGTTAGTTCTCATGGCACATTTAATAAATGTAAATGATTAATTAATTATTTTTATCTGTAGATTTAAAATGGGATTTGCAAAAGGAAGTAAAGGTGGAAGAAAGCAAAAAACTAAAGTTGAACTAGAGTCAAATTGGATGTAAAAATAGAAAGTTGTCTTAATTGGAGTTGAGTTTTGAGTCCAAACGGGATATTTTCCTTCTTGAGTGCTTGCATGCACCTAAAAGTTGGAATGTTTTGTGATATTTCTAAAAGAAGATTTTTAGGTTTTGGAGGGAATTGTTGTCCTTGAATTCTATAAATTATAGTGTGTGGCTCATTATAAAGGGTTAGAATCATTAAAATTAGAGACCCTGATTAGAATTTTATCAGCTTAGAATTTAGAAGTAGTTTAGGAGTTGGAAATATTCTAGAAATTGACTAAGGGTCATTCCAAATTCTTTTCCTTTGCATTTTTATCTTAACATTGCTAGAAACAATTTGATACGAGCAAAAATTAGGAGCACAGTGTGACAAATATGTTGAACCAGTGCCACATTTGAAGGTGATTTTATGAAGTTTAATGCAATTTATTATTATTTTTAGTTGCTTCTTCTCATATGATGCATGTTTAGTGTTCGTTTGTCTAGTTTAACTTCCCAAATTTGGAGAGAATCGTGTTTACATCACTTCAATATACACATTTTAATGGTGGTTGATTTTGATGTCAAATATGGTTTAATAAGTTTATATGTTTGAGTTTAGCTTGTTAACGTGTTAAATTGATAGTTTGCATGTTAATGTATGAATATCTAAAGTCCTCCAGGTTTAGTTGATATTGCTAGATGAAATGGATGTTAGGCATTTGTCACTCTCTTGCATTTCCTTTCTCTTTTACTATTTCTTTCTCATTGGTTAGTTTAGTTTTAGTATTCAAATTCTGCAAATAAGTTAGAAGTTCCAGAATCAACAGGTCCCTTAACAAGAACAACTATGTCAAGCCACCGAGTTACCCAGTGCCATTGTGACTTGACTACAAAGACCTTGGAGTTGGCAATCATTTGAGGTTGATAGCTTTTCAAGAGAGGTGGAGTGTGAACTCATGTTCTACTTGCTTGTTGGTGAGTGTGTCAAAACACCCATCAACAAGTTGCACTTGGACATGTAAAGTGTAGAGATTCCTTGGGAATGTTCTCAAGCCACTTGATGAGTTGTAATGTAACATTGAGATATATTGTATTGTATTTATTTAATAATGGGAAAAGTACCCAATATTAGATGTGGGGTCAATGGGGTAGTTAGCCCATGGTATAACCACATGGTTTTGATGTAATACTACTGAGTAGTTTTGTGGGAGCTTGTATTTATAAAAGCAACCACAAGGGTAGTTGTTTCTATCAGCCAAGTTCAACATTTGTGGAGGTTGGAAGCATGGCATGGAATGTGTGTTTATATGCTTTCTCACATGGAGTGCATGTTGATGGTTTGGGTTTCGAAAGCTTTCATGGTTGTATTTGTAATGGTGCATTCTTGATAATACATGGATGATAAATGCTTTTGGAGGCTAGGTTTTTCCCTCATGAGGGTTCTCCCAAGGTATATCTTGTGTCAACTTTGATGGGTATGTTGTATATTCTTTGCATATAGATTATGCATGTTTATTTGCTTGATTTCTCAATTGGGTTATGTGGAAACTATCATATGTATGATTGCAAGTGGTATCAGAGCCATTGTTTTAATGTTATAACTGTTGGTGTAATTAATTATTCATGTTGGATATTATTGTAGACGTATAAAAATGACCATATTCCTAAATGAATATTTTATGTTCATTTCTCTATTTAATTAAATCCAATTTAATTAAATTATCCACATTCCTCTATTTAATTAAATAAATTACTCAATTTATTTAAATTAAATTCACCATACCCATTTAATGAATAAATCATTTTATTCAATTAAATCCCCCCTATCCACTTTTAATTAAATTCAAATTTAATTAAATAGTTATCCTAAATTGAATAAATCTAATTTATTTAATTTTCCCAAATTGCAACCAAATTGAATTAAATTACTTTATTTCAATTAAATCCTATTATCCCTCCATCCACTTGCAAAATCCCAAACCCCTTTCTAATCCCTTCTAGAATCTTCTAATCGCTTCTAATTAACCTAACCCCTCTTCTAAACTTTGTCACATCCCTAAGCAAGGGGAGGTCACTTCTCAAACCCTCAAAGTCTTTGATAACCATTAAAGGCTTCAAACCTTCAACCACTTAATTCCTCAAAGTCTTTGATAACCATTAAAGGCTTCCAAACATTCAACCACTTAATTCCCCAAAGTCTTCAATAACCATTAATGGTTAACTCAAACCCTTTTACATGGTTAAAGAATTTGTTTTAACTCAACCTTCACCCAACCCAAAGGTCTCATCAGGCCTTTAATGCTTTGACCATGATTATCTCTTAATCATTTGCACAAAGGTTTATCCTTGGATTAACTCTTAATCCATTGGGTAATCCTAACTTAAGCTTGACCCTTACCTTCTAGATAACCCTAAGGTCTTCTCAGGCATTTAATGTCTCCAACCCCTTCTCTCAACCCAATCTTATGATGACATTTGTCACCATTTCATTGGTGCAAATTGCAAACATGGATCCTCAACTTTCAAACTCAACCCTTGATCAACTCTTTCAATCCTGACCATCCATTGCCCTGTTTTTGCTATAAATAGAGCTCTCATTCCTCCATTTTACATCATCCTCCAAATTTGTAGTATCACACTTATGCTCAAATACATTCAAGCTTTTATATATCATTTTTATGCTCATCATTTTAGCCTCTCTTTAACTAGGAATTAGTCTAAATATGCATGTTTAGAATACTTTATTTATCATTTAGCTCAATCATAGACTAAATATATCATGTTAGGATAGTACTCATACTAACCTTGTCATCTTATCATCTAGTTTATTGCATTTTTAAGATCATGTATGGCTTAGGATGCATTTCATTCTAAAATCTATCAAAAGCATCCCTCGTTCTTGCATTTGCCATCCCTAAACCATTTTGCTCAGTGATCTGAGAGCAAAAACATTGGTTTGAGGGACATTGTGAGATAGAGAACCATGGGACCCACCTTGGGAAACTGAGTAATACTACATTACTCCATAGCTTGCACCAAGAAGTCCTCTGTGTGTGTGTGGACAAGTCTTTTACAATATTTTCACATATTGATTTTTATCAACCCGATTTTCCGGCATACAATTATTACACCTTAATTAATTTTATTTAGGTACATTCATATCATAGTAGTTTGGGTATGAGACACTTGGGTGTTTGTGCCACATTGGGATAGTGTGTGTAGGAGAATTTCCACCTTTTGTGGTCTTATCTTGTTGTTACATTCCACATTCGGTAGGTGATCCACCTCATGTGAAATATTATATTTTTTCTCCTACCTACCACACCTATTTCCTACCTACCCTTGTTTCTCATTGAGCCACATGTCATGTTTGTGTGCTCACATATCCATATAGCTTTGCCTATATAGGCAGGCTCATATTCATTGTATGTAACTATTTGATTGATTGATGATCCAGTTGATCAATATTTTCATCTTGATAGAATACAGTTTATTCCTATCATCTATTTTATCTCTCTATTGTACTTTTCATTGAGCTCTTGATCTTGGCAAAATCTCACATGGTATTAGAGCCTAAAGGGCTTCTTTGATTAGTCTTTTGGAGGCTTCAATTTTTGGATTTGGGGAGGTGCTATTTTTGGTGGCGTCCTACAGCGATTTCAACATCATGGTTGAGTCTGGGAGGCTATTTTAATAAATTTTGAGTATAAATTCGCCTATATTTGGTGAAAGTGCATTTTGGAGCATCAAAGGAAAATTTTGTCCAATTCGGGCATACGGTACGATTTATTAAAAATATATATATATATATATATAAATTCTGCAAATATTTTTAATTTTCTAATCATTTATTAAATTCGTAGTTTTTTAAATTGTATTGAAAAGTTTTTAAATAAAAAAATCAAATATTTTTATTGTGGGAGGGGGGGTCATATCACCCCCACCCCCACCGTACCCTGCGTCAATTTGTGTAGGGCCGTACTCTGCGTTTTCTAGCCCCAACACCGTACTTTCCACAAGCTTCGCTCCAGCTCCGGCGATCTTCGATGCCCACACTGACAGCTTTCTCCACCTGGTCTCCGACTTTCGGCTGCAATCTTGCAACCGACCGCTGTTGTTTCCCGGTAGCAGCTCCTGGTCATGTTCCCACCGCCGATAACTCTCAACGATCTTCCACCGTTGGCCCCTCCTTGCCGCTCCAGCTGGCACACTCCCCCCAACGGTCTCTGCAAAGCCCGTGGTCCCGCCTTTTCCACATGGACAAGAACTGCCACATGACACCTCCCGCAACATCCCTATGATCCACGTCTGTCTGCCACATGTGCCTGACACATCATCATTTCGTACAGTACGAAACCACTCGCAGGCCGCCACATGCCCTTTTCATACGGTTAGCCAAAGGGGAGTGACGGGCATACGAACGTCAATTTTAAGATCATGATTTTTTGACGTCAGCCCACATCAGCAGTATTTAAAAAACAAATTACCCCCTCACCATTTGGCTTTTCAGTTTTGCAGTCCGACTTCGAAGGGTCATAACTTGCTCATTTTGGTTCCTTTTTTGGTGCAATTTTTTTTGAAATGGGCTAGAATTTCATGCTCTTCACAGTGATGGAAGAATTTTTTGATTTTGATGGATAAAGTTTTGAAATTTTGTATATTTTTGTGATTGTACCTATCTAATCCTAGATTTTGCAACTTTAGAGGCTTCGTTTGGGGTCATACGACCTCCTTTTCAGGGGCCTTTTTTTTTTGAAAGTGCATAATTTTTCGTCTACTTTCATAATATGCCATTAGTTTGTAATGGTTTTGAGTAGAAATTTTACTTTCAGTATTTGGTCATTTTTGGCCTATTTGGTACTTGCATTTTGCTTGGATCTCAGTTTAGATCACTTGCAGTATTTTTTGAGGTCTCTTATAGCCTATTTGAGGTAGTTGTAAAGTTGAAATCGAAAGTTCACCTTGCCTTGTTTTGCAAGTGGCCCATTGTATACGCACTAAGTATAAAGTGCCAAATCGTCTTTTTTTTTTGGGGGGGGGGGTTTCTTCATTGAGTAATTTGGGGGGTGTCTTGTGTGATTGTGCCTCTCTATCTTGTATTTTTTCATTTTGGTGCTATGGGTTCTCCTAAATTTCCACTTTTAACTCCTCATAATTATGCATCATGGAAGATAAAGGCATGGAGTAAACTAATGGAAAAAGGACTCATTCATTATGTAAATGGAACTATTACAACACCACCTAATCCTACAACTGATTCTAATGTTCAAATTGAATGGCTCACTAAGAATGCTATGGCACTTGGAACATTGAGAAAGTATGTATCAGATGACCTCATTTTTCACATTGATAAGTGTACTACAATTAAAGAGGCTTGAGATATTTATAAGAAATTGTATGGTCAAGTTGATGAGATTAAGGGCTACAATCTTGATAGTGACCTCACAAAATTGGATCCTAAGGATTTTGATACAATCCAAGATTATGTCACAAAAGCAAATGAGCTAAGGGCAAAGCTAAAGGATTGTGGAATTGACAAAAAGGATGCTCAATTGGTTTATAACTTGTTGGACAAGCTTCCTTCAGAGTATGCAGTCTTTGTATCTAGCTTTCACACCCATAGGTTAGCTCAAGGTTCCTCATACACTTCTCCCTCTTTTGATGCATTCACGAAGATGTTGATACTTGAGCAATCTAATCTGACTAAGATGGGGATTCTCAAATCTTCAAAGTCACAAGCATTGGTGGCTAATAAAGGGAATCATAGCAATCAAGGAAAAGACAAGAATCAAAAGCAACCTAACTCAAAACCACAACAAGATGGAGCACAATCCTCCTCTCCACAACAAGGTGACTCACCTAAGAGTAAATCATATAAGGACAATCTTTTTTGTGCATATTGCAAGAAGTCGGGACATGATGAACGTCATTGTTACAAGAAAGATATTGATGAGTTGAAGAATCTTCTTGAGAATAACAAAATCAACCCACTTTCTGTAATGTCTACTTCAGCTTCTTCTTCCAAGGAAAAGGATAAAGGGAAGTATCACTCTTTTGGGATAGATAAAGGAAAGGGACAAGCTCTTTGTGCTACTACAAGTCATCATTTAGGGAGATGGCTTCTAGATTCAGGGGCTTCTCATCATATGGTATCTTCGCAGTCTATGTTCTCTTCATTTGAGCCTTGCACCATGCCCCATATTTTCATGGGAAATCATACATACCTGGATGTGATTGGGAAAGGATTTATTGTCATTGGGGACAACTCCTTCAATGATGTGTTTTGTGTACCCCATTTGACAAACAATCTTCTTTCCATCTATCAAATCACACATGGGGCAACTAGGAAAACTATGGAGTTTGCACCTGATTCAGTTATCAATAGAGACTTGGAGACTAGAGCTATCATTGCGACTGGGGTGGTTGATCATGCATCTTGGTTGTACTCCTTTTCACACTTTGGTCCTAATGATGAGGTTGATTCTTCACTTGATGATTCAGATTTTGAGGAGGACTTTAGGTACTTGAACTTGGGGATTCTCACATGTGACCCTGTTCTTGAGCCTTGCATTTCATCTCGTCCTATTGATATCACATCACCTATTGCACCTGATGATGCAACTAGTGCGACAGTTTTTCCTTCTTGTGATTCAATGCGGCAAGATATTACTTGTCTTCCAGCTTTAGTTTATTGGGATGACTACTTGAAAGACATTGCAGGTTTGTTTGTGGAGTCCTACATTGCAGATTTGGGAGACATCATTGATGACATTCATCTTCTCTTTGATGAAGATTATCCTTCGTTGATTGTTGTGAGGGAACACTCTGACCCTCTTGTGCATTCTCTACATGATCATTCTTTTAAGGTTGACATGATTGTGGATACTTTTGTACATCAGTTGGAGGAGGTCTCTTTACTCTTAGAGGAGACATGTGAGTCTTTGGATATTGTTCTACATTCATCTCCACTAGATCTTAGAGTGCCTTTTTCAGTAGTGTGGAGCAGTTCACCACCTTTGGAGGGGGTAACTTTCAGCATTGACATGGGGACACTTGAGCAGTTTTCAGAGATTTCGTTCATCATGAGTTTTTTTCCTACATCTTCCCTTCATGATTGGGGAGACTTCATGGATACACCTTTGTTTTTGTTTCTTCCTAAGGGGAGGAATGTTGTTCGACATTCATGGAAGTTTCTTCATACATCATTGAGCTTCTAGCATTGGTGCAGATTCTACATTGAGGGGGGGCTACCAAGTCTCTCTTCTTCTTCTCTCATATGGGGGGAATGTTTCCTCGCATGGGGTTTTGTTCCTCACATCTATGAGAGTTCTTTGTATAGTTTTCATCTCTCTTTTTGGGGGAGGGTTTTTCCCATTGGGTTCTTCTCTCTTTCCCCGCTTTATGAGAGATTTCCTTGGTTTGCTTACATTTTCATTTGTACATGGGTACCTAACATGGCCATGTAGTCAGGACCCATCTTGCATTGCTTAGTTGCATTGTAGACTTAAGTGCATTCCCCTAAGTTTCACTTAATGGGGGGTGGGTGTAATTAATTATTCATGTTGGATATTATTACACCTTACTTAAGTTTACTTAGGTACATGCATATCATAGTAGTTTGGGTATGAGACACTTGGGTGTTTGTGCCACATTGGGATAGTGTGTGTATGAGAATTTCCACCTTTTGTGGTCTTATCTTGTTGTTACATTCCACATTCGGTGGGTGATCCACCTCATGTGGAATATTATATTGTTTCTCCTACCTACCCTTGTTTCTCATTGAGCCACATGTCATGTTTGTGTTCTCACATATCCATATAGCCTTGCCTATATAAGCAGGCTCATATTCATTGTATGTAACTATTTGATTGATTGATGATCCAGTCGATCAATATTTTCATCTTGATAGAATACAATTTATTCCTATCATCTATTTTGTCTCTCTATTGTGCTTTTCATTGAGCTCTTGATCTTGGAAAAATCTCATAATAAATATAGGAGTTGAATCCACAAATGCATGTAAGAATGAAATACAAGGAAAGATATTGGGGTAGTGAGGTTGTTTATTGTAGATTTGAGAGTTTTAGGTTTGCTGTTATGATGAGTTGTTGACAGATTTGGGGTTAGAAAAATGTTGGGTCAAAGGGTTTCTTGGTTGTGATTTTCTATGAGGGTTTTGTGGGGAAAATGTTGCAGTTGACCTACTTAGACAAAATGGACCTCATGGTTGGATTCAGGTCGACCGAGAGATAAAAATCATATAATTTGGCCTATTTGGATGAAAGTTGAAAAAATTGCAAATTTTTTTAGCCTGACAATCGTATGACAGTGAAGCTTAATCTACAGAGGCAAAAATAATAAATTATTATTTTATCCATCAGATTATATTTCTACAAATTTGATTTTATTAATAAAAAAATATAATAAATCCATGGGGCTTGCGTATTTGGGGTGAAATGAAAAAAAAATAATATATATATATATATATATATATGATTGGGGTGGCGGGGCCACCAACCCCCATCCAACCCTTATACATTGCCCTCATAGTGGCATGACAAACCCTACCACTATGGGGGTTGTTGGTCCCCCACCTCCATCGAGGGTTCCGAGCCGACAAGGCCAGATGTTCCTATTCTGGCTCCAAAACCTTCAATTAGTACAACATGTTGTTGACAACTTAAAAAATTGTGACCGTTCTTTTCAAAATCAACAGTGTATAACGATCAATAATCTGTGTGCTATAGATTCTGTATTACAGTTTTGGAGCCAGGATAGTTGTAGCCAGTTCTTGGGCCCGGGTCAGGGGTGGTGGGACCCTCGGTCGCCACTTTTAATAAAAACAAAAAAAAATCGTCTTTTTAAAAAAATGAATTGTATTAAATGTTATTTTATTAAACATTAATAAATTATTTATCTACCCAATAAATTATTTCATATGCTAATGGATATTTATATATTGAAGTTAATTAGGGTCAGTCCAATAGGACTCCCAATATTATTTTTATTAAAAAAATTAAAAATGATAGATGGCATATTGGGAAAATTAATTTTTTTGGAAGTCTATGGTTGCATTTATAGTCCAATGGGTGATTTTTTTCTATGGAGCATAACTTGGGCAAGGATTGTCAATTTTTCAACTTCTTATAGTCGTTGGAAAGGTAACTCAAAGCAATAAATGATGGTATGATCAATTTTTATAGACTTTGTTATTTGGATAGTGAAATCTTAGATTGAAATCAAAGGTACCTTTATGACTTTTAGAGGTCATAACTTGAGCATACATAGTCAGATTTTGGATTTTGAATAGTCAATGAAAAGCTTGTGGAGAGTACCAAATATTGGTTCAGGTTTGGAGTAGGTTTGACATGATTTATTTGCTAAAATATTGATTTGAGTAACTATTTATACGTTCTTTTGACTGTGGTGATATTATGAGTTTATGACATGTTACATATTGAAGATTGGGAGTTTATGTTGTTGTACACTCAGTGTTGTATTTCAAATTGCTCTCATGTTGACATGGTTATCAGTTTTAGTTTGATTATGTGTGTTGAATTGTTGATTCTACAAGTCATGCAGTGTTGTAAGAGGTTTATACTTACAAGATTGCATTTATGGTTTGGATATGGCTTGTCTATGCCCATAAACCTTTCATTATTGATGCATATTCAGATTGATGGCTTGGTTTAGTCACTTGGTTTGCTAATTTTGTTGTCATGTTAATGAGGAGAGATGTTGTTAACAAGTGCACTCATGGTGGAGGACCTATGGTGTTGAATATGTGATGCTTACAGATTGGACACATTGGGAGTTAGATGCTTGTTTCATGGAGGTGATCATGATGTCATAGACGTTCCTCGTTTTTAAAGACTTTGGCATGACATGATTAGATTTGTAGGTGCTCTGATTAGTGATGATTTGATTGGATTCCTGATTGGTTATGTCGGTGTATCTTCTTGTTTGAGGATCATGGTTACTTTGGCTTTTGGGAGCTCATGATGTGCACTTTGAGTTCTTTGATTATTAGATGGCTTCGGTTGATTCTCATGTTAGAGGATGGTTTTATTATGATGTCATGGATAGTTTGTTTACACCTTCAGAGGGAGATTTTGATAGTGATGATGTGGTTGTGTAGGATTGGTTCTTATTGTTTTATTTGGCAGTTTTGTATCTTCTTGGCTTGGAGATCATGGTTTACTTGATGTTATTGACATTTCAACTGTGTGTGTAGATCTGGATGATCTTCACTTAGGAGATGGTTATCATGATTCTATGGAGAGACCGGTATCATGGTTAAGTGATAGCTTGTGGAAGTGATGTGTATTCACCATTGGATGGTGGATGATCTTCTTTAGTGTGTAGATGTTGGAGGATGTCTTAGATCGAGAGTTGTTCTAGAAGGGCCTTTTATATTTGTAGGTATACTAGTAGGATATGGTGATCTTCATGATATTCAAGGATTGGGACATCTTGGAGGATTCTAGGAGTCCTTGGTTGAGGTGTGGTTTCTACTTTCATTTGACATGTTATCCTTGTTTTATAGGATGTTTGATATTATGTCATAGTTTACTCTTGAGTACCGATTTAGATTTTTGGCATGATATGGCTATTTGATATGTTCATATGGAGTGTGCTAACTCCTTGGAGGGGATGGCTAGATCATGTTGTCATGTTTATGTTCTTGATTCTGTAGTTGGAGTTTTGACATTGATCTTGGTGGTTCTCTTTGTATTGAGTACATGATCATTTGCTTGATTACTTCATGATGGTTCTATGCTGCATTTGGAGTTTGGCATGGATTGATTGGTTACAAGTACTCATGAATAATTAGAAACATAGGTGATACTAGTATTCTCTCATGATTAGAGACATGTGTTGAGATGGTTGATGGTTTTAGAAGGAAGATCGAGCGTGCACTTGGTATGGACTTGAGATGAGATTGTTCTTAGTGAGACTCATGATGACTTGGATAGCTTGATGAACATTCTCATTCCACACTCTTGGTCTACTTGATGGTTTATTACTTGAGAGGTATTGCCCATTGTTCCTTTTTAGGTGCATTATGTTTCTACATATCTTTCATAGATTTGGATCTTGAACTATGGATAGAGGGTTAGTTTTGGAGGATTCAGTTTAAGAGATGTTTGACATTAATTATCTCCTTGTGAATTTGAGTTGTTATTATGATGTTATTCATTGATGATATTGAATTTGATATATGGTTTATTGGGATTATTCCCTAGGATTAGGAATGTTATTGGTTTGTTCTTCTTGGTTATAAGAGACTTACATCAATGTTGTTTACATGATGTATATGTTTGTTCATTCCACGGAACTAAATGGGATTGGGTGTTGTTATGGCTATTAATTTGGGGTTTTATGGAGGAGATCATACTTGACATGATTGGCATTTAGAGGTGTATGTAGGACATGCTACAGGTTTTGATTTCAGTGTTTCTCTTTGGTCTTGGTTATCTTCCTAGATGTTCAACTTCACATTACATTGGATTTGAGGTTTTTTGGAGCTATGTGATCACTAGTTTTGTTCATGTATCATCATGTGGGAGATGGCATGGAGGTTCCTTTATCTCTTTTCTTTTATTGGTTGTGGAGAACATGGGAGAGTTATGGAGACTTGCAGTGAGAGTTATACTTGCAAGTTATTGGTTTACAGGTTATATAAATTTTTGTAGATGTTCCTTGATAATATGTGGTTATGATTACACTTTATATATGTGTTTTAGATTTAACATTACCTATGCAGTGGGAGATTCTAGGTGTACATATTGTTCACATTAAAATCCTCGGGGCAAGTTTGCGGTCGGAGTATCTTCTTTTCCCTCTCGGTTTTCCAGTAGTGCATGGCATGCAGGACAGTTGTCAGCTCGGCGTTGTCCCCAGCAGTCTGTGTTTTGCGTTTAAGGAGTGGAGTAGCGCGATGACGACAAATGGAGAAGTTTTGCTGACTAGGCCTTGTTTTTGGGGCCCACCTTGTAGCTCAAACGGGAAAGCGACACCTGGCATCTTAAAGAGGGTGGATGCGTTTCTGTTTGAAGAGGTTTTTCTGAAGAGGCCTCCTCGCCTGCCACGTTTTCTTCTGCAGTTAGTAAAATATTTTCCATTTGGGCCAGTATGAAGATCATTGCAGCAGGCAAGAACAACCTTGGGACCGTTTTGCTGGGTGTGACCCTGCGGGGTGACATGGCTTGGTTTTTCCGTTCAGGGGCGGTTATGCATGTTTTGGCGTATTTTGGAGCTGTTAGCAGAGCCACTGGCTCTATTTATGCTTGTTTTTTCCCTGTTATGGGGGTTCAAAACCTTTTAAGAAAATAATTAAGGATCTTAGAATTGGAACTATTATAGTTTTTGAAAAGGAAAGCAAATCAAGATTGTGCCTGCGGCCTTCGTGATTACCTCTTTTGGATGCTTAAATAGGATTTTGTGTGTTTTTATGTATGCTTGATGACTTTAGAAATATCTATCTAATACTCTACCAATTAAACTATGTTTCGCACTTGTTATCTGGTGGATGCATGATATATGTTTCTTTATGTTTTTCAGAGGAATCTTAATTGTATCTTAATTTTTGTTCTGTTCGGGCATGTAGATTGTTGAATGGGCTTTAAAACCATGTGTTTGTTGGTTCTATATGCTATCTTCTTTTTATGAAATGTTCTGACGCATCGCCTCAATAGCATAGATCATTTTATTTCAAGTTTCCTTCTCTACCTTTTCCTCCCCCAAAAGGAAAAGTCGACTTCTCAATCCGGAGGTTATTCAGTGAAACCCGCATAGTAGGTCCCCCATCACTAAATTTCCCATAAGGTTGTTTGTTTCCCAAAGTAAAATTTAGAGTCAACAATTCTTTTTTCTAGAATGCTTGGTGGGACCTATAGTTCAAATATAATTTTGAGCTAGTTTATGAGTCATAGACCTGTCACTAGGAGTCAGACAACTTTAAATCCTCACCTTCTCCTGCCACCTCTGGTGACCATTCATTCAACCGCATCTCCGTCCTCACAAAGATTCCCCTCTTTCCCTATAGTCACCCGCGTAGCAATGGCACACATTCCCCCCAGAAATTTCATAACTTGGGATAACAAGATCCCTCTCATTCCCCCAACTCCACTTGTGGTTTGGGGAGCTATCCCTGCAGTCGCACTAAAAGTCATTCCCAAGTTCACTGGAGAATGTCATAAAACTCCTGGGGAGCATTTACAAGATGTAGCCACTGTCTGCACTATCCATGGAATTACCGAATAGAATGTGGCCTTAAGAATGCTCGTAGCTTGTTTTAAAGGAAGAGCTTTGGATTGGTTTAGATCGTTGGGTCCTAACACTATAGGAGATTGGGATCAGCTGGGAGACCGTTTTTTCTAAAGGTTCTTCGATAAGGCAGACAGATCATCTTTATTGCACCAATTGATCACAATAAAGAGGGCCCCTCAAGAAGCACTGACTGATTTCAATCTGAGGTTTCAACAGACCTGGTAGAGGATACCTTTGTCTGCTCGCCCCCCAGCGGATATGACTTTCGTATTCTACTTAAAAGCTTTCAATTCCGACATATCCTCCGCACACATCACGATGACAAACTAAAAATCCTCTCAAAACCCCTCCATGTTGAGCATGTAGCTTATGATTAATTTTGAACCTACCCACACTTCTATATCAAACGAGGAAAGAAAAGTGGTAGAGCTCTTAGAAGATGAAGAAGTGATTGGGGAAATTCCACCCTAGCAGGAGGTTTTCCTGAATGAATTCAAGATTTTGGTCCCTTTTTTAACTACCATGCCACTGGCTTAGGTACCTATTGCATTTTTTATGAAAACCAGACCATCCCAAAGCTTACTAAAGAGTCATTTTCTGAAGAACAATTATCCTCAACACTATGGACCCTGCACTTCGACGGTGCAAAATGCAGGATGGGCTCTAGAGCCGGAATTTGTCTCACACCTCCCTCAAGCGAACAAACCTTAAAGCCTTTCCAGTTGCAAGTCACATGTTCTAACAATGAAGCAGAATATGAGGGCCTGATCCAAGGCCTGAGGCCGACCGAAAAGATGGGCATTAAAAAATTGAAGGCCCTGGGCGACTCTGAGTTGGTTGTCCATCAAGTTCGAGGAATATCCAGTGCCAAACACGTCCGTACGAGATCCTACCGTGCTAGAATGTGGGATCTAATAGAGAGTTTCGATGCTTTCAATATTGTAAGCATCCCTCAGAAATTAAATATTGTGGCTGACCAGATGGTCGCAATCGGATCGCATTTTGACCTTGCCATTGACTTACTCATTGGTTCTCAAGCAGTCTATGTAGTTGTCCGTCCGGGTATTCCTGATAATGATACTCACTGGAAAGTTTTTGAGAGTGACAAATAGATCACTTTATTCATCCAAAACTTAGGAGGATTTGCAGATCAGCTACAACCCAAGGTGAAGGAAGCCCATGGAGATCAGATTATCCAGCTGAAATCTAACAAACTCCCAAATGGCTTGATCACTCTGGAGAACTTGTTTGACCATGATGATGCTAAGAATGACAAGTGGAAGCTCACGACCAACAAAGGGGATTATGCCGAAATGTAAGTAGGAAGTGGGAGAGTTCTCAAAGTAGGAAAAGGTGTTCCCCTTGAAGACTGAAAGAGATTGGCCCAATACTATGATGAATATGAAGGTGTCTTGGCTTGCTCTTATGATGATTTAAAAGGATAGGATCCTAGCATCATCCAGCATACCATTGAGCTCTTGGACAAAACCAAGCTAGTCCGACAGAAGCAAAGGTCGGTCAACCCAAAAATCGAGTCTCTCATGGCTTAGGAGCTGAAGAAGTTGATTGAATCAAGGATTGTTTACCCCATAAAAAAGAGTACATGGGTATCAAATATACTGCCCGTAAGGAAAAAGAATGGAGATATCTGGCTCTATGTAGATTTTTGAGATCTGAATCGAGCGTCTCTCAAAGACCACTACCCTTTGCCATCAATGGAGCAATTACTGAGCACAGTGGCGGGGTCGAAAATGTTTTCGATGCTCGACGGATTCTCGGGGTACAACCAGGTACTGGTAAAACCAAAATACCAACACAAGACGACGTTCACCACCAAATGGAGAACGTTCGCATACCAGAAGATGCCTTTCGGGTTGTCAAATGCTAGAGCGACTTTTCAAAGGGCCATGGATTTGGATTTCAAAGAAATCATTAGCAAGATCATTTTGATATACTTAGATGACCTGACCATATTTTCCAAACACCGAGAGGATCATTTTGATCATCTCGAGCTAGTGTTCCAAAAATGTCTTGAATTCAGGATTTCCCTGAATCCAAAGAAGTGCATCTTTGGTGTCCCTCAAGGCAAGTTACTTGGGCATATAGTATCAAAAGAGGGTGTTTCCATTGACCCGGACAGAGTCAAAGCCATAAAAGACCTCCCCCTTCCAGTCAATAAAAAAGGAGTCCAATCTTTTTTAGGCAAAGTCAACTTTGATAGTCGTTTCATTTCGGACTGTCGAAATTATAAGACCCATCACCCTAATGCTTAAAAAAGGATACACATTTCAAATGGACCCCTAAAGCCAAAAGGGCCTTTGATAAAATCAAAGATGCTATCTGTTCAGCCCCTGTGTTGTCCAACCCAGATGATTTCCAGCAACAAGTCACTTATTCCATGACTGCTCACCTTGGTAAGACAGGCAAGCAAAAAGAAAAGGAAGGTGCTCGTCCAGCCCGTCCTCATCTGCAGACGCATTTTAGTGAGGAAAAAGATTATCTTTTCTTTGCTAATCTTTTCCCTGAGGTTGACAACCAGAGTCTTAGATGAAACCAAATGACTACACATTACATGCTATCGACATTAGCCTTCAAAGCGCCACAGCTTCAGATAAGGTAGAGATGATGGAGGAAACCTCAAAAGATGTATCTTCGGATTTTATCAAAAAGAGCCACCATCTGGAAAAGATCCAAGTGGAAAATGCCAATCTTCAAGAATCCCTGACTAAACGGAGAAAAGAAGATAAGGCCCGGAGCTCAGAATTAATCGCCTACAAAGTCTACTGGCCCAAGCCAATTCAGAAAAAGGGAAGCTGCAGATGGCCTTTAATAACATAAGATCTCAGTTAAAAGGCCAAGAGGCAATGAGAAATGTGACTCTAAAGGAGCTGCAAGAGGACTCAGAGATTCAGCAGTTAAAGGCGGCTTCTAGAGATGCTACTCAGGTGCAAGTGCAGCTATGTGAAGAGATTCACCTGAAAGAATATTACACCCGACAACTAAGTGAGGCTTAAGTGTTGTTGTCTGAAAACAAGATGAGGTACGAGGCAGAGTTGAAAGCAAAAGAGGAAAGCATCAGGCAATCTGAGAAGTGCCTTCTAGAGGTGGAGGCTCTCTTGCAACATGAACAAGATCAAACATCATAGCTTTAGAAGACGATGCAAGATAGAAAGGCCAGAATCCTCACCCTAGAGAATTAGATGATTATCGAACAGAAAAAATGCAGGGAGCTTCAACAAGAAGTGATGGCGAAAGGTGATTAAGTCTTGTGACTCCTGAGTGTTCCACCCTCGGTGCAAGTGGCTCGGGACTTTTCAGGAATTTTAGCGGAGTTGTATGTTTCACATTGGGGGAAAATTAAGCAATATGGCCCCTCGCTTCAGCTTGTGCTGAGATTCATTAAAGAAGCAAAATCCCTTTGTGTGGAAGCAGAAGCTCTAGTAAATAGCTTGATGGTTGTCTTGGTTCCTAAGATCCCTCTGGCTCGGGTTTTGATCCAAATGTTGTATGCAGCTCAAGATGATGAACTGAGAGAGAAGGGTATTGCCGATCACAAGCAGCTAATCAAAAGGATGAATGTTTTCATCAATCACCATAGGATGGTAATGCAGGTATCAGCCACACTGGAGCCATTACAAATATTTTTCCCGGACATCAGACAACATATAAAAAGGTTTGTTTTGTTGGGTTTGCCTTCCCCTTTCTCTGTTGATGGTTATATATTAGGGGTTGAACAGTTGTCAAATCAAATCGAACACCTTCAGCAAGATAGGTCTTTCATCTAGAACTTGAGTGACCTGGCCTCAGCCGAGGATGTAGAGCATCTTCTACATCCCCTTGCCCAGCTCTATGCTCTTTTAAAGTTGGTCCATGATGAACCCGTAGGCTTGTCGTTCAGTGAGGTCATTTGCTTGGATCAACACTACCAGAACCTAGATGCACAAGCATTGCCTTCTGAGGAGGATTGGTTGTTATTGCAGCAAGTCTCCAACCTGCTCCATCCTGTCTTAACTTAAAGTCTGGTCTTCGAACCAACAATTTTGGATTCCTGTATTCCGCAAGCAGAATTTCCCCTGTTAGTGGCTAAGAAGTATTCACATTAAAATCCCCAGGGAAGGTTTGCGATCGGAGTATCTTCTTTTCCCTCTCAGTTTTCTAGCAGCGTGTGGCATGTAGGACAGTTGTCAGCTCAACGTTGTCCCCAGCGGTCCGTGTTTTACGTTTAAGGAGTGGAGTAGTGCGATGATGACAAATGGAGAAGTTTTGCTGACTGGGCCTTGTTTCCAAGGCCCACCTTGTAGCTCAAGCAGGAAAGGGACACCTGGCATCTTAAAGAGGGCAGATGCGTTTCTGTTTGAAGAGGTTTTTCTGAAGAGGCCTCCCCGCCTGCCACGTTTTCTTCTACAGTTAGTAAAATCTTTTCCATTTGGGCCGGTATGAAGATCATCATAATAGGAAAGAACAACCTTGGGACCATTTTGCTGGGTGTGACCCTACGGAATGACACGACTTGGTTTTTCCGTTCAGGGGCGGTTATGCATGTTTTGGTGTATTTTGGAGCTGTTAGTAGAGCCAGAGGCTCTATTTATGCTTGTTTTTTCCCTATTATGGGGGTTCAGAACCTTTTAAGAAAACAATTAACGATCTTAAAATTGGAACTATTATATTTTCTGAAAAGGAAAGTAAATCAAGATTGTGCCTATGGCCTTCGTGATTACCTCTTTTGGATGCTTAAATAGGATTTTGTGCATTTTTTTGTATGCTTGATGACTTCAGAAATATCTATCTAATGTAAAGTTCTAATGCCAATAGCTAACAAGATGAGAGGGGGGGGTGAATCATACAAACTTAATCTTCCATAAAATCAATAGATTCAACCTCGGTAACTTAAACTTCAACAATATAACCAAAAACTACTAAACATGCAAACTCATAAACACATAATCATCATAACACATATAAAACCAAATTTAACGTGGAACCCCAAATAGGGAAAAATCACTATGGGAAGTCGGACCCACTAAGAAATATACTCTTCTAGAGTATGCTCGGTTAAAAGCAAATCCTGTTAAAGATTACAAACACATTGCTAGATGTGACCCAGTTAAGGGATTTCCCTCAGATCTGTTAGGATCTTCACTTTGTTAGAAGTGACCTTGTTAAAGGATTTCAAACACTCATTTAGAATGTTACCTTGCTAGAGGGTTTACAAATAAGACTGTTAAGTCCACTCGGTTAAGAGATTTTTTGTCACTTACAAAATAAACAACAATAATAAATATATATCTGCAACTTCACATCTGAAATGCTAAAGCAGATTCTTATTTGCTCAAAACAATCTTGTCAAAGGACTTATCTTATCCCTCTGTTGGGCTCCCTACTCTGTTATTCAAACAGGTCTTCAAGCTTTTGTGCTCAGTAATCACTATGTAGCATCCTTGTGCTTACACTTGCCCGCATACATTGTTCATCAACAATTTCTTATTTATAAACAATTTGCTAACCGCTGAATCTCCTTGATCACATTTCCCATGATCAATCTTAGCCATCAGATCTTCAATCTTGACCAGGTTCAATGCATCCTTTGATCTGAAAATGTTTTACCTTGCCTTGGGACTTGCATTCCTTTCTTAGAACTTGCACAAGGTTATTGTTGTTCAATCTGCATTGTAGATCTTCCACCTGATTTTCCATTGCCATAGATCCTTAACAAACTTCATGCACGACATACCAATCATTTAATAAACTCTAGCTCATCGACATCCTTCATTAAATAATGCTTTTATCCATCCAATGCGATCTATCATAACTTTGTTGCAACTCGGTAAATACTAAACTTTACTCGATAGACATTCCGTCTTCATTAATCGATATTGATAACCTTAGGGTTTACCGACTAGGTTCCTTAAGGTTTACCGACTAGGTTCTTTGCTCGGTGACATAGTATAGTATTAACATTACAATCAACAACATATGTAGGATATCAAAACAATCTAAACATCATGATCTCATCATTGTCTAACTCGGTAATAGTTGCCCATTGAATAACTTATTTCTCCCCTTTCTTATCACATTCTTTCTATGTCTTTTACTGACATCTTAATACTCTTCAAATCAATCTTCTCAAGATATGGCAACATCATACTGAATCATAAAATCAATTTCTTGACATCAATGACAAAATAATGTTATAAAGATAGTTATCATCCTTTTTCAGTTATATCAAATAATCTTCAACAACCTTCTCAATATCCTTAATGAATATCAACAATCTCCTTTCTATTGAAATGCCAACAATCTCCCTCTTTGGCATTGATGGCAAAACCAACTTTTAAATGGTAATACCAACAAGATATTCAAATTGATTCAGATTTAGATTGTTGTTAGACTTCTCCTGTTATCCTTGAGCCGTTAAAATCTTCTGAAGTCTTCTCCTTTTTTCATTAGGCTTCTGAGCTGTAACTTATATTAAGTCTGCTCCCTTTTGTAATATTCTCCCCCTGTCATTAGTCTTTTGTTATCTTCTTCATTTAGGATTTTACCATTTAGTCTTATCCCCCTTTGACAACAATGCCAAAAAGTAAAAGAACTAAATCATGATTTCTTCCTCTGTGAAGTGATTTGCCTTGTTGTGTATCATCTTAGTCTCGATCAGAGCAACTTGTCTCTATTCACTATTTCCTGCACACCTTTAGAAAACCTTCTAAAGTGCATAAATCAGCATCAATCCACACATAATATTCTGTAGATTCATCGAATTGATGCTTTCACCGAACTCTGTTAGTGAGTAGAAGATAGGGGTAGGACACCTAACTTGCTTCTGAGATACTCAAAAGTGTCCCTTGGCAGTGGCTTTGTGAAGATGTCTGCTAATTTCTCCTTTGAACTGATATATTCCAGCACAACTTTCTTCTCTTGAACTTCTTCTCTGAGATAATGATACTCTATAGAGATATGTTTTGTCTTAGAGTGCATTACCAGATTCTTTGAAATGTTAATGACACTCGTATTACAACAGAATATAGTTACTGGCTCAGTAACTTTCTCATTTATACCTTCCAATAGTTGTTTGATCCATGCTATATTGGTACAATTTAATGTTGCAACAACATATTCAGCTTCTGTCGTTAACTGTGAGATACATCCTTGTTTCTTACTAAGCCAAATCACTAGTCTTTCTCCTAAAAAGAAAGCTCCATCACTTGTGCTTTTCCTATCATCTATGTTGCCTGCCCAATTAGCATCAGTATAAACTTTTAAATCAAAATCATTTCTCTTTTCATATACTAAGCCATAATCTTCAGTGCCTCTCAGGTATCTGAAAATTCTCTTGATTGTTGTCATATGGGTTTCCTTGGGATCTGTAGAAAATCTTACAACAATACCTACTGCATGTGCTATATCCGGTCTGCTATGCACAACATATTGCAACTTCCCAATCATAGATTGGTAAAGTGTCTCATCAACAGATGCAGATTCATCATTCTTTGATAGTTTACAGTTAGTAGTCATAGGAGTACTTACTGGTTTAGAATCCTCCATTCCAAATTTCTTCAAGATTTTCTTTATGTAGTTGGATTGAGTAATGAAAATCTCATCTTTCATTTGCAGTATTTGTAAACCTATAAAATATTTTATCTCACTGATTAATGACATCTCAAATTCTTTGCACATTTCATTTCCAAAATTCTTGCAAAAGGAGTCATTACCACAAGAAATAATATCATCAACAAATATGGTTGAGATCAGTATACCATTGTTCTCATCATTCTTCATGTACATGTTGTTGTTGTTCACTTGTCCTTATAAAACCAATCTTGATTAAATAAGAGTTCAGTCTTTCATACCATGCTCTAGGTGCTTGTTTCAGACCATATAAAGCTTTGTTAAATTTGCATACCTGATCTTTACTTTTGTCTTCAACAAATCCTTCAGGCTGTTCAATATAAACTTCTTCTTCTAGTATACCATTCAAAAATGCAGATTTAACATCCATTTGATAAACCTTGAAATTTTTGAAAGCAGCATATCCCAACAATGTTCTTACTCCCTCAAGTCTAGCAACAGGTGCAAAAGTCTCACCATAATCTATTCCTTCTTCTTGAGCATAACCTTTGCAAACTAGTCTTGCTTTGTTCCGAATGACCTCACCTTTTTCATTTAGCTTGTTTCTGAAAATCCACTTTGTACTGATTACATTTTTGTCCTTCGGTCTTGGGACCAGTGTCCATGTGTCATTCTTCTTGATTTGATCAATCTCTTCTGTCATAGCATTTACCCAATCTTCACTGTTAAATGCCTCTTTTACTATTCTTGGTTCAAATTCAGATATCAGACATGTGTTTTGTCTCATTTTGTTTCTTGTCATCACTGGATCATCCTTATCTCCTATAATCTGACTTGATGCATGATGTCTTTTGACATATTTGGCTAATATAGGCTCGGTAGGTACTGTATGATCTTCTTCATCACTTGGTAACTGGACATTATCTTCATTTTCTTCAGTAGCTTTCTCGGTAGGACTTCTCGGTTGAACATAAATAAATTCTTCATAAGCTTCTGGTTCTTTGGAATTTCCTTCATCATTTCTTTCTACAAATTCATCAATTTTCACATTTGCACTTTCTACTATTTTGTTAGATGATTTGATCAGACATTTAAATGCTTTACTTCTAGAAGAATAACCAAGAAATGTTCCTTCTTCACTTTTCTGATCAAACTTTCCATTTTTGTCATCTTTGTGAACATAACATCTACTTCCAAATATTTTAAAATAACTTACATTAGGTTTCTTGTCATACCAGATCTCATATGGTGTCTTCATAGTTCCTTTCTTCAGTTGAACTCGGTTCAAGGTGTAAACTGCAGTGCTGATTGCTTCTCTCCAAAATGTTTGAGGTACCCTTTTTTCTATCATCGGGGTTCTGGCACAATCCACAATTAATTTGTTTCTTCTCTCGGCTATCCCATTTTGCTGAGGTGTTCTCGGTGCAAATAATTGCCTTTTTATACCATGATCATTGCAGAATAAGTTAAATTCATCAGAAGTGAACTCTCCTCCTCTATCAGATCTAAGACATTTCAGTTGTCTTCCTGTTTCATTTTCATCTCTTGCCTTGTACCATTTCAACATTTGAAAAGCTTCTGATTTTTATTTTAAAAACATAATTGACATCATCCTTGAGTAATCATCCACATATAATATGAAATACTTATCACCATAATAACTTTGAACTTTCATGGGACCACAAAGATCAATGTGTACTAGATCTAAAATTCCTTTAGAAGTGTAGGACTTACTTTTAAAGCTTGATCTTGTCATCTTACCCATCTGGCATCCTCAACACATAGAATTCTCAGGTTTTTCCAGACTCGGTAGACCTCTTACTCGATGCTTCTTGCTTATTTTGATCAGATTATCAAAATTTACATGACAAACCCTTTTATGCCATAACCAGGTATCATCTATCTTTGCATAAAGACACTTGTTCCGAGTTGAGTCAAGATGAAATGTATTACCTTTTTTTTGTGTCCCGGTAGCAGCTAACTTTCCATGCTTGTCATGAACTTTGACAATTCCTTTCTAAAATTCTATTCGGTATCCTGTATTGTTTAGCTATGTTACACTTAGCAAATTGTATTTCAAACCTTCAACCCAGTATACATCATCACATTTAGCATTATCAAGAAGTGTTATAGATCCTTTACCTTTCACCGGACATGGTGCATCATTACCAAATCTTACATAACCTCCATCATAGTCTTCCAATTTAACAAACTTGTGTTTATCACCTGTCATGTGATGTGAGCATCCACTGTCTATGATCCAAGAATCATTATTATTTATATGAGATATTAGGGCTTTTTCTTCATACCTTTCTTCATCAGATCCATCTTTAATAGCCACATAAACAACTTCCTCTGTATCCATTTCATCAGATTTATCATCGTTGGATTCCTCATCAGCTACTAGGCATGTCTTTCTGTCTCTCCTTCTGAAGTCTCAGTCTCCTCTGTATTGGTTGTCTTTCTGCCTGTTATCTCGGTATTCTCTCTTTTCACTAGATTCTTTGTCAAGACAGTTAGAAGCCATATGTCCTATTTTATCACAATTGAAACATTTTAAAGGTAGTTTTCCTTTATACTTACCTTTTCCTCTTAGTAACCTTCTGGCTAATAATGCTTCAAACTCTTCTTGCTTCTTGATTTCCTCATACAGTTTGTGCACTTCTTCCATGTTCTTACAAAATCTTTCACTTGCTCCACTGTGATTCCCTTCAGAGTACTTACTCATTCTATCATTGTAATAATTAGATTCACCAATATGAAAAGAATTGAATGCAGATTCTACTTTATTACCGAAGACCCATTGTTATCAAAATTACTTAACTCAAATGCATGTAGCTTACCAATAGTAGCATCCAAAGAAACTGGCATGTTAGGTACATACCTCAATTCATTGATTGTAGAGACTCGAATGGCATAAGCAGGTAGAAGGGTTCTAAGCAACTTACTTGTTACATCCTTTTCTTCAACAGTTCCTCCTGCTCCTTTAATTTGATTGACAGTCTCCTTTAACCTTGTATTGTATTGGCTTATGTTCTCACCTTCATTCATTCTCATGGATTCAAGTTGTCCTCTTAGACTATCTACTTTTGCTCTTTGAACATGTTCATCACCGCCATACACAGATATGAGCTTGGTCCACATTGCTTTTGCATCATTACAGCCTTCTAGATCATTAAACTCTGAGTCAATCAATGCTGATGTTATTTCAATCGTAGCTTGAATATGTTCTTGCTTTGCCTTTATCTCTTCCAAGGTCATCGGGTTGGTGCTTGGTGGTATGTAATCATTCTCCAAATAATATGTTGCATATTCTCCAATTCCTGATAAATGCAGCTTCATCCTTTTCTGCCATGTGGAGAAACTTGACTTGTTTAGCTTTGGTGCATCCCTTTTATACATCTTCGGATCTTTGCCTCGAGTACCTTTAAACTTTTCTTCCGGAGTCCAAACCTCTGATACCAATTGTAAAGTTATGATGCCAATAACGAACAAGATGAGAGGGGGGGTGAATCATACAAACTTAATCTTCCATAAAATCAACAGATTCAACCTTGGTAACTTAAACTTCAGCAATATAACCAAAAACTGCTAAACATGCAAACTCATAAACACATAATCATCATAACACATATAACACTAGATTTAACGTGGAAACCCAAATAGGGAAAAACCACTGTGGGATTTCAAACCCACTAAGAGATATACTCTTCTAGAGTATGCTCGGTTAAAAGCAAATCCTGTTAAAGATTACAAACACATTGCTAGATGTGACCCGGTTAAGGGATTTCCCTCAGATTTGTTAGGATCTTCACTTTGTTAGAAGTGACCTTGTTAAAAGATTTCAAACACTCATTTAGAATGTTACCTTGCTAGAGGGTTTACAAATAAGACTGTTAAGTCCACTCGGTTAAGAGATTATCTGTCACTTACAAAATAAACAACAGTAATAAATATATATATGCAACTTCACATCTGAAATGTTGGGCTCCCTACTTTGTTATTCAAATAGGTCTTCAAGCTTTTGTGCTTGGTAATCACCATGTAGCATCCCTATGCTTACACTTGCCCGCATACATTGTTCATCAACAATTTCTTATTTATAAACAATTTGCTAACCGCTAAATCTCCTTGATCACATTTCCCATGATCAATCTTAGCCATCATATCTTGAATCTTGACCAGGTTCAATGCATCCTTTGATCTGAAAATGTTTTACCTTGCCTTGGAACTTGCACAAGGTTATTGTGGTTAAATTTGCGCTGTAGATCTTCCACCTGATTTTCCATTGCCATAGATCCTTAACAAACTTCATGCACGACATATCAATCATTTAATCAACTCTAGCTCATCAACATCCTTCGTTAAATAATGCTTTTATCCATCCAATGCGATCTGTCATAACTCGGTTGCAACTCGGTAAATACTAAACTTTACTCGGTAGACATTCCGTCTTCATTAACCGATATCGATAACCTTAGGGTTTATTGACTAGGTTCCTTAGGGTTTACCGACTAGGTTCTTTGCTCGGTGACATAGTATAGTATTAACCATACAATCAACAACATATGTAGGATATCAAAATAATCTAAACATCATGATCTCATCATTGTATAACTCGGTAATAGTTGCCCATTGAATAACTTATTTCTCCCCTTTCTTATCACATTCTTTCTGTGTCTTTTACCGACATCTTAATACTCTTCAAATCAATCTTCTCAAGATATGGCAACATCATACTGAATCATAAAATCAATTTCTTGACATCAATGACAAAACAATGTTATAAAGATAGTTATCATCCTTTTTTAGTTATATCAAATAATCTTCAACAACCTTCTCAATATCCTTAATGAATATCAACAATCTCCTTTCTATTGAAATGCCAACATCTAATACTCTACCGATTAAACTATGTTCCGCACTTGTTATCTGGTGGATGCATGATATATGTTTCTTTATGTTTTTCAGAGGAATCTTAATTGTATCTTAATTTCTATTTTGTTTGGACACGTAGATTGTTGAATGGGCTTTAAAACCATGTGTTTCCTAGTTCTATATGCTATCTTCTTTTTATGAAATGTTCTGACGCATCGCCTCAATAGCATAGATCATTTTATTTCAAGTTTCCTTCTCTACCATTTCCCTCCCCCCAAAGGAAGAGTCGGCTTCTCAATCCAGAGGTTATTCAGTGAAACCTGCGCAGTAGGTCCCCCATCATTGAATTTTCCATAAGGTTGTTTGTTTCCCAAAGTAAAATTTAGAGTCAACACATATATGACAGCTATTGCACTTGGAGCTTTATGGTTGCATGTTACGAGTTGTATATGTGATTCACTTGATATGTTTTGTATTCCTCAGAGGTATGGATAGTTGGATGTGTTAGCACTTGTTGTGGGTGTTATTTCAGCTATATCGTTATTAGTTCAGACATCTACCATTGCATTTGATACCTTTGGATTGAGTGTTGGTGTTTGGATATTAGTTGAGACAAGACTTATCATTCGATGTGTGTGTGGATTTCTCTTTGGATAGCCTCTCCTATGTGCAGTTGTAGTGGCATTGTGGAGGGTGAGAGAATTCATGTATGAGATGGTGGTCTATATGTTTTTTGTTGCAGGTATATTGATAGAGCACACATAGCACTTTGATTCCATGTTGGTATATGTGGCTAGAGGGATTGTTCCCTTGTTCATGATGTGGTTACTTATTGCCCCTTATGTTATGTGCACAACAAGTGGGAGAATGTTGGAAAATAGGTGTTGTACACCTTGCATAATAATGTTTATAATTGTAATATTTTATTTTATTATGTGAGTTGCACATGTATGTGTAAAGTGTAGAGATTCCTTGGAAATATTCTTAAGGCCGCTTGATGAGTTAAATTGTAACATTAAGATATATTATATTGTATTTATTTAATATGGGGAAAGTAAATTTACCAATATTAGAAGTGGGGTGAACGGGGTAGTTAGCTCATGGTATCAGCACATGGTTTTGATGTAATACCACTTGGTGGTTTTGTGGGAGCTTGTGTTTATAAAATCAACCACAAGGGTATTTGTTTATGTAAGTTAGGTTTAGCATTTGTGGAGGTTGGAAGCATGACATGGGATGTGTAGTTACATGCTTGTTTGTTCACATAGAGTGCTTGTTGATGGATGGGGTTTTGAAAGCTTTCATGGTTGTATTTGTAATGGTGCATTATTGATAATGCATTTCTTTTGAAGGCTCAATTTTTCCCTCATGAGGGTTTTCCTAGGGTATATCTCATGTCAACTTTGATGGGTATGTTGTCTATTATTTGTATATGGATTCTATGTGTTTATTTGCTTAATTTCTCAATTGGGTTATGCAAAAATTGTCATATATCCTTTCAAATTGGAGATATTTTTTATATTTAAGGTTCTCCTATAATCTTGATATTAGTTATTATATACATTCACGGGGAAGGTGGATCACTATGATGGTGGTTAAATTGAGTTTGAACTCACTAAATCCCATTTCCTAATTCTAGGTTGTAGGATTGAAGGGTGGAGAATCTTATTGTAACATACAAGACTAATATGATTTATCTTCTTCACAATGGAGTACTACACTTGAGGATATGAATTTTTGGGGAGTTGAGTCAAAAACGTCTTTGCAGTAACATATTCTATTAGAGCATAAATTAATTATGCCAATGTGAAGTTCACATGATGTTATTGATTGTGTTTAATATTCTTGGAAGATGCTCTCTGAGGTGGGTGTGGGATTTTTACACAAAACATAGTTTTGTGGAAACCATTTATAGTTATTCGTCTCTCTTTATCTATATATTGAAGGTTTGAGATAGTCATTTTATCATATTATTCACAAGTACATAGGTGCTATCAAAATGCTATTAGAATAGAGTGAATTATGTTTATATTGTATCATGTTCATTGAATTTATTAATACATACATGTCCTCTTTGTCCAATAGAGTTTTCAAGATTCAAAATGCTTCTCCATGTAAATTCCATATTATTTGTTGCAGATTAATGATTTGTTGATATTATTTTATTTGTTGATTATGCTTTCATATTCAATTTATAATGGGTAATCGATTGTTAAGGTTCAATTAATTTCATAATTGTATACTCTTGTGAAAGTTTTTTTTGTAGTAGTTTCACCTTGTTCAGCCATAATATGATGGTTTATTCTATTTCAATTTCAATTTTGAAGTTTCAACTATTGTTGTTAATTCTTTCATGATTGTATGCCATTTTGAACAACCACTTTAGTCATACCTCAAGTGATTTTTAGTTCTCATGTCTTCTTCTCATCAATTAAACATAACAAAAAAAAAATTCACAAAATTGTGTGTAAAATACATGGGACATTTACCTGTACATTAAATAAATGATATAGTACATGAACAAAGACAAATAAATTGATGCCGACAAGATTGGGGGATCTTATCAAACTACCCAATCTTGCAACCTTATCAAACTAATAGTTTTAAAGGGCCCAGTCTGTCTTTCTGTTATCTTTGGTTTTGGGAAAATATTGTGTTTGGTGTTCTGAGCTCTTCATTTAAGTTTGAGGGTGCCTGGCAAAACCCCTAGTTTCTAGTTTTGGGTTCCATTTTAAAACCCAGTTTGAAGGTTGAGGGAGCCTCTCAAAACCCCTACTGGCCAGATTCAAATTGTATGAATATCTGTTGTAATTTGGTGTTGTTAATAAAGGTTAGGGGTACCTTTCAAAACCTTGAAAGTTGGTTGAGCGTGCTTTTTATACCCTCGATAATTACTCTTCCGTGCTATAGTTTTGAGTTGTAGCTTTGTTTGGTGTGGCGTGACTATGCTGAATGTTGCTGGTGTTAGTCATCTTTGTTGGATTTTGGCTGCGGTTTTTCATTGTGTATTTCTTTTAGCAACCTGCTTTATTAGGTTCTAGATCTCGATAAAATCTTTTGGGTTTGGGGTCCCTCCAAAACCTATTGTATGGGGTTTTGGGTCCACTCAAAACCTGTTTTGGCCCTAATAAAAAACATGTCATACAATTCACTATATGAAAATAAACATAAACATATATTTGTTACAACTTTAATTTATACATTAATGTAACAAAATACCTCAAGAACAATAACATCTATGAAGGATTTGAATAATAAACATAATTAAGAAATTTTTCAAACTTTTCTAGACACATCCTGCCTACAAGTCTTCGAATCCTCATTTCTTCACACCTTCATGGCTTCACTCATATTTTGAAATCTAATTGTTTTCTTCATTCTACATCTCTCATGGCTGCTTTGAACACCTACAACACACCCACAAAACTCTTTTTTATCTTCTTCTATTACTCTCCTCTTAGTAAGTTGATTTCTTACACTCTTATGCAATTCATTAGAGCAACCTGCAAGTTCTTTCTCCAACTTTGTTGTTGTTGATTACTACTTCTTAACACTATTAAAGGTTGCATTTTTTAAAGGTTAAATCCCTTGTGAGGAACCAAAAAGAGGCACCCAAATCTTCTCTTTCATTTCCCCTCAACTTGAACTCTTAATTTCCTTAAAAACATGGAATAAAATATAGTTTTTGCTTTCAAAATATTGCTACACCATATACAACGCATTGCTATGTATTTTCATGTGGAAAGTGAAAAAAATTCTAAATCAAGTTGTGCTCCTTTGGTAATTGAAGAGCCATTAATTATTTTTCCAAAATTTAGTACTTTTTGGCTCCTTTTTGACATTCAAATTGAAAGAATAAGACACGAATGGAATATCAAAAGTCACTTTTCTTATGAACACTTATCTAGGTGTCAAAATTGATAAAATAAATATTATTTCTTATATATAAGTTGTGATGCTAAAAATATGGTAAATAGAAAGGCATACACATATAATGAGATAATAAAACATAATGGAAAGCTTAATTGAAAACTAAATTAAAGATGCAAACCATAAGCCTTCCTTGGAATGTCCCATTTCCCTCTATTCTTGAGGACCTTGAAGGTGTTGGATTGATTGGCTCTCAGCGGAGCAATGACCTCCAAAGTGGCAACTCAAGAGTTGAGTAGCTACTTGATCATGATTGATTATGCAAATGATATGAAATGCATGATCTAAGAAACTAGACTAACATGCTATGATTAATCCAAAAGTCTAATTACTAGATAATAGAAATGCAAATTGCCTATAATAATGATGCTAAAATTATGAATGCAAGGGATCCTTATTGCTCCAAAATGGGGGATATTTATAGGAATTCCAAGGCCAAAGATAAGGTGGCAGGAATCAACGGTCTAGATCTGATCTGAAGATATCAAGGGCCAAAATTGAGGAAGTTGGAGAAGAGGTTGGAGGAAGGGACACTTGTCATCTTTGTGGTGACAAGTGTCAAGGAGCCTTGCTCATGAGAAGGCAAGTGTCCAAGGGAGGAGACATGTGACAAAAGTGCCATGTGTCTCAAGGGGGGAATATCCACACCATAGGAGGTTAGGATAAGGAGGTTAGAATGTGCAAGATAGGACATGGTTAGTTAAAGCCAAGGTTAGGTGGAATGGGTTAGGTTAGGGGATGGTTAGGTTAGGTGGTTAAAAGTTAGGAGCCATGTGCTCATTTGAATTTAGAAATTCAAATAATTTGGAAAATGATAATTAATATCAACAAACTTGAGTTTGTTGATCTTAATTAGGAATTAGAAGAATTGATTAAAATGAGGAGAATTAATTAATTTAGAATTAATTAATCAAAGTGGGATATGAAATGAACTATATAAATAAATCATGTAGATTTATTTACTAGTAGATGAATATAAAAATTAATCAAATTGCTTGTGAATTCAATTAATTGGGAAGGGGAATTAATCAAATAACTGCGTATTTAATTAACTATCTTCAGACCTGTTGTGACCTTTTTCACACATCACCCCATTGCAAATGGGGACCCTCTCTTTTCCTGCTTTCTAGGGTTTTTGTTAGTGTCTCGTGGCCTTCCACTTCAGTTTTGTCAAGCCTTGCTCAGTTTTGAACAATTTGAATCCTAGAGATTGAAAGTTAGTTTTTGCAAACCATGCGATTCCAAAGTCAGGACCCAACCAAAGTGCCTAGAAAGGCCAAAGGACAAAGATCGCAATTGATTTGGATGAATTTGAACAACTTTCTAATTTTAGAAAGTCTGCTTTTTTGCTTTTTCCTATTTTTTAGGAATTTTCGTTTTTGGCATTTTTAGCCCAATCCCCAATATGGCTATTTTTAGAAAGTTTTCCCTGTTTTTTTAGGGATGTCTGCTTTTTGCTTTTTCGGAATGGAGACCTAGGGTCTGCACTGATACCACTAACCTACTTCGACCGGGATCCGAAATTTCCAAGTTTTGACCTAAAAAGTCAGTTCCCTACATTTTAGGGGTCATGATGCTTCAAATGATTTTCCTGAGTATGGATTTCAAATTTCAAGTTAATCTGGTTAAATTTGGTTAAAATGTGAAATTTTAAAAATCTCCAAAAGTTTTCTAAGTCTGGCTAATGGATAAGGTTGAGTGTCATGACAGGTGTTCAGAAAGTTTGCCTTGGTGATGTTTCAAAACTCCGCCATGCCTTGGGAAGCCTCCAAAGTCTGCATTGGTGATGTTTCAAAACTTCGTCATACCTTGGGAAGCCTCCAAAGTCCACCTTGGTGATGTTTCAAAACTCTGCCATGCCTTGGGAAGCCTCCAAAGTCTGCCTTGGTGATGTTTCAAAACTCTCCCATGCCTTGGGAAGCCTCTGAAGTCTACCTTGGTGATGTTTTAAAACTCCACCCTATGCCTTGAGTGGGGTCACTTCAAAAGTCCGCCCCCTTGGTGATAGACTAAAAGTTCACCTTGGCTAGGAGAGGCATCAAGTCTGCCTTGAAGAGAGAATGATGGAGGCCTTCTAAAGTCTGCTATACATGATGAAGGAGGTGCCTTCAAAAATCCGCCCTCCAAGTAAGTGGTAGCCTTCCTAAACTCCGCCCTATGTTGATGACCAACACTTAAACTCCGCCATGCAAAGGAAGGGCATCAAAGTTCACCCAAGATGCTAGCAATGGAGAGGTTCACCTTGTTAAGGTTACCCAAAGTCCGCCATGGTGGAGAGGTGTCTAAAAGTCCGCCATGTATTGAGGTCACTCCAAAGTCCGCCGTAGGAGATGCATCAAAAGTCCGCCCAAGGTGTTGAGTATGATGTTGAAGACCTTCAAAACTCCACCCAAGGTGCTAAGTATGATGTTGAAGACCTTCAAAACTCTGCCCTATGCCTTAAAAGGGTAATGAAAGTCCACCCAAGTTTGATAAAGAAGATGGTGGAGCCACAAAATTCCGCCATGCATGGTAAGAAGGAGAAAGGCCGCCCATGAAGAGAGCCTCTAAAAGTCCGCCCAAACTTGGAATTAAAGACAAATAAGCACGTTGGAGTCCTACCAAATGTCCGCTCAAGTATGAAATTGAACACTTAAAACTCTGCCCTACTCTTGGAAGTCAAGCAAAGTCAACAAGAAGCCAAGTGATGCCATCAAATCTTCCCAAAAATTGAACTCCTAAGCAAATTAGAAAGTTGGAAAAAGAGATTTTCAAAGATCATCAAGTTGGAAAGTCAAAACGGAACCTCAAAATTAAAATTGGAAAGAAGATATTTACAAATCAAAAGGATTTTCATACTGAGTTCCAGATTAGAAACTTTTGGAGGATACTATTTTATGAGCCTAGTTCGAATTAATAAACTAAAAACAATTTAGAAACTTGCATAAGTAAGGGATTTTCAAACTAAAGAAGATGACAACACTTTCCCAGGATTTGAGTTAGATTTAGAAATATGAGTTGGATGATTTTGTGTGTTTCTAATTAGGAATTCAACTTCATTTACAAATACATCATTGGTAACTTAATTTTCACACCAAGAAGTTCAAAATTCTTAAGGAGAGCATAGTGAAGTATTTGTAGATTGGAGTTCATCAGGAGAAAATTTTAATATTGCCTGCAGTTTGGCAAGCTTCTTGACAAAGGATTCACGGATTTTTGAGTGAAGCCAGCTGGTATAAGGAAGAATTGTTAATCTTTTATGAGTTTTCTAAGAAACTTCCAACCTCATCTTGATTTATTCGAAGGTGAAGTTGAAATTACGATGCAGATTTGTATATTTTCTGAGTTTTTTTAGTGTCATTAGATGATTTTAGTGGATTTATTCGAATGAAAATCATTTTATTGACTAAGTAGAAGAAAGTTTTTAAAGTTATAACACTGGGTGTTGATTTATGATCACAATCATCCTTAGGATTGAAGAGTTGACAGATGAAAATCCAATTTTTGTGGCTAAGTATGAGAATAAAATGAAATTTTCAAACACTTAGCCACTCGCAACCCCTATTTTCTTCAATTCACGAATTAATTTCTAACTTAAGCTTCATTGTCTAATTGCAGATTTTAGGCACTATGAAATTTCAAGTGGATAAAGACGCTCCTCTTGAGTCAAGGATGACTTCGAAGTGGAAGAATGTTAGCGACACCAACCTTGGGCACATCAATATGAGGGAATTTAAGAAACAGATGTTTGGTTTGGACAACCTTGTGCCTACCACAATCGCACAAAAGATAATAAAGAGTGGAATCGTGCATGCTGCTGGTTTTCTCCCCACTATGCAATGCACCAAATTAGTAGTTGAATGTGCTAGGCATTACAACCCCACTAGTAAAGACATTGTTGCACCTGATGGAAGAGTGCTGGAGAACATCAACGATGAGGCCATCAAAGAAGCCTTCAGGATCCCAGAGTATCACAACACTGTGTACGTGACCAAGGACAAAGCTAATAGCATGTATCATGACCACTTGGAGGAATATGACGCCATCGTTAATCATTATTGGTTGGATAAGCCAAGGAAAGGCGTCTCCAAACTTCAAAGGAAGAGCTTGGTGAGAGCATCCTTCAAGGAAGACATTGGAGACATGATCATTCTGCTAAACAGGATAATGGGAAATCCTCAAGGTGCTCCATTCAAGCCCTGGATGTATTATTTCATTAATGAAATAATGAATGGAGTAAAGATGATAGACTGGGCCCAGATGATAAGTCACAACCTGGACAGCCAGCTGAGGAACCTAGAAGTAAATAGGACCTTCTTCATGAGCTCGTATCTATTTTATTCCCTAGCCAGAACCTACAGATACAGAGGTATCACTTGCAGAGGGGAAGTGGGAAATAAAGAAAACTATTTTCCTGTCTATCATTGTTATCCCCAATTCCACATGGAAGAAAAGTTTCATTTTAAAAGAGTAAATGATACCTTCCTCATGTACATCACACAGATGTTGCAAGGTGGACTACACCAGAGACTCTCTCAAGAGTCTATGGACTTCATTAGTAGATTTGGATATTGGTATATTCAATACCCGAAGTTCACTTACCTTAGAATTCAGGGGTTTACCAGGTCTCCTTATAAGCTTCCAACTTACCCTACCAACCGAGTTGTGTTACTCGAGGTTGTGAGGCAATTGGAGGGGTATATGGCAATTCAAAGAGATAAATAGAAGAAAGCAAGAACCTCCTCTCTCACGATTGGGAATGTGCTAGAAACATGTCCATCGTCACAAGCTGTTGCGACTGCTGAGAAGGAGCTGGCTTGGTATCCCTTTTATCAGTACAAGGCGAGGAAGAATTTTGACTCGTTCCGCAAAATAAAAAGGGTCGAAGGGATGACATTTGAACATAGAGTTGATTTAGAAGATTATTGGGCTAACGCAGCTGGTAGTTTTGAGATCAGGAAAAGATTTTGGTTGAGGATTCCCTTGAGCCTGGTAAGAGCAACAAAGGTGTTTATAGTTGCTGACCAAGTAGAGGACAACCTTGAGCTTCAGCAGCCAAGCTTCGAAAAGATGAAGAACAAACCACTAGCCTTGATATATTGGGCAGAGGGAGAGAAATCAGATCTAGCATACCTCATGAGGTCAGTGGTTGAGTATTCTAGGTGGTGGACATCTGAAAGGACAAAGCAATTAAAGTCTAAAGGTGTGGCCTTGACCTATGAATTGATGGGAATAGATGGCTCTTTGTCCTCCAACCCTTGTATCTCTGCAGGTAATGCCCAGAATCTAGAGAGTGTTGGGTCTCGAAAGAGGAAGGAGTTAGTTGGAAGCTCCGGAAAGGTCACATGAAAGAAGATTGTAGGGAAAAGACGAGAGTCCAATGAAGGTCATTCCATCCTGAGTGTCGCTTCTATCATACCTAATCAGAATGTCATTGAGGAGCAGAAGATGGACATATGTATGGTTAACAATGAAGTGAGAGCGCCTTCTCTTTCGATCGAGGAAATAATGAAAGCAGTCGTCCAAAGTCCGGACAAAGAGAAAATTGAAACGCCTGCACCTCCAGTAATCTTCTTGGATGGTATAGCTACGAACCCAAGAGGGACAAATGATGGGTTTGATCAGAATACCGTAGAGCAATCAACTATCCCTGATTGGCTAAGGGAGAGGATAAAGGCTAAGGTCCCCAAGGAAGCCTGTTCTGAAGAGATCACAACAACATTTCTGGAGAAGGTGAATGAGCCAATCATAGCTAAACCACCCAAGCCAGCCAGAAAGTTCTCTTTGATTCAGAGGGATAGTGCATGATTCAAGACGGTCCAAATAGTTGTGCCAAAGGAAGGGAAAACTTGGGACAATGTTGCCTCAGAGGACTACAAAATCACCACTATAGAGCTGGGTAAGCCCACCCAAGACCAAGAGGTCCAGTACTTTGATGACTCTTGTAACGCCCTAAAGGCAAATTTAGCTCAAGAGAGAGAGAAGAGAAAGAAGGTTGAAGAAGAAAACCAGCAATGGAGGAAGTATGCTCTCCATCTTATCAGGCCACTTAACCATGAGACCCTGGTTACCCCTCCACGACCTCTTCAACCGGAATCAATGAAGGATTATGAGGATATGAAGGGCACATTCACACAGGCTAAGGAGTGGATTTCAGATGCTTCAGCACGTGCTGATATACTTGTAGATAATTTAGTGTCAACACACGAGTCGGCCTCTTCGTTGGTCAGCCGTATCCAGGACCTAGCTACCAATTAGGAGGACATGGAGGAAATTCAAGATGAAATACTTCTGCATCTGAAGGTTATTTGAGGCTTGACGAAGAGAAGTCTGGTAGATGCAAGTGTCATATAGGCCAGGGATAGGTATGACTTCAACACCTGGTATTATGCCTTGGTCACCTGGATTGAAGTTTTGAAGAAATCTGAGACTAAGTGCTTTGAGACAGAGGAGAGTGTCAAGGAGATATTGAGCAAGGTGTTTCATGTAGCATAAGAGATCTAGAAGAAAGAGAGTATAAGGGAGAAGCACTTGCAGGCAAAAAACCTGAGAGCCAGGATTCAGTCAAGTTTCTTCAAGGACTCGGGGATGATTGACAAGGGTGATCTTTCGAAGATTGCAAATTTTCTCTTCATCGATGAGAACTTTCTCGCCCAGGCGGTTGAGTGGGAGAACATTCTTGCCACATGTACTGATGATGTGGACATCATTGACTTCCAAACTAGCATCTTGCCAAGTGTCACTATGGAGGAGGTCAGGCTTATTGTGTCTAGGTACATCGAATCCGTGAAAGAGGAAAGTGGATGCTCACCTTAGTGAGATTGGTAGTTGTGCCACATGTCACTTTCTTATTCATTCAAGTTGATAATGTTCTGGAAAACCCTAATAGGGTTTATAGCTTTCAATTTGGGTCCTTGATCACTGTTTGATCTCGACCGTTCATTTATTTTTGAAAAACTATATAAGGCTACCTCCTCTCACATAAAGAGTGTGAGGTTTTTGATGTATTGTTACGTAAGGTCATTTCCAGATAATATATTGCATGTGCGCTTTCTCTTAATGCTTTGTAATCCCTATTGTTTGAATGATTTGCATGGTTTTAATTTCCTCAACACTTAATTAAAGTTAATTTAGATTTGCTTTCATTATTGTTAATTTGAATGAAGGATTTGATAAGTGTCAATCAATGGTGTATCTCCGCTCATACTTTTGGTGAATGGATGATTTCCATTTCACCGTGCAAAGTTAGTCTGAGCCCATACTCTATGCATCCCAACATCTTAATCATAAGCACAATCCATGTTAACGTAAGTCCCCCTTGATATTTTCAGCATACACTACCTAAGAAGCTATTCCACTAAAGCTGCTTGATCGCACATATAGACCTTGGAATCAGTAGTGATTTTTCAGGAGAGGATAGAATACCTTCGGGTATCCTATTCTAATGTTTGGTAGATGATAAAACAGACACCAACAATACCATTTTTAAGTGTATACATTTTGCCCCTCTTTGAAGCGATGTGTGACGACGCGTTGGTTCAAAGAAAACTCAATTGATGATGTTGCTGATATTGATTTTGATAGGATGTAGATTTGATCTTGATTTGATCTCAATTTGGTTTCGATATGATACTGATTTGATTTTGAGATGATAAATCTCGATATGATGCGGTTTCGATGTTTGAGATGATAAATCTCGATATGATGTCCCAGACGCTGTCTGATAGATATCGATGCAAGGATGCCCCCTCAGGAGATGAATCAGATAATTTTTTCAATGTTTTTGAATTTTTCGCGATTTTTTGATTTTTTTGAAATTTGTGAATTTTTTTACGATTTTTAGATTTTTAATGATTGCTTGATATTTAGATATTTTTAGAGCTGATCTGATTCATTTCCCGATAAGAAACTTGAAAATGCTGCCCTGCCAAGTTGATTAAAAATTAATGGAATAAAAATCCCACTTAAATGCCCCATTGTGAGTTTAAAAAGGTGAATTTCTTTTACACGATCGTCCTCCGGCCTACAGTCCACCGATACATACTTCGAGAAAACCCTACTTTGTCAATTTTTTGTTGATTTTTGAAAAAATTAGCTATTTGTAGAAAAAAATCATTTTTTAGCATTTTCACCATGTGGATTTGTAAAAAAGTTACATTTTTGACATGGGTTTTTGAATTACAAAATGGGTTTTTTGGATTTTTTGATTTTCGAAAACTCGCACCCCAATTTTTTTTGTTTATTTATTTATTTGTCATGTTTAGCTTCTTTGCAAAATTTTCAAACTTTTAATTTTTTTTTTGCATTTTTTGGGAGCGGTGGCGGCGGCAGCGGGGGGGGGGGCTGACTCAGCCAATTTTTTTTATTTTTTTATTTTTTCAATGTTTGGACTGAAAGAGCTAATCTACTGTGAAACTTGTAAATTTGACAATTTGAAGTTTGAGTTTGCAATTTTTGTTGTTGTATGTGGGAAAAATGGGCGAATAAAACTTAATATGTGAAAATTACAAGAAATACCAGTCCACACACACACACAGGACTTCTTGATGCAAGCTATGGAGTAACGTAGTGTTACTCAGCTTCCCAAGGAGGGTCCCATGGTTCTCTATCTCACAATGTCCCTCAAACCAATGTTTTGCTCTCAGATTACTGAGCAAAATGGTTTAGGGATGGCAAATATGAGAACGAGAGAGATTTTTAACTGATTTTAGTATGAGATGTGTTACAAGCTAGGTATGATGCTAGAAATGCAATAAACTAAATGATAAGATGACAGGGTTAGTATGAATACTATCCTAACATACTATATTTAATCTATGGTTGAGCTAAAATGATAAAGAACTTATTCTAATATGCATATTCATGATTAATTCTGATCTAAAGAGAGGCTAAATGATGAGCATAAAATGATATGAAAGCTTGAAACAATTTGAGCATAAGTGTGATGCTTCAAATTTGAAAGATGATTGTTAAAAATGGAGGAATGAGAGCTCTATTTATAGCACAAACAGGGCAATGGATGGTCAAGATTGAAAGGTTTAATCAAGGGCCAAGTTTGAAAGTTGAGGATCCATGTGCACAATTGGCACCAATGACATGGTGACAAATGTCCACACAGGATTGGGTTGAAAGAAGAGGTTGGAGGCATTAAAGGCCTGAGAAGACCTCATGGTTATCTAAAGGCTAAGGGTCAAGTCTAAGTTAGGATTACCCACTGGATTAGGAGTTAATCCAAGGATAAACCTTTGTGCAAATGATTAAGAGATAATCATGGTCAAAGCATTAATGGCCTGATGAGACCCTTGGGTTGGATAGAGGTTGAGTCAAAACAAATGTTTTAACCATGTGGAAGGGTTTGAAATAACCATTAATGGCTATTGGAGACTTTGGGGATTAAGTGGTTGAAGGTTGGAAGCCTTCAATGGTTTTCAAAGACTTTAAGGGTTTTGGTGGTTGAAGGTTGAAAACCTTCAATGGTTATCAAAGACTTTAAGCCATTTGAGAAGTGACTTCCCTTTGCTTAGGGATGTGACAAAATTTAGGGGAGGGTTAGGTTAATTAGAAGCGATTAGAAGATTCTAGAAGGGTTTAGAAAGGGTTTTGGGATTTTGCAAGTGGATGGAGAGATAATAGGATTTAATTGAATTAAATGATTTTCATTCAATTTGGTTGTAATTAAATAAATTTGATTTATTCAATTTGGGATAACTATTTAATTAAATTTGGATTTAATTAAAAGTGGATAGGGGGGAGTTAATTGAATAAAATGATTTATTCATTAAATGGATATAGTGAATTTTATTTAAATAAATTGAGTAATTTATTTAATAAAATAGAAGAATGTGGATAATTTAATTAAATTGGATTTAATTAAATAGAGAAATGAACATAAAATATTCATTTAGGAATATGGTCATTTTTATACGTCTACATTTTGCCCCTCTTTGAAGTGACGTGTGTGCATATGTTATTTCAAAGAAAAATGATTGTTTTTGTGTTTTTATGATCAAATGCAATTTTTTGTGTCGTTCTTTTGATTTGCAAGTCATGCCCCAGATTTGATGTGATGCCCCAGATTCGATATTTGATGTGATGCCCCCTCGGGAGATGAATCAATATTTTTTTTTGGAAAATTTTGGATTTTAAATTGATGAAGTTCGTATGATGTGTAGGATTTCGTGCGTGTAGAAAGTGTATAAATTGATTCATCTCCCGATAAATTACAAATGTTTTGGTATAGGGGAGACCGCGACCATATTACAGGCCCAATTAGCTAACCCTAATTTGATTTTCCTCCTATAAAAGGGGAAAAGGGCTTGATTTAAACTCATTTGTGCTTTGTTGACTTTGAAGAAAAGAGAATTTGCTCTGGAGAGAAAATGCCTATTCCCTATCACAGACACCGTTTCGAGCGCGTTCGGAGGTACTGGAGACCAGTAGCGCGTGGACCACCAGTAAGTCAACCCTTTTGACCCCTTTTTGATTTTTGATTTTGTCGTTTTTAGGTGTTTTTTGAATTTTCAAGTTCGGGCTTTTCGGTTTAGCGCGTCTAAGGCGTAGATTAGCGCATACGCAGTGCGAAGTAGCGCATCAAGCTCAAAATTAGGGGTCGCGTCCGAAAACATTTGTTAGCGCATAGGATTTTTAGGTTAGCGCGTGGACGGAAAATAGCGCATGTAAAGGTTTTGGTAGCGCGTCTAGTCAACAGGTTAGCGCATAGGTATAACCTAGCGCATAGGAGCCGCCGGGGTTCGCATAGGAAAAGGGGTTTAGCGCGTAGGACTAACCTAGCGCATAAGACTAAAAGAATAGCGCCTGGGAGGGATAGATTAGTGCGTAGATAGGTTCTAGCACATGGGACACATGGGTTAGCGCGATGGAAGAAAAGAGTAGCGCGTAGAAATAATCTAACGCATAGGGCAGATAGGCTAGCGCGTAGGACAAGCAGTCTAGCGTGTGGGATTTTTTTAGCGCATTGGAGGTCTGATTTAGCGCATCCATGAAAAATTTGTAGTTTTGACCAATTTTGAAAAGTTGTGTTTTCGCGTGCCTATCATGTTTTTGATGCATTTATCCAAGATGAGTATTTGTATAACTTGTTTTGATGTGCAATTTTCCAAGTTATGTATAGATATCAAGCTGTTTGTGTTGATCAGAATATGATTAGTTGCGTTATCTGTTTTAAGTTCAAATGTGTATGAAAGCCTGAGTTGTTTTACAAGCCGATATGGGTTGGAAACTTGAGTTGTTTTACAAGTTGATATGGGTGGGAAACTTGAGTTGTTTTACAAGTGTATGTGATTGTGGTACTTGAGTTGTTTTACAAGTTTTGATATGGTTTTTGAGAACTTGAGTTGTTTTACAAGTTGATATGAAATGATTAGGATTTTGAACTTTGATTGTAGATGAACAAATTTGTTTCATGTTGTTGATGTAAGTTTTATTTTGATATCTTTGTGTTGATGTGGAAACTGATATTGGATATGTTTTGTTTGTTGACAGGAGCGATTGGGTATTGTGCAGTCGAGGGAGAGATTCCCGAGACCATGGATGCTGATACCACGTCTGTCACAGGCAGACTTGGATATTATTGAGAGATGCGGATTGACCTCTCTTCTGGATATGCCTCAGTTTACTGTGAACCGGGGACTGTTGACAGCATTGGCAGAGAGGTGGCATAGTGATACGAACACCTTTCATTTTGCCACTGGAGAGATGACAGTGACACCGGAGGATTGCTACCGGATTTTGCGCATTCCTGTGGTAGGGGCACTGCTACCCTACGAGCAGACAGAGGAGGGCGGCACAGAGGCACTGCGCCGTATATTTCATGATGAGAGTGTCTGTGGCTATGAGATCCCTTGGCAGGAGTTTTTGGATCTGGATTATGCACCGCTGCCATCGGTATTGGCAGGATTCATTGGAGGATTCCTTTGTCCTGATCGCAGGTCAAAGGGATTTTCAGTAGGATGGGGGTTGGTCTTGGAGCAGATGGTGACACAGGGTCGGAGATTTGCATGGGGGTCAGCGATGTTGGCCCATCTTTACAGGAGCCTGCATGAGGTAGTATACCTCGGTTATGGGAGTTTATCAGCAGGTGTTACTCTATTACAGGTATGGTGCTGGGAGCACATCCCAGTAGCGAGGCCATTGGCAGACAGAGATAGGCCCGTAGGTGCAGCCTACGCCTATGGATACAGAGGCCTAGTTGTCCAGCGTAAGCTGGGCAAACTAGAGCACTGGAGGAGAGTTTTTGATGACATAGATACGGTCATTTGGAGACCGTATACAGGTTGTGAGGTGTGAGCAGAGGATGGGATAGAGATGCCTTTCGTTTTCATGATGAGGTATCTTATTAGGAGGACTCCGTTCGTTATTGAGCGGTTTTTGGTCACCCAAGTTTTGTGGCAGTTCGGGAGGCAGCAGGGGATTCCACAGGGAGTGTGCTTGTATGCACGGCGGCAGCAGGATGTGGCCGATTGGGGGTCGACTATTGATAGTGTCGTGGCCGTAGAGGAGTTTACAGGGTTAGCTGGACAGGTCTGGGACTATGCCCTAGAGATACAGGATGCCGGGATGACAGAGGAGTTCGCTCGTTTGTTTACTGCGCGGGCAGTGGCGAGGATCTCCAATCCCGAGGAGATGAGGCCAGCATTTGATTTGGATGGAGAGGAGGGGGGAGATGATGGAGATGACGGATATGATGGAGATGATGGAGGAGGTAGAGGAGCCAGGGGGAGGCAGGGTGTGCAGCGGGCGGTACGACAGGGTAGGATTGAGAGGGGGAGAGGAGGTTTGGCCATTGGAGCCGGGAGAGAGGGGAGAGTGACAGAGGTTTTGGCGGCGGTGGGGGGTGAGGAGGAGATGGTGAGACTAGCTCAGAGGAGGAGGATAGATATACTTCCACCTCCAGTACCGAGGACAGGGCGAGTGGGAGGGGTTCCTCCAGCACAGGGACCATTGCGGGTTCGAGTGCCGGGTCATGTAGAGGATGCACAGATCCGGACCCTACAGATTACTGTGCAGCAGTTGCAGGCACAGATTTTGACCTATCAGCGGCAGATTTCGTAGTTGACCGTTGAGAGAGATACGGAGATAGAGCGGCGGGGTCGAGCGGAGGAGGCCTTGGCGAGTGTACAGAGAGCAGCGGCGGGTGGTCCATTGAGAGACACCCTGAGAGAGCTGACATGGAGAGTACAGGAGGTTGAGTATTATAGGCGGCATTATGAGGATGCAGTACCCAGAGAGCGACGTGTAGCGAGTTTTGCACAGTCGAGATCGAGTCGATCTCGAACTGCTGGGACACGATCTGAGAGCCGAGGAGTGACTGGGCCAGCGAGACAGGACCCTCCTGCAGATCCAGGGGCGAGTGTATCGGGAGCTAGGCAGGATCCTCCTGGAGATCCAGGGGCAGGTGCATCCGGAGCGAGACCATCTCCATCAGGGGATAGTCACACTTGAGAGACATGGCCTCTATTGTATTTTTGGATTTTTGCATACTTTGTACTGGACATATTTTTGAGACACATTTTGTAGATTTTGATCATTTTTTGAGAGATATATATATACGGAGCACCATTTTTGAACGATGTGATGTGTTTATGGATGCAGTTTATGTGTGCTTCTTCCTTTCATATGATGATGTAATGTTTACATATATGATGTAATGTGTGATGCAGGATGTATGTTTTTATATGCTATGAGATGTATCTTGAAAATGAGATGTATGATTTAATATGCGGTTATATGTAATATGAAATGATGTAATAATGATGTAATAATGATATGGGATAATAGTGTAAAATGATGTGCGACTAATTGTAAAATGATATGCAACTAATTGTAACATGATATGCAACTAATTGTAAAATGAAATGCAACTAATTGTTTTTGGAGCATCTCTCATTCTGTATTTGCCATCCGATATAACCATTTATTTGCTTTCTTTGTAAATATCATCATGGAGCATTTATCGATTTTTAGATATGTTGAAAATTTATACAAGCATAATGGTATAATTGAACCATAATGACCTGAGTAAAATTTACATGATATTTGATTTTGCAAGATAGCGCAAGCGTCAAGGTATAATTGAACCAGGACGACCTGAGTGTGTATTGCGTAAACATACAAGATTAGATCATTTATATGCGTGAAATGGAATCAGGCCTTCAGTGATATGGATCACGTCTCGAGGCAAATATTCACACAGTACAAGTGATCGCCTCCCAGACAGAAGACTAAGAAAATTTTTGGAAATTCCTCATGATCTCTGGTTGTGAAGCTTTTTATGAGATAAAGAGAAGATTCCAATCAAATTAAAAAGTTCAAAATGCAAAATAATCAAGACCTTAATGTGATAATGCAACATTTAGTACTTCAGAAAATCATCCATCCTTGAGTTTCTTGTGTATTTGTTTGTGTTTTTGGTTGTTGTGATGTAGCGTAGTTGTGTTTGTTGGATGTCATATGTCTGAGTTTTGCAATAGTTGGCATGTCTTGAATGTTTGCAAGTTTTTGAACAGTTTAATGCCCCTAGATGAGTGGTCTTCTGGATATGATTATGTACAGTGATTTCCAAGCCATGGTGAAATGCGGTAGATGAATAACTCAGGATAGTGACTACGCTAAGTATGTCCTGAATGGATATATGCTAAGTGTCGAGCGATGGCCGGGCATGGATATAGATAAAGGAGCCGACCTTTCACAAGGGCGCCTGTTTTACCAAGGTTTCACCATTTGTTTTTATTGTACTTTGTATTTTTGCTTTTTCTGGATTTTTTTGATTTTTTTTTGTTTGTTTTTGGCTTTTTCCGTGCACTAGGCTACCTTAAGTATAGTACTTTTTTAGATGAATGCTGTTAGTTGGATCATCAAGCACATCTCCTTCAGAATTTGTTAGCTGATAGGCACCTGATCCATATACTGATATGATGACATAGGGACCCAACCAATTAGGTTCAAATTTCCCTTTCTTTTCTCTATCTTGCTGGTTTCTTGGATTTTCTTTGAGGACTAGATCACCAACTTTGAAGTTACGAGGAATGACCTTATGATTGTAGCTCCTGCACATGCGTTGCTGATATGCTTTGAGATGAGTATAAGCATGTTGGCGTCTTTCATCTAATAGTTCTAGTTCTTGCAGTCGGTTAACTCGATACTCTTCATCGGGGATCAAACCTTTACAAGAGACTCTAAGAGATGGAATTTCTACCTCTAAGGGTAAAATAGCCTCTGATCCATATACCAATGAATATGGTGTTGCCCCTGTAGGTGTGCGAATGCTGGTCCTGTAGGCCCAAAGTGCTGGATTGAGTTGTACGTGCCAATCTTTACCGACATCATTCACTGTTTTCTTGAGAATTTTTAGGATTGTTTTGTTAGATGCTTCTGCTTGACCATTTCCCTGGGGATAGTATGGTGTAGAAAACCGATGTTGGATTTTGAATTTTTCACATAATTCCTGCACATCTTGGTTTTTGAAAGGTCGCCCATTATCTGTGATGATTGAACTTGGAATACCATATCTGCAGATCAAATAATTGAGGATAAAAGAGGCAATTTGTTTCCCGGTCACTGTGGTCATGGGAACTACTTCGATCCATTTGGTAAAGTATTCTGTCGCAGTTATAATGAACTTGTGTCCATTTGAAGATGAAGGATGTATTTTGCCAACTAGGTCCAGTCCCCACTGACAAAAGGGCCATGATGTTGTAAAGGGCTGCAGTTCCTGTGTTGGTGCATGTATCAGATTGCCATGGATCTGGCATTTAGGACATTTCTTGGCAAAGTGATATGAATCTTTCTCCATTGTAGGCCAGTAGTATCCCATTCGTAGAAGCTTTTTAGCAAGAGTAGTGCCACTTGAATGTGTGCCACAAATACCTTCATGAAGCTCGTGTAAAGCGGAATCGGAATCATTATGATCAAGGCAACGAAGAAGAGTACCATCGAGACCTCGACGATATAGAGTATCAGCGGTAAGGGTGTAACGGGCAGCTTGTCGAATAAAGTTATGTTTTTGGTTACGGGATTGGTCAATGGGTAAGATATTATGCTTGAGGTAGTCGTATATCGGTCCATATAGCGGAGAATCGGAACCAGTCAAGGCATAGATAACATGGGATTCGGAGTGGTCATAGGCGGGGGAGAACAGTTGCTCTACCAGGAACTCATAACGACTCTGTTGCTCAGGAATTTGTAGTAGCGAAGTGATTGTAGCCATTGCATCGGCTGCTTTGTTGTTCAACCTTGGTATTTGCTCAAAGGTGATGTGCACAAAATACTGTTTGAAGTCATCCACCATTCGTTTGTAAGGTAGTAGTTTGTCGTCCTTTGTCTGATAGTTGTTGTTGATTTGATTGATGACCAGTTGTGAGTCTCCATAGACTTTTAACTCTGTGATTTTCCATTCGACGGCCATTTTGATGCCGATGACCAGTGCTTCATATTCAGCCACATTATTTGTGCATGGAAACATAAGTTTGTATGATTTTGGCATAGTGTGTCCTTTAGGAGTGATGAACAAAATGCCGGCACCTGAACCATGTTGAGTATAGGATCCGTCAAAGTATAGGGTCCATTGTTTAGTAGTAAGAACAAGTACATCCCTGTCCGGAAATTCAACCTCCATGGTTTGTTTGCCTGGTAGCGGTGCTTCCGCCAATTGATCTGCAATTGCTTGTCCTTTGATGGCTCGTCTTTCTGTGTATTGGATGTCGAATTCACTGAGAATCATGACCCATTTAGCCAATCGGCCTGTAAGAGCGGCTTTGCTGAGTAGATATTTGAGAGGATCAATTTTTGCAACTAGCTTTATGGTGTGTGCGAGCATGTAATGTCGGAATTTCTGAGATGCAAAGACTACTGTTAGGCAAGCCTTTTCAATAAATGTATAGTTGAGCTCATAGCCATTCAATGTTCTACTGATGTAGTGTATGGCATGTTCCTTTCCTTGTTGATCTTCTTGTGCCAATAGTGCCCCCAGTGAAATATCTGTTGTTGAGATATATAGAATAAGTGGCTTTCCGACAACTGGTGGTACTAGAACTGGTGGATTCATCAGGTACTGTTTAATATGGTAAAAAGATTCTTCACACTTAGCCTCCCATTTGAAGGGTACATTTTTGTGTAGCAAATGGTTAAATGGTAGACTTTTATCTGCTAGCTGAGCGATGAATCGCCGGATTGATTGAAGTCGTCCCTGTAGAGATCTGAGTTGACTGATATTTCGTGGTGGTGGCATTTCCATGATGGCTTGTACCTTTGCTGGATTAACTTCAATACCTTTAGCTGATACTATGTAGCCTAGTAACTTGCCTGATGTAACCCCGAAGACACACTTCTTAGGGTTGGGTCGAACTTGGAATTTTTGCAATCAATCAAAGATCTTTGTTAGGATGCCGAGATGTTCAGCTCTGGTGAAGGATTTTGCTAGTAAATCATCCACATAGTCTTCCATAAATGTGTGCATCATATCATGGAAGATGGTTGTCATTGCTCTTTGATAAGTGGCCCCTGCATTCTTTAAGCCAAAAGGCATGACATTCCAACAGTACGTCCCCCAAGGACAGGTGAATGCTGTTTTATCTTGATCTTCCGGAGCTATCTTAATTTGGTTATAACCTAAGAAACCATCCATTAGTGAGAGCATTGCATGGCCTGCTGTGAGATCTACAATTATATCAATACTTGGCAGAGGAAAGTCATCCTTTGGGCAAGCTTTATTGACATCTCTGAAGTCAGTACATATTCTTATACTACCATCTGGTTTTGAGACTGGAACAATGTTGGAAATCCATTTTGCAAGTCAATAGGTCGGATGAATCCGACATCTAATAATTTCTTTAATTCCGTTTTGACCATGAGTGCTATCTGTGGATTCATCTTTCGTAGCTTTTGCTTGACTGGCTTAACTCCAGTAGAGATGGACAAGTGATGCATGATTAAGTGTGGATCTACTCCGGGCATATCAGCATATGACCAAGCAAAGTTGATTTGTTGTTCTTTAAAGAAGATGATGAATACCAATCTTTCTTCTTCTGTTAGAGATTCTGCAAGATGTATATTTCTGGCTGCTTCTGTAGTACCAATGTTGATTGGTTGAGTGGGCTCAATCAATATGGGCGATCGCTCATGAAAGTGCTCAGGAAGAGTGTCAAGTCTCCCATCGTTAGGTGCCTTAAAAAGGTTTTCACCCTCCAATGCGTCCTTTATTTTTACATTTTTATGATCTAGAGCTGCCATTGACTGGTTTTCAGCATTAGATCCATCATTTGATGCATTTTTGCGACTGAGAGACTTGGCACTCCCTGATTGACAGATATCATTATTTCGTTCACTGGTAGAGCCTGTTTCCGGATTTACGGTACATAGGTAATGGACAATAGATGCATCATCTGGGAAAATAGGTATATCAATTGTTTCAGGTTCGTCCCAGTTGATTAGGTCAGGAAAGACAAGTGGTAAGGAATCGTTGGGTGGATCAAGTTCGGCTATTGTAAGTGTTAGGATAGAGTTATCATCGTGCTGGGTTTTTGGTTTAAAGAAATTTTGGATTGCGTCGAGGTCCTCGATGGTATCATCTTCCACATAGATTTGTTCATAATGTTTCTGTTCACTTTCCTGAGCGTCATAGATATGTTGTGGTCCAAATTCAAGAGGTCTATCCTCCGCATTATGTTCTTCCTGAGAAAGGGATATAGAATCAGTATCATCTAGGATATCAGTAGTAGCATTGGAGCAGGTACCCCATTCATATTCATTGGAATTTGTTTCATAGGCATCATCCCAAATTCTATCTGTGCTGTAAACAGGTATGTTGTATGGCGAAAACAAATCTTTGATGATGGATACTATTTTGATATTCTGTGTTGATTCTGTATCCAATCCGTCTTCTACAGTCTGGATTTGTTCATAGATTGTGCTTCCTCGGGGAGGAATGATGGTTTCTTGTGATGATATGATTTGTTCTTGAGACATTGGTGTGTGAATATGAGCCACTGCTGCAGAGAGGGCCTTCTTATGATTCAAAAGCTTTCCCTGATGTATCTTCTGATCTTGACGTTCTCTTGCCTTGCGGATTGTTTCTGCTGATTCAAAGAGAGCTTCCTGCCAGGATTCTTTCTTGTATTTCTTCTTTTCCTTCCATTGAGGTTTTGCATTTGTGTGTGGTGGCCTTTTCAATAGGAAAGTGAATTTAGAACCTAATCCTGCTTTATTTCTACTAGGTTGTGAAGGAAGATCTATAGGTTTCGTAACTCCTTCTTGGCGTTTCCCAATAGGTCCTTTGCCGCCATATCCCATTTGTTTCATGATCAAGTAGCCTTTTCCATATAGGTGTGTCGGTAGAACAATGTCTAGAGCGGCTGCTCTATTAGCTTCTTCTTCATCTTTGTATAGCCATTTAAGAACATCCTTATCTTCTGATTCATGTGCTAGAGTCCCCAATTGGATGAAGGTACCATCAAATTTAGTTATGGGCTGAGTTGCCAGATGTGTTGATATAGTAGGTAAACCATGCGATCTAGGTGATGTTGGCAATCTGGTCAAACATAAAGGCTCCATAGAGTATTCGCCCATGCCTTGGTCTTTGATTTGCATTTTCTGTTTGAAGTCTCCCCATAAGGAGTTGGATTTTACTGTTGGTGGATCAGATGTTGAAGACCGCTGCTTTTCTCTGTTATAAGGAACCAAACTATCTTGGGCTGCCCCCATTGCATTGCAATGTTGAAATGGATTGTGATCAGCTGATATGGAGATTTCCTGTCCATCATAAGGAAATTTGACACACTGGTGGTATGTAGAAGGTACTGCTTGCATTTCATGTATCCAGGGTCGGCCTAATAGGATATTGTAGGTGAGATCAATATCTAAGACTTGACATATAGTATCTTTTTTCACTGGTCCTACTTGAATAGGCAATATCACTATTCCTTTAGAGGATCTTTCCTCATCATCATATGCTTTTATGGTAATCTTTTTACAAGGATCAATAGATTCTTCTGAGAAACCTAGTGCACGGATAAGTTTTAAAGTACATATATTAAGTCTGGCTCCTCCATCTATTAAGACTCTTTTGACACGGTGTTTGCAAACAATGACTTCAATATGTAGAGGAGTATTATGCGGATGACTCAATGAAGTATTATCATACTCTGAGAAGGTGAGGTTATGAGATTCTATCATGTGGGCAACCATAGCTTGGAATCTGTCTGTATCCAGATTTTGAGGTACATTTGTTTCTAATAGCGCTTGCTCCAATATGTCTTTATGTTTTGGAGATAGTTTCAACAATTCCAGGATAGATATCTGAGCCGGAGTCTTGCGTAGTTGGTTAACTAAGTCGTATTGGATCTTTGGTGTGGTAGTTGGAGGTGCAGTATGTCCCTTCAAGACATATTTCTGAGTCCGGGTTGTTACATTGACAAATTCATGATCACGTTTATCTCGAATGGTTATAACATTGACTTGATGGTCTTCAGCCGATATGTGATTAATTGTGTTGTTGTAGATGTGATTAATACGAGCTCCGCGGGTATCATTTGAAGTTGATGCTCCATCTTTGTTATAATTTGGAAGAGGATCTTTGAAGGCTTCGTGATCATTATTTGTTTTGAGACCATCCACCGTTAAGTCACCTTGATCAATCATGTCTTGGATTATGTGTTTCAATCTCATGCACTCGTTTGTTCTATGACCTTTGTTTCGATGAAAATCACAATAGTGTGAATCATTCCACCAAGGTGGTTTGATTGGAGGTTCATAATTGTTGTTTGGAGGTAAAGAAAGAACCTTGTTTGCCAACAGCTCTCTGAATGCGGACTCTAATGATTGGCCCAATGGTGTGAAGATACGCTTATGGAAATTGTTGGTGTTATTGCGTGAATTGTTGTTAGGCCCTGGATTCAGGTTTTTGTTTTGATTATCGTTGGTGTTGTTGGTATTGAGTTGTCCTTGAGCATTGTTTGGTGCATATGTGTTGGCATTGGGAGTAGCATTTTTAGGATTTTTCGTATTTTGAGTATTTCCTGATAAGGCAAGCACTGGCTGTTTAGATTTGGGATCATATGATTCATTGTTGCCTTCGTTTTTGTTTCGAGTCCAAAATCGAGTTTTGTCCAAATTCGTGTTGTTTTGGTTATTGTAGTTTGATGAGTTCGTCCCTTCTTTGTAGAACTTGAGTGTTCCCTTTTTGACGCAAGCTTCCTCTACTTGGATGCCATTTTCGATCACTTTGTCAAAAGATGGTATGCATTGAAGTTTGAGTCTGTAACTCATCTCACCATTCAAGTTATCAATGAAGATTTTCATTTTCTCTTTTTCAGGAATATCTCGAGGATATCTTGATACCATGCGTCGCCAACGTTGAAGGAATAACATGAATGTTTCATTGTTCTTTTGTTTGGTGTTGCAAATATCTAGCATGGTTATGGCATGTTGGATGTTGTAAGAATAATGGGTGATGAATTTGTTAACCAATTCGTCAAATGATCTAACAGGTGGTGTAATCTTAGATAACCATTCCATCGTTTGTCCTCCCAGGCTTCTCGGGAATAACCTCATCAGATAAGTGTCATTATGAGCAAATTCAAGACTCATAGTACAAAATTCTCGAACATGATCTCGAGGATCACCTTTCCCATCATATTTATCAAATTTGGGAATGTCTGAGTTTGGAGGAAAAGGTATCATGTTTAAGCTTCTGTCAAATGGATAAGGACAGATTTCGTTTATAGAATACCGCACTGTTGTCCCTTGTTGCATATCGTGTATTTGTCTTTGCAACATTTGCATTTGTTGAGTAAGAGCAACCAAGGGTGCATTACCTTGCTGAGGGAAGAGTTCTTCCCTCGTATTTGTTCTTAACTAAAAAGGTGTAGTAAATGGTATGTGTTGTTCTGGGGTTTCAAAAGCAGGTACTCGCATTTCTGGTATATGTTGTTCTGGAATATGTTGTTCAGGTACGCGAGTTTCTTCTTCCCTTTGTTGTTCTTGATATGTATATTGTTGAGATCTTGTTTGAAAGACGTTTGCATCGAAATCTTCAGGAAGTCTGACACCTTTGCTTGTAAGCATGAGTAGATATTTTTCTTTGTCATTTTCCATGAGTTTTTTGATGAGTTTTTGGAATGAAGGATTTTCTTGACATTCCTGAAGAATTGCGTCAGTAATTTCAGGATCGTCTGATGATGGAACTTCAAAAGGATTTGATAATCTACGATTCATACTTGATTCCGCGGGTGTCTCGCTTTGTTTGTTTCGTTGAGAGCGAGTGATAGGCATTTCAATAGAAACTTTCAGTGATGAAAGGAACAAAGTCCTCGTTGATGTTTTGCTCTGGCATTGGTGGTTCTGATTGAGATGTGTTATATGTGATGCACTCGTAGGGTAGGAATGCTGGATTGATCTTTCCTCCGCGGTTTATCTTTTGATTAAAAACAGACTTTTGACAGTATGCTCTTGTTTTCAGGGGTTCTCTATCAAATTCGCTAGATTTGTTTTGGATATAACGTTTGACGTGATGAAGAAATACCCGATGAGATTTGAAGAGTTGACGATTGATGTATAAAAACTTGTTTCGCTTGATGAATTTGGAAAAGCTAGGTTGTTGTTTCTTCAACGCGATGTTACGATAGAGATTCTTTCTTCTCAGAATAAGGGGATTAGTCATGCATGAGTGATCAATGATTTCCTTTGATTTGTTTAGATTCAGTTGATTCTTGTTTTTGAAAATTTCAAATCTTACTTTATCAGAGTGAAGGTTTAGCTATCCCTTCACGACAAAGTGTGTTAAATGATATGGATAAAAGCTTCCCGATCTGGAAACTGGATTTGACAATTTGAAAGTTTTAAATAAGTGTTTTTGAGATAAAAATCCGTAAGATGGTAAAGGATTTGATTGATACTGATGATGAAAATTTTCCGGATTATGATAGGAAAGACGTCCTCTATTGCTCGACTCGTTTTCGGATTTGGACAACCTTGTTTGACACAAATTTGACTTGAGAAATAGTTTTAATGACTCGTTTTTGTCACTCTGGTTTGATAAAAGACGTGTTTTGATGAAAAACTGTTTTAAAATATTTTGAAATTTTCAAAATTTCCGGTTTTTCCAACTCTCTGTTTTTTTTCCTTTTCTCATGCGCTAAAACAGATGTTTAATGCGCTACTTAATTTTTCCTATGCGCTAAAATGTTTCTTACACGCGCTAGTCTGCCCCCGGTTACGCGCTAAAAGATTGATTCTGGAAAATTTTGTTTTTTGACTGTGAAAGATGTACGCGCTAGACTGGGTTTTATACGCGCTGACTGATTTGGCTAATGCGCTAAAATAGGCTTTCTACACGCTAAGCTACTTGTTTCACGCGCTAAAACAGGCTGTTTGAAATTTGCTGTGAAGTTTTTGGGAAAACAACGCGCTACACTGTGCCTTCTACGCGCTATCTGTTTCTGTTAATGCGCCAACTTTGGATACCTAAGCGCTAATATTTTCCTTATACGCGCTAGAATCTGTTTTGTACGCGCTAAAAGATTGCTCTTTGTTTTGCTTTACAGTTGAAACGCTACTGTTTGTGTTGCACGCGCTATTTTGTTCTGTGGATGCGCTAAAATAACTGTTTGACGCGCTAAGATGTTGCTCTTACGCGCTAAACTGCCCTGATTTTTTCTTTTGTTGTTTTTGTGAGGATTTTGATTTTTGTTGAGAGAATTTTTTAAATCTGATGGATGATTTTCTGAAATACAAAATGCAAGCACAGCACACAAAGTACAATCATTTCACTTAATCTAACATAAAGTGTATGTTCTGTCGAGGATGTGTTCAAATCCCCAATGTTTTAACAGGTTGGATATAAGATAAACACTTCAGAAAGACTCTTTATTCAAGGGTCATAAGCAACATCATAGCCCACTAGTCTCGATACTCCGTCAGCTCAAACAGCCGTGTCACCCCCTAGAGGGCGCCCGTTTTTTTGCCTTTTGCCAGAAGTTAACCCAAAGTGAATTGCTTCACAGTTGAGTAGTTATCTTGGGAGATATATGGTGAGTAATCTTGGGGGCAGATTCTTCCCCACCCTTGCACTATGATGTTACAAATGTTTGGATACTGACTCAGCTCAAAGTTTCTAATGCTAAGGTTCTTAATCAGGCTTCCCGTTCGGCCGTCAGTGATAAACTCCCTCAAGAGGCTTCCCAATCTTTAGAACAAAGGCTTTACGTATCTCGAGGATACTGGGGGAAGGCTAATCACTGCGCGCAACCGTTGAAAAAGACTTTCGTCACTTTCCACATTTGATTATAGTGGGTTGGAATTCTTGGCGTCAAAGTCGTTCCCCACTTAGGTCGTTCCCTTCACACCGGCCATAAACGGCTTTAAGAGTTGATTGCAACTCCTCGGGAAGACAGACCTGCTAAAGGATTTATTGCTTGAAGTATAGAAAGCATAAGAGTGGTTTGGCTTTTTGGTCACCCAGTTAAGGGGAGAGCATATACCTTCCACTTTCGAGACAAGGCAAATAAGTTTGTTCTTTTTAACCCTCAAGACAATAATTTGCTAACTTCTATTTGGAGATGTTGCTCCAACAAGCATGATGTTCTTTTTAATCCTTCATAGCAATAATTATCTAATCTATGGAAAATAGATCGTCAACAAAGCAAATACGATTTTCAGAGGTCAACAAAAGAAAAACGTTTTGCTTTAAAAGAAAACTTCCTCGCTTTACCTGCAAGAAACTTGTTAAAAATCCTGCAAATAGACAGAACGAGAAGGCTGTTAGTTTGTTTCGGGGGACTTCCACAAGTCTAAATTTTTGAATTCGGTTACAAAATCTTTTTGTTTGTTTTGTTTGTGATGCACTACAGAACAAACTGTACGCGCTACAATACTCCTCGGATGCGCTACAGTTTCTTTTCTGTGCGCTATTCTGTTTCCCGGATGCGCTACTCTGTGTGTCAGACGCGCTAATCTGTGGTTTGGTTTTCCCGCGGTTTGTTGTGCAGGAAAATTTTGAATTTGATGCGCTAACTGTTAGTTGCAAAGCGCTGGAATATGCAGCTTAAGCGCTAAATTTTGGAGCGGATGCGCTAATATGTGTTTCGCCGGCGTCGACACCTACAGGAAAATTTGTCAAATAGTATCATGCGCTAAGGAACAGTTTTCATGCGCTAAGGAACAGTTTTTATGCGCTAAGACAGAAAGCACACGCGCTAAACAGTAGGCTAGAAGCGCTAAACTGTTGGGCGGATGCGCTAAAATGTCTTTTCGACGCGCTAGTTCTGGTTTCCCGCGTACCTGCAAAAGTCCTTAAATTCAAAAAATGATAGGTTATTGGGGTTCGAGCCCCACGGTGGGCGCCAGAAATGTATGTGGGAAAAATGGGCGAATAAAACTTAATATGTGAAAATTACAAAAAATACCAGTCCACACACACACACAGGACTTCTTGATGCAAGCTATGGAGTAACGTAGTGTTACTCAGCTTCCCAAGGAGGGTCCCATGGTTCTCTATCTCACAATGTCCCTTAAACCAATGTTTTGCTCTCAGATTACTGAGCAAAATGGTTTAGGGATGGCAAATATGAGAACGAGAGAGATTTTTAACTGATTTTAGTATGAGATGTGTTACAAGCTAGGTATGATGCTAGAAATGCAATAAACTAAATGATAAGATGACAGGGTTAGTATGAATACTATCCTAACATACTATATTTAATCTATGATTGAGCTAAAATGATAAAGAACTTATTCTAATATGTATATTCATGATTAATTTTGATCTAAAGAGAGGCTAAATGATGAGCATAAAATGATATGAAAGCTTGAAACAATTTGAGCATAAGTGTGATGCTTCAAATTTGAAAGATGATTGTTAAAAATGGAGGAATGAGAGCTCTATTTATAGCACAAACAGGGCAATGGATGGTCAAGATTGAAAGGTTTAATCAAGGGCCAAGTTTGAAAGTTGAGGATCCATGTGCACAATTGGCACCAATGACATGGTGACAAATGTCCACACAAGATTGGGTTGAAAGAAGAGGTTGGAGGTATTAAAGGCCTGAGAAGACCTCATGGTTATCTAAAGGCTAAGGGTCAAGTCTAAGTTAGGATTACCCACTGGATTAGGAGTTAATCCAAGGATAAACCTTTGTGCAAATGATTAAGAGATAATCATGGTCAAAGCATTAATGGCCTGATGAGACCCTTGGGTTGGATAGAGGTTGAGTCAAAACAAATGTTTTAACCATGTGGGAGGGTTTGAAATAACCATTAATGGCTATTGGAGACTTTGGGGATTACGTGGTTGAAGGTTGGAAGCCTTCAATGGTTTTCAAAGACTTTAAGGGTTTTGGTGGTTGAAGGTTGAAAACCTTCAATGGTTATCAAAGACTTTAAGCCATTTGAGAAGTGACTTCCCTTTGCTTAGGGATGTGACAAAATTTAGGGGAGGGTTAGGTTAATTAGAAGCGATTAGAAGATTCTAGAAGGGTTTAGAAAGGGTTTTGGGATTTTGCAAGTGGATGGAGAGATAATAGGATTTAATTGAATTAAATGATTTTCATTCAATTTGGTTGTAATTAAATAAATTTGATTTATTCAATTTGGGATAACTATTTAATTAAATTTGGATTTAATTAAAAGTGGATAGGGGGGAGTTAATTGAATAAAATGATTTATTCATTAAATGGATATAGTGAATTTTATTTAAATAAATTGAGTAATTTATTTAATAAAATAGAAGAATGTGGATAATTTAATTAAATTGGATTTAATTAAATAGAGAAATGAACATAAAATATTCATTTAGGAATATGGTCATTTTTATACGTCTACAGTTGTATTTCAATGGATGATATCTTGACTTGACTTACAAACACAGAATTCAGATTGCATTTTTTTGTCCCAAAAGACACATAAAGTGTATGTTCAAGAAGCTTTAAAGAAAGCCCAAGTTTTTACGGGTTTTGAACAATTGAAAACACATCATTCAGTCTATCCTAAGAAGACTGGGTTCATTATTAGTTCTTAGCCCACACTTGGTACCCTGTCAACTCACACAACCTTGTCACCCCCTAAAGGGCACCCGTGTCTTTGCCTTTGCGAGAACTAGTGGAGTCCCATTATGAGCCTAGCAATAAGGTCTCAAAAGGGGAGTTCACACATAAGCTTAAAAGGGACATATGGTGAGTATCTTAAGGAGAGATTCTTCCCCCTCCATGCACTAAGAATTTAATAATGTTCGAAGGTAAACCGAGTAGCTTCTAATTTTAATTGGAACTAGTAAGGGACCCATTCGGCGCGTTGGGGGTATAAACTCAATTAAGAGGTCTCCCAGCCTTAAAAACCAAGGTTTGATATACCTGAAGGTACGAAGGATAGCTATTCCCAAGCACTACCGTTGACTTGATTTTCATCAAATCATGTTTATTTTATAGTGGGTTGGAGTACTTGGCATTAGTCGTTCCCACTTTGGTTGTTCCCCTCTCACCGACCTTAATGGCTTTGGCCTTATAGGCTCCTCGGGAGGGTAGGCCCGCTAAAGATATGCACTATTGAAAGAAAAAGACGAGTCCGACTTTCTGATCACCTAAGAAAGGTGAGAGCATACTCGCCTATCATCAAAACACATAAGACATGTTTGTTCATTTCCATTGTAATTAGTCTATGTGCCTAATTTAACAAAAAAAAGTGCAAAATCCCGCGACTGCGAACAAAGTTAGTAGTTTATATTGCATTCTTTGACGACGAAATGGTTTATGCCTCCGGTCTCTCACAATAAAATGAGTACCTGCAAATCCAACAATCTGCAAATTAGGTTTAGGAAAATGACAGTCCAGAAGCAGAAATAAGGAGTGCAACATACAACATTTGAAAAATCAATAAAAAATTGAAAAACGCCATCAAAGTAACCAAGAACGCCATCGTATGTGCCAAGAACGCTGCCAAATGAACCCAAAACGCTATTCTGCACACCAGAAACACTATTCTGCACACCAAAAACCCTATCAACTATACCAGAAACACTACAAAACATACAAAAAACGCTAAGGTACATACTGAAAATGCTAAAATAGAGAAAAACATAAAAAATAGAGTTGAGAAGTCTCTCATAAACACCCTTTGAGATGTCGAGACGCTACAATAAAGACCCAAGAACGCGATCTGGGAGCCCTAGAGAGCTAATCTGCCCACTGAAAGAACTAATCAACCTATCAATGAAATTTCCTACAAACAAACTTGTTAAAGATCAAAGGGGCTAAGCCCCACGGTGGGCGCCAATTAATGTCATGCTAAAAATGTGGTAAATAAAAAAGCATACACATATAATGAGACAATAAAACATAATGGAAAACTCAATTGAAAACTAAATTAAAGATGCAAACCATAAGCCAGCCTTGGAATGTCCCATTTTCCTCTATTCTTAAGGACCTTGAAGGTGTTGGATTGATTGGCTCTCAGCGGAGCAATGACCTCCAAAGTGGCAACTCAAGAGTTGAGTAGCTACTTGATCATGATTGATTATGCTATGAAATGCATGATCTAAGAAACTAGACTAACATGCTATGATTAATCCAAAAGTCTAATTACTAGATAATTGAAATGCAAATTGCCTATAGTAATGATGCTAAAACTGTGAATGCAAGGGATCCTTATTGCTCCAAAATGGGGGATATTTATAGGAATTCAAAGGCCAAAGCTGAGGTGGCAGGAATCAATGGTCCAGATCTGATCTGAAGATATCAAGGGCTAAGATTGAGGAAGTTGGAGAAGAGGTTGGAGGAAGGGACACTTGTCATCTCTGTGGTGACAAGTGTCAAGGAGCCTTGCTCATGAGAAGGCAAATGTCCAAGGGAGGAGACATGTGGCAAAAGTGCCATGTGTGTCAAGGGGAGAATATCCACACCATAGGAGGTTAGGATAAGGAGGTTAGAATGTGCAAAATAGGATAGGGTTAGTTAAACCCAGGTGGATTGGGTTAGGTTAGGGGATGGTTAGGTTAGGTGGTTAAAAGTTAGGAGCCATGTGCTCATTTGAATTTAGAAATTCAAATAATCTGGAAAATAATAATTAATCTCAACAAACTTGAGTTTGTTAATCTTAATTAGGATTTAGAAGAATTGATTAAAATGAGGAGAATCAATTAATTAATTTAAAATTAATTAATTAAAGGGGGATATGAAATGAACTATATAAATAAATCATGTAGATTTATTTACTAGTAGATGAATAGAGAAATTAATCAAATTGCTTGTGAATTCAATTAATTGGGAAGGGGGATTAATCAAATAACTGCGTATTTAATTAACTATCTTCAGACCATTTTTAGTTGTATACACAGATTCCTTCTAACATGTCAAAGGAACCCTTCAACCCTTCAAGCCTTGAAATTATGCTACAATAATCTTAAAACCACATTAAACACCCTATTTGCCTCTAATTTTTGAAAAGGAAGTCAACTATTGTTAAATGAAGATTTTATCCTTTCAATACTCCACAAGATGTTCTTGAAGCTCCAACTTACAACAAAATGGAAAAACTTGATCATAAAACAAGATTTTTTTTGTTTGAATGATATGCTATTACTTGTGAACTCGAATACTCTTACATAAAAAATACCTATAATTTCTTTATGATTTAGAAATGATATTATAACTTAAGATTATTGAACTTAAAAATAATGTTATACAACTTCGAGGATATAAAGGGCTCCAAAATTATAGTGGGTTCATGTCCGACTACCCAAAAAAAACGAATTTTTTTTTAAATAAAAATAATAATTGGGTCAGATGTATTTCGCATTATCAATAAAAGCACTATTTTTCTCTCAAAGATACGATCAAGCACATGTCCAACAATAGAACTATTTATTTTTAGGTTATTTTCATTTAAGTGCAGTTATACAGTTTCGGGACATGCAAAGAAGAAAGCAATGCATTCGATCGTACATTTCCCATCCCCGACCCTTTCTCTTTCACCTAAAATCTCCTCATTCAAAGCCCCTCTTTTTGTGCTGACCAACAACTTTTTACCACCTAGATTTCATGGCTCTGTGTGTAGATGCATTTCATCATCATATAATTCCAGAAAACCACCAGGCTCATCGAAAACCCCTAAAACACCAGTGCCCAAGTCACCAACACCCAAACCAAAATCACCTAAATCAGCAGGTCTCAAAACACCACCACCCAAACCATCAACACCCACTGCAAAATCCAATGTGTCTGATTCCACTGAATTCCTGGACGCCCAGGACTGGTCCTTCCTAGCTGAAACCTCCAGCTGGATCAACCAAAATATGGCAACTGTAGTAGCTGCAGCCCAGCTGGAACAAGACTCAAAAGTTGTTCTCTGCATGGGAACAGAACGGTTTGTGGACTACTTATGCTCTGTTGAACCTTCTATTGCATTATCAGTCCTTCATTATTCTTTGATGGAGTTGGCCAATATAAAGGAGAACCACGACAGTGTGAGGTGCAGGCAAGGTGACATTGCGGGCATACCTCCTTCTTGGAGTAAATTGGATGTGGTGTTCATAAACTTTCTACCAGCACTCCTTTGCCCCCTTTCTCAAATATTTCAAGCTCTTGTCAAGATGTGCGCACCAGGTGGGTAACTAACAAATGCAGGGTATTTTTGTATGGGCTATTTGTTTTCTCCATCTGGCTAATTTTTTTTTCAAGGTTATTTGTCTTTGCCAATTGGCTAAAATTTCATTAAATTTAGTAGCCCAGGCTTTTTAAATTTGGCAAACTCCCTCATGGGCTAACTTTTGGCTTAGTTGCCTCAACCTGGAGTTGCACCCGCCATTGTTCTCTGGGATTAGGGTAGCATTTATTTGGCTCATTTCCTACGTATTTAATAAGACTTAGAATTTTCAATTAGTAGTATAAAAAAACACTACTCGCCAAATGGACCTGTTAAATATGGATAATGCTAGATTTTTCATAGCATACATCGTTGGTACAAAATATTATTTTCTTTAAGAAATTTCTCTTACATTTTTTTAAGGTAATACAGCGACAATTATAATGGGTTCCTTTGCTCATTAAATAGGAATTTCGAGCTAAGAACAAAAGCATTGTGGTAACAGATTCGGAATTGAACTGCAGAAGATCCCACATCATTCTTTGAACAGGCTACATTAGCTACACAAAGCTTCATCTTATATGATTGGAAAATCTTTCTTAATGCCCCTTACTAAGATCAGCACCACTTCCACGAATACCATAACCCCTTCGCCACCAGACCATAGCACAACACTGCACAGAGCAGCCCGAACACCAAACCTAGCCCAACCAGATGTTTTTCATTTAATCTGAATGAATGCTGTTGATTTAGGGCTCACCATAGACATATAATTGTTCGCCCACTTCTCTTGTAGGAATGTCTTTTGTACCGTGTTTGCAGGCACAATCCCCCTCCATAGTTTTTTGTACCTTGGCTGTTAACCTAAATCTGCCACTAGGCTCAGTCTCTTCTTCTTTGCTGTCTTGAATCCATCTATTCCAATCTCCGGTAGACCACTAGCATTCTGTACCAGTGGACCTCACACAGCCCTTGGATGTATTGTGCTAGGTCAGGGCCCAGCTGCCATGTCTCTCTGTGCTGGTAATGCACTATATGAATTTCCTCCTGCAATCTGGCTACTTGCCGGTCCACATCAGCCTCCATTCCCTCTTCAGCTTCTTCATATTTCACAGATAGACTCGAACCCACCCTTATTCACGTCATTCTTTTGTACCCATGGGATTATTTAGTCTGGCTTAAGCACTCTAGCCAATATGTAGTAGTTCTGTTGCCAATCCACTCAGCCAATTTCATCAGAACATCATTCTCGCTGGATACACACATCCTCTTGACTTCCATGTAGACTGTGCCACTTTCTTCTAGTACACTTGCATGCTATATTCTTCCATTTAGACTGTGCCACTTTCTCCTAGTACACTTACGCAATATATAGTGTATCCGCACTGCAAAATTAGAATGCATTCAGTAGAGAGCAGTCTGATACTGTGCCACCATAGGGGCAGTCCTTTAATCTGCCGTCTGCTATAGACACAAGTTAGGTACAGAAAAATTGCAGAGCATAAAAGCTGCTTGGAGTATAGAGCACCCAATGAATTCTGTTTAGTTATTCTGGTAGTGAGAGTCATAAATGTTCCCATATTACTTACTCGAGTAACAGCCTACCATTTAATACTTGTAAGAAAGTTTTTGTTTTTAATTTTTTCCTGATTTGGGTATATGCCACACCCAGCTAGTTGGTTGTGGTGTTGAAAGTTAAAAATATGAACCTTAGGTTAATAATAGTGCTGTACAATTAAAACATATTACCACCTATATATTCACCTTTTTTCTTTGCATTAATGTACTTGATTTTTTATTATAAACTGAAAATTAACATTAGACACAACAATAAGTTATGAACTATCTGATTTAACATTCAAATAGATTAAATACTAGAGTTGGAAATGATAATTAGTAAAGGAAAGAGACTATGGTTCAAATATGGATCACTGGACTACCTGGAAAACGTGTTTGATAAGATGGGCTTCCTGTGGAAGACTGAAGGAGCAATGCTTGCAAATTTCACCCTTCTCTGACCTGTGCAGGACACTGATGGCCAACCTAGATGCTCCTGCAGGTCACCTGGACCACGGGGTGCTCTTGTCGTTTGTCTACGGGGGCCCTGAAACTTTCAACAACTGTTCTCCTTTATGCCCTGGTTCCGATTCTGCCAGTAGATCCTCTGGAAGTGTCTCTGATTTTCTGCTATTTGGATCTGAAGCTATTGGGAAAGGAAAAATGGGTTAGGCTATTTGGGAGACTGCCTCAATCAGTCTCCTGGGTGTTATGTCTAAACCTCAGTAGTAGCCTTTGGAAGGATTGGAGTGTGTATATCCTATGCGGGGAGTTTGTGGTACGCACAAGCTTTAGCAGTTACCAAGAACCTTAGGAGGATGTCTATTGCTAATGTGGTGTGTACTTGTGGGTTGGAAGATAAGAATGGATATGGAAGAGACTCGACCGATTTGGGAGAATTGGGGATTAAATCTGAAACATAACACGATAGGGAATGTTATTGAAGAGTTTTAACTTTTAAGTTTTTAATGAATTTTGGCAGAGATTGGGAAGGCAAATGGGCCAATGTCAAAGGAAACAAGAGGTCAAAGAGGGATTAGTGATGGGAGATGGGAAGAAGGCCACAAGAGATGATAGATTATGTTCAGTAATTAAGCCACAAAATTTATTATTTTGGGTTAAAGTCAAGATGATTATTTGAGTGCACATTAGGACTAAATAAGATTAGGCCTATGGTTTTGGGCATGTGAAATTTCATCATTTGAAGGTTTGATTTAGATACTAGTGTGTAGATATCCAAATCTCCAGGACATTGGTATCTGGTTGTCCAAAATTGAATTCTGGTTTGAAACTTCTAGGTGGGTTTTGGGTGTAAAAAATGGTTCAGGGTAGCTAGAAATCAGTCTGATACTTGGGAGAAGGCTTAGAAACATAGCAAATGATCCTAGAAAACACCTATAGGAATGAACACTTAATTGAGTGCAAAAACATAAACAAGTGATTACAAAGTACGCAATTTTTGACCTTATAAGTGTTTAACCAATTGTAATCTTTGTCCTTTGAGGATTTGAACCAAAAGGTATGCTTTGGAAGTTCCAATAATTTACCACTTGAGATCGTCCCATTTGACAAGTATAAATTAGATTTAATTGAGTGATATTTGTAATGCCCACTCTAACATATGGATAAATCATCAGTACACAATTTTCTTGTTAAAAAACATCATTGCAACTTGCAATGCAATATATGCATGTAGGCATCATTGCTACATGCAATGCCACCTACTGTTGAGCATGTGCAGAAGAACGTGTTGATGTGACTCAAGAAAACAAGTATAAGACAAAGTAGGATTGATGCAGGCTCATCCAGGCATAGAAATTGAATCTTGCAAAAGGAGGAAACACACACAAAACAAGTGTGTAAGACACTTAATGAATTGCACAGTAGTGACACGAGACAGGGAACTTAAGGAACAAAAGGGAGGCATTGCATGCAATGTTCAGTGACAATGATTGATGAGCATGTGATGATGGCTAGCAGACATATCAGCAAGGGGTGTGAACGTAATTCGGGTCACATAGTTTTGAGGTGTGGTTTGTTGGTGCAATTTCCATGTGGTGATGACGAGTGCTGGTAGTTGGCAATTGGACTACATGTTAGACCAGTCAGTATGATTCAAGGGCTGTCTAATTTGCAATTAATTGCAAGAACTTGGATTGGTAGCTGGTTTAGAGTCATTCAATGGAAGTGGTGGGTAGGTGAGTCGGAATGTCGGAGCATTCCACATTTATGATGGTGAATTGTTCACCAAATTAGATTGTAATTCTTTATAAATATGAGAAGTCTATTTATGATAGAATCGTAGTTCCTTAGATCTTGTTGGCAAGCTATTGTAGCTTATGAGAGAGAGTTTGCATGCATTATATTGTAATTTGGCCATTGAGAGATATAAAACTCTTCCCTTGCCATTAGTGTGTATTCTTACTCATTGTGTTTGAACTTTGTGTAATGCCTTTGGATGCTTTAGTTGTTGGGTACATGACACTTGCTGTCAAAATACTTGAGGAAGAAGGAATGGCAGATAGAGGAGTTAATGTTGGTAGAGGAGGGAAGAATTGAGCACGTAGGGTTGCAGATTTGGAGGAACTGGTGGGCAACCTTTGAGAGAGGTTAGAAGTGATGGAGAACACTTAGTTGAGGAACAAAGACAAATCCTTGAGGGATGATAAAGCACAAGGTTTGTGCATGGATTAGGTTGATGAAGACCTAATGAAAGGGAGGTGTTGATGTGTTTTTTAGGCACATGTGAACACAAAATAAAATACCCAAGAGTATCTTATCCTCTCTTGAACAAAATCTCTCAAATGCTGAAGATTAGCTTAAGGATCACTCGAGAAGACTCCAATGTTCATGAATGTAGGGTCACCACGTGTGGATAAGCTCTGTTGGTTGATGTGATTATGCTGGAATCACAAGGGGACTTACATTCGAATGCCTGAATGCTTGATTTGTTGGAACTCGATCATCTGATGTTGCTATATGGTGATGCTGTTTGTCCTAAACTAGCTTGAGTTTGAAAAATGGCAAAAGGAAAGGTTTGAGAGAGTCTATTCTAAGACCTAGAATGTAAGAAGATAGTTGAATGATTAGCTGGAGTCCTACTGGGCAAGGTCTCACCATCAATCTGAACAATTTGACACAAGCTCAGTGCAATCTTCTAAGGATGTTTCAAAGATTTTCAAATCATCACCATAAACATTGATCACCATTCAAGTTAATGCATAAGCAATGGACGTATAACGATTCGAAGTTAAACTCATATCACTCCAGTTGACCACGCAAGGCACACTTACAATCAGTAAGAGGCTAGTGATATGGACTGGGCAGATTCCACACAAATGCATTCAACAAATTCTTCCATTCAATCTAATTATTTATCATCTAACATGAAGATCCAACAAGAAACCATGCACGTTATAAAGAAACAACACACTTCACCATAACTTCAATGAAAATTGAGCTCATTTATAACTTAGGCAACAATTTCTGCCTTCTCCTCCTACTCTACTCTAATTACTATTCTATTCTCTTAAGCCTATCTATTGACTATTAACTATTCTACTCGCTATTAGCTATTAGCCTTTACAAATGAAGAGTCTGAGCTTTATATAGAGAGCTCATTTACAATTAACAACCATGATCAAATCTCTATCAACGACTAAGATTTTACAATGAAAACCCTAATTAGGGTTTGTTACAACAAACTCTCCATAGCCAATGAGAAAAGTACATTCAGTGAGTATGGACCAATAAATATCAAGGGTAGGTACATCGGAGTTTGTGCATCCATGGGCGAGTCTGGTACATTGAATCAAGACTTGCTGAGGTAGACCTTCCCTGATTGGTGAATGGTGACTGGGATGATGACTAGGACGCCATCTTTAACTTGCACCTTTGTAGACTGGATAGATTCATCATCATGAAGAGATATCAAGAGATATCTCTTGATACTCAACATTATCTAGCTTGCTCAAAGTAGTGGTGATGGGAATTATTGATATAGCTAAGTCCTTCTTCCATCCTTGCTTGCTTGCCTTGGAGTGATTGTATGATCTCTCCTTTGCCATCTTATGATCTCTCCATGTCAATATGATAGTATGAGAACCTTGAAGATATCCCGCTCTACTGCTTGCAGCTGCTGAATATTTTAAGTTTTTCAGCCTAGTAGCACTTTAAAACTTCTTCATGCATTCTAGGTGTTCTTGATGTTGATGAAACTTCTTGAAGGCCTCTTCCTTGTATCTTGACCTTGATGCTGAAATTCTCTCCTTGAGATCCTTGTTCCGATCCTCCTTCAACCTGGCCCATTTGATCTCTTTTCTTACCTCTTGCAAAATGAACAATTGCACATCAAACACACATGATATACAGCTTGATCCAATCTTTGATTTTTTGATGATTTCTTTCTAAATCTAATCAAAGGACTGATAGTAATCAATGAATTCGCTGTGTGGAAGGCAAACTTAATGTCGTAGGGCAAATCTGGGCTGTCCAAGTTGAATTCACTGATGGAAGGCTCGTTGCTTGAGCAAATTCGCTACTTCTGATCTTCAAATGACATAATTCGCCTTCTCCAAATGACTAACCCTGCAATTAATGGTGAAGTTCGCCTTGTCTACTGATTGAAATTCGCTAATGTTTGATGAAGTTCGCTGTCTAATTGAAGAAATTCGCTGACCTGCTGTTAAATTTTGCTGATAGAGAGGAACTGAGTTTTGATATGATGTAAATATGATCTTTCAACCTCTCTTATATATGCGACTTAGGGTAGAGATGTGTCTTTTAGGATACAAGGCCAACTTGGTTTAGTGTAAGCAAAATATAAATTATCCTTCTTGAAGCTGGCCGACTTGATAAATCATACTCTCCCTTCTATCAATTCAAATTTTTGAATTACTTTAGGCACCAAAATGCTTGCCTTGTGGAATTTCGCTTTGGATCTCATGCAAGGTACATGTAATTTGCTTGAGGTGGTGATAATTTCGCTCTATGCCTTTGCTAGGGACATGACCTATATGACAAATTCACTCTCTGTCCTTCCCAAGGATAGGACCTATATCAACAAAGTCATTTGCTGACCTTTGCAAGGTACACTCTCTTCAAATCGCTTCATGTCCTTTGGAAGGACAAGGCCAAGATAAGTGTTTCGCTCCATGTCCTTTGGAATGGCAGGCCTTATATAAAATTTTCGCTCTACGTCCTTGGTAAGGACAAGACTTATAGTGCAGTTTGCTCTGTGTCCTTGGCAGGGACATGACCAATAATGTAGATTTCGCTCTATGACCCTTCTAAGGACAAGTTCCAAATGATCAAGTTCGCTCTTGGATCACGGTAAGGACAAGCTTGATTGTAAACAAAGTTCGCTCTAAGACACATACTCAAGTTCATTCTAGACCATCAGCAAGGACAAGGCAAGCAGTTCGCTCTGGACCATTAGCAAGGACAAGGTTGAGGTGATAATTTTGCCCAATGTCCTCTCCAAGGACATGACCTATATAGCATTTTTCGCTCTAAGACCCTTCCAAGGACAAGCTTCAAATGATGAATTCGCTCTGTCCTTAAGGAGGACAGGCCCTATAATAAAACTCGTTTCATGTTCTCTCCAAAGACAAGGTCTAAAAGATTCATTCGTTCCAAGTCCAAGTTGATGCAAGATACATGGTTAAGTGAAGAAGCTCGCTCAATGTCCTTGATGAAAATTTCGCGCTATGACCTTGGTAAGGACAAGACTCAAAACATAATTCGCTCACCATCCTTTGGAAGGACAAGGTCAAGGTATTTATACTAGTAAAATTAGAAATATAATTGGCTGACTGTCTAAAAAAGCAATGGTTCATTGAAGGCCTACTTCCTTCATTGAGAAAAAAGATGAAGGTAGTACCAACCTCGTCCTATTTTGAAGCCTACAACGAGCAATGGACATAGAAAGTGAAGATAGAATGTCCTTTGCAATAAAAGAAAAATTAGAGGAAGATGGAAGTTTTGATGATAGTAGTGAATGTGAATCGGGTGAAATAATAATTAATTAATGTTCGATCTTTACAAAGGAGAGATGAAAACTCCTTAAATAGAGATTTCATGCAAAGTTTCTAAAACAGAATCGAAAGACTGAAAAGAAACATTCTAAATGAGAACTAACTATGAAAGGGAGAGATCCTCATTGAATGACCATTATAGGAACATTACAAAATTACTTTAAGACCCTCCCTTAATGGTTAATTTACTAACTACTTGTTGATGTGTGTTTTATGCACATACGAACACAGAATAAACTACCAAAGTATCATACCCTCTCTTGAACAAAATCACCTCAGATGCTAAATATTTGATCAACTAAGACGATTCCAAGGTTTCTATGGTCAGTTCTTGACATGTAGGTAACTCAATGGCTTGATGTGATATGCTGTTTTCACTTGGGGACTTACACAATTGTTCAAATCGATCAATCTTATCATAGATTTGGAATAGGTTATGCCAATGACTTAAGATTTTGCAATTGAGCTCTTGATCTGATCTAACAAAGATTTTAAAAAAGGATAAAGGGAATAGGGTTTAGGAATTCTATTCTAACCTAGAATGCAAGAAATAGTGAACCATTCAATGGAATCTTACTAGGCAAGGTCTCACCATCAACTAACAATTTGACACAAGATTAGTGCAATCATCTAAGGTAAATTTCATAGATGTTCAAATTATCACCATCAAACATTGATACCATCAAGGCAATGCATAACAATGGATGTGCAGCAATTGAAGTTAAGTTCAACAAAATTCCAGTTGACCACTCAAGGCAAACATACAATCAACAAGATGCTAGTGGTATGGATTAAATGGATTCCACACAAATGCATTCAACAACTCTTTCATTCAATCTAAAATGTTTGAAAACAAATTCTAATCTAACTTGGAGGCAAAACCACAGATGCATACACCACTTAAACAAAATCACCAAGCTTCAATGATTGTATTCAAATCTGCAGCATGTAGGCAACGATTCTCAAAATCTCTCTTACAAATGAGAGGCAATGGGGAATATATAGTCTCAAAAGAAATGAATGGCCAAGATTCATTTAGAATCGAGGGCCAAGATCATGCCAACATAGCCCTAAATTTGCCCTAATTAGGGTTTACATCAAAAAAGGAAACGCCAACATGTGATCCAATAGAATGAAGCCTAATCATCAAATAGAGAATCTTCTAGAAGATTCCGGTTTGCATTCCGCTCTCTAGCAACATATTCCAAGAATCTGGCCAAAATTGAATCTAGCTCCTCCATGGTGATGCTGGGCAAAGCCTCTTGTTGTGCATCAATCACATCCAATGCATCCGAACAAGCATCCAAAACATTCTCCCAATTTGGCATAAGCTTTTGCGAACCATGAATGTGAATCAATAGGGAAACCAAATCATCAATTTGATTCTTCGAATGTGAATCAATAGGGAAACCAAATCATCAATTTGATTCTTCTTCAAAGAATCCAACATGTTGAAGTACATGAACTTCATCTTTTCTTTCAATTTTTCTAAGTGTAGACCGTTGGAAGCACTAACATCTACCCCTAACAATTCTTCAATGGATGTGAGGATTTTGGATTGAATCTAATGAATCGATCCTTCCATCTTTGCACAATCTTTCCTCGCATGCTCTTAGGTAGATCTCCGCATGGCCAATAAACAATACCATCCTTGGAAATCATAAATATCTCCCTCGTGCAGGACTCCCTCATGGATCAAAGTGGGCATTGGAATTCGCTTCAACACCTTGAGGCGAGGAATGGTCTTCTCTTGTATCAGTTGGAACTCATCCCAAATTCCTTCCAAATATTGTATCTTGAATGCGAGCATTGGCGATTTGTCAAATGCCTGGACAAATAGAGTCAGGAAATCATCTGCCTGCTTTGTCACATCTTCAATCCACTTCCCAAATTCTGCATGTGGATTCCTTGCTGCCTCATGATCAAAGTGAAATCCACAATCAACTGCAATAGGTGAGACAAAAGTGGGATCTTCACGCCTCATCCCTGCAATATATTCCTTAAGCTTCATATTCTCTTCCTTATATGTATTCTTCTTCTCAATCTCCCTATCCAACCTTGCATAGATTGCCTTGGATTGTATCATCGAGTTCTTGGAACTCCTCCTTCTTTGTAATTTGTTTAATGAGAATCAAAGTAATCTGATAATTGATGGGAGTAGCCATATCTTTGGTCACATCACCCATCGGGATAGCCACTTGTGCAATTCGCACACATGTTTCATCTCTAGCCACATTGGAAAATATCTTAGCCTTCTTCTGCTCTCTCTCTTTGTTTGTCTGTGCTAAGACATCATCAATATTCTCAATAGGCTGCGTCTTTATCATCTTTATCCTTTTCTCCATGCTCTGCATTAACCAATTGGGAATGGTGGAAATCTCCATCCCATCATCAGGAAACATCTCCCCATCAAGTCCCCTCAATTTTGAGACAACATCATCATCTTCCTCCTTGAATTTGGTCAAATCGTAAACATTGTTGCCCAAACTAACCTCCAATTGGATAGTGGGAGATCTTGGCTGCTCTTCATCTTCATGCCGTGGTGCCGATGTTGTTGTAGCATGCAACTCCTGAATATTCTCTGGCAAAATCACTGTATTGGAGCATTGTTCAAACTCTTTGCTCCTCTATGGCATATCTACCTCCTTCATTGATGAGGAACTAGGGGTGGATAAAGGAGTTCTAGGCTTTTGCTTCTTCTTCTTTGATTGCTGACTAACTGTCTCCTTGCCTGATGGAGGAGCATCATCGGTTCTTGGCAATCTTGCATCAACCAAAAATATTTCTTTTCAGTTTGTTTTTAGTTTTGCAGTTTCAACATTTCTTTATGCATTTTCTTGCATTTGGTCACCGGATCTTGCAGAGTTGGATTTTGTTTGTGATCATGATCATCTTCCTTATTCCTGAACCATGGGACGTTTGGATCATTTTTCGGCAAGTTATCACTTCCGGATTCTGAGATAGTTTTCAGGCTTAGAATTCCGGAACCACTTGGACCTATTTTGGCGAATCTTGCGAAGTCTTTCCGTAGCTTGCGGAGCCTCAGCGCGTTGTTCCAATGTTCCTTAGCGTGTGGCCGACCTTCCCTCTGATTCGCACTTCATCTTTTGGATTTTCTGAAGGATTCTCATTGGCGGAGGCCGACATGGTGGTTTTGCACGTTTCATCTTGTTCATCGTTGTTTGATTCTTCTTGGGCCATCTGGATCCCTCTAGACCATATAAATCAATGTAATTTAGCATCATAATAGGTAGTAGAGAATATAGAAGATATATCTTAAGATTTAGAGGTTCGGAGTGGGCTGATTCTGTAATTGGGCATGTATGTAGCAGGCCAGTGAGCCAAATCTTGTAATTCGGATGTTACTGGTCATTTGTAATCAGTTTCATGATCTAGTTCATTTGATTCTGCATTGCCTCCATCATTTTGTCTTGCTTTCGTTGTGTTTACTCTTGCTACACAGCCCCAATAGATCTCATTGAGGTCCCTCCTTATTGTGACTGCACCAAGTGGGTATTCGAGCGAGATTTTGTCTAGAGTTTGTGTTGTCCTGAAGATTTTGTTGTAGGGTGGCGGACTGTGGATCCGACCTGCAGCTGTAGAGGATTGGCGTGAAGATGGCACAAAGAGGAAATAGGAATAGTGGAGCGCGCGGGAATGTAGACCCTGCTGTGATGGAAATGTTGAGAGGAATTGCAGCCTGGTTGGAAGCCATTGAAATAGCCTAGAGAAGAGGTTGACATATTGAAAATGTGAGCGAAGATGAAGAAAAAGCACCGACAGAACAAGTAGCAAATTTGTCGGTGATTGATCCGGATGAAGAGAGGTTCTTGAGGGTCTTGAGTAGGGCAAACACCAAACCTCATTTTACCCCACCGGAGTACGATGGCAAGTTGGATTCAGATGAATTAATGGATTGGATCTTGGAGATGGAGAAGTATTTCGATTCTGAGAACACTGCAGAAGAAAGAAAGGTGAAATATGCCTGTACTCGATTGAAAGGTCATGCATCTCTTTGGTGGGAACATTTGCAGGTTGATAGACAGAGAAGAGGTAAAGAAAAGATCAAATCATGGGAGCGGATGGTTGCCAAATTGAAATCAAAGTTTATGCTAGCTGATTATCAAGTGAATTTGTTCCGGAAGTTACAAAACTTGAAGCAAAAAGAATCTAGTGTGAAGGAGTATACCGAAGCATTCTACAAGTTGAATATTAGATCCGGACATGTCGATGATGAGATTGAACAAGCTGCAAGATATTTGAATGGATTGCGGGTGTCTATACAAGACGAACTCAGTTTTATCAAGTTGCAGAGTGTTGAAGAAGCTTACCAATATGCCTTGAAAGCAGAAGAGAAGTTGAACAAAAGACACGAGTAGAGACAAAGAGGTAGAGGTGGAAGGTTTTCTGGAGGAAGATTTCAAGGAGGAAGAGGAACCTGTACAGATCATAATGAAGACAAGGAAGTAAGCAAAGATGGTAGTTCATACCGGAAGGATGACAAAAATTTCTACTGAAGAAGAGAACTTGATGGTTACCGGAATGAAAGTTATGGAAAAGATGATAGAAGACAAGATAAGAGAGTGTTTAGAGGAACTTGCTTTAAGTGTGGAGGAGAAGGACATCGTGCTTTTGAATGTAAGAAGACAAAACATTGGGAGAACAACCTTGGTAGAAGAAAGCCCCACTGGATCAGGTAACAAATCGGAAGATGGAGAACTATTGTTGATGATGAGAGCCTTGTGTCATACCGAAGAAGATGAAGAGCCCTTGTATAGGAGAAATTTGTTCAAGACCAGGTGTAAGGTATTTGGTAAGTGTTGCAAAGTAGTTATTGACAGTGGTAGTTTGGATAATCTTGTTTTAGAAGAAATGGTGAATAAATTGAAGTTGGAAAGATTGAAACACCCTAAGCCTTATCAGATAGCATGGATTCAAGATGATCATAAGTTGTTAGTGAGTGAGCAATGTTTGGTGAAATTGAAAATTGGAAATTATCATGATGAAGTTTTGTGTGATATTATGCCTATGGATATTTGTCACATTTTGTTGGGTAGACCTTGGCAATTTGATAGACAGGCAATACATGATGGAAGGAAGAACATATACACTATTGTAGCAAATGGGATGAAACAATCCTTGTTACCCTTGGAGGAGCCCCTAAAGAATGAAGTCTGTACAAATGTTAGACTCTGCTTGGTGGATGGAAGGAAATTCCTGGATGGAATGAGACATGAGAACGTGTGTTTTGCCTTAGTCCCTAAGAAGACTAAGAACCCGGAGTATGAAGAACGACAGGAGGAGATAAGGGAGTTGCTGACAGAGTATGAAGACATCATTTCAGATAATGTGCTTGATGGATTACCACCTGTGAGGAGTATCAGTCATTGCATGGGCCTAATTCTTGGAGCTAGTTTACCAAACAAAGCTGCACACCGGATGACACCAACAGAGAATGAAGAGTTGGATAGACAAGTGCAGGAATTGTTGAAGAAAGGTTTGATTAGAGAAAGTTTGAGTCCCTGTGCAGTACTAGCAGTGTTAGCACCTAAGAAGAATGGAGAATGGAGGATGTGTACCGATTCCAGAGCAATAAATAAGATCACAGTGAAGTACCAGTTTCCTTTACCTAGGATGGATGACATAATGGATTGTTTGAGTGGAGCCAAATACTACACAAAGATAGACTTGAAGAGTGGATATCATCAGAATAGAATCAGAGAAGGAAATGAATGGAAGACTGCATTCAGGACAAACAAAGGATTGTATGAATGGTTGGTGATGCCTTTTGGGTTGACTAATGCACCAAGTACTTTCATGAGGTTGATGAATGAGGTATTAAAGAAATTCTTGGGTAAGTTTGTTATTGTATATTTGAATGACATTCTGATTTTCATTAAGACAAAAGAGGAGCATTTGTTGCATTTAAGACAAGTTTTGTAGAGGTTGAGAGAAGAGAAGTTGCTGATAAATCTAAAGAAGTGTAGTTCCATGAAGGAAGAGTTAGTCTATTTGGGATTTGTGATATCTGCGGATGGATTAAAAATGGACCCTGAGAAGGTAAAAGCAATTGTTGAATGGCCTACACCGGAAAGCATTGGAGAGGTAAGATCATTTCATGGATTGGCTAGTTTTTACCAGAAGTTTATCAAAAATTTCAGTTCAGTTTGTAACCCTATGATTGAGACAACAAGAGTAGATAGGAAGGAATTCAAGTGGACAACTGGAGCAAATAGGAGTTTTGAGTTGTTGAAGCAGAAGGTGTCTGAGCAGCCTGTGTTAGCTTTACCGGATTTCAACAAAGTATTTCAAGTGGACTGTGATGCAAGTGGGAATGCAATTGGAGCAGTGTTAAGTCAAGGAGGGAGAGCAATAGCTCATTTCAGTGAGAAGTTGAATGATGCAAGGAGGAGATATTCAGTGTATGATCAGGAATTTTATGCCATAGTTCAAGCTTTGAAGAAGTGGAGACATTACCTGTTACCTAAGGAGTTTGTGTTGTATACTGATCATCGAGCCTTGCAGTATTTGAACAGTCAGAGTAAGTTGAATCAAAAACACATGAGATAGGTAGAATTCTTGCAGAGTTACACCTTTGTGTTGAAGCATAGGAGTGGGAAGTCAAACAAAGTTGCTGATGCATTGAGTAGGAGGAATTTGCTGACAGAGATGAGAGTGACAACATTAGGATTTGAAGAGTTAAAGACTTTGTATAATGATGACCCGGATTTTGCAGAACCTTGGAAAGCATGTAAAGAACTGGTTTCAGTGGACAAAAGTAAGTGGCTAGATTATTTCATTTAGGATGAGATGTTATTAAGAGGAGTTCAGTTGTGTATACCTAAGAGTTCTATGAGGGAGAAGCTGATAAAGAAGAAGCATAGTGGAGGATTAGTCGAACACTTTGTTATTGACAAAACAATAGCATTGGTGAGTGAGCATTACTTTTGGCCTCAGATTCATAAGGATGTCAAGAAATTTGTGCAGAGTTGTAGAGTTTGTCAAGTTGCAAAAGGTAGTAGTTAGAATGTGGGATTGTATAAACCTTTGACAGTACCAGAGAGACCTTGGGAAGATATAAGCATGGATTTCATACTTGGATTGCCTAAGATACAGAGAGGGAGTGATTCTATATTTGTGGTAGTGGATAGATTCTCGAAGATGGCCCATTTCATACCTTGCAAGAAAACATCAGATGCAGTGCATGTAGTTGACTTATTTTTCAAGGAAATAGTGAGATTGCATGGATTACCTAAGAGCATAGTTTCAAATAGAGACACTAAGTTTGTTGGTTATTTTTGGAGAACACTTTGGAAGAAGATGACAAATTTGGAGTTCAGTTCTACTTTTGACCCACAGACTGATGGACAGACAGAGGTAGTAAACTGAAGCTTGGGAAATTTGTTGAGATGCTTAGTAGGAGAGAAGACCGGAAGTTGGGATTTGATTCTTGCGCAAGTAGAGTTTTCCTACAATAATTCAATAAACAGGATTACCAGAAGGACACCTTTTGAGATTGTTATCGGAGTACACCTTAGAGGTATATCAGAACTGAGGGATATCAGTAATGAAGACAAGAGGAGTGTAGAAGCAGAAGAATTTGTAGATCATATGAAAGCCTTACATGTTCAGGTTAAACAACATTTGGAGGACATGAACAACAAATATAAGGAGAAAGCAGATGAGAAGAGAAGACATAAGGAATTTGAAGTTGGTGATGAAGTGATGGTTTATCTGAGAAAAGAAAGATTTCCAGTTGGAACCTATAACAAGTTATAGATGAGAAAGTTTGGACCTTGTAAGATCTTGAGGAGATTCAGTTCTGGAAATGCATATGAAGTGGAGTTACCGGATAGTTTGAGTATCTCACCTATATTCAACGTTGCAGATCTACATCAGTATCATGAATCAAAATTCAATGGAGACAGTATTGCAGACTTGGAGAAATAGTTACCTCGGAAGAAACCAGAGCAGATTGAAGACATTTTGGACAGTAAGATTGGGCGTAATACCCGGAGTAGTCAATACAAGGAGTATCTTGTGAAATGGAAGGACAAACCAGTTGAAGATTCATCTTGGGTTTCTCAGACAGAGGTGGACTGCCTTGGTTTTTCTTTGAGCCCAGCAAAGTGAGGGACTCAGTTTTTTTCAACAACCTTGGATGTCTGATGTAGGAGAATCCCCGGTTCTTGGCAATCTTGCATCAACCAAAAATATTTCTTTTCAGTTTGTTTTTAGTTTTGTAGTTTCAACATTTTTTTCTGCATTTTCTTGCATTTGCTCACCGGATCTTGCAAAGCTGGATTTTGTTTGTGATCATGATCATCTTCCTTATTCTTGAACTGCGGGACGTTTGGATCATTTTCTGGCAAGTTATCGCTTCTGAATTTCGAGACAGTTTTCTGGCTTAGAGCTTCGGAACCGCTTGGACCTATTTTGGCGAATCTTGTGAAGTCTTTCCATAGCTTGCAGAGCCTCAACGCGTTGTTCCAATGTTCCTTAGCATGTGGGAAAACTTCCCTCTGATCCGCACTTCATCCTTTGGATTTTTCGGAGGATTCTCATTGGCGGAGGCCTACATGGTGGTTTTGCACGTTTCATCTTGTTCATCATTGTTTGATTCTTCTTGGGCCGACCGGATCCCTCTAGACCATATAAATCAATGTAATTTAGCATCATAATAGGTAGTAGAGAATATAGAAGATATATCGTAAGATTTAGAGGTCCGAAGTGGCTGATTTTGTAATTGGGCATGCATGTAGCAAGCCAGTGAGCCAAATCTTGTAATCCAGATGTTAGTGGTCATTTGTAATCAGTTTTCATGATCTAGTTCATTCGATTCTACATTGCCTCCATCATCTTGTCTTGCTTTCGTTGTGTTTACTCTTGCTGTACAATTTGGATAGATCTCATTGAGGTCCCTCCTAACCGTGACTGCACCATTGCCCTCCATTTTGGATTCTCCAGGCATACCCTTCCTTCGTTTAGGAGCATGACTCTCCTCATCATCATGTATCCTTGCATCACTGATTGTTCTTTGATCGTCCTCAAGGGAGGACTCCTCTTGTCTCATTTTCTCATAGGTGAAGGTGACGCCCATCTCTCTCAACTGGTTCATATATTTGTCTATCCATTCCTTGGAAAAATCATTCACTTGTCTCATAAGCACATTCAAATCCACCACCTCCGATTGTGACCAACTAGGCAAAAAGATAGGCCTATTCACTTCATTTTCAAACTGCGGATGAGTATGATCACTATCATCAACTATCTGATTTGGATTGGAAAAAAGTTAACATTTCCTCATGAAATCAACTGACATTCTGGACCACATCCTCGTCCTTACTACATGTTCATCCATGAGATTAGCCCAATAATCCTCAATGTCAACCTTATGTGTGAATCTTTCTCCCTTGATCTTTACAACACTCTCATGTGGATCAAATCTATCTCTACTCTTGTAAGTTCCAAGGCGATAAAATGCAAGCTCATCAATCATCGAACTAGCTGTAGTGGCAGTGTGGCGTACCTCCAAAGTCTTTCCTATTGCAATAGGGAAAGCTATCTGTGTTTTGTGCTTCTCCTTCTAGATGAAATCAAATTCTAGAAGTTGTCTCACCACTTCAAGTAGGATTATCTTATCAGTTGGATACCTCGGAAGTTTGTAAGGTGCGGATCTGAATCCCTTAATCCGTAGGTATGTGAAGGTGGGAAACTGTATGTACCACGATTCATATTTCTCTATCAATTGGGTTGCCTCCTTGGACAATCGTTTGTGGATCTTGCCCTGCAACATTCTTGTAATGTACATGGTGAAAGCATCGTTCACCCTTCTGTAGTCTTCAATTTTATGCATATTAAGTTGTGGATAACATTCATAACTTCTATATTGTCTTGGTCCATTCCCGACTTTGCCTTTGCATATCAATCCCTTGTATGTGACAAATCTTGCAAGTAGGTACACAAGGTAGGAAGTCATGTTGAATGACCTAGTCTTTTCCACATTCCTCAACTAAAAATCCAGATTGTCACTTATAATCTTGGCCCAGTTGACCACTGTTCCTCTTATACAATCCTGGATAAAATAAAACATCCAACCCTCAAACAAGGCACCCTAAGGCATCCTCATCACTCGATTGAGTAGGAATATCAGGTCAATGTATTCATCTTTAAAATCTGTACACAAATCTTTTAGGTGCCTTAGAATGGTGAGGCCTTGGTTCAATCATCCATTCTTTATTCACAATTGTCATGCATGCATTCGCCTTCATTTTGTAGTTGACTCACTCCTAGGAAGTTTGTAAGGTGCGGATCTGAATCCCTTAATCCGTAGGTATGTGAAGGTGGGAAACTGTATGTACCACGTTCCATATTTCTCTATCAACTGGGTTGCCTCCTTGGACAACCGTTTGTGGATCCCGCCTTGCAACATTCTTGTAATGTACATGGTGAAAGCACCATTCACCCTTCTGTAGTCTTCAATTTTATGCATATGAAGTTGTGGATAACATTTATAATTTCTGTATTGTCTTGGTCCATTCCCAACTTTGCCTTTGCATATCAATCCCTTGTATGTGACAAATCTTGCAAGTAGGTACACAAGGTAGGAAGCCATGCTGAATGACCTAGTCTTTTCCACATTCCTCAACTGAAAATCCAGATTGTCACTTGTAATCTTGGCCCAATTGACCACTGTTCCTCTTATACAATCCTAGATAAAATAAAACATTCAGCCCTCAAACAAGGCACCCTGAGGCATCCCCATCACTCGATTGAGTAGGAATATTAGGTCACTGTATTCATCTTTAAAATCCGTACACATAAATCTTGTAGGTGCCTTAGAATGGTGAGGCCTTGGTTCAATCATCCATTCTTTATTCACAATTGTCATGCACGCATCGGCCTTCATTTTGTATTTGGCTTCATACTCATCCTTGGTTCTTTCTTTCATATCTGCACTCCTGGGAATTACAAATACTTCTGCAATTGCATCCTCGGCGAGATAGGCAAGAGTTACCACTTTGGGTGATCAGATCATCCTGGAAATTGGATCATAATGCCTTGCACACTCCAAAATAAGTTCACTGCGCTGTATGGATTGAGGAAACCAAGCGGTGTGGTATATGCCACTCTTCATGATATTGGTGGAAAGGGGAGAAGGAAGTTGATTCCTCATTCCGAACATTCTCTGTCGCATCCGCTCCACGTCCAAGAATTCCATATTCGTATCCATGATTTTCTTCTATTGGGAGGACAACTGGGATTCCAGATAAAATTCCTCTTGCACTATCTTCAATTGTTCCATCCTCACACCGATTCCTGATTTAGACATGGCACCTGTAGGAAACCCGAAGTCAATATCATGGAAAAACATCTAAATAACCTATTTTCAGAATTGTATAAGTTTTGATTTCTTATGATTTAGTCAAATTTAGGATCAAAAATCAGAAATTCTAACAACATTCACCATGAATTCTGAAAATTTGATAAAAATAAGACCTAAAACCCTCATAAAACCTTTGTTTTCAGACTTGTATAAGGTCTGATTGTAAAAAACTAAGTCTGAAGACTACTCAGTATACTCAGAAATTTGTCAAAAATGGTGTAAAAAGAGTATACCAAAAGTCTGATTTCTCTTGGAAAAGGTGAGCAAAAGGTCAGATTTTAATTCTCAATGTCTGAAGACACCCTTCCAAGGTCAACAATGGCTGCCCAAAAGTCTGAAGATAACCTGCAACAAACATAAATCAGTCAATTTGGAGAGGTTGCAGCTATATGAAGTGTTTCCATTTGATGCACTTTACCTCTCCAAGGTCAAAATGGCTAAGTCTAGGCACAAACAAGTGGCTGGAAATGAAAAAATTAGTCTGAAGACAACCTGCAAGTGGAGCTTCAGACCTACACCATTGCCTACACTAGCAATGGTGTACTAAGAAAAATGCCTCCAAACTCACTAAAAATGGCCCCCAATCAAAATCGCCTAAGTGTGAAGGTAGCTAGAAGTGAAAAATAAGTCTGAAAATGTGATGTTCCAGCCAACAATGATGCTAAGACCACCTTCAACAATGTCGTCAAACTCTAATCTAAGTACAATGGCAGCCCCCAACCATCAATGATGCTCAGCAAAAACAATGAAATTGCCCCACAAAGTGAAGCAACAAGCCACACAAGTAAAATCGTGGCCTCCCAAGGATGGTGCCAACCCCAAAATCTCAGAAAATGTGGCTAAATCAGCCACTCAAATTGCTGTAAATCCCTTTCTAATGACAGAGCCCAGGTCTGATTGGGCAAATAACTTCTTCAAATCTGCAACTTAGCTCACAACAATGGTGTCCAATGGACACTTAGGCAAAAATCGCCCAGCTGGGAACACCAATCAGCCTCCAAAAAGTGTCTTCAGTCAGTCACATCAGCAAGTATAATATTATTATAATGCTGGCAAGCCCTTTAAACTTGTTTTCACCTGAACACTTCACCACACAAGCAATGTGGGATAAAACTTGCCTAGGAAAATCGATTTGCCTTGGAAAAATATTTTAATCATTAAATGATTGCTCCTCGGCATCAAATAATTGTTTTTGATCATTAAATAATTATTGCTAAGGCAAAAACAATTAAATTCAACCACATTTGCATTTAAAATCGTTCAATTTCATTAAATTTTGGCCAATTTGGGAAAATCGCCCCTCTGGATAAAAATCCACATTAAAAATCATTGTAAGTTATCTCAATTGCCCTTTGGGTAAAATCGACCCCCATTTGATACATAAAATCCTCTTCATTTGGCTCATTAAGTCAAAATCCACCTTTTGGGGAAAATTGACCTCCATCTGGATAATTACCCACACCAATTTTGGTCACAAAACACATTTTGGGGAAATTCACGACTCATCAGGATAGTTATCTACACTTAATTCCATTAAACTTGCTCATGAACTGACTTGGGGAAAATCGATCTCCATCAGGATAGTCAATTTCATCTGCATAAAACTTCATACAACATTCCTGGGGAAAATGTGGGCCATCAGGATAATTTGTGACACAATCAAATTTTGGGCCTCTTGGTGGAAAAATGTGGTCCCATCAGGACAGTCGGGGAAAAACGCCCCTCATCAGGAATTTGAATGGGGAAAATCAGGGTCCATCGGAAATTTGCTCAAAAACCTGAAGAAAAATGTCCCCCATCAGGATAATTGACCTCTAGACCTCAATTTAATGGTTTTCCATCGGGAATTTGATGATTTCCACACTCAAAAACATCTGGACATATTAAATTTCATCATTATGCATTAGGACTTAGTCAAATTTGTCTAAATTTGAGCGAGAAAATAGGGATTTCATCGGGATAAAGTTTAATTTTGACTTGAATTACCTCCTAGGAGCGAAAAAACAACTCCTAAAGGACCTCTTGCCGCTTAGGCACAAAAATATCACCGACTTGAACACATTTAAACTCAATTACGCTCAAAAAATTCCAGACTTGGACAAAATTAGGATCACCTAGACATTTAATATCTTATATGCACTCGATCCTACTCAAAATTCAAAACCCTAATAGCACTTACACATGATCATATCAAAACTTGAGACTCAGACACTTGGAAAGCTTAAAACTATTGCCTGATTGCCAAAACCCTAAACTAACAAGACGCGGAAAGCAAGAAAGAGGGGGTCCCCGTTTGCAATGGGGCAATGTGTGAAAAAGTCACAACACTACCCTACAAAAGACTTGACATAATCTATAGGCCATTTGGCCATGAATGCATAGAAGGCTGACTCCTCTTTAGAACACTTCGCCGCATGAGCCTGTTGCTAAAACCCTCCCTGGTTGAACATCTGATCAGCCAATTGCTTTCTACAAAATTTCATGGGACCAAGAAATGAAAACCATGCCTCCAAACATGATGGTCAGTAACGAAGCCATCACTCCCGCAATCCAAAGGCATGGAAAATGAGATCAGCTTCTCAAAAAACTTCATAGTTATGAAAAACCAGGATTTTGCCAATAATCGTGAAAAGCAACAACACCCTCAATTTTGTAAAACAATTGTCAAAAACTTTGTTGAGAAACACCATTCACCCTGGAAACCCTAGGTGCGACCCAAAACAAGCTGCAAGAAACCATGATTTTGTGGAAAAATTGTCAAACTCTAGATGCAATGCTGAAATCACACATGATTTCGGCAAAAACCTTCGTTTTGCGGAAAAAACAGTAAAAACCCACAAACTCAGAAATCTAGAGAAAACCCACGAATTCAGAAATTTGGAGAAAAAGAACCCACAATGATTTTTTTTGGAAAAATATAAGAAAATCCACCAAAACATTGCGTGCCACAAAACGCTAGACATCATGCAACAACAAAGACATGACAAAGAGACCTTTGCATGATATATAATTTTTTTTTTTGCGTTGGAAAAACACCAGCATTGTCGTTGCAAAAAAAAACCCTAGGCAATAGTCGGAGAAGACTTTTGAAAAACAATACTGAAATCCTAGCCGTGGGGGATTAATGGTCAAACCCACAATTTTTATTGTAAAATCATGCAAAAAGTCTAGAGGTCGCACAAAAGAAACCCATCATATTTTCATGGGCGGAAAAAAAAGGCACGGGGAGAAGAAAACACGAGTAGAAGAACCCTTGCATGATAAAAAAATGCATATAACTCGCGAAAAAGACCTAGTCTCGGCAAAAAAACTTGTGCAATTCTGCAAAAAAAACGCATCCAAAGATTGTGTGAAAAAGAGACCACAAATCTGCAACAAGAATGTTGCATGTTTTGCAACAAAAACCTGTGAATCTGGTAATTGGAGAAGCACACAATTTTTCAGACAGGATCTGCCCGTGATTTTACGTGCAAATCTTTGACCTTGTTGAACAAATCTGTGATTTTCCAAATCAAAAACTCTTTTTTGTTTTTATTTCAAAAACTTGTAAAAAAAATCTCCTTAAGCTTGCAAATCAAACCCCCAAATTTTAAAAACTGAAACCCTTGATTTTATTAAAAAATATTGGCCAAAAAAACCTTTTGAAATTTTTTTTAGGTAATGTTGTCACAAAAGTTTGCATCAACTCAGCAACCTTGTGAAACATGGAAACAACCCCAAAGTGTGGGACCTTGCGCAATGGGGTTGAATCTCCAGAGAAGGCCGACTTCCTTCCCAATCCAAGTGCAGGTGTTGAACCAACTCAACACTCCAAATTCTACTCTTAAACCTATCCTAACAGCTTGTAGAGGAAAAGGGAAGAAAGAAATGCTAAAATGAAAGGAGGTGATGCACCAAGATAAGAGATCTTTCTCTCCCCACCCAGAAATGATGAAAGAATCAATTGAATACCCAGGAATTGCACAAACTTCAGTTGCATGAATGGCCCCAAACACATGTATGGAGGTTAGAATTTGCTGAATGTCAAAAGGGGAGAAGGTTTTCCACAAGTCACACCCAAAAACAAGTTAACATGGCATATACGTGAGAGAAAGCCACAAAACATACACTTACAATGGAGGTATCTTTGATGGGCTGGATAAGTGAAGTAGCATCATGACACATTTTAATGCTTTCAACAAAATTGAATTTTTGAGGTGTTTTGGTACCTTGTGAGACTGATGGCTGATTAGCAACTGCATAATTTGGAATCATGTGTAGTTTACTAAATGCTGCTCTGACATAGGGGCAATTCTGACAAACATTTCATGTGTCTTGTCCATTTAGACCTACTCGAATTGTAGAACTTGGATTTTCTTCTTCCAATATTATTTGCTCGAAACTGTCATCTTTATCTACAAATCCATTTTGTGCATTCACTGCAATCATTGCAATCCATGAGACTGTAATCAGGATATGCATTTTTAACGAGTTTCATAGCTCAAATGCCATCGCTGTGCTTAATACCATTTCCACCAATTGCTTTTATTTGAATCTTTCTGAAGTGTTTTTCAACAAGTCCATTTTGTGTACATTCTGCAATCCATGCATTTCATTTGCTGAGATGACATCTCTTTGAGGCATTTTGTCAAAGTGCGCAAGTGCGTTGGCTATGATTCCACATTTTGCAAGAGGTATTGAGAAAACAGGTCTACATGACCATCACAGGTGTTAATGGCATCTTAATAATAATGTCCTAGGGCATCCTCGAGATTGCCATGTAATGTCCCCACTTTAAAATAGGCTTTAATAATAAAATTAAAATACAAAAGAATAAAAATAAAATTAAAATTAAAATAAAAGAATAAAATTAAATATAATTAAAATTTATTAAAGTTAATGAATGGTCAAAAGGCATGAAATGAAAAGTTGTGACTCCCTCAAACATGAGATATAAATGGGAGAAAGAGAACCTCATTTGTGAGAGGGGAGGGAAGAAAGAATGGAGCATGTGAATCAAGGAAGAATCAATGGAAGAAGGAAGGAATGGGAAGTAAATAAGGAAGTGACTCTTCCAAAGGAAGGCATAAATTATGAAAGGTTGTGACTCTTTCAAAGGGCATAATTATGGAAGGTTGTGACTCTTTCAATGGGCATACATGATGAAGGGTTGTGACTCTTTTGAAGGACGGTGATTGTGAAAGGTTGTGACCATTACAAAGGGCAAACATGATGAAGAGGTGTGACCCTTCCTTACATTGGAAGATATAAGGGGAGAAGGTTTCATTTGATGAGGGCATCAAAGCATAGCAGGAGTTCTCATAAAGCAATCAGATCAGACTTGCACCATGGTACTCTAATCTCTTGTGGGCAAATATAAGGTGATTCAAATAGGGAACATTACAAATGGTATCAGAGCATGATTCTGCCAGCCTGAGAGACATTACAAGTGGTATTCGATCAAAGAGCAGAATTAATGACGATTTGTAGTAGACCTAAGATCAGACTTAAGGAGACTTTGTGAGCAGATTTTTAAATGTTTTAATAATCAAATTATTTCAGATTTTCTGAGCAGATTTAGCAGACCTTATGAGTATAGAACATCAAAGTTAATAAGCATATTCTGAAGCAATTTATTTCAGACATTTTCCAGATTTATGGGCAGACATTTTCCAGACTTGTGAGCAGATTTAAGCAGATTTGTGAGCAGATTGTACCAGACCTTCTTGAGCAGAAATTTTGAAGAACATTGAACAGATTTTGAAGGTGTTTTGTTGCAGATCTTAAAGGCAAATATGCAGAGACTTGTATTCCATGGATGGAGGTATGACAGTCCAAAAAGAGACATTCACGACTTTCTAAACCGAGAAGAGGACACAAGAGGGATAAGGGTTTTGAGAATCAACCCTACATGGAAGGGACAACAAACAAATGGAGCTTTGTGGAGGAACAAATCTAGTGGTTATGACACCTTTGCATCTCAAGATCTAGAAACAAATTATCCAGTCAAACTCCATAAGAAAAAATAGTTGGACATTCTTGCCTCTTGCGGGCCAAGTGATGAATCGATTATCCCAATTGATGGAATTGGTCATAGTTGGACATTCCTACCTCTTGTGGGCTAAGTGATGAATTGATTACCCTAAGGGATGGAATTGGTCATAGTTGGACGTTCCTACCTCTTTTAGGTCAAGTGATGAATTGATTTCCCCTAGGCATGGAATTGGTCATAATTGGACATTCCTACTGCTTGTGGGATGTGAGGTGAATGGCCATGATTTGGATGTGACGCGCTCTCGGGCTTAGTTAGGTTGGGTAGTTTTTGTTTCCTATTGAACTAGGCAATGATTGTGTTGTGACGTATTCACACATCGCCCCATTGCAAATGGGGACCTCCTTTTTTTGGCTTTCTAGGTTAGTTGTCTTAGCTTAGCTATTGGTAGTAGTAAGGTCTTTTTCTATTTAGCCTTTGGTTTGAACAAGTGCACTTTATCAGGTGGCTAGGCAATGGTAGAGTTATTTCTCCCTCCTTAGGTTGGAAAGAGGTCAAGTGATGTCAATTTGAGCATAGTAGGTAAGGAAGGTCTGTTGGACAAAATTTGACTATGGGAAAATTTCCTTTGCTCTTCCATGGAATGGGGTGTCAAGTCAAGTGTCAATTTGAGCATGACAAGCAAGGAGGTTTGATGGATGTATACCTAGGATTAAGTCTCATCAATTATGCAAAGTTTCCTTCTTTATCCAATTGATATGATCATGCTTCATTGAGAGGCAGGTTGCAAGGGCAAAATTTGACTAAGTACATGAAAATTTCCGTTGCCCCCTCCTAGGCGTTGAATGCACTTCCTTTGCCTCTCCATAGGAGCGAATTTCTATTGGCCATGTTTAAGAGCGATTTTCTTTGAGTCATTTCCTTTGTTCCTCAATTGGAGCGAAATTCACTTCCATTGCCTAGACATTGGAGTGAATTTCTTCCTTGGCCATCAAAGTGGGAATGATTGCATAACATAAACAATAGATTGAATGGTGGAGTCTTTTAGATAAAGCCTAGTCAACTATGCAAGTGTTTCCTTCGTCATCCAGGTGATTTGATCGTACTTCAGTGAGAGGCAAGTTGCAGAAGCAAAATTTTACTAAGTGTATGAAATTTTCCTTTGCTCCCTCCTAGGAGCAAAATTCTCTTCCTTGGCTCCTTAAGAGCGATCTCCCCTATAGATGTGCATATCAGACCTCCAACACATAAAATAGGAGATCATGTCAAATTGAGAGTATGCAAAGCTTATATATCATGTGTGTTTGATACCTATTTGTTTGTTTTGTAGGAGGTAAAGAAAGAAATCAAAGGAACCAGGTTGGAGGAAGATCGGGACAAGTATCCCAAGGAGGAAATTTCAACATCAAGGTCAAGATACAAGGAAGATGTCTTCAAGAGCATCGGCAAGGTGACTACACAAGAAGCATTCACTTATACAAGAACATGATCCACACATCCAAGGATGTGGATGAAAGAATCAACAACATGAAGGGAATCACAAAGAAAGAATTGGAGTGAAGAAGCAGTTATGACATCAAAGGTTCATTCCAAGGCAATATCAAGATTTAAAACTAAGAGGGAGTCAACATCTACACCTTACACCTTCATGGCTTTCAGCATTGAGATATTCAAGAAGATAGTTTCAGAAGAGTTAATCAGAGTTAGAAGATTAGCTCAAACAACATGATACAATTTGGAAACACGCCTCCATCATCACCACATTGAGCAAGTGACTAACGTTGAGTATCAAGGGATATCGCTTATGATGAGATATGAGATTTGCAAGTGAAGTGCAGATTGAGGTGGCATCCCGGTCACTACTCCACTAATCAAAGGAGGTCCTACATCAGCATGTCTTGATTTGATGAACCAAGCTTACCCATGGGGGCACAAATTCTAATGTACCTACCCCCACTACTTATTGGTCAAACGCTCCAGAAATGACATGTGTCCAAGCATTGTAATCATTTCATCGGCTAGAATAGAGTTTGTTTTAACAAACCCTAATTACGGTTTCATTGTAAAATCTTGGCCATTGATGGGGTTTGATCCTAGCCACTCATTGTAATGAGCTCTCTATATAAAGCTCAAGCTCTTCATTTGTAAAGGTTAATAGTAAATAGAATAGATAATAGTTAGTAGCAGAGTCAATAGTGAATAGTTGATAGATATTATATAGCAAGCAGTTAGAATAGATTAGGAGGAGGAATTGTTGATAAGACTTGTAAATAGAGATACTCTTTTCATTGAAGTTATGGTGAATTGTGTTATTTCAACAAGTCCCATGGTTTCTACTTCTCATTTAATTTCATGTTGATTAGATTGAATGGAGGAACTTGTTGAATGTATTTGTGTGGAATCCATTTAGTCCATACCGCTAGCCTCTTGTTGATTGTTAGTGTGCCTTGCGTGGTCAATTGGAATTATATGACCTTAACTTCAATTGTTATACATCCATTGTTTATGCGTTTACTTGAATGATAATCAATGTTTGATGATAATGATTTGAACATCTTTGAATTGCACCTTAGAAGATCGAATCATTCACTCTTCTCTTACATTCTTAGGAGTAGCTTAGACTCCCTAAACCCTATGCCTTTTGCTCTTTTTTATTCTCCAAGCAAATAGATAGAATCTAAGTTCCAACAATTCAAGTATTCAATGTAAGTCCCCTTGAAGAAACAACAATCACGACGACTAACTGTGCTTATCCACACGTCGTGACCCGGCATATTAGGAACCTTGGAGTTGTCTCAAGTGATCCTTGTGCAAATCTTCAGCATTTGAGAAACTTTGTTCAAGAGAGGATAAGGTACCTTGGTATTTTATTCTGTGTTCGCATGTGCCTAAAAAACACATCAATAGATTGGTTATAGAATAATTAGCTAGTCATTTATGTTTATCATAATCTACTTATTCACTGAATGCTCATTATTTCTTATGTTCATGTGTATACTTCGTGTCTTCATGTGTATGCTTCGTGTTTTTATGTGTATACTTTGTGTTTGGTATGTCTACTCCAAGAATATCTATGATTATTGTAAACATGTTCCTATCATCATGGGATTCCTATTTTTGGTTGATCTAGAATATGAGGATAACAAGACTAGACCAAAAAAAAAGGGGGATACAAAATTATAGATGTGTGTCATGCCTCTAATCCTTTTCTCAATATATGGGAAGTTTGTCCTTGTTTTATCTTGAGGAGATATCCATAGGACCAACCAAAATAGTTCTTATGATTACAATTGATGAGAGAACTTGTCTTAAATGACAAACATTGCACACTTCCAATCATTAGTCGAGATAAACCGTAAATCACATTGAACTCGAAGATAGAGATATGCCCTTGAATGATAATAGAGTTGTGTTGTAGAAGCTAAATATATCACAAAGAGGTTCTAAAGATTAGTGTAGGGATCCTCACATTGGAAAAGATTTGGTTTAAAACTGTCATTGCTTGAGGACAAGCAATTTTGGGAAGGGCGGACTGTAATGTCCCCACTTCGAAATAGGATTTAATAATAAAATTAAAATACAAAAAAATAAAAATAAAATTAAAATTAAAATATAAAAAAATAAAATTAAATATAATTAAAATTTAATTAAGTTAATGAATGGTCAAAAGGCATGAAATGAAAAGTTGTGACTCCTTTAAACATGAGATATAAATGGGAGAAAGAGAACCTCATTTGTGGGAGAGGAGGGAAGAAAGAATGGAGCATGTGAATCAAGGAAGAATCAATGGAAGAAGGAATGGGAAGTAAATAAGGAAGCGACTCTTCCAAAGGAAGGCAGAAATTATGAAAGGTTGCGACTCTTTCAAAGGGCATAATTATGGAAGGTTGTGACTCTTTCAATGGGCATAAAAGATGAAGGGTTGTGACTCTTTTGAAGGGTGGTGATTGTGAAAGGTTGTGACCATTACAAAGGGCAAACATGATGAAGAGGTGTGACCCTCCCTCACATTGGAAGATATAAGGGGAGAAGGTTTCATTTGATGAGGGCATCAAAGCAAAGCAGGAGTTCTTATAAAGCAATCAGATCAGACTTGCACCGTGATACTCTAATCTCTTGTGGGCAAATATAAGGTGATTCAAATAGGGGACATTACAAGCCACCACGTGCATGAAGATCAATCATGGACAATTATTGATTAACTGTATACGCAAAGCACTCAATGTAATTGAAGTATGCACAGCCATCATCTGCTAACAGAGCACAAACAAAGCTTACAGTGTCATGATGTGTTCAGCAGGTGCTTTATTAATTATAAAATATTGAGAGCTTCTTTGCGAAATCCATTTTCTGCGCAAGCTGAGTGTTGGACAAGGATAATAGAATTTATTTTTATCCTCGCCAAATGCATTTGCTTAGAAATTTCTAAAGCCTCCTCAACAAATCTCTTCTGCACATTTTGAGCAATCGTTGCAGTTGATGAGATGGTATGCATTCGAGCTAGGCTAACAAACAGTTCCTATGCCTTGTCTATTCCTCCACATGCCATGCATGTTTGTTGGAGCATTTGAAATAACGAGATCTGACAAAAGTCCTATCAATCATGCTTTGAAGAAAACCCATACTCTGGTTCAAAGTTTCCATTACATGAGATGACATCGCTTTGAGTGTTTTGTTTATGCTTTCATGCTGTATTTGTATTCGATCTACATGCACCATGAAAATACATATTCACAACCACCGCAGGTTTGACTGGCATCTTAATAATAGGTTTAGAGTGTCTTCAAGCAAGCAAGCACAGGCAGTGAGGATGATGATAGAAGTCAAGGGATTCACCTTCACATCTACCGATTGCATTTGCTTCAAAAGTTTCTGAAGCCCTTTTAACATATCCATTTTCTACATGTCATGCAAATCATGCATTCCATGTGGTGACATATCTTTTAAACATTCTGTCAAATATTTCACCAATTACTTTTTCTTGATGATTTCTAAATCCATTTCTACAAATGCTTTGATCATTGCATTTTATTCCTTGAGACGACGTCTTTTTGAGGCATTCGGTCATACAAGTCAGGTGCGCTGTTTATGTTTGCACATTTTGCACGTGCGTCTAGTAGAGTTATCAAACTATAATATTTGACAAAAGTCAACATATAAATACGCTTTGATGCATGTTCATTCCTTATTCCAAAGCTGCGAATGATACTGGGAAAGATCATAGTGCCTGGCTTTAAGTCTGCAAATTGCATTTGCTTGATAGTTTCTAAAACCTCTTCAACAAACTGTGCTGCCCGAGATCTGAAAACATTCAAGGTTTCTAATTTGGTGGAGTCATAAAACAATATGTCAATCTTCATAATGCTCGGCATCGAGTTAGTTACGATAACTAACTATAACTAGCTATTGGGTTCGGTGTTTTGGCAAAGTAGATGAACTTACCGATGATGTATATATTGCTGAAACCAAAGAAACTGGGCTCGAGACTCGGACCCGACTCAACGAGGCCTACTCGTCTCGGGACTCGGAATCGAAACTCGACACAGACTCGGCTGGACTCGGCAAAGTGAAAAACTCAAGAAATTAGAGATTTGTAAAGATTTTGGACCCCAGTCTATGTCTAGCTGAGTCTGGCCGAGTCCAAGCGAGTTTGGACCCCAGACTCGGCCGACTCCGAGTCCGAGCCCACTGGACTCGGCCAGCATGACTCAACTCGGAAATCGCCCAAACTCTGCGATTTTGGGCGATTCTGGTTTCTCTGGCTGAAACTAATAATCCTCCGTGTCAGTGGTTTTATTTCCACTCACAATTCGATGATATCGGCTTTTTTATTTCTTTGTACGATATACCGAAATGACCAATGGTATTTAGAAGCCGCCAACTTCTCAAGGTTTCTATCCCTCGTAAACTTACCAGTAGCAACAAAAAGGCGGAAATATTTTGCCAAATTCTCTTTGGTGTGGAATAAAACTAAGTACGAACCAACTTTTACGTATAGTTTGGCAATTACCATAAAACATCCCATATGGAGTTTAAACGTGCACATTCAAGTGTCTTACTCCTTTTGCTAGTGTTGCATTTTGCTATTAACACGTATCTTTCCATTTGCCATCTACCTTGGCACATTTATGTGAGTGATCAAATTAGATTCAGCATCGATAATGGCAACTTACCATTATTTTGGTGTTTGGAATCACATGAAAATGCAATAAATCCCTCTTTCTTCTGCAGAGTATTAATTTGCTTGATGAGCTTGTCAATCTGAAAATGGAGATCAACACAACTTTTATTTGAGTTGACATTTTGGTGTGAAAATTTGCCAGATCATTAATAATACTATCACAATCACGACTCAGAAATCTTGTTCCACGTAGGCTGAATAAAACCCTTGATTTACTTGTTTCCACAATTTAATCGAGGGGAAGTCAAAGCTTTAATATTTTTCAAACTGGGAGGTGGGCTTATCTGTAAACAAGCCACATTTAGTGTAATACTATCAATACCATCTCCATAAAATGTATTCAATCAACCTTCATAAATTTCGTAAATCAATTGTTTTAGTAAGTCTCGACAAGCTATATCATAGCTTTTGAAGGTCTTATGAAACAATAGAGGTTTTGTTTCAAGATGGAGAAAATTTAGCATTTTGGGATAATTGGAGACCCTTCCAAACCAAGAACTATCCCAGATAATATTTTAGACGCCAAAAGTTAAAAATTTGCTGAGTTTAAAAATGGGTCTAACAGATTCTTGATAGCAACGTGAGAAGTAAAGGGATTCCATTGAATCAATCAACACCCATGCTTGGTTCAGTGTGCCATTGATTTTTGGGTTTGGTGATGGTTTCGTACTGATGGCTATGATAATGTTCATCAAGTCTCCTTCTAAGTGGATCTTTGTTTCCTTACACATTGTGGCTGTCTGAAGACCCAAGACCAGAGCTCGGGCTTGGACCTCATTGTTTATTCCATTATATTTATTTACTTAGGCAATTCAATCAATTACATTTCAGCAGTGGAAGCCCCAAGGCTTTCACCACTTGAGCTGAACCCATTCCAGAAGAAATGAATTAGATTTTGTGGATTAGAAAATATATGTTCTTTTACTTGGAGTCTGTGATCCTGATAGTGTTTCAAACTTTGGTTACTTCTATAAAGCTGTCATTATTAACTGTGAAATTCTGGTTTATGGCCACAGCTGATAACATTATGATAATTTGATTCTCATGCCATCTTGCTACTTTGCTAATCCTCAATTCTATTGTTCAGGACTCGAATTCCTTTTCCAGGGACCCAGCATATTGGCTTGACTTCCTTTTTATGCTGCCAGTTCCTTTCACGTTAACATGCTTTCCCTCTTCCGGCTTACTATCTGTTAGAGCCTGACTTCATACTAGATTTTTACCTCACGGAATTGATGGAGATTTTTTTTGATTCCTATCAGATATAGTTTCAACAAAATCTCCTTTGACATGGTCTTTATTTTCAATTAGACTACTAGGTGCCATTTGAATATTAACATTCTTTCTAGGACTTTATTAGAGTTTCTTCCAATAATCCTTATCTAATTTTCTGATATTTGCTGTTGTCCTTCTGTGGAGTACAGAGAACACACACCATGACGGAATATATAATACAAACTCAAAAAAAATTGTAAACACACACTGAAATTCAATTCGATAGAATGAAAAGGTTAAGAGCAACATAAAGCCTGATAAGGTTTTTCAACTGGACACTCCTTATTTACAGAAAGATTAAAATAAGGTCACAGGACTAAAATGATCTTACCAAACCAAGTCGTGGACTAAAATAGCTAAACAGATAACAAAATTATACAGACAGGAAACAACTTCTTTCATACATAACATTTATTGTAAGCCTTTTTGAGTTACTGCCTAGAATCCCTTAATGAACTCTGAAACCATAAAAGAATATAGGAGAAAACTGAAGCATCTTTTGAATACCACTAGGGGAAGGTTTGACATTATCCAATTATCATGCCTTTGAAAGCAAAATTCAACTCCTTTCAGTCAAATCTAGATTTGCCTAAGCCTGCAAATTTCCATGAATAAATCTCTCCTCTTGCATTTATCTTCACCTAATATATTAACAACATATTCCTGCCCTAATGATCTACCATTGGGTGTAGCAAATAAGTAATGAATTGTCACTTGTTGAGGCATCTTTAATGATGTAGGTATTGATGTCGGGCTAGGAAAACTTATCAACACTCTCATTAGCAAGGTAGAATGAATCTGATTATATCCTTCTGGATACACATGAAAATATTCATTGAAGAAATGAATGATGGGTTGCAAATGCCTGTTTTGTTAGTGCCCCTGCACAAGACAATGGAGGGAGGCTCAAAGGAGCTTCAGTGACCTGGAAACATAGAAGGAATACCTGCCAGAGTTTGGTGATTCAGGTCCGAGGCCTGAAGCTACCACTAGAAATCCTATTCAGGACTCGTGGACAAGGGATTGACATAAGAGAAGAAGTTAGCTAAAAAATTGTATTTTTCTGTGTATTACATTTGACTAATTTTGCAACAAGGAATTATCTCACAAATATTGCAATACACTTTTGTCCAAAGATGTGATCTTTAATCACCTGTTTGCACAAATTGATTATCCATATTTATTAACTTATCTTTTCTACAAGAATGGTTTCCTGATTAAGCAAAGAGATTACTTATCTGAAAAATTTAGTTCAGTTTTAAACTCATACGTTTAGGATAGTTTTGGTCGATTGATACTGTTTCACATGACCAGGGATTATCACACAACTAGAGTCGCTTTTACCAAAAATTATGATAAATGGCCTCTAGTATAAAGTTCACTTGTGAATAAAATCAAATTGCTCTAGAATAGAGATAAAAGACTGCAATTCAGGGTGAAGATCATTTAGGCTTTTCCAACCGTTGCAAACCCACATTTCAATCCTACAGCCTCATCCTTCCCTTGGGGGCATTAAAATAAAATGCTAAAATAGCTAAAGTCTGGCGTATATGCTTATTTTAATTTTTGATTTGTGAGGTTACATTAAAAAATTGTTTTGTTTTGTTCCATTGGTTTTGATATTTGTTGTTATCTGGCTGCTTGTAAATGTGCTATATCCAGATGCATCCGTTTTACTTTGGTTGAATGAATTGTAGTTATATCTTCGAGTAGTGGTTATTAAGCAAATAGCTATTTACTTTTTCTAGCTACAATTTTTATTTTTGACGTGTTTGGAACTTACAAAAAAAATAATTACAGCATATTTTAGAAATTTGAGTCAAGGAACTTTTAAAAAGACCTTTAATAAGTTTATCATTTTCTGCAGGTGCAAGAGTGATTATCAGTGACACTCAGGGAAGGGCTCAGTTAAATGTAAACAAGCAAAGCTATCCAGGTGTTATTAATGGTGATTTGCCTGATAAAGTAGAATTAGAAAAGGTTATGCAGGGATATCCTATACAGCTTGTCAGCTTTAGAGATGAGCCCGACTTCTATCTTGCTGTTCTGAAGGTTGCTTAGGTTGAAAATTCTAGAGCATGAGCTCATATACTTGTTTTTGCCGGGATAATGTTTTTGTCTGAAGGATGGAGAGGCTTTAGGACTTGTTTTATTTCAAAGCTTGAAGTGGATCACATTTTCAGTTGAGCATCAGGCTTTGAACAAACGTTGTGCTTGGTCCATTTGTATTTTTTAATTGAAACTCCTTAATCTGCCCAAAAAAACTTAAAAAGCGGAGAAGGATTGTTGTTTTATCCGTCTTTAAAAATATGTTTAGGAATTACTGTATAAACTAAAATTTTAAAACTTGGACTCGCCACGGACTCGGCAAACCAAAAACTTGGACTCGGACTCGGACTCGGACTCGTGAAAGACTCGGCAAAAAAAAAAACACCTTAGTCTTACAAAAAAACATAAAGAAATTAATGTATTTAGAGAACATAAGAGCCATGATTGAAACATTACACGTCATATGATCTCCAAACACTCAATATTTGAAATTCATCATTCATACTCATAGTTTCAAACTTTAAAATGTATAATAGCAACATAAATTTATAAATGTTTACAAAATTACATAGAATGATAGGTCTAGATCTTGGGGGAGAGAGGAAAGGCTGAGATAGAGAGTGGTAGAGAGAGGGGATAGAGGAAGAGTGATAGGGAGATAGACAGGTCTAAGATTTGGGGCAGATAAAGTGAGTGAGATAGAGAGGGCGAGAGAATGTTAATAGGAGTCTACTGATTACTAAAATTTTTCTAAGTCTGAAAATTAAGAAGATCGTTTAAAACCTAGAATTTGCATTATAATTCCTAGAGATCTGAAACCACTTTCAAACACCCTGCTGATATATACATGAAATATAATTCAAAGTATAAGTGGTCCTTTCTTATACTTAAATGTTATATTTTATGTATATATTATGATGAAGAGAATGAGGCTGACTTGAAAAAAAAAAGATTTAGATAATTTTTTGACGTGTTTTTTGGGTTGCACGAGTCTAGTCAAAAGACTTGCGAGTCCAAGCGAAAGACCACTTGCGCATTGTCAGATTCGCGGGATGCTAGCGCGCTGCACGGACGTCTCCGCACCGCCCCTGTGTCCTCGAAGGTGACAGGTCGATAGAGTTGACAACGTTTCGGCCAGGGTTGTCATGGATAGCCTAAGTGGACAAAAGGACATGATGTCAGATCTTGACCTTCGATGACATGGAGAAAAAACGCTATTTGTCACATTAATTACAAGGGACAATAGTTTTAATATTACATTTTGCCCCCACATTAGCGAGCATGTGCTTGTTGAGGGATGTGACGCTAAAGTAGAGAAAGATATAAAGAAAGAATAGTCCCGATAGGGAGGCAGATTCTCGTTGATCAGACGAGGTTGCCCCCAGCAAGACGATGTTGCCCCCAACAAGACGATGTTGAGGCTTGGTATAGATGTTGCTATTTGGTACTTCTCAAACACACTAGTTGTAGGCTAGCGTGATGGATGATAAGATAAAGGATAAGATACTGTAACAGAAAGAAACCTCGCTTTGGAGGAAATCCCTGGTTACGGAAAGATACGAGATAAGCGGCCGCCATTGGTATAAGATACACCGGTATGGGTAGCAAGATGCGTTATGCTAGATGACCGTACGATAGGGCGAGATGATATGTCGATATAAATAACCATACGATAGGGCGAAATGATATGCCAGTATGGATAGCCATACAATAGGGCGAGATGATATGTCGATATGGATAACCATACGATAGGGCGAAATGATATGCCGGTATGGATAGTCATACGATAGGGCGATGAGATAGATAGATTTTGCCAGCATGGGTAGTGACATGCTAGATAGCCATGCGATTGGGCAAATAAAGATAAATTTTGCCAGCATGGGTAGTGACACGTTAGATAAAATTTGGTAAGTAATAGATTGGCCCCTACCAAGGCAACAAGATAGATATGAGTCGAGAATGGTTTGGCCCTCATGTAGACAATCTTTGGAAAATATCAAGTGGTTTTGCCCCCACCTAGGCAATCTTGGAAAATAAAAAGATCAAGTGGTTTGGCCCCCACCTAGGCAAACATGAAAAAGCAACTCAACAAAGGAAACTGATACAAGAGCTAAAAGATAAAATAGGATTGCCGACCTCTAGAAGAGGGGCAGTGACAAACTCAGGAGAAGTCGGGGCCTTGTCAATCACACAAATAGAAATAGGCAAAGGAGTAGGCATTGAGACAGGCGAAGGAAGGGATGCAGAACATACCTGCAAAGACTTGCGCCGTCGGAACTCCGGGATAGGGCCTTGTTCAAACTTGCGTTTACACGGGATAGGAGTGTCAGGCCTCCTATCAACCGTAGCAGGCCGAAGGACCCCAGGAAAACTCGAATGCTGGAGTGGTGGCGAAGCGGGTGGGGTAGAAAAAGTCTCACTAGGCACCACCTAAGTATGTGCCATGTTAAGGGGTCGGGAAAAGGGAGGCATGTTTGGCAAAGAAGTGATAAGACGTGGCTCCAAAGAAGGAGCAATGAGAACCTGCACCCATTTAGAGGGAGGTTGATCGAAAGCCCCTGAAGCAGTAGGGAGCGAGACTGAAACAGGTGCAAAGATGGGAGCAACCGAGGGAATAGGCTCCGAAACAGTAGCGTTGGATGTTGGAACGACACTAGCGGACTGTAAGGTAGCGTCGTGCTCTCGAGCTCGGGTCCATCGAAAGCGTTTACGCTCACGTGCACGCTAATTCTGGTGGAGGTGAGGACCACCAATCGAAGCCAGAGAGGATTCAGAAGCATCGTGTTCCATAGGAGAGGCCTTCGGGATTGTTTCAAGGATGGGAGAAGGCTGAGCCGAGGAGACACGAGGTGCATCCTAAAGAGGCACCAAATTTACAGCAACGGGTGCTTGACTTCGTTTTGCTTGAGGAGCGGCCAGAGGAGCAGAGGGCACCGACACAGGATGCGACGAAGGGACATGAGAAGAGCGCTTCCCTTTCTCATAATGAGAGGGCCGAGGAATATCGGCCATGATCACGAGCTCGAGGGAGGGTGGGCCGCGTACTTTGACAACACGAATGCCTTTTCCTTGGCTGCGCTGGGCGCAGTTGCCGCAATAGCAGACACCGCTGGAGGCTGTGCGGTCCTAGGTGGACACAGAGGTATATTTGAGGGAGCAAGCTTAGCCTCAACCTCCAATGATGAGGAGACAAGAGGTACTACCCGCTTCAAGACCAAAATCGATGGAGGAGAGGTCGATGCAGGAGGTGGCAACGAAACATTAGGCTGGATAGATGTAGGGGCCGACTCCCTCGTTTTATATTGATAATAAGCGTGGTACATTAAATCGCCACAGGGAAGCATGGGTCCCACCGGAGCAGGCCAAAAGTGGTCCAACGAAAAATCCCCACGGGCAACCAGGGGTTGGTATCCAGTGTCCTGAATGACATGCATCGTGCCCTCAAGGGGAAACTTGAGACATTTGTGCACAACTGAGGGGACTGCTTCCATAGTAATTAGCCAAGGAATGCCAAGCTTAACTTGGAAGAGGTCCGATTCGGGAATGATGACAAACACAGAGGACACCGCCTTAGGTCCTACGAGGATCGTCAAGGTGAGACTGCCCAAGGGGTGGATATAGAACCCATCATGTGTCCTCAAAGTTGCATGACACTCATCATATGTCGGTCTATGCCAACAGTTCACAAAGAGAGTCTCCTCTGTGATAACATCGACTCTGCTAGTTGGGTCAACCATCACACTTGTGACAGTTTGACTATTCAACTTGGCAAGGATGTAAAGAGGAGCAGACTCTCCACAATATGGGGCATCCAGAGGGGTAAATGACAAGGACAAGTCAGATACTTTCCCCTTCTGGGCCGGAGGTGAGCTAATGGGGGTGATGGGGACCATGTTCACATATGGACAATCATTTGAAGAAGAATCCGATGCAGAAATAAAGTTAGCCGAATGCAGATGGAAAGGATCAATATAAATCTACAAGTCGCTGTTGGTCTTATCAACAAACTTGTTTGATTTGTGCCTCCGTGCATCTACCTTGATTGCACCACTGTCGATGTGGTCTTGGACAACATGTCGAAGACGATAACATCGCTCAGTGTCGTGACCAGGCACACGATGGTAATGACAAAACTTCGAACCATCATACCAACATGGATAAGGCCGACTATCAGACAACAATTTTATTTTCGGAAGGGTAATAAGGTTGTCTTTCAACAACTGCTGCATTATGCTCAAGTAGGAGTCATTCAGCTTAGTGAAGACTGTATTTTGTTGCAGGGCTTGCGCAGTAGCCATCGAAGGAATAGCCACAACATTAGCAACGACCTTATTCTTCCGGGACCCATCCGTGGTCGTACCTGCAAAGGACCCACCGCGAGGGTTCGAAGAAGTATCTTCGAACTGTGATAGTTTGCTGGTAATCAGTGAGAGTAGAGCACATGTTAGCAAAATTCTGATATCGGTTAAGAGATAGTTTCTCCCTCAATGCCGACTACAAATTGTCGATAAACTTCCTCTGCAGATCACTACCTGGCAGGTAAAAGGGGATCTTGGTCGAGATAGCTTGATATCTTGAAATAAAATCAGTGATCTTTTCATTGGGCTTCTGTTTACAATGAACAAGGTCAGTGATAGTGACTCTGCTACAAATGTTCGCCTGAAACTGTTTAAGGAAAAGATCTATAAGCTGATCAAAGGTACAAATATAGTGGTCAGGTAAGGAGCTGTACCATTCTAATGCTGTCTCCTTGAGGGAACACGAGAATAGTTTCAGTAAGATGAAATCTAGATTATGGTAGTCACTACACATAGTCATGAAGGAATCTATATGTACGTTCGGGTCCCCATCACCATTGAATCTATCAAATTTCAAGGACTCAACAATAGTTGGAAGGATAGTATTCAGGATGGTAATGTCAAGGGGACTCTTCCTGTAATACATAGGCACACATGACTGACCAAAGGCAGAGGCTAAGTTCATCAGTTGCAACTGCAACTGTCCCATGTTTTGTAAGATTGTATTTAGGACAGGTTTAGAAGGCGGAGGAGGTGGATGTGGGCCAGATCCGCCACCACCTCCACCAGAACCTCCAGAAGGACCAGTGCTACCAGCAGATGTAGTGCTAGCGCTGATTACTGATACATGAACATCAATTACTGATACATGAACATCAACGAAGGTCGAGCTACTACCCATGCCTGTGTAGCCCAAAGGAGTGAGTGAAGCACTAACACTAGGTATGGTGGAGTCCACCATGTGCGCGCCCAGACCCAGAATGCTAACACTAACTTGGGAACTAAAAGGATCATACTGATTGTCCGCAAGGGGTGCATCTGCTAGGGGCACATGGTTTTTAACAATCATGGACAAAGCCCTCAACATCTCCAGGCGTGTCTTGTCGGAGATTAACATGTCTCTCAAGGTACCTACGACATTCCCAACCCAGGGAAGGACATTCTCTTTGTTCAAGAAACACTCAATCTCTCAGATTCTGCTCCAACATATTGATCTTTTCAAAGTCCACAGTGACCACAAAATCATGATCGATCACAGGAGGGGAAGACGGGGTAGAACTCCCAAAAGCGTTAGGTTGCGAATTAGAAGGAGAAAGCCCCTCAGTCCGAATAGATTTCAGACTCTGAGAGGTCAAGAACTCATTGGGATTGGATGACTGCCCACCCTACATGGTGCCGGGTAGAGGAGGACTGTAACGATCAAGGGGAAAACTCCGACTGGACGACCTCCTGACTACGACTCTTGTTGCGGTCTGGGTCGTAAAGCTCATAGACAAGCCGCACGACGTTCAGGACCACACTATAGGGACATCGAATGATAGAGTTGGTTTTAAATGAAAAACAAAAAAGTGCAAAAATTTAAACTAAATGTGAATGAAAATTTTGTTGTTTTTTATTTTCCGCTTTTTTTTTAGATTGTTTTCAGATTTTTAAACTTTGGAAAATTTAAAAGATCAAGTGCATCTGAATGAAATACAAAGCAAGTAATGCAAAGATAACCCTGTATCATGTCAGGTTCACCAAAATGTAATGGGGGAATTTGTCACCTCAAGGATGACAAATCCTCAAGGACAAATTGTCTTTCCAATTACCTCTGCGAATTGGCGCTAAGATGAGCAACGGGATAACAGAATCAGGTAGGAAGGGTCAGACACCCAAGAGACGTCTCTGGACGACTCTGCGGAACCTCGGTCCTTGGGATGAGCGCGCGGAACTGGGACTCCAACGCGACGCGATGTCGTCTTGTACGAACAAAGCGTAGAGTCTGAGCAGAAAGCTCTGGACATGTTGATAAAACTTATAAAACAACTAAATGATATTGTAACTTATGCAAAACGTAGATTACGAAACAAGATAAAGAGAATACTAAAGAGTAAGGAAATCTCACAACGGGTCCATGCTATGGAAGCCTCTCACAAGATAATCTCCTCTTCACGAAGCCATGCCTACACACATGCAAGAGAGAAAATGTTGGTGGTTGTGTTTTGGAGCCTGCCTAAGTCAGACTCCCGTTTTGGTGTTTCCACCTCCATGAACAATCCAAGAAAGCCACGAGAAAGATAAGTGATAAAGAGAATAACAATGTAGCGTGAAATTGGAAATAAAAGTGATAAATATGCAAGAGAAAGGATTAAGATAACTCCCCTATCACGAATGAAGATTGGAATGCTTGGAAATACTTGGAATGGTGTGCTCAGAATGCTTGGTAATGCTGCAACAATGGTGGTGTTGATAGTATGTTGTCCAAAGTGGTCTCCAAAAGCTCAACCTACAAGAAGATTGCCAAATTTGCCAAAGAATCCCTTCCAAATGCCTCCAAAATGAAAGATAAAGGCCTAGGAAGGAATTTAGGCATCTGTGGGCGCATTCAGAGGCATTATGATTCCTTTTGGGCGCAGGCGTAACGCTCAAACGACCACCTATGCACTGTCAGATTTGCGAGATGCTAGCGCGTTGCACGAACGTCTCCACGCCGCCCCTGTGTCCTCGTAGGTGATAGGTCGACATAGTTGACAACGCTTCGGCTAGGGCTGACATGGATAGCCTAAGTGGACAAAAGGACATGATGGCGGATCTTGACCTCCGATGACATGGAGAAAAAGCGCCATTTGTCACATTAATTACAAGGGACAATATTTTTGATATTACAAAGATAGATATATAGAGGAGAGAGGGAGTTAATGAGAGATGGAGAGATGGATGAAGAAATCTGGAGATAGAGATAGAGAGGCAAAGAGATATATATACAAAGGTTGAGGAAGAGGGAGAGGGACAAGGAGAGTGAGAGAGATGGATGGATAGGAGGTGGCATGTCTAGAGATGGGAAAAGAGGAAGATGGAGGTAGAGGTGAAAAAAGAGAGAAGAAGAGGGAGACAAATACATATAGAGAGAGGTAGAGGGAGAGATAAAGATAGAGAGATATATGAAGATAACGAGGGAGAGGGAGATCTAGAAAGATATAGATGGTGAAAGAGTGATAGAGATATAAGGAGATATATAAAGGGGGGACATAGATAGATATGCAAAGAGAAATATAGATAGATAAATAGAGATTGAGAAGAGAGGGAAATAGGGGAGATAGAGAGTAGAGAGAGAGAGAGGGAGATAGATATATGGGAATAAAAAGGGAGAGAGGTAGATATAGAGAGAGATGGGGAGGATAGGGAGGGAGCAAGAGAGGGGCGAGAGGGAGAGAAATAGGTAGAGAGAGAGATGGAGTGAATATAAGAGGCGGTAGAGATAATGATATAGAGATAGAGGGAAGAAGTGCTAGAGGCAAGTTGTGATGTCCCTAGTTAGTTGCGTTGGCTAGCCCTTATAATTTGTTAATATTTTTCTAGTAAATAAAGTCTAAATAGACTATAAAATTGAAAATTATAATAAATGAAATTACTGATAATTTTGTGCAAGGCTGACTTGGTGGTACTTTATATATATACGTGCTTCTTGTTCAATGAGGAGGGCATTATGAAAATTGGGATTTTATCTCTACATTAAACAAATGCAATCTACTCTCTTAGATGCAAACCTAAGAGGCTGCTGCAGTGGGATAAAAACCCTGCTACATCTATGCTTTTAATCTTTTGTGAATGCCCTACAAATGTCTTTTGAGGCATCACACTCAGGGTTCCGTTGATGTGTTGTTTAGGCACATGCGAACACAAAATAAAATACCCAAAAGTATCTTATCCTCTCTTGAACAAAATCTCTCAAATGCTATGCTTCGCAATCAAATGAGACAACTCCAAGGTTCCAAAGGTCGGGTCACAACGTGTGGATAAGCACAGTTGGTTGTTGTGATTGGTGTTTCTTCAAGGGGTCTTACATTATATATGAATGTTTGAATTGCTGGAACTTAGATTCTATCTACTTGCTTGGAGAATAAAAAACAAACAAAAGAAATGGATTTAGGAAGACTTCGCTACTCCTAAGAATGCAATAGACAATGGACAACCTTTGGTGAAATTCCACTAAGCCTTGCTTTAACATGCAAAGCAACAACTCCACAAAGCTTAGTGCGATCTTCTAAGGAAGGTAAAAATGATGTTCAAATCACAAGCAAGACGAAGGGTCTAGAAATTCATTTTAGAGTGTTAGCACATCTAAAGCAAGAGGGTAAGATGGAAGACTATGCAATAGAATTTTAGAGGCTAGCAGTAATTTTAGAGGAAAGCAAGGAATCATGCCAACCGAATCATAAGTATTTGGGAAAAGGTCAAATACATTGTATTGAGGTGATCTTTGATGAATAAAGAAAAGAAGCAACATGGGAAGATGTGGAAACCAAACATCCAAATATGAAGTTGCTTTAGACCAAGAAACATTTGGGACGAGTGGACTGTGATGTCCTCGGTTAATTGTGTCGGCTGGACTCTATATTTTGTTAATATTTTGCTAATAAATAAAGTCTAAATCAGAGAAAAGGGAATCGCCAGAAATCGCCAAGTTTGGGTGATTTCCGAGTCGAGTTAGCCTTGGCGAGTCTAGGGGGCTCAGACTTGAACTTAGCCAGTCTGGGGCCCAAAATCGCCCAAACTCAGACTCGACGATTTTGGCTGAGTTTGGCAAGTCCCGACTCCCAAACTTGGTCGACGACATGTAATACAAAAGCTGAGGCGGAGACATAATCCATCTTTAGTGACAACGACATTGATTGGGTCGACCAGGCCGATACAAAAGCTGAGGCTGTAACCATGGCAGAGGAGGAGCAAAGAGCACGAGCAAAGACAACAGAGCCAGAGGCAGACAATGACACATATATTCATATACCTGATGTTGGCGAGGGTGGCATGGTGTCATGGGGATAGGCTATAGCTGTCGAATCATCCAAGACCTACCTTAGATGCTTTCATAGGGGGGATGCAAGCTCCTTTGAGCCATAGGCTTGTAGTTGTTTTTAGTTTTGATATTTGTATGGAACATTTGATCATATGATGACATGGATTTTTTATTCCATGAGTTTTATAATATTGTATACATTTGACAATATTTATATATCTATGTTTGTTATTTCCTTTAGCTACAATTTGCGTTTATGCTTATGTGATTGATGTATACTTGTGTATGTAATCAAGTTAGCTTCTATTTGATGATGTTATTGAGACATCACACTCAGGGTTTTAGCAAGGAGTTTGACACCAGACAAGAAGGGACACAGACAGACAAGGGAATTTCGATTGCAGTGTCAAGAACCTACTTTATTAGTCGGAATTGTAAGGATGGCTATCACACCAATATGTTTACTGTTCAAATCTGAGTTGTCATATGTATTCGACTTTTCAATGCATTAGGATGATTTATCTGCAAACATTATGGAAGTGTGCTAAACTAATATGATAATTATGAGGTGCTTTATATTGTGAATTCCAATATATCTATAAGAATAAAGTACATGAAGATTCTGCATTTAATGTTTTGTTTATCATGAGAACTTTATTCCAAGATTGGAAACATTCAATTCTTACTACTTGTTGAGAATTTGCAAACTTTATAAGCTGGTGTATTTCACAAGTAATAAAGAGGAGGGGGAGGGAGACATAGAGAGGGGAGAGATAGAGAGACACAAAGAGTTAGTGTATGTAAGAGAGAGATATAGAGATAGGGAGGGAGAAATGGGGAGTGTGTGTGAGTGAGAGAGATATAGAGATAGAGATAGAGAGGAAGAGAGATATATAGATAGATAGAGAGGGATTGAGTGAGAGGGAGAGAAATAGAGAGGATGAAGAAGTAGCGAAATATAGAAAGGGGGAATGAAAGGGAGAGGGAGAGGGAGAGGGAAAGGGAAGATGAATGATAGGAATAAAAACATAGAGAGATAGCGAGATGGATATAGTGGGAAAGATAGAGGGAGTAGAAATAGAGATGCAAGGAGATGTAAGGAGATAGATATAGGGGAGAGAGAGGAAGCTGGAGATGAGGAGAGAGAGAGATAAATAAATTATTCTATTATATAACTTGAAAGAAGAATTAAAAATATAATTATTATAAAATAATTAAAATTGTAATAATATGATAAGAAAAAGATGGATGGCTTTTTGGATGTTGGGTGTCTAGAGTAGGCCGCAACCTGCATGAGGCCTTAGACACTACTGCATGCGCCCTTTTGTGCCGAGTTGGTGTTCATTTCTCTGTGTTGAGTGTGGGAGTGGGGTTTTCAAGGAATCGGGGAGGAATTTGGAGGTGGTTGGTTGAGGCTTGGATTGGTCTTTTTTCTCATGTTTTCTCTTTGGATGGTGGTTGTAGTAACTTTTGTCTGCATGTTTTGGCTCTTTCTTCTTAGTCTTTTGTGACGTGAGCTTTGGAGTCTCTGTGTGATTCCCAATATTGGGATTGGTGGAAGTTTTCTCCCCTGATTACGATGTCAAGGAAGACATCTGGAGTTCAATCTCCCATGGATTTTCGGGCAACGGTTGGGGTTTCTCCCCCAAATCGATCGACAAGAATTTTTGATAATAGCCTATTCACCAAGGATGCAGTTGATGGAGTTTTTTATGCCTAGAGGGGGTTCTCGAATCTTGAAGGTTAATGGTTGTTTAGAGAAGTTTAAGCAGAGAACCGTTTTGGTGATTTAGCTAGAGTCCATTGTAGAGGACATTGAATATTTGTCGAAGCATGCCTTGCTTCGCAAATTTATGTCAATGAGGGTTTCACTTCAATTTGTGGAGTTGTGGTCGCAGAGGACTTGGTCTCCCGAGGGGGAAATGGACATTATGCTGCTGGCAAACTACTTCATGGTGGTTTTCAATTGCATGGCATATCGAAATAAAGTTTTTGAGGGTGGACCTTACTTCCACAACCAGGTTGGTTTATTTATGAAACCTTGGCATGCGGGTTTCAATCCTTTGGAGGAGCTACCAAACCACTTTCCTGTATGGGTGCGTCTCCATCGATTTCCTATTGAATGATAACACAATGATATCTTGCATAATGTGGTTGCACTGTTGGGGAAACCAGTGGGCTCTTCTCAACAAACGCGAGACAGAAAGGTAATGAATTTTGCTCACATTTGTGTTGAAATAGATTTAAGTAACCCTCTTCTAGATTCTTTGGAAATTTAGGTGGGTTCATATTCTTGGGTTCAACAGTTAGATTATGAAACATTGCCATTTCGTTGCCGTCTCTGTCATGAATATGGGCATCTACAGAGAAGATGCCCAAGGTCTAAATTGTCGGAGTCTTAGTCAACTCAACCCCCTCACAACCTTTCAAGGGTTGACAAAAGAAAAGCTCCCATTCCTAGTGAGGCTACAGGTGGTGAGAGATTTATTCTAGCTAAAGCTCGCAATAGGAGTGGAGTTCAGAAGAGAACTTTTAAGGAAAGACAGGAGGAAGATACCTTTAACCGTTTTGAGGTTTTGGATGACCTCAGTCAACAAGAGGTGAATCCTAGTTTGTTGGTTCTGGATCAGGGTGCACTGGAAGTGGTTCAGAAAGGCATTGTCACAGATTGTATGCAGACTTTGTAGGTTGAGGGTGCCTTGCAAATGGATACAAATCTTAGTTTGGTGGCATTTGGGGGATCTAAGTCTATTGTTAATGTGACATTGGGGGAGGGAGAAACAATTAATCCTATTGGGAAATCAGTTCATGATTCGGCAAAAGGAGGCAAGGCCTCCCCTGCATTGGGTATTCTTCAAAAAGAACAGAAGAAAGGGACTATGGAGAAATCTTCCAAGGTTAGAAGAAAGAAAGATTTAGTGAAAATCAAGCTGATGGGGGAGACTATGGTGGAGTCAGGTTCATTTAAAACTCTTGACTCCCACTTCTCTAATCCTTTGAAATGATCATTCTCTCTTGGAATTTAATGGGCCTGAGTAGTGGCCCTAGACAAAAAGTTGTTTGCGATTTGGTGAGAATTCACTCTCCTGATGTTCTTCTCTTACAAGAGGCTAAGTTGTCTGTTGAGAGCACGACTGGCTTGTTACCTAAGTTGTGGGGTAGGGGTGATTTTCAGTGTATTGGTGCTCATGGTATTGTTGGGGGTGTGGCGTGCTTATTGAATCCTTTGAGGATTCGCCCTCTCTGGTGGATGTCTTCTAACTCTTCCATTTCTATGATTTCTTCAAGCATTGAGATTGGGGGGACTATCCTTCTCTCTAATATTTATGCTCCTATTGACTTTCTGGGCAAGCAACTCTTGTGGTCCCATATAAGGTTTATCCGGATTATGGTGCCTTATCACCCATGGATTATGGTCTGTGATTTTAATGCCATTACTGAGTTGGCTAAGAAACGGGGTGGTATAGCAAGATTGGAACCTTCTGCTTTCTTGTTGGGACAACATATCAGCCTTGAACCTTTTGAATATCAAGCTTAGCAATGGTCAGTTTACCTGGAACAATCGAAGAATTAGGGGGAATTGTATTGCAGAGAGACTTGACCTCTTTTTGGTATCCTGTTTCTGGGTTGGTGGTGGGTGGTCTACTTGCTCGAAGATTTTGGACTGGTGGGGTTTGGATCATTGGCCTATTAAGTTAGTGGTTTCTTCTGCTTGGGTGGCTTGTTCTCCTTCATTCAAGTTCCAGCTTATGTGGTTGTGCGATCCCTCTTTGTAGGGTTGTGTTGCAGTTTGGTGGAGGAATGGTAGACTCGCTTATGGCACTGTTTTGTATACTTTTGCCAAACTGCTGCAATATTTAAATATCAGCTTAAATGCTAGAATCGACAGTGTTTTGGAAACATTTTTCATGACAAAGCTGCTGCTCAATCTGAGTTAGATGACATAACCAGGGAAATTAGGGAGAGTTGTTTGTCGGAGGCCTTGCTTCGGGAAGAGGCTAATGCCTTGAAAGTCTTGGAAGAATGTGAATTGCGTGAGGAAATTTACTGGAAACAAAAGGCTCGAGTTGAGTGGCTTCAAGAAGGGGATAAAAATATGGATTTTTTCTTCAATTCAGTGAAAGAAAGGAGGCATGGTAATTATATTCCAATTCTCGTGAATGATAGGGAGAGCAACTTTATTTCTTACAGGATATGTCTAGAGAAGCTGTGCGGTATTTTGCTACTCTTTTTAGGGAGGACACTCAGGAGGGCTTAGTTGAGGAAGTTCAGGTTCTTTCTTGTATTCCTCAACTAGATACTAGATAAATGAATGAACATTTAATGAGAAATATTTCAATTGAGGAATTGGAGGAGGTTGTTTTCCATATGAAGAAAGGAAAAGCTTAGGGTCTTGACGGGTTTCTGATTGAATTCTTTCAGGAATTCTGGGATATTATTAATTTTAATTTATTAGAGGTGGTCTAGGAATCTTAGAGAAACAAACAGATGCTTCGTGCATTGAATTCCTCTTTTCCCTCCCTCATTCCAAAATATGACGGGACGGATCGGTTAAGTCAGTTTCGTCCCATTGCCCTATGTAATATGATTTTTAAGATTATCTCTAAGCTGATAGCTGATAGGTTGAAGAAATAACTTAATTGGCTTATCTCTGAGGAGCAAGGTGGCTTTGTGGTGGATCAACAAATTTTGGATGGAGTGGTTATTGCTATGAAGACCATCCACTCTATGACAACTTCATAAGCTAAGGCAATGTTCATTAAGTTTGATATGGCAAAGGCTTATGATAGAGTTCGGTGGTCCTTTCTTCAGAATATTCTTGGAGCTTTTGGATTTGTTGAGGAATGGATTCAGTGGGTTATATGTTGTGTTACTTCTACCTCCTCCTCTGTTTTAATCAATGGTGAGCACATAGAGCTTTTTGGAGCTTCTCACGGTCTTCAGCAAGGGGACCCTCTTTCCCCTTATCTTTTTCTTCTTATTGTTGAAGGGTTGGGGAGATTGATGAAAAGTAATGTTGAGTTGGGGATTATCCATGGGTGGAGGCGGGGAAATGGGTTGCCTCCGCGGTCCCACCTGCAATTTGTGGATGATATTGCCTTGATGGGTATGGCTACGATAAGGGAAGCTACCAATTTGCGTAGGGCCTTGGATGTTTATCTTTCTGCTTCTGGTCAATTGATTAATGAAGATAAGTCCTCCATTTTCTTTTTCAATACACCGGGACCTATTCAACAAAGAATTTCTCATATCATGAGGTTTTAGATTAGCTCTCTTCCTTTGACTTATCTTGGTATTCCAATCTCTTTTGGTAAGCTTCCTAGAGAGTCTTGGTAGTATATTCTGGGCGAATTCCAAGCGAGGGTTAACCATTGGACCCATAGATGGCTATCCTTTGTTGGGAGTGTTCAGTCACTTAAATTAGTGGTTTAGGATCTTGCCCTCTACAGGTGTATGCTTCAGGTGGCTTTGATGGGCTTTGTTAAGGAATTGGATTCTTTGGCAAGGCAATTCTTATGGGCGGGCAACTTGTCTTTCTCTAAATGGAGCCTAGTCATATGGGATATTGTGTGTTCCCCAAAACAATTTGGTGTTCTTGGTTTGAGGTAGTCATCATCATCTGGGATGGCGTTGGCTGCAAAACTTTATTGGAGGTGGTGTGTGGAACAAGATCAACTATGGGCTAGGATTCTGCTGCATAAGTATCTTCATGGGATTCCAAAGGAGGAGGCTCCCTGCTATCCTCTGGTGGGAAGTAGATCTGTGATTTGGGGAACTCTCAAGAAAGGGGTTGCTTTGATTAAGGAAGGATTATTCTGGATATGTAGGAAGGGGATAAAGCCTCTCTTTTGGTTAGACTCTTGGGATGGTTTTTCACCCATTGTCTCTCAGTTTCCTAACTTATTGGCTCTTTGCCAGCGCTTCCTTGAGGCTGGGTGGTCAAGGGTGAGTAATTTTAAATCTTTCCATCCTCGTGGGAAGTTGGAGGTCGCTATCTAGAAGACTCCGCATGAATGCCTGGTGGTTGGTTTGGAGGAGGACTGTGCAAAGATTCATAGTATTTTATCGGGTAGACTTTGTAGCACCCTCAAGGATAAGGATAGTCTTGCTTGGTGTCTGAATCCTAAGGGTGTTTTTCACAGGGGCTAGTGGATACCAAGAATTGTTGGCTCGTAGGATAAATGGGGAGGAGGTCCATTGGTGGAAGTATGTGTGGAATAATCTCTCTTGGCCGAAGTGTAACTTCTTTGTGTGGACTTTGGCCTGGAATAACTGTTTGACTTGGGACAATATTTAGAAGTGTGGTTTTCATGGCCCTTCCATATGTGTTTTGTGTGGTGTTGGTGTAGAAGATTCTTCACACTTGTTCTTTAGATGTACCTTCTCTTTGCAGCTTTGGCACTTTTGGTGGGGTGTTTGGAAACACCTTTGTGTTCATGCTTTGTCCCTGGTGGAATTCTAGAGTAATTTGGGTAAGCCTCCTACTTTGACACGTTTTCTCCAAATTGTTTGGTGCATTGGACCTACCTTTATTCTTTAGCAGATTTGGTTGGAGCAGAATCGTAGGATTTTTTGAGGGGAAAGGCTATTGGTCCAACAAGTTTGGCATAGAATTTTGGGAATGATCTAGGAGACAATGTAAGCTAAATGTGAGGTGATGTTTCGGCTTGATAGAGGGGATGCTGAAATTACGGATAGAATGGGTATTCAAGAGTTGTCTCCTGCCTCTACTTGTGTCAGAAGGGGTAGACATGCAAGAAAGAAGGTTCAAATGATGGGTAGATGGATACCTCCTCCTGAGGATATCTTAAAGATTAACATTGATGGTTCCTCTCGTGGTAATCCTGGACCAGCTGGGATTGGTGGTGTGGGTAGAGATTGTTTGGGTGAGGTTGTGTTCTTCTTTTCTATTTATAAAGGGTGGCAGGCTAATAATTTTATGGAGGGGTTAGCAATTCATTACGCTCTGGAGTGTGCTTATGCTCTTGGTTGACGTAAGGTTATATGTGAATCTGACTCTCAGGTATTTTGAACTTGTTGATTGAATGGAAGGTGAAGGATGTTAACTAGCAGCTGGCTTTGGTTGTCCAACAGATTTTGCAGATTAGCTCTAGGATGGAGAAGGTGTCCTTTGTCCACATTCCAATTGAGTGGAATAGGGCTACTGATTGTTTGGCTAAATGGGCTTCGAAACATGTTGATGTTTGGAGGATAGAGGAGTGGGGGCATCTCCCCCCTGATTATTGTTTGAATTTGAGGAAGATCTTCACTGAGGATATGGATGGTTGTGGAGTTGGCTGAATTTTGCTCTTGTTTTGGGTTGTTCTTGAGGTTTTATCTCGTAGCCCTTGGTTTCGTGATTTATTTGTAATCTTTGGTTCTGGATTTCAATAAAGTTTTTAACCCTTTATTTCAAAAATTGTATTAAGACAAATAATTAAACATTAAATTAATTATAATAACATTAATTTTTATTAGTCATTTCATACAAAGACATAAGTAATTAAAATAAAAATAAAATTTAAATCAAAATTAAAAATTGAAATAGAATAAAGTAAATGAAAATGCAAGATCTCAAAATTTAAATAATAATGTAAAAAGTAAATAAATAAAAAACTTACCAAGTTAATAAGTAATTGAATTTTAAAAGTAAAATTAATTTTTAATTTATTAGAATTGAAATATTAATAAAATATGTACCTAATAAATATAACTAATATATTATAAACAATATTAACATTAATTGAAAGATATACTCATATTGACAAAACATAATTATTATAAAATTGTACACACACACACAAACACACACACAAGAAAAATATCTTTTTTTTTAGATGACAAATTTGAAATCATATTACATTTTTTTTTTACTTAAATAGTTGGAGTTCTATTCGAGCCCCACTCTAGGAACATACAATTTCAAAGTTAAATAAGACATATTATAAAAAATAAAATAAAATAAAATAAAATTTAGTTAGTCTATTAAATCCGAATTAACTAATAATGTTCATTAATGCAATTAGAACAATAAAAAATAAAATAAAATCAAAACACATAATAAAAATATTATACAATAATTTAAAGAAAAGTAAAAAAACTACAAATAATTCAAAATTATAATAAATATTTAAAATAAATCAATTATATAATTACTTATAAATGTCTTATATCATATTAAAATTTTATATTAAAAATTAACCCATAAATTTAATTGTAAATATAAATTATCCTATAAATTTTAAATTAATATATATGTGGAAATCTGAAATTGGGAATGGCAAAGAGGATGAAGGAGCTAGGGTTTCGCAGGTCTCAAGGTCTTCGATGCTTGGTCGAGGGCATAGCTCGTGGCCTTTCAATTGGAGATATGGAGGCCGAATCCAGAATCGGGCATGGCAACCACCGAAACAAGCATGTAAGGCTTCGACAAACTCTTTCGGCAGTGTGATTAATCATGTAGCTGATAAATCAACTCAGTAGGAAGCGGCCACAAGGAACAGATGGGGCTTTGTAGATCTGCGAGCAAATGGACCTTTTGACTTTCGAAAAATAGAGAAGAAGTTTTGAAGGCCGAAACCACAAGGCGATGCTCAACAACATGAGAAGATAAGCCCTAATGTTGAACATACTTCAATGATCTCTTTAATGATTGATGGCCAAGCCTGGAATGACTCGGTAAGATACTTAAAGGAGAAGACTTTTTTTATGAAATGAACCCTTGCTGACTTTTAGAAGGGTGAGGAATTGGTGCAATGAACAATGGGGTGAAGCAATCACTCTGAAAACTTTACCTAATGGTTTTTATCTAGTTATTTATCTGAGCTCTAAAGTTAAGGAATAGATTTTCAACAGTGGCCCCTTTTTAATGGGTGGTAAAGGGTTCTATTCAAGGATTGGACTCCAAATTTTAACCCAAAAGAAGAAATCATAATGGAGGTACCGCTCTGGATACGGTTATATAATTTACCCCATGAATAATGGAATGCTAAAACCCTAAAGTTGATTGGAAATAATTTAGGAACATTTGTTAAGGCGGATGAGGCCATAACAAACATGGACTATAGAATGCATGCCTATATTTGCATTCTTTGGTAGGCAAAACACCCTCTTCCAAAAGCGGTGGATCTAAAAATAAGGGGGGGGGGGTATTTGGAAACAACTGATTGAAGTTGAGAAGATGATAAAATTGTGCAAGGCTTGTAAAGGGTTTGGACATCTAGCAGGTGAGTGTTTGAGGCAAGATAAAGGAAAGAGCCTTGATCAAGATGCTCTAACAAAAGTATTTCTTTCAAAGGAAAGTAACTTCATAGCCGAAGATCACGATTTTTTGGAGGTGATGTCAAAAAAATGGGAACAATCCTTTGGGGAAGACTGTGGTACAAGAGAACTTATTCAACAAGAAAATCATGGATTTGAGGATGAATAATAGGACCATATTGTTTGTCTCAATGTCTTGTGTTTATGCAAGTTCCATGTATTCAATAAAGACCCCACCATGTAAACCAATGTCACTGATTAGGTAACTTGATAAGCCAATTGGGACAATGTGGTCAATAGGGGTAGTAGGATGTTTTTTTTTTTATGTTTGATAGGTTCTTAGGATTTCTTAGGGGTGTTTGGTTGATCCAAGTTGTGTGGATCCAAAACTTGTAGTGTTTGACAACTTTTATGCAAAAATGCAACTTTTGAGAGAAAAAGTGCGGTTGATGTAAGCCTTTCAACGGCTCCAACCTCTTCCAAATTTGGTTGGTAACCGTTGGAGAGGTATATAAGCCTTGTGGACATTATTCCCAAGGAGAGAGTTGTTGTGGTTTGAAGTTTGAATGCAATTAAATACTAAAAATTGAGTTTTTCCCAGAAGTTTTGAGTTTGCAGAGGTTGTACGTCCTAATCCGGCTTGAACTTGACAAAATAATTCATGGAGTAGTTGGAGGGATGAACAAAATTTGATTTGGCAGTGGTATGAGGCTTTGATCATTTTTGAGTAGAGAGAACCCTTCATTTTTCTGATTGTAACCCGAGAAGGGTTTGGCTAGGGTTTTAGCAAAAAATGGCCATATCTTGCATTCTTTCCATCTAGAAGCTTCTTCCTTTGGTGGAGTGCAAGATTGGCCTTTGTATTTTAGGATTTTCATGGGTTTTTGCAGGGGAGGCTTGGTTGTGAGGCACCTGAAGTGAATCTAGGTAGACATCTCCATGTGACTACCTTAAGCAAAATTAGGACAGTCATCCTAAAATCTAATAGCGATGGATTCCAGGCATGAAACCCTGGAATTAGAGGTTATTCACCATCCCCAACATCCTCATAAAGTTGGTTATGCAGTTGGGAAACCGGTAATGGGGGTTGCTTTGCAATTTAGGCCTAATCGCCTTAATTAGGTCTCTAGGCTTCTAAGGGGTTCAGATCCTTAGGTTGCAGATCTTGCCAACCCATTTTGGGGATGAGTATAACTCCCAAAAGAGTATCTGGAATGGTGAGTAGTTTGTCAGAGTGTGTGGAAGATTTTGGAGTTAAGGTCAATTCTCTCGCTAAATAGGGTTACTATCCTAGGGGGTAGGTTTCCAAAGGAGGTATTAGGATTTGAAGACAAAACGTTAAACCAATGCTTGGAATAGTCCTTAGTAGTCATGAATGGACCAATTGCAAAGCCCCTAAGAGCAAGAGTCACCGGTGAGGCATGTTAGAGAATTTGAAGCCATTTACTCACCTTGAGTAGGTGTTAGGCTTGAGTAGTGGAGAGTAGTTCAAAACCTTAAGATGTGGAGTCCTTCCTTGTAGGGTCATTTTTGTAATTTGAAGGGTCCAACCCTAACCTTTTGGACTTGTCCTTAGGTGTAAGAAGGCCTCTGCATTAGACTGGAGTCTAAGATAGTTTGAACAAAGCCTTGATTTTTGGAATGAAGGAATAGTTGGAGAAGACGAAAGGGACGCTGAAAGGGACCTCGAGGAGGAAATAGGTTCTCATGCTAAAAATGACTCAAAGGTAGAGTTTTTTCTATCAAGTAATGACTACTAGGAAGGGAGATTTGTTATATAGGAAGAAGGTACAGACTTTGGGTCCTTTGAGAGAGAGTGTGATCAGAATGATGTTATCCTGGAAGATGGTCTAAGAAGATCATAGTTGAATGAGCACATTATTCACCCAAGGATAACATATATGGAGATAAAAAAGAGTAGCGTTGAGGGTTTTCTTAAGTCCCAGATTTTAGAAGTTGGAGAAAGCTCGTTAAGCATGTCGCCAAATCAATGCAAAGTCAAGAATGCTTATATGAACTCTTTGAGGGGGGAGAAACCGGGTGAGGAGATAGAGGATTGTCAGGTGTCTCCAAAAAGGTCACTTCCAGAGTAGGTCCAAATTGTGGAGGAAAGATTGGAGAATATGGAACCCATATTCAAAGATATTCAGATTTCTCCAATTAGAAACCTGGAGAGCTCTCTAGAGGATGCAAGAGAGGAGGGGAGTTTATTCGATGGTCTGGAATCAGAATCCCCTACAGATGAAGAAGTAGAAGGTGGGGATGATTTGGGGGGTTTGAATGCGATTATGGGTATTATGGAAAAGAGATCGCTAGAACAAACATTAGCAAAAAAGGTAAAGGGGCAAGTGGGTGAAAAGAAGAAATGAGGACCTAAATTGGCAACAGTAAAGTTGGAAATGGCAAGCAGTGCAGCTAGTCAGAAAAAAATTAAGATTGGGAAAAGGCTGCCTTTTCCTAGGAGCAATGAAGGTCCTATCGTGGAATGTTAGGGGATGCAATGCCCCTGACAAAATTTGTTTGATCAAAAGATGCCTTGATCAAACAAGACCAGAGGTAGTCTTTCTACAGGAATTGAAACCAAGTGGGTCAAATGTAGCTATGTTTTGTAGGCGCTTTAGCGAATGGAAGTGTCATTTAGTGGAAGTTGTAGGAGCTTTTGGAGGCCTGGGAATATTGTAGAAAGAAGCTATTGTGGATATCCAAGTTATCAGAGTAGATAAGTCTTGGCACTGGGTTGAGGTTTAGTCGAAAAAACTTAATTCCAAATTCTATATGATAAATATTTATGGACCGAATAACATTATTGAATCAAGAGGAGTTTAGGAAGCCTTATTGAAGGTATTGTTGAGTAACAATGATAAGCTATTTGTTTTGGGGGGTGAGTTTAATGTCATTTTATGACCCTCTAATAAGAGAGGCGGGATTGGGTGGAAAAATAAAAAACAAAGGGACTGCAGTGATTTTGTGACCAACAATGGGCTTTTTGAAGTCCCTTTTAAATGCAAAGAATTCACTTGGCCGAATAGGCGTAGTGGTTTTTTAAATATCGCAGAGAAATTCGACAATTTTTTGTTGGGGGGCAGCTGGGCAGAGACATAGAGGATCTTTCAGGCTGACATCCTTCCCATTTCCAGCTCTGATCACTATTCAATTAGTGTGAAGATCCATGAGGATGTGGTACTTGATCATTGCTCGTTTAAATTTAAAAAAAATATGGTTAAGGGAGGACGGATTTCTGGAGTTAGTTGTTGAAGTGTGGTCTAAGGCGCTGCAACGATTTGTAAATAAAATTTTTGTCTTATTTAAGAAACTTTATTACATCAAGGAGCAGTTGAAACAATGAAATATAGAAGTTTTTAAGAATATTTTCTTTGAAAAGTGATGGGGATAGTCTCACAAAAGAGTTGCTCCTTTGAATAATAGGTGGGAAAATATGTTTTAGTGAGTTTCCAACCTTATTCACACCCTACTCTTGTGCAATTTCAAATCAAACAACTTAACTCCTTAGGAGTGCTCCCTATCAACTTTTTTGCTCCCATTTCTCACAAGCATAACTGGGATTCACTAGAGAAAATCCAACCTTCAAGTTGCCAAATCTCTAACATACACTTGTAGGGGTCTCAGGGTGTGTAGAGAAGGTGTTTCAATACCAATCACATGGTTCTTTTTTTGGTTTATCTCCATTTTCCCATCGCTTCCTCCTTTTCCTATTTTCTAGGCCTAGTAGCCCTAAGAACCCCTATTAGCCCTACCTTCACGGTTTATGTGCAATTGCTCAGAAAACTCCAAAAAGACCTCCTAAGAGTCTTAGTGATCCAAATACCCTTTTGGACTAAATTTTGGATTCAGTAGGTTAGGTTGTCTGGTATGACCGTACAAGTACGAACCCCAAAAATGGCTCTTTTTGAGGTTTGAAGAGTTGCTAGTCTTCTCCAATAGGGTTTATTGGTTTCTACACCCTGCAATACCTCCTTGCTTCTTCTGAGATTTCATTAGACTTCATTATTTCATTCCAAAGACTTGGCACATCCACATTTTATCTCCCCTGCAAGCAATGACAAAAATGACAGTCATATCCCTAGCCGGGCTATGACAGAGCTCGCCTAGGATATGATGGCAGATGGTTTCCAAGCAACCTCTGAGACACTACAAAGAATATGTACATTATTCATAGGCTCCATGACTTGAATCCCAAGGGCTATTGAACAAACTCAATGGGATTTCAAGTTGGAACCATGTCTAGGGTCTTAAACCCTTACTCAAACCGAGAGTAGTGCACTAGAAAAGAATTTGTAAACACACACTAAACTTGCACTAAGAAATTATAAAACCACTTCCTGAGCACCACAAAAACATACACTAAACCACCATGAAAAGACAGTACCAATATCAGATCATTTGGTACAGACTACTATAGTCAAATTTACAAATCTCAAGTAAAAACCTGGAAATTACCTTCAATTTTATTCAAAATCCGATCATGAAAATACCAACCCATTTAAAATAATGGAAAAAGAATTTTATATGCCTCCTTTCTCATAACCAACCTCCCATTGGTTTTCTAACCACCGATTTGATCAATTTTAAAAAGTTGCTCAAAAAGTTGCAAAAAGTTGTCAAGCAACAATGACAACTTTTGCTCCAATTTGCATTTTTGCAACTTATGCATTTCTATTCATTCTAAACCCCCTAGGATGGTTTCCTAACATCAAACTAACATGACCAAATGCCTAATTAGGCCTTACAAAGAGTTTTACACTATATTTCAAAATAATGCCATTTTTGGCTTACAAGGGCACATTGACCAAAACTGAGTAAACAAGAAAACTTTGGTGACAACCACCCTTCAAATAACTCCCAAACACACTTGTGGACCTATCAATAGTCCATTATTCATTCATTGATCCCAAACATGATCAATCACTCCAAAATTTGGAAATGCATCAATAAAACTAGTTAAAACCAGGTGCTCCTGCACCATACTCCCCCAATGAGAAAGAAGTCAAGTGACTCCTTTAGGAAACAAAGAGAGGGAAATTCCAAGTTTAGGAAAGTCTACTTCAGGTACCCAAGTGGCCTCAAATTATGGAAGATGCTGCCACTTGACCAAATGTTTAATAAAGGCGGTATGCCTAGTCTTCTTCAGGATTCTTGGATCCAATACCTTCTCCGCTTGTAGCATAGATACAGGTGGCAAGAGCAGGTTTGAAAGTGATTGGGAGACCTTTGAGACTCTACTACATTCCTCTGGAAGTGTGCCTTTGTACTGCACCAAGTTTGCAACATTAAAGATAAGAGATAAAGCCATGTCCCCGTGTAGATCAAGTTTGTAGGCATTTTACCCATACTTAGCTAAGACCTTACATGGCCCAATCCTCCTCATTTAAAGATTTCTAGGGACACCTTTTTGAAGCCTTTATTTTCTCAAATGAACCATGACCAAGTCACCAACAACAAATTGAATATCCCTCCTCTTTTCATCCACTTTGTCCTTGATTCTTTGAGAGGTTTGTAAGGCTTGCCTAACCTGCTCATGAATCTCTTTCATGGACTGAGCCATGTCTACAACATGTCCACTTTTTTTCCATCTTCCCAATATCTCTGAGCTCCAACACACCTCTAGGATGAAGGCCATAAACTACTTCAAAAGGACTCTTACCAGTTGATCTATTCACACTGTCATTGTAGGAAAATTCAACTTGATGGATGATCTGATCCCAAGCTTGTCCATACTCCTTTGTCAAATACCTGAGAAGCTTCCCAAGTTTCCTATTTACCACCTTTGTTTGGCCATCCGTTTGGGGATGGTAGGTTGAGATGAAAGACAAGTTAGTACCCAATCTCTGCCATAAAGTTTTCCAAAAATGACCAATGAATTTTGCATCTCTATCAGATACTATACTGATGGGTAAGCCATGAATCCTAATGACTTTCTTGAAAAACAAATGAGTAATATGACTAGAATCATGTGTCACCTTACATTGAATGAAATGGGCCATTTTGCTAAATCTATCTACCACAACATAGATGCTATCAAATCCTGATTTGGTCTTGGGTAAACCAACAACAAAGTCCATACTTACACACTCCCATGGCCGGTTTGGGATAGGTAAAGGCTGATAGAGTCCAGCATTAGAAGAGGTCCCCTTTGCCTTTTGATAAACCACACATTGTTCCACATACTTTCTGATATCCCTTTGCATCTTTGGCCAATAGTAGAATCTTTGGACAAGTTCCAAAGTCTTATTCAAACCAAAATGTCCACTTAAACAACCATTATGTTTCTCTTGCATCAAATTTTCTCTCATGGACCCTCTAGGTACACAAAGTCATCCTCCTTTAAACAAAAGACCATCTTGTAAGGTAAAATCTCCATATTCACCATGAAAATGATTTCTAAACTCTTGACAAACCTTGTAGATGGCAGCAAAGTCTTCATCATCTTGGTATAACCCCTTGAAACTATCCACTCCAATGCTCTTGAGCTGCACTTCTTGAATTGTTAGCAACCTTCTACTTAATGCATCAACAACTTTATTGTATTGACCTTCCTTATGTTTAATAGTGAAAGTATAGGGCTGCAAATACTCTACCCATTTGATATGCCCATGATTCAACTTTTCTTGTGAGTCGAGAAAACTAAGAGCTTGGTTATCAGTATAAACCACAAATTCTTTAGGCAACAAATAATGCATCCATTTCCTAAGTGATTGAACAAGTGCATATAACTCCAAATCATAAGAAGAATACATTATCTTGGCATCATTGAGCTTTTCACTGAAAAATGTAATCGGTCTATTGTCTTGACTTAGAACTGCTCCAACTGCTATGTTGCTTGCATCAAATTCTATGGTGAAGAGCTTGTCAAAGCTTGGAAGAACAAGGACAGGTTGAGTAGCCACCTTTGTCTTCAAGAGATCAAATCCCTTTTGTGCCTCTTTTCTCCATTGAAACTTAGTCTTTACACCTCCTTTGATTGTATCAAGAATAGGTGCACATATTTCATTGAACCCTCTGATGAACTTCTTGTAAAATTGTGCCAAGCCATGAAAACTCCTTACTTCAGTTGCTGTTTTAGGTGTAGTTCAACTGATTATGGCTTCCACCTTTGAGGTATCCATCTTCAAATCACCCCTTGAGATTACAAACCCAAGATATACCAACTCCTGTTTCATGAACTCACATTTCTCCAAATTGATAGTTAGTTGCTCATCACATAATTTCTTCAATACAATCTCTATATGCTTAAGATCATCTTTAAACTTACTAAAAATCAAGATGTCATCTAAATAAACAACAACAAATTTGCCAATGTAATCCTTGAGTTCTTCATTCATGAGTCTCATGAATGTACTAGGGGAATTTGTGAGTCCAAATGGCATAACAAACCATTCATAAAGCCCTTATGTGGTCTTGAATGTTGTCTTCCATTCATCTCCCTCCTTGATTCTGATTTGGTGGTAGTCACTCTTGAGGTCTATCCTGGTAAAATAATCTAGACCCCCTAAACAATCCTTGAAATCTTCAATTCTTGGAATGGGAAACCTATACCTGATTGTAATCTGGTTGATGGCTCTTGAGTTAGTGCAAAGTCTCCAAGTACCTCCCTTATTTGGTGCCAAAATGGTGGGAACTACACATGTGTTGATGCTCTTCCTTATCAGACCATTGTCCAAGAGTTCTTGGATTTGTTTAGCTACCTCTTTATTCTGCTCCAGTGTCATTTTGTAAGTTGCCTTATTAGGCAATGAGGCTCCGGGTATGAAGTCAATTTGGTGACTTATGGTAGGTTGAGGAGGCAAGGTTGCATGCGTTCCATCACTTATGATGCCCTTGAACTAATTTAGTATCTTCTGCACTTCATTGGGAATGCTTGCTTTCTTGTCTTTTCTTTCCTCTTTTGGTTTCACAACAAGGGCAAACCCCACTCCTTCTCCTTCCTTGAGAGTGTTTATGAACTCCTTCTCACCAACTAGTATTTGGAACCTTTAGATCTACCCTCTTCTTGATCTCCTATGGACTGAATTTTATAAGTAATCCCATCTTTTTGAAAAATATAGGAATTTTTTTCCCCATGGTGTATTGCTTTCCTATCAAATTTCCAAGGCCTACCTAGGAGTAGGTGGCATGCATCCATTGGCAATATGTCACACAATATTTTATCCTTGTAGCCTCCTATAGTGAACTCCACCCAATTTTGTTCATTCACCAGAACATGCTGCCCCTTGTTGAGCCAAGTAACCCTATAAGGATCACTATGTGGGATTCTTTGCAGGTTGAGTTTGCTTACTGATTCTTCTTACACTATGTTATTAGTGGAACTTGAATCCACCACCACTCTACACACTTTATCCATGATCTTGCATTTTATCCTAAACAAGGATCTTCTTCGGCTAGGTTCCTCCTTAACCGGTTCTTTGATCAAAACTCTTCTCATGATGAGATTCTCTCCAACCTCAGAATCTAAACTCACTTCTGATGTCTTCACATTTTCTACATTTTTCTGAATATAATTTACTCCCCTTTAACCTCCTTGGGATGAAGAAGACTTCTCCGGACATCTATAGGCCGGGTGTCCAAGTTGATGGCAATTGTAGCACTTCATTGTGGCAAAATAGGAGCCTCTTCCTAATCCACTAGACTTTCCTCTACTATAGTTGCTATATCCTCTTCCTCTATAGATGCTCTTTCTATTGGAATCCCCACTCTACTCTACCAACTTGGATTCCCCTTGGGATATTTGGTCTACACTTCTTCCACCATAGCTACCTCTATGACCTCTGCCATCTCCTCCCCTACCTCTACCTCTATTGCTTTGCTCTTGTTTCTTTTTACTCTTCTCTTCCACCTTGAGTGCCAATTGATAGCACTTATGGATAGTACTAGGACACAACAAACTTAGCTCTTCTTGGATATTCCATCACAAACCATTCAAGTACCTGGCTACCTTGATGCTTTCATCTTCCACCACCTTAGATCTCAGACACAACTTTTGAAACTCTTTAGTGTAGCTGCTCACATCTAGTTCTCTTCGTCTCAAATTTTGTCTCCTCTTGTGTAATTGAATTTCATAGTCTTCAGGGATATAGGCTTCTCTCACCTTGGATATCATTCCTTTCCAAGTGACAATTGGGTTCTTACCCTCCTTTTGCCTCTCCTCTTGTATGAACTTCCACCAAGTCAAGGCTGCTCCTCTCAATCTAGATTTGGCTACCTTCACCTTTTGTGCTTCACTAATTCCATCACATTCAAATTGATTCTCCAACCCTTCAATCCACTCCATAACCACTTTTGGTTCCATTTTTCCACAAAAAGTGGCACTCCTTCTAGGGACTTCCCTCCTAAGGCTTTGATGGCTCTAAGGAAAGGTTCTTCAGGTAGAATAGGATCTGGTTCAGGTGTGCTATCCTCTTCTACTACTTCTTTTCCCTTCCCTTCTTTGATTTTGATTGTTACCTTCTCAGTCTTGTCTTCTGCTTCACCTAGTTTGTTTTTCCAATTGTTGCAATCTTACCTTAAGGAGTCTATTCTTTTCCTCTTGGTCTTCTACCTTTTTGGCTAACTTTGCATTGGTCACCATCCTGAGGTTATTTTCACCTACTGACTCAGTCTCTGACATCAAGTGGTTTCTTCCCAAATCTTAACTTGCTCTGATACCACTTTGATGGGGAGAGTCTCACAAATGAGTTGCTCCTTTGAATAAAAGGTGGGTAAAGATGTTTTAGTGAGTTTCCAACCTTGTTCACACCCTGCAATTGTGCAATTTCAAATCAAACAACTTAACTCCTTAGGAGTGCTCCCTATCAACTTGTTGTTCCCATTTCTCACAAGCATGGCTGAGATTCACTAGAGTAAATCCAACCTTCAAGTTGCCAAATCTCTAGCATACACTTGCAGGGGTCTTAGGGGGTGTAGAGAAGGTGTTTCAATTCCAATCACATGGTTCTTTGTTTGGTTTCTCTCCATTTTCCCATCGCTTCCTCCTTTTCCTATTTTCTAGGCCTAGTAGCCCTAAGAGCCCCTATTAGCCCTACCTTCATGATTTATGTGCAATTTCTCAAAATAATCCCAAAATACCTCCTAAGAGCCCTAGTGATCCGAATACCCTTTTGGAAATTTTTTTGGATTCAATAGGTTAGGCTGTCTGGTACGACCGTACAGGTACGAACCCCAAAAATGGCTCTTTTTGAGGTTTGAAGGGTTGCTAGTCTTCTCCAATATAGTTGATTGGTTTTTACACCCTGTCATACCTCCCTGCTTCTTCTGAGACTCCATTAGACTTCATTCTTTCATTCCAAACACTTGGTACATCCACATTTTATCTCCCCTGCAAGCAATGACAAAAATGACAGTCATATCCCTAGCCGGGCTATGGCAGAGCTCGCCTAGGATATGATGGAAAATGGTTCTCAAGGAACCTCTAGGACACTACAAATAATATTTACATTATTCACAGGCTCCATGACTTGAATCCCAAGGGCCATTGAACAAACTCAATGGGATTTCAAGTTGGAACCATGTCTAGGGTCTTAAACCCTTACTCAAACCGAGAGCAATGCAATAGAAAAGAACTTGTAAACACAGACTAAACCCGCACTAAGAAAGTATAAAACCACTTCCTAAGCACCACAACAAAATACACTAAACCACCATGAAAAGACAGTACCAATATCAGATCATCTGGTACAGACTGCTATAGTCAAATTTACAAATCTCAAGTAAAAACTTGGAAATTGCCTTCAATTTTATTCAAAATCTGATCATGAAATTACCAACCCATTTGCAATCATGAAAAAAGAATTTTATATTCCTCCTTGCTCATAACCAATCTCCCATCGGTTTCACCGATTTGATCAATTTTAAAAAGTTGCTCAAAAAGTTACAAAAGGTTGTCAAGCAACAATGACAACTTTTGCTCCAATTTGCATTTTTGCAACTTATGCATTTCTATTCATTCTAAACCTAGGATGGTTTCCTAACATCAAAATAACATGACCAAATGCCTAATTAGGCCTTACAAAGAGTTTTACACTATAATGCAAAATAATGCCATTTTTGGCTTGCAAGGGCGCATTGGCCAAAACTGAGATAACAAGCAAACTTTGGTGACAACCACCCTTCAAATAACTCCCAAACACACTTGTGGACCTATCAACAGTCCATTATTCATTCATTGATCCAAAACATGATGAATCACTCCAAAATTTGGAAATGCATCAATAAAACTAGTTAAAACTAGGTGCTCCTGGACCAAAAAGACCATAATTGAGCAAGATTTAGGAGATTTGCATCAGAAAGTTATTGAGGGTGGAATGAGAGAGGAGGATTTCCAAAAGATAAGGAACTCGGTAAGCTTTAAATCAAGGTTTTAAAAATAGAGGAAATTTTTTAGAGGTAGAAGTCTAGAGAAACATGGCTAAAACAAGGGGATCGTAACACTAAGTTTTTTCACAACTCGGTTAAGGTCAGGAGATCCTGTAATGAGATTTTATCAATTCAAGATGCCAATGGTATAGTTCTTAATGAAAAGGATGAAATCTGTAATGGAGCAATACGCTTTTTCTCGGAGGCCTTTAGGGATAGTCATACAGATAATCCCCCAGACATATGAGATTTTGAATGTTGTTCCCAACTCTGTGTCGGATGCTCAGAATGCCTTGTTAACAAAGAGTGTTTCTTTGGAGGAAGTCAAAATTTCTCTCTTTAGTTTGGGTGGAGACAAAGCACCCGAACATGACGGTTTTCCAACACTCTTTTTCCAACAAATGTGGGAGTTTTGGCCAATGATCCTTTGGAGGGTGTGCAAGAGTCAAGGATGGGAGGTTTTGTTTTGAAAGATTTTAATATTACATTTATAGCCCTTATTCCTAAAAAAAAGGAAATACAATCCTTTGGTGATTTTAGGCCCATCTCTCTTTGCAACATAGTTTACAAATTTATTTCAAAGGTGATGGCTAACAGATTGAAGGTTGTCCTTGAAACGACAATCTCTCCATAATAGAGTGACTTTTCTCCGAACCGTTCAATGTATGAAGATTTTATTGTCGTGAATGAGGCAATTCACTCAACACAGATTGCTTGTACAAAAAGAATATTGGTTAAACTGGATATCAGGAAGACTTATGATGAAGTGGATAGAAATTTCCTTCTAAAAGTTCTTAGTAAGTTTGGTTTTTGTGCTGCATGGGTGAATTGGGTTGAAAGTTTTATAAAAACACCTTATTGGTATTAGTCAATTGTAGTCCCCAAGGTTTTTTTGACTTTGAGAAGGGGTTGAGGTAGGGGGACCCAATTTCACCATTTTTTATTTATAATCTAGCTGAGGCTTTGGGAAGGCTGATCTTCGAAAAAAGGAGAGATGAAATTTGGAAAGGTGTTAAACTAGCAGAAGGTATTGATAATCTCTCCCATCTTCAATTTGCTGATGACGCTCTGTTGTCGCGGGAAGCTACTTTTAGGGAAGCCAGGGAGGTTTTGGAAAGGTATAACAGAGCGTCTGAGAAATGTATAAATTGGAGAAAATCTAAGGTTTTCTTCTTTAATACTTGTTGTCAAAAGCAAAGAGAGATCTGTTCTATACCAAGTATGAAACTGGGCTCCCTTCCTGGGAAATATTTGGGTATTCCACTCTTTGGTGAAGCAAGTAGATCGGTTACGTGGAAGGATTTAATGGATTGTTGCCTGAAAAGAATGGATGGTTGGAAAAGTAGATGGCTGACATCAGCAGGTAGAATTATGATGTTAAAAATGGTAATCTCAGCAATCCCTATTTTTTATATGATGTGCTTAAAGATTCCTGAAAAAGTAATGAAGGTAGTTGGATAGAGGATGAGGGAATTTTTTTGGAATGGTGCAAGTGATCAGGATAAAATTCCTCCTCTCATGGGAGAAGATTTGTTTGGAAAAGAATAAAGGGGGTGTAGGTCTAAGGGACTCGAACATCATCAATGAGGCATTAGGTGTGAAATTGGTGTGGAATATCTATTCTCAACACAATCACCTATGAGTTAGGATCTTAAAAGAAAAATATTTGGCCTCGGAGGAAGATTGCGGGATTTTTATTACTTGGAACCCCCCTTTTGGCTTAGCAATATGGAACTTTATTATTTTCCATCGAACAGTTATAGTTGAACATATTTCTTTGCAGGTAGGCAATGGTTTGAAAGTGAAATTTTGGGATGATTCATGGAATGGTCTCTCGGTTTTAAGAGAAAATGGTGATTTACAATATTTAAGACTTTGGTTCCTTCAACATTGGGGTGAAAAAGTTAGTGATTACTTGGTTTTTTGGGAGGATGCTTTTGGAGGTGAATGGGCTTGGAAATCTCTTTAGAATGCTGAAATCTCGGATCGTTAGAAAGAACTAATGCAAGAGATTTTTAGTTCAAGGAAGATTCAGAGGGTGAATAAGGATGATAAAGTGGCGTGCTGGGGAGCTGTCGACGAGAAATACTCAGTTAAATTGGGGTATCAAATTTTGGAGGTAGGAGAAGGGGAGAGGATTAACCAGTTAGTTTGTGTTGGGGAAAACAATGCTTACTTAAAGCAGGAACCTTTGCATGGTTTCTGATCAGAGGCCGCATTCTTACAGGGCAGAGAAGAAGAACATTGGGTTTCTCTAGACTAACCAAGCGTGTCTTGTGTGATGAGACGAAGGAAACAACTAATCATTTACTTCATTGCATGATAGCATCCTTATATTGGGAGATGTTGTTAAGGTCCTTGGGGGGGGGGGTAGGGTCCAATGCCGAAAACTTTAAAGAAAGTTGGTCAGTGGATTTGGAAAAATTAAAATTTTCATGCATTTGGAAGGTCTACCCCTCTATAAATATATCAGAAATTTAGAAAGAAAGAAAAAGATGAATCTTCTTATAAAGGAGTGTTGGTGTAAATAATTATTCATCATGGATATTATTACACTTTACTTAGGAAATGCATTTCATAGTAGTTTGGGTATGAGACACTTGGGTGTTTGTGCCACATTGGGATAGTGTGTGTAGGAGAATTTCCACCTTTTATGGTGTTGATCTTGTTGTTACACTCCACATTCAGTGGGTGATCCACCTCATGTGGACTATTATATTGTTTCTCCTACCTACCCACACCTATTTCCTACCTACCCTTGTTTCTTATTGAGCCACATGTCATGTTTGTGTGCTCACATATCCATATAGCCTTGCCTATATAAGCAGACTCATATTCATTGTATGTAACGAATGCTTAATGATCCAGTTGATCATATTTTTCATCTTGATAGAATATAGTTTATTTCTATCATATATTTTGTTCTCTCTTATTTGTGCTTTCCATTGCCTCTTGATCTTGGCAAAATCTCACAAGGAGGAATCAATAGACATATTGAAGTGGAGGATTAATCATGCCATAGAGGAGGTTGTTGGGGCGGCAACCTCCCAGTTTTTTAATCTGGGGGCTCTCTTCTCTTTGGAAGATGGACGAATATAGGCCCAATGAACTGGTATCCGTCTTAGGCCCGTTAAGGGGCCTGGCTGGGTTAATCAAGGCTTAAAAGATTATATTACTGAGGAGTGGGAATGACCTTCAGAGGGATGGTGGAAAATTAATTTCAATGGAGCTTCTAAAGGGAATCCTGGACCATCAGGTGCTAATTTCATTGTTCGTGATTGGAAAGGGGATGTTGTGGCATTGGGAGCCAAGAAATTAGAGGTTGAAACAAACAATGTTGCAGAAGCATTAGTAGCATTAATGGTTGTTAGGATTGGAAATAAGTTGGGGGCTACGAAACTACACTTGGAAGATGATTCCCTCATAATTATTTAGGCAATCATGAAGGGGAGAATTAATTCTTGGCATCTACAAAATTTAATTGCTAATATAGTGGAAGAATTAACAAACTTTGAATATTTTTGAGTTAGTCATGTTAGGTGATCGGGGAACATGGAGGCACACACCCTCTCAAAATGGGCATTATCTTATGATGAGGTTGGTGAAATAAGGGTGGAAGACTTTAGGCAACTTTCTTTAGAAGAGCTTCAAGAGTGAATCAGTTGATGGTCAAAGCTTTTAATAAACATTCTTACTGCCTGAGCATAATAAATGTAGTGTCCGATGATGTGATGTGAAGTTTGGCGACCGGGTATTGAGGACCTGCAACTTTCAATGATTGTTTGTGTAGCGGATGACTATCTCAATTAGTGCTTGCCCTCCTTTATCAAGTCTTCAAGAGTTAGTTCCGTGTTAGTAAAGCTCCAAGTTTGTGGTATAGGGTAGTTCCGTGTTGGTGAAGCTCCAAGTTTGTGGTGCACAGTGGTGATACTGTTGCTACAATGAATCAATGGAGACTAACTTCACCTTGAGGACAAGTAGACAACTATGCCCTTTCTTCAGGGAGGTTTCTGAAAGGAGATTGAGGGGAATTCTAGGCAAGGATTTTGGCTTGGTGAGGCATAGGCACAAGACAAATATGGAAGTTTACTCTATAATCATGGCGTGGGGACAAGATGTGGGGGAGCCAAAAGGCACGGTGAAATGGGTCATGGAGGCAATTGTCCATAAAGACTACATGGAGGGTTTGTATTCCTTCCTTGAATGGGTAGTTCTGGGAGAAGGTGATAGTTCTGATACTAATTGTTAAGTACAGATGCCAAGCTAACAAGATGAGAGGGGGGGGGGGGTGAATCATATAAACTTAATCTTCCATAAAGTCAGCAGATTCAACCTCGGTAGCTTAAACAGATATATGTAATCAAAACTATAAAACATGCAACCTTAAGAACACATAATCATAACAACACTCATAACACTAGATTTAACGTGGAAACCCAAATAGGGAAAAACCACTGTGGGATTTCAGACCCACTAAGAAATATACTCTTCTAGAGTATGCTCGGTTAAAAGTAAATCCTGTTAAAGATTACAAACACATTGCTAGATGTGACCCGGTTAAGGGATTTCCCTCAGATTTGTTAGGATATTCACTTTGTTAGAAGTGACCTTGTCAAAGGATTTCAAACACTCATTTAGAATGCCACCTTGCTAGAGGGTTTTACAAATAAGACTGTTAAGTCCACTCGGTTAAGAGATTTTCTGTCACTTTACAAAATAACAGTAATAAAATATATCTGCAACTTCACATAAAAAATGCTAAAGTAGATTCTTATTTTCTCAATACAATCTAGTCATAGGACTTATCTTGTCCCTCTGCTGGGCTCTATACTCTGTTAATCAAACAGGTCTTCAAGCTTCTGTGCTCGGTAATCACTATGTAGCATCCCTGTGCTTACACTTGCCCGCATGCATTGTTTATCAACAATTCCTTATTTATAAACAATTTGCTAACCGCTAAATCTCCTTGATCACATATCCCATGATCAATCATAGCCATCAGATCTTCAAACTTGACCAGTTTCAATGTATCCTTCGATTTGAAAATGTTTTACCTCATCTTGGAACTTGCATACATTTCTTGGAACTTGTGCTAAGGTATTGCGGTTCAATTTGAGCTGTAGATCTTTCTGTCGATCTTCTATTGCCATGGATTCTTTAACAAACTTCATGCATGACATACCAATCATTTAATCAATTCCAACTCATTAGCTTCCTTCATTAATAACGCTTTTAATCATTTAATGCATTCTGTTACAACTCGGTTGCAACTCGGTAAATAATAAACTTCACTCGGTAGACCTTCCGCCTTCATTAATGGATAGCGATAACCTTAGGGTTTATCGACTAGGTTCCTTAGGGTTTATCGACTAGGTTCCTTAGGGTTTACCGGCTAGGTTCTTTGCTCGGTAACATAGTATAGTATTAACCTTACAATCAACAACATATGTAGGATATCAAAACAATCTAAACATCATGATCTCATCATTCTCTAACTCGGTAATAGTTTCCCATTGAATAACTTATTTCTCCCCTTATTCATCACATTCTTTCTGTGTCTTTTACCGACATCTTTATACTCATCAAATCATACTTCTTAAGATATGGCAACATCATACTGAATTAGAAAATCAATTTCTTGACATGAATGACAAAATAATAATATTAAGATAGTAAACATCCTTAATCAGTTATATCCATAATCATCAACAACCTTCTCAATATCCTAATTGAAATGCCAACAATCTCTTATTGACTGTTATAATGTCAACAGAAGGTTTTGACATTCAGGAAGGTGGAGAGCAGGGCCATGGTGGGGATTTAATCCCTTTTGTTCAATGGCCAAAAGGAATCTGAAAAGTACATTGCAAAGCCGAAGCCAAGCACGGCTAGGAGGCGTTAAAAGTCTTTGTGTAGATAATGGAATTGTATGCGGAAATCAAATTGGTGAAGATAGAAGTAGAAGGTGTGGGATGTAGGGTGCTTTGACCAAGGAAAAGAAAAGTAGCAGAGGCGCAAGTGGTTGGTGTCGATCCAGGCACATCTCATGGAGAGAAATAAAATCTTTGTTTTGATACAGTTACAATACTTTTTATTTTGATACAGTTGCAATTCTGACAATGGAAGGAGAGACCCTCAAAGTCCAACGGTTGCGTCCAGGGCCTATCACCAACCATGAGAACCACATCTATAGAGAGAGGAGAAGCAACTCAATGTCAACCAAAATACGAGTGAAGGTGGAGTGTCCCATCGAGGAAGTGTCATCATCCACCATCAAGAAGCGACTAATGGAGTTGCCAATGGCCTCATAGCAGGATTGTTCCTAATAGTGTAGGGGAAGATTCAAGAGACAAACCCACATAGGACGCACATTAATTGGTTCAATGAGAGGGTTGAAGGCAGTGGTCTAGGGTTTGACAGAGAGAGGGTGGGCGCCCCAAACCCACAACTTTCCTAGAATCAAATCCCGATCAGCCAAAGAAGTAAAGGAGGCAATGAAAAATCCTTTAGCACACTGGAATAGCTCAATATTGTAAGCAACCGGGGGTTTCCATGAGTCACATACCTAGTGATGTAGATCTGGTAGGGAGGGCCAGAGCCCAAATAATATGCACACCAGGGCACAATGTTGATAAAACCCAATGTTGTCCACAACATCTTGCCTAGAAGCAACCATAGGGGATGACTTGGCATAGGGGAGAGAGGACGAACACCCTTGGAGGAAGACGCAGATCTCGCCACATGAGAAAATCTATGCTTACTAGTAGGTGGGGGCATGGACGAGGCAGCATCTGAAGTATCCTTTCTAGAGGAAGCCATTGCACCACAGGCCAGAGTGGAACCCATGGGAGGGTAGTGTTGAGCGAGAGTTGTGGCTGCAACAGGGGAGGAAGTGAACACATCAACCAATCCCACCATAACCACAATGACTGAGGGAGTCGAAGAAGGGTCCAGCGAGCCAGTAGCCAAAACACCCAATCGATCAAAGGCAAGAGGAGAGAGGCTAGACGACGAGGGAGAATTCAAACCAGAGGGAGTGGGAGAGCCATTGCTTGTCATTGTATTCCATTTTTTTTAAAATAAAATTTAAATGTTATATTAATTATTTATCTATATTATAATTAAAAAAATCAAAAAGTTCAAAGCTAATTTTTTTTTAATTATTTTATTATATATATGTGTGTGTGTGTGTGGACTTATAATGGTGATAATTTGAAAATAAAAATATTTTATTTATTTATTTATTTATTTTGATAGAGATTAAAGGGAAATGCTTGGAGTCACGAGGAGTGGAAATTATGGATATTTCTTGCTAATGATGGAAATAATAGCTGCTTTAAAAATGGTGAACAAGTCAAAGCTTGGGCAAATCAAAAGACGGAAAAATATTTGTGTTAACTTTAGTAGAAAAAAGGTAAAAAGGTCTATTGAAGATTCAATGGATGGGATGCTTTTGATCATATTGCATTCCCATCTTCAACAATATGTCATTTGATCTCTTCAAATAAGAAATACATTTGCCGTAATCACAATAAATGCAAACCATTCATAATAAAATATTATTAAAAAAAATTATAAGAAAGAGGGTCTCAAGTAAAATTAAAATTAAAAAATAAAAAATTAAATATCAAAATATAAAAGATAATAAATATAAATATTAAATATTATTTAAAATAATAATATTTTTTCTCAAGGGTCATGAAAGAATGTGAAGTGTTATGGCCATTGAAGGAAAAGGGCATTTAAAAAGAAACAAAGCAAGCATAAGGGCATCGTAGAGAAAAAAATTAATTATTTGATTTTTCTACTTGTGGAGTATGAATTACGGTTCAACCAATATAAGGACGAAACAACTCATGATAGAAATTAAAGGATGAAAACCCCTTAATTTCCATCATTGAGTTAGTGGATGGAAACCCTTGATTCAACAAGACTCTAGATACTTAAAAGATCTAAATAAAGAAAGATCATTACAAATTTAAGGAAGATTTACAATAGAGATAAGAGGATAAGTTCTATATTTTTGACATACATTTTAACAGTTAAATATAAATTATATAATAAACTCTTAAGCTACAATCTCTAATTGATTTCATACTTGTAATTAGTTGTGCAATAATTATTTCTCATATGCTAATAGTAGTTATGGGGCTACACCCTTTTATATTGATTTAAAATAAAAGTTTACATCAACATACAATCAGATATGGCCATCATTGGGCTAGAGAAATTTCGACCACCCAAAATTCAGACCCCAACCTTAAAACACCATCCATAAATAGATGGTCCACATCACCAATCGACGCTATAGTAAGGTTGGGGTCCCATGGAGGGGGGCTCCTAAAAAATATAGCGGGTGTTGCAACGATTTTTAACAATTTTTTTAAAGTGGGTGGTCCCATGAAATTTGTAGCACAATTTACTTAAAAATTTAAGCTCCTAAACTGAAGGAAGCTAGTGGTCCCATTAGCAATAGTGAAAAATGATTTTTTTTAAAATTTTCCCTCTAAAAGTTTTGGTGGGACTCATCTCAACTCTTTTCTGATTGCCAAGTGGCAAATAAAATTCCTAAACTGGTGGGGCAATTTCTAGCCCCACCCCATTTTCACCAGCTGAAAAATGGAAGCCTACAAAGTAGGAGCTTCTATTTTTTAGGGGTAGATTCCAAATAATCCTATAGCCCCCCAAAGAAATCTCCATGAAACCACCTCTTCTTTAAAAATAGAGCTTAAGCCCCCATGAGACCCCTACCTAAACAAAAGAAAGCAAAAAAAACCAGACCAACCCAACAACACATAGACCTTACCCTCGAGCTCTTGAGAACAAAATGGAGCTAACCACCCTATATCAAGCCATATCTTTTCACCCATTCAACACCGTTGCAAGAAACATTGCTAAACGTCAATTTTTACTCTGTGGCGATAATTAGCCCTCAAGAATTAATCTACCAACACCTTGATAGTATGGATGATCAATCCATGATCTATTTTAAATAACTTAGGGAAGTACCCTTAGATAGTATGGATGATCAATCCATGATCTATCTCTTTTTACACACCAAACTTAGGGAAGTACCCATAGATGTCGCTCTTTGCAAACCACCAAGCAACAAGATTTGTGACTCACTAAACTGCTGCCATAAGGTCAGGGAAAGAGTGTAAATAAATTTACATGCAAAGGTCTCAAAATTTCTTAATTTGCAATCAATAAATGATCACCCCCAAACATCACATTTGTCCTGAATCATTAAAGCAACCTCATTTGGCCTTGGCGTAGACAAATATCTTTGAGCAATTACTAATGCATGCTAGACTCTTAGTGTTGAGATAGCCATGGGATCGACCAACTCAACCCTCAATGATTACTTTGCCATCTGTCAACCACCAACAAAGAAGCCACAAGAGAAGTAGATCAACACCTGGCCAAAACCTCTATACAAAACAATTAGGTGGCAAGGAGAATAATTTTATAGATAATTAGATCAATACCTGACCAAAACTACTATAAAAAACAATTAGGTGGTGTTAATATTATTTCGTGATCGTTTGCAGGCGGCATTTTGGTATAGTTTCGACCCCCTTCTTTTGATTTCTGGCCCGCTTTCCTGTTCATCAACGTGCATGCCAAGTGGTGTCTCTATGTTGCTCTGAGTGGCTCACTTTTCTCGCCCAGTGTTGAGAGAACGCAGAGTTGTCGCGTGGCTCAAGTCTTTTCCTCGGTGTGTGCTTCTCGGCCCCACCATCCCCTGTGTAAAGGCAACGACACTTGGTGCCCCCGCATTGGACATTCCAGTCCTCTTTTTGCACTCAACTTTGGGTCTCCCCTGAGTTTCCACGTGTCTTCCATGATAGTTCGTGAACCAGAATGTTGTTTGCGTTGAGATTTTCTTGTTTGGTAGGTGTAGGGGTCGCCATGATGCGATTGAGGTAAAAAATTTGAAGGCCATTTTCGCTAGGTAGCATCTCGTTGAGTGCCACATTGGGAGATTCCTGTTAGAAGCGGTTGCTAGGATTTTGCTGATGTTGCATACTATTTGTTAGGAGCCAGGGGCTCTATATAGGCCTTCTTTTTATGCTTTTTGAGAGGTTCAGACTAAGAACTTTTTAGACTTTGGCTCATTGAAGAACCCTTTATGTTAATTAAATTTTGTGAATGATAAACATGTAAGATTGTGCCTATGACCTTTATTATTGTTTTATTTGAAGCTTAATAAACTAACTTATGTGATATATGTTGTGAGACTCCACAAATTAAAATATGTTTTAGGACTTGTTATCTGTTGGATGAATGGTGAATGTCATATTATGTTGAATGGGTTTTTGTTGAATTATCCTCTCAAATAGTTCTGAGCATGTAGATTGTTGAATGAGCTTTAAAACCACATGTATTTGGGTTTCATATGCTGTTAGTGTTTTCAAAATCATTCTGGCGTATCGCCCAAGTAGTGTAGCTTATTTATTTTTAAGTTTTCCTCTTCCCCTTTTCTCCCCCAATTGTATGAAGAGCCGACTTCTCAAACCTGGAGGTCATTTAGTGAGTCTCGTGCAAAAGGTCCCCCATCATTGAATTTCCCATAAGGTTGTTAGCATTTAATGCAAAATTAATAGTCAACAGTTATTTTTCTGGCACGCCCGGTGGGACCGAAATTTCAAACAAGCCTAAGAAATTTTATGAGTCATAGATCTGTTACCAGAAGCCAAACAACTTTAAATCCCAGTTTGCTTCTCCCACCCCTGGTAAGCATCCATTCGCCCGTAACTACTTATTCTCACAATCCACCTATTTTCCCTGCATTACCTGTTCCCATAGTAATGGCTCAGATCCCTCCTAGAAACTTTGTGACTTGGAATAGCGGTAGCCCTCTCATTTCTCCTGTTCCACCTACAGTATGGGGGGCAATTCCTACCTTCATGCTAAAAGCCATCCCTAAATTCACCGCAGAATTTTCCAAGATGCCAAGGGAACACCTACAAGATGTGGCTGATGTGTGCACCGTCCATAACATTACAGAGTAAAATCTAGCTCTGAGATTGCTTACGACTTCATTCAAAGGGAAAAATTTAGAATGGTATAGATCTCTTGGTCCAAACTCTATAACTGATTGGGTCCAGCTGGGTGACCGCTTCTTTGAGAGATTTTTTGACAAGGCTGATAGATCATCCCTAATGCAACAACTGATTACCATAAAAAGAGCTCCTCAAGAAGCAGTGACACAATTCAATATAAGATTTCAGAGGACCTGGCAAAAAATACCATTGTCCACTCATCCACCCGTGGATATGGCATTTGTTTTTTATCTGAAAGCCTTCAATTCAAATAGATCTATGATGATCTAATCTCTCAGAGGGAATACTCTCCCATATGCATATGTTTTGGTGGTTTGAGCAAAAAACAATTTAATTGATGCTGGAAAGCTTGCGCCACGACCGCTCATGCTGGTCTTTCCTGAGTTATAAAATCAAGTTCCTGAGCCAGCCATGCCTAACACATCTGCACCCCAATCTATGTATGTGTATCTCGGATCCCAACAAGCAAGTACGCCTTCCCCCTCATCTCTGGCTGCGAAAGTCAATTATATGAAAAATTTGTTGAGATCTTTCTCAAATGAAATCATTAATTTGAAAAGATCCCAAATCCCACCTGCTAGACCTCCCTTCCAACAAAATTTTCAAGGGAATAGACCCACATATCAACAAAACCAGTATGCGAATAATCGAGCTTCCTCAAGTCAGTCGAATGGCCAGATAGTTCCAGTTCCCAATCCTTTGAAAACTATCTATCCCAACACCAATAAAGAGTTGACTGTAGGACAAAATAATCTAGCGGATGACACCAATTCTTGGTGATTTCCATGTAACAAATCCCATGCCCCAAGACACTTCCCAAAAAGCAATTTGCAACAAAAAATTGCAGATCAATGAAGCCAAGGTGTTGCCTCGGATGATTTGGTTTATGCATCCCCTATCATGGACAATGCAACTCTCATCACACAAATACAAGGTATGTCAATAGAGCAGGAAACAGAGATAGCTCTGGACCATGCATTATTCTCTTGGATGGAGGATGAGGACGTTGTGCTCACAAATGGTGCAATTTCATCAAGCTCGGGGGCTCCTCAAGTGCAGTCAGATTACAACCTCCGGTCAAAAGGAAATTTCACGGGAGATAATGTAGGCACACAGGGGAGGTTCATCTCAGATAAAGTTCCTAGACAACCCGCGGTTGCTACCACATATCCAAGAAAGGAGTTTATTCCCTATAATATGAGAGAGGCAAAAACATTAGTGCCATCAGTATTGGACATGGTGGAGTAGCTAAAGAAAGCCCTGACTAACATTTCCTTATGGGATATCCTTAGCATCCCAGAGCAGAAGAATCAGTTGAAAGAGGCTTTGTTAGAGGTGGAGAGACCTTCTGGTAGGAATGTTTCCAGTTCTTCGTAAGCTAGTGAAGAAAGATTTGCGTCCCTCGCAGAACAATCACACTCACCAACGGTGTTGACAAATGAGGTCGCATCGCCTAGATCCCAAGTGGAAGGAAAGCCTAAACCAAACCCTTTCTATTTGACCCTCATAGTAGGAGACAACTATTACATAATTCTATGATAGATTCCGGTGCTAGCACCACCGTCATGCCTAAGCAAATTGCTGAGGTTTTGAACATTAAATATGAACCTTTAAGTAGGTGTGTTATGCAACTAGATGGAAATAAAGTCCAGACTATGGGTCTTATTAAAATCCTTTTGCTGACATTGTTTGCATGTCCTAGTATCACTGTGTCCCAAGAAGTAGAAGTTATTGAAATACCACTTGTTTTCAATCTCTGCCTTTCCCGACATTTTACCGCCAAAATAGGAGGTTACCTATCTTTAGATTGGTCCCACCTCATCCTCTGGACCGAGCATAGTTCTAAGCTTAAAATTCTTTCAGAATCCCTACACACCGAGCACGTAGCTGATCAGGCTATGCTCAACTTCGAATCTACTCATACCTCCATCTCTAAAGAGGAGAGAAAAATAGTAGAACTTCTAGAGGATGAAGAGGTGACTGGGGATATTACACCAGAGCAAGAATTTTTTCTCAACGAATTCATAAATTTTGATCCATATTCCAATTACCATGCCACATGTCTCAATTACTGTTGTATTTTTGATGAGGATCAAGTTATCCCAAAACTAACTAAGGGTCCACTAACCAAGGAAGAGTTGTTTTATGTAATCTAGACCTTGCACTTTGATCGTGCAAGATGCAAGGTAGGTTCAGGCACTGGAATTTGCCTTACTTTGCCTTCGGGTGAACAAATCTTGAGATCTTTCTGCTTGCAGTTTGCTTGCTCCAACAATGAAGCAGAATATGAAGGGTTGATCCAAGGCAAAAGTTTAGTAGAAAGGATGGGCATAAAGCAGTTGAAAGTTTTGGGTGATTCTGATCTAATTGTGCACCAGGTTCGAGGAATATCAAGTGCCAAACACATCCATATGAGGTCCTACTGTCACAGGACATGAGATCTGATTGAAAGTTTTGATGCTTTCAACATCTAGAGGATTCCTCAAAAAACAAATACATCCACTGATCGGATGGCCACTATTGGGTCACAATTCAACCCTATTGTGGACTTGCTCGCCAACCCCCAGGCAGTCTGTGTGATCGTTCAATCAACTATTCCAAACAATGACACCCACTGGCAAGTTTTTGAGAATGATGAGCAAATTGCTCTGTTCATTCAAAACTTCAGAGAGTTTGCTGATCAATTGCATTCTAAAGTAAAGAAGGCTTACGGGGATTAAATCATTCAATTGAAATCCAACAATCTCCCAAATGGATTGATCACCCTAGAGAATTTATTTGACCATGATGATGCTAAAAATGACAAGCAAAAAATCACGACCATTAAAGGTGACTATGCTGAAATGTCATTAGAGAATGGGAGAACACTTAAGGTTAGAAAGGAAGCTCCCCTAGAAGACCGAGAAAGATTGGCTCCATATTGTGATGAATACGTGGGTGTGCTAGCATGGTCATATGAGGATTTGAAAGGTTACAATTCTAGCATCATTGAACACACCATTGAGCTTGCTGATGGGGCCAAGCCGCTTTGACAGAAATAGGGGCCTATCAATCCGAAGATTGAGTTTCTTATGGCATAAAAATTGAAGAAATTGATAGAGTCCAAGATCGTCTACCCCATCAAGCATAGTAAATGGGTATCAAATTTGGTACCAGTTAGAAAGAAGAATGGGGATATCCAGCTCTGTGTGGACTTCCGTGACTTGAACCAAGCCTCTCTAAAAGATCATTACCCTTTGCCACCCATGGAACAATTGCTAAGAACTATGGTGGGGTCGGAGATGTTTTCGATGCTGGATGGATTCTCAGGTTATAACCAAGTGTTGGTAAAGCCTGAAGACCAACATAAGACAACCTTCACAACTAAATGAGAAACATTTGCTTACCAAAAAATGTCGTTTGGATTGTCAAATGTAGGCGTGACTTTTCAGAGAGCTATGGATCTGAATTTTAAGGAGCTCATTAATAAAATCATCATCATCTACTTGGATGACTTGACAATGTTTTCAAAGTGTAAAGAAGATCATTTCAATCATCTCGAGCTAGTTTTCTAGAAGTCTTTGGGATTCTACATTTCATTGAACCCAAAGAAATGCATCTTTGGGGTCCCACAAGGGAAATTATTGGGACACGTAGTGTCAAAAGAAGGAGTCTCAATCGATCTAGATCGAGTGAAAGAAACAAAAGAGATTTTTCTTATTCTCAACAAGAAGGGCATTCAATCCTTCTTAGGCAAAGTCAACTTTGTTAGCCATTTCATCTCAGACTTTGCTGGAATGGTGAGGCCTATCACTCTAATGCTTAAAAGAGACATGCATTTTAAATGGACTCCTGAAGCAAAAGAGGCATTTGAGAAAATCAAAGACGCCATCTCCTCGGCTCCTATACTCTCCAACCCTGATATGTCCAAGGATTTCATAATGAATAATTTCTCTTAGCATTGTCGTGGTACTAACCCAGAAAGATCCAAACAAAAGGGGTGAGCATCCCATAACTTTCCATTCCAAAACTCTAAAAGAGTATGAGGCTAAATACAACTTTGTTGAAAAGAAATCATTGACCATTGTCAAAGGCCTAAAACAATTTCGACATTTTAATGCCTGCAACAAGACTATTGTGTACGTCGCTCACCCTTCAGTCAGGGGATATATAATGGAAGGCGATATTACAGAGAAAGGACAAACTGGATTACCAAAATTTTAGAGTATGACATTGATGCCAGACCCACTAAGGTAATCCATGGTAAAGGCTTGTGTGAATATATAGCCTAAAAGTCTGACCCTCAAGAGGTCGTGACTACTTAGAGGAAGTTGTAATGGTCACCTCCAAGCAAATAGAAGCATGCTGGATTGAGAATCGAAAAACATTTCATGAAGACTGGAATATTCCCTACTGACCTCCCTCTTGAAAAGAAGAGATTCTACATGATGTAGAATAGTTGTTTTCGCCTGGTTGAAGGAGTGCTTTTTAAAAGAAATTTCGACTGAATCCTACTCCGCTATGTAGACCAAGGCCAAGCTAGTAAGATTTTACATGAATTCATCATGGACTATCAGGAGTCTACTATTTAGCGTAAATCACCATCATTAAAATTACCCGTGCTGGGTATTTCTAGCCCTCAATGTTTAAAGATGTGCATACTCTGGTAAGAGAATGCAAAGAATGCCAATACTACAGTGGTAGGTGCAGAAAGACAAAATTTCCACTCAGGCCTATAATGGTGGAAGAACCCTTTGCTCAATGGGGTCTGGATTTTATAGGAATGATTAATCCTCCAAGCTCAGTCGGACACAAGTGGATCCTTACTGCTATTGACTACTTCACCATATGGTCCAAGGCTGTCCCCCTAAGGAATTCATCAAAGGCAGAAATACTAGCATTTCTGGAGGACTTAGTGTGTCAGTATGGTCCGCCAAAGACCATAATATCAGACAATGCACGAGCATTCATAGGCTCACGAGTCACTCATTTTTCTCTTAGTCGAGGTATCTCCCTAAAGACCTCCTCAAATTATTATCCATAGGGAAATGGTCTAGCCGAGTCCACCAACAAGAATCTCATAAGACTCATTAAAAGGATGGGGTCTAAACACAAAAGGGAGTGACATCACCACTTGAGAAGTGCATTATGGGAAGATTGGATCATGCCTAAGCAAATTTTAAAGAACTCTCCATACAAGCTGGTCTACGACAAGGATGCCTTATTCCCCATATCCTTGGAGAGTCCTACCTTGTAGCTACTCAAGTCTATCAAGGTGGCCGAAAATGATCCCATGGAGGCAAGATTGGAAGAGATTATGGAGCTAGAAGAAGCAAGGGAACCAACATTTTCATCACTTCAAATGCACCAACAAACCATCAAGAGGTGGTTTGATAACAAGAAAAGTTCTAACTCGGGACTCAAACATGGCGATCTTGTTTTGAAATATAATGAGAGGGAAGCCAAGCCTGGTCAACATGCTAAGTTTGATGGTTTATGGGAGGGACCCTTCCACATCATGAATTGTAAGGGTTTTAATGCTTTCAATCTTGAGTATGCGGGGGAATCTCTCAGAATCACGGTTAATGAGTTTCATCTTAAACCCTTCAACTAAAGTAGTGACTTTCATAATGTAAATATTGTATTTTTAGCATGCCTTATTTATTTAATTATGTTTCCTCATGCATTCCAAGAAGAAAAAAGTGAACCACAAGATACGCCTCGAGAAAAAAAGGAGATCACAATATTATAAAGTATCTTTGTGCAATACATACAGAAGGCTTATATTTGAAAAGTAAAGTGACAAATTTTTGGAGCAAAGTGGCAGTACTTCAGGGGTCTTCCTCATCGTTCTCCTCGTTCATCCAGAATTTGGAATCTTCATCTTCATCATCATCTTCGTCCGACCACTTGTGGCCAGAGTCACCATCAAGTTCTTGAGCTATCGACACAAGCATCAGGTTGGGAAGAATATGCAGCATCAGGATCCGTGGGAAGATGTTATCTCTGAATTCAGTGTACCAATCTGTGCCAACCAAAACATGCACTATCAGATGAACCCGAAGGAGAAACTCCGTGGCAAGCTGAACTCGGAAGTGATGAGATGACAATGACATGGTCTTCAAGCCACCTATAAGCGGATACCAAGTCACCTCCACTCCGAGGGTGATGAAACATTGCAGATATGAAGCTAGGGGTAAACCTCTGAAAGGAACGTAATACGTCACAACGTCCTCCAAGACACCTAGATATTCCAGAGGGAAGAGAGCCTGAGTTAGCTCTGAAGTCAGATAATTAGTCATCCCAATATCCAGTAATGAGGCCACAAAACATGAATAGATATCCGTCTTGACACGATATATGTCCAAGTCATCAATAAAATCTTCCCCAAGCACCCATTTGATGGCAACAATGATCAGAGGACTTTTACATCGTATCATTCCCTGCAACCTCTGGTTTGAGATGTTTCCTAAGAAAGCGACTTGAACTTTACTGCTAGTAAGCCTGATGGGAGTATCCATATTTCAAGAAACTCCGCCGTTGAGCTAGATACCGTGCAAAAGAATGTCTGAAAAGACATATTTATAGCAGATTTCTAGCTCCAGGTAATAAATAAAATGGAAAGCCAACACTCTCAATATTCAACACAACTTTCTTTTCTCATAACTCATGCAAGTAAATGGAGTCAAGCTTGAAGGTTGTTTACGTTCTATCCAGAACCTAAAAAAGAGAAGTAGTGTCCTCATACGCTACGCATATATCCAAGTATATTCTGCCTAAGTCTAGTAACCCATACGTCTATTTTGGCTCATGCGAGCCTCACTAGCTGCAGATAGTCTCCTTAATTAGGAGATTTGTCTAGATAAACTGATCGTCCCAAGTGGTTCGAAGTAACAGCGTACTGAACAAGCATCTTTTTGGGAAATGCAAAAGGTGGTGCTTATCCCTTTTTTAGAATTAATTGCAGCTTGGAAAATGAGGTGGCATACGTGCAAACAAACGCTTATCATTAAATGCCCTCTTTTGCACAAATCTAGGCATGCAACACATTTAAGGAAGAAGGCCTCCAAAAGTGCATGTTGTATTGTTGATTTTGCATCCCAAGCGCCAAAACTCTTCAGAGGTGTCAAAAGGAAAAGCTTACTTGCAGAAAATGGAGATGGAAGCAGCCTCCTCAGATCCTTTCCAAGGGAAAATATGGGTGGACATATACAGGGAACTCTCATATTCCTCCCACGTCATGCCCCCAAAGCTGGAATATCTAAGGACCAAACCTAAATCGAAGTCGGCCATTCACAGTCTTGCGGCGGTAATCGATTCTTTGGAGAATGTCATCGAGCCCGAACTACACAGGCAATCAAAGAACCTTAGGGATGCCACTTGCACAAGAATGGTAAATCACATAAATGAGCCGCAATCCATGACATTCAAGTTCTGGAATAGCGGTGTTCCTCAGTTCATGGTTCCCATGGTTCCGCATTGTCCAGAATTTGTGGTTGTATGTGCCAATAGGTTCGAGCCAGATTCTTCTTCAATTTAGGGCTCCTTTCTGAGAGTCGTTATAACCCCAAAAGCTATTCAGGACATGTTATGTTATCCCATAATTGACAGCACGGAGGTGTTCAATGAAGGCTTCATGGAAGAATATTGGGAGACTAGGAGGGATATTGTCTCATTTTGTCACAATGCACTGATTTGGAGTCCAACAGTTGGGCCTCCAAGGTTCCCTCTATCCTACAATGATTTGAAGCATGATGATCTCAAAGATATCTCCTTGACACTTGCATTTCTATGCGGTCATAATAGCGACCGAGAGATCACCGCCCCTATGATGGGTTTCTTGTTCAAATGTCAGAAGCATAAGGGGCCATTCCATCTTGACTTCTCTGTCTTGATAGCCAAAGAAATGGTGAGGCATTTAGCCGAGTTCCAACATTTTTGGTGGTTAGGTTTGTCTCATTCCTAGTTCATCTTTTTCGTGCACCAAAATGATGCTTTCTTCAGTCAATTCATGTGATTGGCTACTCATGATGAGCTAGGAAACAAAATGCATGTGTCTTCCTGGACACCCATCCTATTAGCTTCCTATTATGCCTACCAGTTTTCAGACTGTTTCTTGACTTCTGTCCTTCATGATTTTGGTATTATCCTTGAAGAGCCTCTTGCTCATTGTTCCCAAATACAAATGAATTGGATGTGCAATGAACGCCCCTCTTGCAACTGGTTTTTGGGTAGTGATTTTTCTTTTGTCCGGGTGCATGGCTTCTCTAAAGAACCCTTCCACCGACCTGCCTATGTTAGAGAGAACCCTCGCCCTTGAAATTTTCTGGTAGTTGGTGGAGGTTGAGAGAGCTATAGGGGCGGGAAAATAGGATACCTCCATAACAGAAGACCACAAGGCTATTGGCCCCATTACTCTCGTACAGAGGAGCATTGCTGAGAATGTCCTGACCTCCAAGCTGGTGCAACTCGGCTTGGTAGAAATTGATGATGTGTGGAGCTATGACCCAGACGAATGCCTATTTAAAATAAAAAATGTAGTTAAGCATGAAGCACAAAGTTCGTGGGAAGGACACACCAACCCGCCAGTGAATGACCCAAATCTTTATGTGGGTCCCAATGATTTTCCTGTTTTGAAACGTCCCTCATGGTTGAATCTTTACCCTATCCTTCAAAAGTATAATCCAGTGAAGCCCATTCCTTGGAGAATGATGGAAGCCATGAGAAATTATTTTTGGCCTAAGAAAAAGAGGGAAGATTTCTGGATCTATCGTCAGGAAGTGAATTAGCCTAGGGCTAATATCGGGAATGCTCCTTTCGATGAGTGTTTTGAGGCTGAATGGAAACAACATAATAAATTAGATGAAGAGACAAGAGATGAGTCCCCATGTGATGAATCATCCCCTGAGGAGGCTCAACATTAGGAGGTAGAAGTTATAAATGTAGAAGAGCAAGAGACCAAGTCCAGTATTTGATAGGGAGAGTCCTAATTTACCACCAATTGGAGTTCTTTGATGGTGTAATCCTATTCACTATTAGGGCCCATAGTCTTCTCCTATGTACTCCCCTACTAGTAGTTTTGTTGTTTCACCTTCCTCAAGCTCACAAGGTAAGCTTGCTCACTATATCCTTACAGGGGTGCAGGACAATCAACACTTGTTCTCTTTTTTCTGCAAAACCACCCTACATGTTTGGTTTGGAAAAATCTCACCTTTCGGTTACAAAATGACAAGGTTCTAGGGCTTATAGCCTTCTGGATCTTCTTCTAGTTCTGAATATATTCCTCCCCTGCAAGTTATCTCCTTCACACTACTGACACCTAGCCGGACTATCACCAAGCTCGCCTAGGGCCAATTTGCAGGAATAGCTAATGCCATCTCCTAGACTTCCACAAATGAAAACCTATTGTACATGATTGGCTCTTCTTGACCACCTCCAATGGTCATGTGGAGTTTCAAGCCAGAGCCATGCTGTTATTTATAAACAAAGAACCAAAACTGAAAAGAAAAACTTATTTACAGATTCCGAGCTTATTCTGGGTTCAACCTAGTAACTCATAGAATAGAGAAATGAAGTGTTTACATTGACTTCATAAGTGAACTTAACGATTCTAAAACATTACTGCAATTCACAAACAAAAATCTGACACTGAATGAAAACCATAAAATAGACTTCTATTTATTGTTCAGGAAAACATATGTGTTCTCCATGGCAATCGACAATCCACATTAAAAAAAAATAACAACAACCCTTTTATAGATGCCTGTTGGGTCTTTTATACATTCCGTCCTCTGTCGTGAACTCCTCCTATTGGACAAGATTGATCTTGTTACCAACGGTTTCCAGCGGCAACTGTTGGGCAGGTTCTATCAAAGCATCGGGGTAACATCCAAACAAGGTTACTGATTTTCGATGACAACCTCCATAGGGTCTTCGGTGTAACATCGGAATGACTACTGATGACCGACATCTTCGTACTTCCACTTCGCACTTTCCATTAGGTCATTGGGTGGTATGACATTGTGCTTTTCCAATGGCCGATGTCTCCAAAGTCAATCTCCTCCACTTGCGCCTTGTTATTGGGGTAACAAGAAAACACTCCTCCCGATACCCAATAACTCTTTCCCCGACTAGCACTTTCCTATCGGGTCCACGAGATAGCTTGAAACTCCGTCCACTTTTCTATCAGGTCCGTGGGATAGCTTGAAACCCCTCTTTTTGATAGCTGATGCCAATACTCTGCACCTTTGTTTGCTCATCGGGTCGTCAGGGTAGTTTGAAACCACTCTTTCCGATACCCGATGAATCAACAATAAACAACCCATCGGAGTAGGTTATCCTGATGCACTTATGGGATGCTATTTCAAACTGAGAAAACACACATTTGAACCTAATCACACCAAAATTGTAAAAACTTTGAAAATGCAACCAAAACTAGGTGCTCCTGCACCAGTATTCCTCTTCCTCTCACTAGTTCAAGCCAGAGACCTTGTTCCAAAACTGCCAAAAGATCGGCTGAAAAGAAGGCACCTGATTCCCCTTCCAGTAAGAAATAATATTTAGTTTCTGCTAAGAAGGGTTCATCTTCTCAGGTCCTTGCGGTTCCTCTAGCCTCTTAGTGACCAGTGACTTCTACGGTTTAGGTACGTCCTTCTCTTCCCTTTCTCTCTGCTCAATCTGTGTCTTCCATAACATCCCAAGTTGCATCTATGATTGCCCAAGTCCCCACTGCCCTCACATTAGCACCCACTGGAATGATAGTTGACCCACAAGTTGCGTCATTGCAGGCCACTCTTTCGCTCCCTACCCCTGTAACGTTTCTCCCAGAGATTCTTGCTACAGCCACTATCTCGTATAGGCTTGGTTTCAAAGAGTCCACTCCTCCCCCAAATGTTGGGGTAGCATCCGCTAATCCAATTTTTTCAGGAGCCTCTCCCTTTGTCCTGTTGTTCTCCCCAACTGTGCTTTCACAACCCATTAAAACCTCTTTCGGCGGTGCTATTTCCCTTTTTCCCTTTTCAATCCCTCCTAGTGCAAAATTTGTAGGCCAAGCTATTTCAAACCTGGATGCTTATCAACAACAGGTTACCTACTCCAAGACTGCACGTATTGGCAAGACCAACAAGAGAAAGGAGAAGGATGGTGCCAAGCTAGCCCGACCGCATGTGCAAACGCATTTCAACAAGGAAAATGATAATCTTTGCTTTGTGACCATGTTCCCAAAGTTCGTCAAGACGGAGGCTCAAATGAGACCCAATGATTACACCTTACATGTTATCAGGGTCAATCTCTTGAATGCTATGACATCAGATAAAGTAGAAATGATGGAAGAAACCTAGAAGGTTGTGTCTTCATATTTCATCAAAAATAGAAGTCATCTAGAGAAAATGCAAGCAGAAAATGTGAACCTCAAAGAATCCTTGGACCAACAGAGAAAAGAAGACAGAGCTAGAAATGTTGAAATCAACTGCTTGCAAGGCTTGTTAACCCAAGCCAACTCTGAAAAAGGGAAGTTATAGTCCGCCTTGAACAATGTGAGCTCTCAATTGAAAGGGCAAGAAGCGATGAGGAACGTGGCATTGAAAGAATTGTAGGAGAGAGAGCAAGAGATAGAACAATTGAAAGAAGCTTCCAGATATGCTACCCAAATTCATACCCAACTATGTGAGGATGTTCGCCTAAAAGAGGAATATGCTTGACAACTGAGTGAGACACAGGTCACGCTTTCAAAGGAAAGAGAAAGGTTTGAAACAAATGAGCGTGAGAAACAGAGTAGCTTGGAGCAAGCTGAAAAGAGATTCCTGGATGTGGAGGAATTGCTGCAGCAAGAATAGGATCGCATGTTGCGACTTCAACAAGCTTTAAAGGATGGAGGTACCAAGATCCTCGCTCTGGAAAATTAGGTTGCCCATGAACAAGACAAGTGCAAGGAGCTGCAAAATGAGATAAGAGTGAAGGACGAGGAAGTCACGCGGTTATCGAATCTCCCCCCCCGCTCTGGAGGTTCTTCAAGATTTCTCTCTGGTTATAGTAGAATTGTATGTTTCTCAATTGGAGGGAATTAAGCAGTATTTCCCTTCGCTACAACCCGTACTGAGATTCCTAGGAGAAGCACAATCTCTCTGTGCTGAAGTGGACGCTCTCATTAAAAACACTATGCTTTTCATTGGTCCCTCCTTGTAGCCTAGAGATTAATTCAGTTGTTGTATGTTGCTCCAAATGAAGAATTGAGAACAAAATGAATTATAGACCACAAGCAATTAATCAGGAGGACTAACATTTTCATTAACTAGCACAGGGTAATCATGCATGTATCAGTAGTGCTTGAGTCTTTGAAGATTTTGGTTCCAGACATCGAGCAGCGTGTAGAGAGGTTTGTTTTCATGGGTCTTCCTTCTCCTTTTCCCATAGATGGATCCGTGCTAGGGATTGAACAAGTTATGAGTCAAATAGAATAATTACAACAAAGATAGGACCTTCCTACAACACCTGAGCAACCCTATTTCGGTGGAGGAAGTCGAGCATCTCTTGCACCCCCTAGCCCAACTTTACGCGCTCCTGAAGCTGGTCCATGATGAACCAACGAGCTTTCCATTTTATGAAGTGATCTATTTAGATCAAAACTACTAGAATCTAGAAGCTCAAGTGCTACCCTTCGAGGATGATTGGTTTCCGTTGCAGTAGGTCTTCAATTTTCTTTTCCCCGTTTAGGCATGAAGTCTGGTCTTTGAACCAATAATTTTGGGTTCTATCATTTCACAAACATAATTCCCCATTGAGTCTCCAAGAAATGTTAATATTATTTAGTGATCATTTGTAGATGGAATTTTGGTATAGTTTTGGCCCCTTTCTTTTGATTTCTGGCTCGCTTCCTTGTTCGTCAGCGCGCGTGCCAAGTGGCATCTCGACATTGCTCTGAGTGGATCACTTTTCTCGCCCAGTGTTGAGAGAATGCAGAGCTACTGTGTGGCTCAAGTCTTTTCCTTGGCGTGTGCTTTTCGACCCCATTATCCCTCATGTAAAGGCAATGACACTTGGAGCCCCTGCGTTGCACGTTCAGTCCTCTTTTTGCGCTTGACTTTGGGTCTCCCTCGAGTTGCCGCATGTCTTCCATGATGGTTCATGAACCATAATGTTGTTTGCACCGTGATTTTCTTGTTTGGCAGGTGCAGGGGTCACCATGATGCAGTTGAGGTAACAACTTTGAAGGTCATTTTCGCTAGGTAGCATCTCGCAGAGTTCCACATTGGGAGATTCTTGTCAAAAGCGGTTTCCTGGATTTTGTTGATGTTGTGTACTGTTTGTTAAGAGTCGGGGGCTCTCTATAGGCCTTCTTTTTCTTCTTTTTGAGAGGTTCAGACTTTAGAGACATTTTTAGACTTTGGCTCATTGAAGAAGACTTTATCTTAATTAAACTTGGTGAATGATAAACATATAAGATTGTGTCTATGGCATTTATGATTGTTTTATTTGAAGCTTAATAGACTTACTTTTGTGTTATTTTCAAATGTGATAACTTATGTGAAATATGTTGTGAGACTCCACAGATTAAACTATGTTTCAGGACTTGTTATCTATTGGATGAATGGTGAATCTCATATTATGTTGAATGAGTTTTTGTTGAATTATACTCTCAAATAGTTCTGAGCATGTAGATTGTTGAATGAGCTTTAAAACCGCATGTATCTAGGTTTCATATGTTGTTAGTGTTTTAAAAAATATTTTGGCATATCACCCAAGTAGCGTAGCTTGTTTTCTTTTCCAGTTTTCCTCTTCCCCTTTTCTCCCCCAATTGTATGAAGAGTCGACTTCTCAAACCCGGAGGTCATTCAGTGAGTCTCACACAAAAGGTCCCCAATCACTGAATTTCCCATAAGGTTGTTAGCGTTTAATACAAAATTAATAGTCAACAGGTGGCAAGGAAAATAATCACCATAATGAAGCCTCATCAAATCGCACCTTTTCCTCTGGATTCATAGATCTCAAATTAGCTACCTAGTTGTTATCTTGACAAAACTGACCATCTTGACATAATATGCCCACCAACCTCAGCTATGGACTCCTAAAAAATTACCCTGGTGCCTTTTTGGCCAACTCATCCAATTCATTTCCTTCTCACTAGATATGAGATAATTTGAAGTTCCCAAATCTAGCAATTAAATTCCAAATAGTAGTTAGCCATTTTTGCAATTTCCAATTTTGAGTGGCTTTTTGATGAATCACATTTATCGTTGTTAGTTGTGACCTCCGAGAATTCAATCTTCTTACCCAACACCTTACCCATTTGATCTCTAGCCACATACCCTACCTTTGTCAGACCTGGGTTCTCCTTAGAAGCATCATCAAAATTGTTTTTTACCCACCTCGACTCTTGGGCCAATGGCCTCACACTAGTCCTATGATGGATAGGAAGATTATATTTTCAAATCCAATTAATAGGGGGTTAATTGTGCAATGATTATTATGAGTTAGGGTTAAATATATTTAATATGAGGATGAAACCCCTCAAGGCAAAAATTAAAGGATAAAAAATCCCTCAATTTCCATCATTGGGTTAGTGGACGGAAACCCTTTATTCAACAATACTCAAGACACTTCAAAGTCATTTAAATAAGGAAACATTATTGCAAATTAAAGGAAGATATACAATAGTGTTAAGAGGATAAGTTCTATATTTTTTGAGATATTTTTTAAACATTAAATCTAAATTATATATAATAAACTCTTTAGCTATAGTTTCTAGGTTAATATCAAAATTGTGATTAATTGTGCAATGACTATTATGAGTTAGGGTTTAATATATTTAAGGAGAACAAGGAAAATTTGGAAGTGGACATTACAATAGTATTAGAGCTAGATCTTGCTAGCCTATGTGATTTTCATCTCACACAATCGAGTGATAAAAAAAGTGAATATAATAGATAGAGGGAAAAAGCTTGTTTAGGGGAAGACTACAAATAAGTTTGAAGAGAAGGTTGATATAGTGATAGACATGTTGGGTTAGACGCTCCATATGATGCAAAGTAATATGAATACTTCCAAAAAATAGAATAGTGGGTCAAATACTTTAGGAACCAATAACAATAACTAAAACAATCTCACACAAATAATAGTTGTTGGGTTTGTTGATATATTTTTACGACCCACTTTCATTTGTAAAGTTCTTGTAGTGAAAATTTAAAATTCAATACACAAATATACCAATAGTAGTTGTGTAGATTATAGATGTCTTCCTATAAATATTCAAAAGATAATGTCTTTTACAAATTTCATGAGTACTAAAAGTGGTAGTATCACAATTCTTGGCAATGAGAAGTGGACAACAAAAGAAATTAGACTTTGACATGAAAGATTTAGAATTAGACAATAGTTAAATTGAGATACAAGAAGAGGAAGATTAGATTTTAGAGTCCAAGGAGACACTAAATGTTAGTCATTATAGATGTAGAAAAGGAGAAGACATTAGAGAGAATTCAATATTAATGTGTGAAGATAGTTATGCTTCTACAACTATTTTTGGTACAAAAGAACCTAAAGAGAAAACTAAATTGAAAAATAAAGAGATGAAAAATACTAAGGCGCATATAGAAGCTCATAAGAAAAACTTATGACAAAGTTTGAAAAGTAACTAAAACTGGAGGAGCAAAAGACGACTTTGTTATTGAATATTTTATGATGGAGAAATAATTTGCAAAAAGGTTGAAGGTCAAGGAGGGTAAGCTTGGTGGCTCTAAAGGTGCATTGAATTATGTAATGGATAATTTTTTTTTATGTGATATAGAAACATAGAAAAGAACAAAATCTAGAAATAGAAATCCTAGAAGTCATAAAAATGATTACATCACTAGATAATTCAATGTTTTAGGCCCAATTTAATTCTAAGTCATCATAGGAAGAGGACTAAATCCTAAAATTACTAACAAATTGGTGCAAATTGGCAATCATTGGGAGAAGACTATAAATTTGAAATTTTGTGTTTTTTATTTAAAGAATAACTCACATTTTGATTTCATAAGTGAAATGAACTTGTTTTCCATGTCTAGTGTATCACTACTGTGTATGCTCTCCCCTTCCATTTAGTGCAAACTTGGGTGATCAAAAATATTATGAATAACATATGTGATGTTTTTCACCCAAGAGCACTATTGTACGCATGATCTCCCTTTGCACCTTGTGCAAACCTAGGTGATAAAAAATACAAGTATCTCTTCTTTTTTTATTTTTAGTAGGAGTCCTAGTTAGGGATTTCATCACCCTAGGGGAAACCTGTACCACATTTTCTAGTGGTCTATATAAAGTGGAGAGAACAAAAGGTGTACCCCAAAGTGTGGCTAGAGTCATTCAAAGTCGAGTTGTGAGACCCTTGGTCCACCGAGATTTTCTAGCAAGGAGAGAAGGAGAGAACCACCTAATCTCAAGATCCTATATATGGGCTAATTATTCATAGATCCCCCACTAAGAGCCTTATCTTATATAATCTTCTAAGACAACCATCTATTATTTTAAGTGGTGTATTATTTCTAGGGATGGAAATTTCTCACATTGTGTCTCTGTGTGGTGAGATATAGTCTCATTTGGGAAAGGTTAATCCTTCAAGGTAAGAGGTGTAAGGTGGTACATGATATTACATTTTCTATCTATCCACTTCATGTGGTAAATGGCACTAAGGGGACAAATGTCACTATTCTCCTAGGTGGGGAATGAATGTCGACCTTGTGAGTCCAAAAAGATATAACACACCTTGAAGAAAATAGGTTGCTATCATTTTTGGCATTTATTTCTTTTACAAGACCAATGAAATCAATTGGCCCTTATATCCTAAAAATATCAACATTCATCATGTATTCATTGTTTGAATTTGTCTTCTTACCAAAAAGATAGTAAAAATAATAAGTTTTTCCAAAAAAAATCATATAGGGAAATTTACATCTAAAATATTGTGTTGTGTAACCATCACTCCTACCTACACAAATGTTCATTGAAACTACACATGTCACATATACCTATGAATTTATTCTCTATACCCGTGCATTTGTCACATGTTTCTACATATGTGCATTTTTCATTCAAACTTCACACTATCCTCCTGAGAAAACCGAGTCAAACTACTTTCGTGTACAATTTATAAAATTGTAGGATAAATATTAACTTGTCTTTGACATATCCTAATGAAACAATCACATTGCTCAAATAAAATAGATATGAACATTGGATTTTCTTGGAGGTGAACTAAAAACCTTACTAAACTAAAACTAAGAAAAAATTACATATTGAAATTCTTGGTTGGACATTTTTTTAGTTTTTCTTGTGAACTTGTCACTAGTTTTTGCACAATAATCACTAATTTTGTGTATTTTTCATTTATTTCTACACATCTATCATTTATTTATGTGCATCTATCACTAATTTCTATGCGTTTGTCATCAGTTTCTGCATAATTATTACATATTGTTGCACCTAGGTTTGAACTAAAAAACTTGAGATCGTAGACCTGTATACAAACAAACTTGAGACTAGACTTGAGACTTATTACCATACCACATTCTATTTTGCATCGATTATCCATCTTACATCTCACTTTACCATCATATACATAGGGCTTATAGTTGCTTTAGACTTAGATGAAACCTTCCATTAACACAAAACCAACAAACCATCAATTAAAATTCCAAGATTTCTTATTGTTATCTTAATCTTACATCCCTCAAGTATCTCTTATTTAATATTTTTATTTGAAGTTTTCCATCTCCATGTTGAGGATCAACTTAGCCTAACAACATGATAGATTAGCTTAGGAGTTTTGGCTAGTTCTAAATTGGTCCATTTTGTTTTCCTTATTTGTTGGCTTGTGCTCATTAGTCTAGCCCAAGTTGAACATATATGTTAATCCCAATCATTATCATTTAAGATCTAGATATACCTTTGACTAGTTTGGTCTCATACAAAAACTTCATCAAAGTATCAATCCAACTTATCAAAAAAAATCCAAAATAAATAAAAATCCCCAAAATATCAAGTCTAGGTACAATTTTTATAGCCCATAATACACATCCATCCACACATAAAATCACACCAAAGGTATCTAAGTCTCTTGCATGCTTGTTGTGACTAGGTCTCAAACCAAGAAAGGAAAAATGGATCCTCAGTAAGACCCAACATTTAATCCCACACGCATTGACCCTCATTTATACCTGCAGCATCCTAAAATTGCACCCCTTGCAATTTTAGACCGCATTTGGGTCTTCACCTTAGTGTTTGTGCCCCTTGGCCTGATTGAAGACCCGATTTTGCTCATACACATCATAAACATCATAAACTTTGATTTTTCCCTTATCCCACACCTTGATCCTGGCCTAAAATAGGGTAGGAACATGACGCGGCGCCATGGTCCTCCCTAAAATGGGACTCCTCAAAACCCTTTTTCCCATTTCAAACTTGAGCGGGATTTTCCCCTTTGTGTCGGTTCATGTCGAAAAATTTGACAATTAACCTGACATGTAGGTATATAAAGAGGATTTCCCCTCTCATTTAAACTCCACAATTATCTATCAAGCATCCGACAATCACATGAGATCAAGCATTCCAACATTCAAGAGCAGTTGAGCATCTTCAATCTTCCTTCAAGCCTTGGAGTAGCAATAAAGTCAAGATTCAAGAATTGAAGTGGAGATCTACATCCTATTTCATGAAACCCTAATTCCATGAAGAGGTAAGCAAAACTTCACAAGGAGGTATAATCATTTCATTTTCAGTCATAATTCAACATCTCCCTCAAAAGGAGAACATTTCATTTTAGTCATTTCAATTACATTTATCTCAATTTCATGGTTAATTCCTAAATCGAGGTTTGACCGAAGGCAAGCCCCTATTCCCAACCTATTTCCCTTTCTTTTCGTGTGTAGGAAACAAGTGCACAACTGTACTTCTAGAAATAAGCTTCAAATGTAGAGATGAAACAACCCTTTTTGGTGTGCGGAAAATTCTAAGGACCAAGAGGTTGCGCCATGGTCCCTACTTTTTCGGGGCATTTTCATAGGGCAGATCCGAATAGCTTATATTTCTGAAATCTAGGTGCACGACAAAATCCCTAACCTATAGCTCAGTATTTTCTCAGTTTTGTCTTCAATTTCAACACTTTGCCCTAAATCAACATTTCAAATTACAAAAGAGGGGAAAACACATCATAATCAATCAATCTACATAGTATTCAGTCCTTATCTTATTTTTTATTGAATCAAGTGGATTCCTCCCCTCTTTTGAATGTAAAGGAAATTCCCTTCCATTGAAAGCGAAAATTGATTTGGTGATTTCTCCTTCTATGTTGCAAATTGCCAAATCAAATTTTTCCCTTTACATTTTGGTGAACCCAACATGTCATATGCTTACTTCTAATTTTTGTTTTCAGATCTGAGTGTGTATGCAATTTAAAATTCAAATTTTCATTTACAAGTTTGATTTCCTTGCAAATTTGAAAAAAATAGAGGTTAATTTCATTAAAACCCTAATTTTCATTTTCAAAATTGAGCTTGTGAATTGCATAACTTCAGTTATTTTCATTAAAACCCTAATTTTCATTTTCGAAATTGAGCTTGTGAATTGCATAATTTCGTTTAATTGTTTTAGATCTAAGTGTTATGCATTTTCAAAATTCAAAATTTTCACTTGCAAGTCAAATTTCACATTTAAATTTTAAAATTAAGTGGTTAATTGCAAAAACCCTAATTTTCAAAAAATTATTAATCTTGTGGGTTGTTTAAATTTTGAATTTCCCTCTTCAATTTTGTTGTTAATTTTCAATTCAAATTCAAAATTGCAATCTTGGATCTAATTTCAAATTTAAATTTTAAAATTAAGTGGTTACTTAAAATTACCCTAATATTTAAATTTAAATTAATCTTATGCATTTCCCAATTTTCTATTAATTATTCCATTTTTCAAAATTTCATCATTGGCTCTAATTGTAAATTCAAATTTCAAAATTAAGAGGCTCTTTCTACAAGACCCAAATTTAAAATTTAATTTATTGTGGATCATTTCAAATTTAAATTTTTTATTACAAGAGCCCTAATTTTCAAATTCAATATTTCATCTCATTTTAAAATTAAGTGGTTCATTTTTTTACAAGGTCCTAATTTTAAATTTTCCTTTAGATCACCTTCAATTCAATTTTTAAAAAATTAAGAGGTTATTTTTAGCCCTAATTTTAAATTTGAATTTCTATCTCCTTGTGGGTAAATTTAATTTTAAATTAAGAGGTTATTTTTACATAATCTTAATTTTAAAAATTCAATTTCCTAGGGGATTGCATCACAATTAGTCTCTATCTTTTCAATCAATTTGTTCATTTAATTGATTAATCATTTTTCCTATAATTTTGCATTATTCAATTATTTTGCAACTTAGATTCCAAAATTCAAATTTCCAATTTTTCTCCCTTAGTGCATGAGTTTTACTACTATTAGTCCAATGTACAATATCCTCGTGAGAAGAAGTTGTAGAATTAAGGCTTCCCAAGGTTTAATTACCGAGGAGATGGAGCCTAATTTGGGTAACTTTTTCAATTACTATATTGGTGGTTCTTCCAATCGTACAAATGTCCCCATTTATCCTCATTCTTTAGATACTTCTCATGATGTGGAGGAATCACTAACTAGGGTTTCCGTTGACCAATTGGAGAAGATTGACAATCGATTTGAAAATCTTCAACAATGGATGAGTCAACAATACCTGGAAAGTGAAGCTCTCCCATTGATTGAAGGATTAAAAAAATGGTCCAAAGTGATAAACTTGGTGTTGATATCTTGTGTGGTATTGCTCATATTGTTGATTCTAACATTATGCCCATGAAGAGTTGTGCTGAAACCCTAGGTTATACCCAACCTCCTAGTCAAGTTAATCATTCCATTACTTTGACTACTCCTATGGCTAGTGTTCCCACATTTGCATCAAACATCATGGCTACCTCTATACAAAATTTAATACCTACAAACGTTAGTCAAGGGGGAAACTCCTCTTCTTTCATTCCTCCTACCATAAGTCTTCCATTTGTTACCCAATCCTCTCCTATACCTACCTGTCACAATGTTCCCCATCCTAATTCTCAACCCCCGCCATCCTATAAAAATATCCCTCCTTATTCTCAACCCCTTCCTTCATTCAATAATGTTACCCCTCATTCTCAATACAACATGTCCAATTTCAGTCCTTCTACCGAAGCTACCATCAATAGCCTAGCCCAAATAGTGTCTTCCTTACAACAACAAATGGCTTCTATGAATCAATCTAAGTATAATGTGCCCACATTTGATGTAGCGAGCCCATTATCTGATGACATTGTCCGAGCTGTCCCTCTTGAACATGTGGAAGTTACTCAATTGGAGCTTTATAATGGAAAAGGTGATCCCTTGATTCATGTTAAAACATTTCAAACTTTGTGTAGGGACTTTGCTCATGACCAAAGATTGTTGGCTAAATTGTTTACTAGAACATTAAGGGATAAAGGTTTGCAATGGTATTGTTCTTTGCCTCCTTATTCTATTACTTCTTTTCAACAATTGGGTAATTCTTTCATTCAACAATTTCACAATAATATTGGTCCTAAGATCACTTTGACCGATTTGATGCATTGTAAGCAAGGCATGAAAGAAAAAGTGATTGATTTTATTGGTAGATATAAGCATTTGTATTCTCAAATTTATTTTCTTGTGCCTGGTCAAGATATTCAAAATATTTTTATTGCTAATTTACAAAAATATATTAGGGATAAACTTCTCTTTTCTTAGTTTACTTTACACAGTTGTGTACAGTACTTCACAACTATCATCTTACCATGAGTCAATTGGAACAATCATCCTCTTCAATGGCTCTGAATGATAAGGGTGGAAGTTCTCAACAACCTTTTGCGAAGTTCAAAATGAATAAGAGATTCATCAAATTCAATGACAACAACAACACTCAAGTAGCAGCCACAACAGGTGTGCCTCCTTTGTCCAAATACTTTAGAAAATAATTCACTCCTCTTAATGAATCTTTGCATATTATTGTGTGTATCAACATAAAATGGTTATCAAAGTTAGTCAATATATAAACAAACCAAAACCATTTCAAGAATGATATCAAGAAAGTATGAAAAAAACATAAATGAGAAACATGAACATAAAGAAGACTTCACTCATGATGCTCCCTACGCCATTTCGGTCTTCCTTGTCCTCCTCGTCTCCACGAACCACATTGCTTTGAGGTTGTCAAATGAAGAGTGGGAGATTGGGTAGGGTAAAGTTTGGAATGCTCTCAACTATCATAACAACATAGATGTGTTTGGGTGATGATAAATCAAAATGGGCATTATGATTGTGCTCTGATGAAAAGTGGATGCAACTAAAAGGGAAACATAATGATATCATAAAAAGTTTCTCCTTGATTGATGGACAAATGCTCAATTTATAGAGTTGGAGGCTTGGAAATGGATGGCCAAGATTGAAGATTGATCAAGGGATACTATTGAAAGGGAATGTGGTCCCAAGTTTGATGGCTTAGCCTTGTGACAAGTGTCACAAGGAGAAGTGGGTGCAAGGGTAAGTGTGCTCACACGTGTGTGAGCAAATCTTGGGAAGTCCAAGAGGTGACAAGTGGAAACACTTGTGGAAAGGTGTAAGGGCTAGTGAAAGAGAGTTTATGACACACGGGACAAAAGGGGAAGAGTAGGTTGGCTCTATGGGGAAGAGAATCCTCATACATGTGTGAGAACCCTTGGTCAAAGGTGATGTGTACATGTGAAGTGACTTGTGAGTCACATGTGGAGTCACATGTGGGTTTGGGTAGGTGTGTAGTATTTTTAATTTGAATAAATACTAACATCAGTTAGGCTATAGATTAATTAGGATAATGAGGGGATTAGATGATAGGTTTGTAGGAATCACTAAATTATCCTAATTAATCATGGATTAATTTAGCTAATTAGGATTAGGGACAAAAATGGAATATTCCATAAAGATGAGTTTGATTTATTGAAATAAATCAATATTTGGAAGAAGTGGAAAGGGGATATTAATTAAATATAATTTAATTAATTTAAAGGTAATGGTAGGTTAATATGATTAATTAAATTAATCATGCGATAAAGACATAATTAATTAAATATTAATTTAGTCAATTTTATGTGTCTACATTTGCCCCTCTTTGATATAGCATCATGAAGTGATGATATGTCAAAGAAGAATAAACTCTAGTGGATAGAAAAAGATAGGGACTAGTAGCATGATGCCCCAGTCACTGGTGAGTTGAGGAAGGATGAGGAGGAAACCATGGTATGCCCCCTCGAGAGGACATGTGGGTTAAGAACACATGTGTGCTCTTGAAATGGATCATAATAGAGAATGAAAGGGAAAAGGGAGGGATAAGAAAGGTGAATAAACCGAAGCCTTAGGTGAAAAGGGATATACTAAGTTGAATGGAATGTTATGAATAAGATGGGTTGAATGGAAGGTGATGAAAAGGATAGGATTGCTGTTATGCATTATATAGAGAGCAATCCTAGGTTTGATTTTGCAAAGGATTATCGACATTACTGATTATAGGAATCAAAATGTAATGAGTATCCGATGCGTGGACTAGACACGCAAACAATAGGTTATCTCAATGTACACAAGTTCACAAACACCCGTGATGGTGTAAATGCAAGACTTGATGGATTGTACAAGAGAAACCACAAACATGCCATAGCACAAAAACTTTGCCCCAATGTACACCAACCTAGACATACCAAGATATTAAATGATCAAGGCAGCCATGAAGAGGTATAGTCCTAGGACACAAAATAAAATCAAAGCAAAATGATCATTCAAGAAAATGACTCGTGTGGTCAACAAACATCTCTTGCCAAGAGTAGAACATGGATTTGGATAAGCTGCCAGTCATGGGAAGGATGCATCCCGATGGGCATTGATGATAGGATAGATTGATGATAGGAAATAGATTAAGCTAACTGGAAGAGACATTACTCAAGAGGATCTCTGCTTGGATTTGGTTAACACATTGTGGATAGGTGTTTGGATTATGCGTGAGTCTAGGTAAGCTCAAATGGATGGGAAAAATCTTAGATTGATGGGAAAGACCAGTTTGATGGGAATATCCGTATTCACAATAGTGGATTAGGTCATCATCTCATATTCAAGGAGGCGATGATAGGATGAAAGTGAATTGTGAGAAAAAAAAGGAGAACGATAAGACAGTGTGTACCCTTAGCTCATGTAGGAGATATTATGTAAATGCAATGTTGTGATGCCTTTGAGTGATGTTGTGTAATTGATCTAGTGTTGGTGCAATCCAGAGCAATTGGCTGAATTACCCCAGTTTTAGTCAAAGCGTGACAGTTGATGTCAGTTGGTCACTCGAACAAGATAAAGTTTGTGTAATTGAGTCAAAGTGACCTGTTGAGACTTAGACAATTGATGTAATTGTCCAATGAAGTTAAGGTATCCGATTCCAATTACTCGTTGAGACTTAGACAATTGATGTAATTGTTTGATGAAGTCAAGGTATCTGAGTCAAATTACCCATTGAGACTTAGACAATTGATGTAATTGTCTGTTTGTATTGTGTTTGATTGGTTGACCAATTGATAGTTGGGTTTAAAAGGAAGACACAACAACTTTTGGTTGTGTACAGGATGACCTATATGACAGAGGGCTACGCAGCTTGATCGAGTAGATGGAACATGATGCAGGGTATTTAGTGATGATGACCTAGATAGGGAGGGTGAGGGGGGTTAGCTATGTATGAATGATATGCAACAATATGGTTTGATAAATGGATGAAATGGAATGGTAGGATATGTTCTGATCTTGACCGAGATATTGGAAACCAAGGTTGAGAGTTACACCTATTACAAACAAGGAATATTCCCCTTCATTCTGGTTCACATATTGATGGTTGAGGTATACGTTGTAGTCAATAAGCCATAGTGATCCATGACTCTGGTATTTTTGCATAGGATCTTGTAGCTTTATGAAATTCCAACGTAGACACAATCAGTATTTGCCCCAAATTTTCATTGGAACAACCCGCAAATAGAAAACAAAGAAACGATGCCATGAACCATCATGGCCACTCTAATCACTTGTGGATATCCTTGAGTGATATAGGAACATGATGTAAATCAGTAAAAGACAAAACACTATCAAAATTCGAACAACCAAAGAATCTTCTTTCCAAAAGATGTGTCATCATGTCTTGTTGTAAGGAAGGATGCATCCTTGTTAAGACAATTGTTTGATGTTTAGCCTAGGCATTTGACTATTTGCAGACATTGATAGTTTGTCATGTTTGAGTATTTGATTTGTAGACTTAGCTTGTTTTCGCATCTACTTGAATGTTTGTGTGAACTAGAATCAGTTTATTGCAAAGTTTTTGATTGGTTTTTGTGATGTTTTTGAATTTTCTAGTTATGTACAATTTTTCCCAATGTTTTTGATATTTTGTTGAGTTTTTACAAATATTTTTGGTTGTATTTTATGACGTTTTTTGAATGTTTTTGGATTATGTTTAGGACATTTTTCAAATGTTTTTGGTTATATCTAAGGACAATTTTCAAATAAGTAACTCGATGAATCCTCAATATTTATAATCTACTCCCATCATTAGGTTAACAAAGTTGCCTCCGGTTAGGTGTCGGTGTGAAAGCATGATGCAGGACACATGAGGCAATAACCTTGATTGCAGATCAATAACAAGCCATGATAGATATGATGTATGAGCAGATGCATATGGATGTGATCGCAACAAGTCTGAAAGACAATGAAGTTGTAGCCTTTATGAATGGTGCATGTTTTCTAGGTTTTCACCACCATACTTATCCAAGGCACCACCGAAGTGGTTTTCACCGTTTGGATGAATGATTTTTCTTTACTATTTTCTTGATTTTTTCATTTTTCATTTTTTGGGTACTTTTTAAGGACTTTTTCTGAATGTTTTTGGTATTCTGATATTTTATGAGCTTGATGCTATGTACAGCTTATGTATGCAACTTTTTGAGATGCATCCTGTTGATTGGATCTATCAATTGTTCTCCTTCTGAAGTTGCTAATTGATATGCCCCAGACCCGAAGACTGCAGTGATGACATATGGACCCAACCAATTGGATTCAAATTTTCCCTAGTGTTATCTATTTGATTGATTGTGAGGATTCTCTCTGACAACAAGATCTCCTACCTCAAATGTGCGAGGTTTGACCCTATGATTATAGCTTTTGCTCATGCGTTGTTGATATGCTTTAAGGTGATTGTAGGCATCCTGGTGCTTCTCATCAAGCAGTTCCAAGTCCCGAAGACGTGAGACTCGATACTCTCCATCATTAATCAAATTGTGCAAGGAAACCCGAAGGGATGGTAATTCTACCTCAATAGGCAAGATAGCCTCTACGCCATATACAAGTGAGTATGACGTTGCACCTATAGGGGTTCAAATGCTAGTTTGATATGCCCATAGTGATGGATTCAGACGAATGTGCCAATCTCGACCGACATCATTGACTATCTTCTTTAGGATCCTCAATATGTTCTTGTTTGAGGCTTCTGCTTGACCATATCCTTATGGGTAATATGGGGTGGAGAAACGGTGTTGGATATGAAACTTGTCACAAAGTTCATGGACATCCTGATTTTTGAAGGGAAGCCCGTTATCTGTGATGATGGACATGGGTACACCATACCGAAAAATGATGTAATTGAGAATGAATGAAGCGATCTATTTGTCGGTTACTTAGGTAAGTGGAACAACTTCGATCGACTTGGTGAAGTATTCAGTGGTGGTAATGATGAATTTGTGACCATTGGATGAATATGGATGGATTTTACCACAAGGTCTAGTACCCACTGACAAAAGGGCCATGGTGTTGTGATGGGTTGCATTTCATGCACTAGTGCATGTATCAAATATTTGTGTACTTGGCACTTCTTGCACTTTCTGACAAAGTAATAGGAGTCTTTTCCATAGAGGGCGAATAGTATCTTGCTCTCATGATCTTTTTAGATAATGAAGTGTCGCTTGAATGAGACCCACATATACCTTAATGTACTTCTTCTAAAGTCGTGGTCACCTCACCTTGCTCTAAACATCAGAGGAGAGTACCATCGATACCTTGTCGATATAGGCTTTCATTAATGATGGTGTATCAGGTAGATTGGCATATGAAGGTTTTTTCGTTGGTTGTTTGATTGGTTTAGTAGAAGGATTTGGTTGTGTAGGTAAGTGTAAAACTCACCATACCATGGGGAATCAGGACCGATGAGGTGACATACCATCTCAGATTATGAGATATCATAAGCAGGGATCCAAAGTTGTTCTACTAAGAAATTGTAGTGTGTTGAGTTCTGTGGAAGATCAAGAAGAGAGGATATTGTAGCCATTGCATCTGCGACTCAGTTTTGTTCTCAAGGAATCTAATTAAAGGTGATAGCTATGAATAATTCCTTGAAAGTGTCAACCATTTTCTTGTAAGGCATGTTCTTATCATCCTTAGTTTGGTATTCATCATTAACCTGTCAGATGACCAATTGTGAATCACCATATACTTGTAGCTCCTTCAAGTTCAATTGTACTGCCATTCACAGTCATGTGATTAAGGCCTCACATTCTGCTATATTGGTTGTGCATGGGAGTGTGAGCCTGTATGACTTTGGGATGCTATCACCTTGAGGTATGATAAAAAGAATACCAACTCTAGAACCATGTCTAGTGTATGAGCCATCAAAATATAGCTTCCAGTGTTGTGCTGGCATGATTGTGAATATTTCCTCATTTGGAAAATTTGAGATGAGTGGATGTTCTCTTATGAGTGGTGCTTCAGCCAACTGATCTGCAATGACTTACCCTTTGATTGCCTTTCGATATATATAATATCAAACTCGCTAAGGATCATAACCCATTTTGCTAAGTGGCCTATTAGTGTTGCTTTAGTAAGTAGGTACTTGAGTGAAACTATCTTGGCAATGAGTTATATCTTTTGTGTCAGCATGTAATGTCTCAGTTTGGTTGCTGCTAAAATCATTATGAGACAAGGTCTTTCAATAGGGGTATAATTGAGCTCATACCCTACTAGTGTCCTGGAGATATAGTACACTGCACATTATTTTCCTTCTGCATTATTTTGTTCTAGTAATACCCCTAAGGTCTTAGCTATAGTTGATATGTATAACAATAATGGCCTATCTAGAGATGGTGGTGTTAGCAACAATGGTGTCATTAGGTAGTCCTTTAGCTACCGGAACGCTTGCTAGCAGTTCTCTTCCCATTTGAAACAAACATTCTTATGTAGCAGATGTGTGAAGAGATGGCATTTATCGACCAATTGTGCAATGAACCGACAGATTGACTGTAGCCTCCCTTGCAATGTTCTTAATTGGCGAATGTTCTTAGGAGGTGGCATCTTCATGATTTCTTTGACTTTTGCAGGATCAAACTCAATTCCCTTGTTCGAGATAATGTATCCTAAGAGCTTCCTGAAGGTCACTCCAAAGACACATTTTTTTGGATTTAGACTAACATTATATTGTTCCAATCCGGTGAAAATTTTGTCTAGCACAACGAGGTGACTCTCTCTTGTTAATGATTTAGCAAGTAAATCATCTACATAGTCCTCCATTAGTGTATGCATCATGTCGTGGAAGATAGTAGTCATTTCCTGTTGATATGTACCTCCCGCATTCTTGAGAACGAATGGCATCACATCCCAACAGTATGTACCCCATGGGCATGTAAAAATTGTTTTGTGTTGATCCTTTGGGGGCGATCTTGATCTGGTTGTATCCTGAAAACCCATCCATGAGAGATAGCATTGCATGTCCTATTGTTAGGTTCACAATCATATCAATGTTGGGTAAAGTAAAGTCATCTTTAGGACATGATTTGTTTAGATCTCTGAAATCTATATAGAGACGGATGTCCCCAGTTGGTTTTCCTATTGGTATGATGTTGGATATCCATTCTATATAGTCAATAGGTCTGATGAAACCGATGTCTAACAGCTTCTTGAGTTCCGCTTTTACTAAGAGCGTGATATGAGGATGCATCTTCCTTAGCTTTTGTTTGACTGGTTTGGCTCCTTATGCGACTATCAAGTGATGCATTAATAGATCTAGATCTAGTTTGGGCATGTCTAAATAGGACCATGCAAAATTGATTTGTCATTTTTTGAATCTAACTCTGCAAAATTAGGATCTTCTTTTGGAGTCAATGAAGAAGCTAAGTGTATGATTCGGGGACTTTCTGATGTTCTGAGATTTATTTCCTTTATTTCCTCCACAAGAATAGATGATTGTTCCTAATTTGTGTTGAAGGGGATAATGTCAAACCTTTCATCCTTAGGCGCCTCAGAGAGGTTTTCACCTTTGGATGCACTCTTTGTTTTTACTTTTTTGGGATCTAGAAGTGCCACAAAGCGGTTTTCACTAGAAGATCCATCTTTTATTGTTATATTTTTGCAGTTGAAAGGTTTGGCATTCTCTCCAAAGTAAGTTGTATTGTTGAGTTCAATAGAAAATCCATCCTTGTGATCCCCACTTGGTATGTTATCCCATAATTCGAGAAAGTCAAAATATCACCTCATCGTTTTGGAAAGTGTCAAGGCATAGGGGATCTTGTTGGTTCCAGTCAATGAGTTCAGGGTGGATGATTGGCATGGCCTCATCAATTAGGTTAAGCTCATATGATGTGTTAGTTGTGGTTAAAATGGAGGCATCAAGGTCATCATCAGTATTATCCTCTTCCTAATCAGGCTCGGGATGTGACACACTTCTTTTTGAAGCATCTTCAGGATCCAGATCCCAAAAGGTATTAATAAATGCATCTCCTTCAGCTTTCTTAACCTCAAAAGTTTCCCCATCTGATGATTGTGAAAATGAAGAATCCCACTCGTATTCATGTGAATCCATTTCAGAATCACTTGGTAGAACTCTATCACTGTATGTTTTAGGGATGTCTACTAATGTGAAAGGTTTGTCGACAACTACTACAGGGGTTTTATCTGATGGGGTTATTGATGTTGCTTGAGTATCTGAAATGGACAAAAGTGGCAATCTAGAAGTGATTGACCTTTGTGCATCCCTTTGCATGCTCGGTGTTCGTGCATTCGATGAGTGAGAGGTGCTGGCGTGACTTGGATTTTTAAATTTTGTAGGGTGATTTGCAATAGACATTGTCTTGCTTCTAGAAGGGGTGATCTTAGAAGTGATCTTATTTTGTTTGCATGGAATTTTGACCTTAGGAGAGCCTCCCAAACTAGGGTTGAATCTGAGTCCAGTTGTATCTTATGGTTGTAACAATGGTTTTTATGGTTCTTGTACACTTTGTTTGTGGGATCCCAATGCACTATGACCATCATAGCCCATATTTTGCATTAGGTTAAAACCTTTACCATACCTCTTTGTAGGGATCCTGACCTGTTGTCTAGTTGTATCGGAAGGGTCTCTGTAGATCCATCCTGCCAAGTCTTCATTAATAGTTTCCTATTCTTGTGATCTGTCTGGGATGAATCCATCAAGTGTACCAGTATGGGCTGCAACATGGGTCTTGAGTAACATTTATGGTTTGCCATGAGTCCTAGGTGAGAGGAGCATTTGACCAATACAAAAAAGTTGGCTAATGTTATATTCTCCTGGGCCTTCATCCTTTACTTTCATTTTCAACTTCTCTTGTTTGGGTGTAGGGATTGGTGTACTATTGAGATTTGTTGGGTGGATGTAGGATTAATAGGCGGTGGCTTCTATGTTGCTAGGTACTATGATATCAAGTTGATGCCTTATATTATTACAAAAGGTGAATGGGTGGGCATCAGCAAGGATGGTAATCTCCACTCCATTATGTGGAAATTTGATGCATTGATGATAAGTGGATGGTATTGCTTGCATGGAATGAATCCATGGTCTACCTAATAGGAGATTGTATGGAAGAGGGAGGTCTAGGAGTTGGAAAACCACATCCTTCACCACAGGTCCCACCCTTACTAGTAAAGTGACGCTCCCTTTTGAGGAACGTTCAACATCATCATAGGCCTCGATGGTGATCTTCTTTCTGCGTCTACTTCTCCTTTGGAATATCATCAAATTCTTGTGCCAATCACTGATAATACTTGGTCAAAATATGTGGTAGTTTTGAGAGGTAGCCAATAATTACATTTCTCAACGACCTTTCTATCCAAGTAGCCACATCATCCACCACATCAACCTCCACTTCCACTACTCTACATGATTTATAGAGGTTATATTTTGGTGTCATTTTCAAGAAATTCATGGAATCATGTAAATCAAGATTCTCATCTACTTTTCCCTGGGCTAAGGTGTAGTTTTGGCCATCATCTACTAATAACTTGTGGGTTTTGAGTGCAGACACAACTTCATTGGACAACTCATTTAAACATTTCATAGAAACTTTAATTTGATTTGAAATGGAGAGATCTTCATAAAGTGCTTGTTTGTGGTTGGCAAAATTATTTCTTAGCGGCCATGCTTACCTGATGGAATTCTCTTTTGAGAGTCTCAAGAATATTGAATCCAACTAATTTGTCACCTTGTATGTGGGTATAATCCACAAAATTTAGTAGATCCCATACCTGATGGCAAGCTTTCAATGCACTGGAGAGGCAATTAGACTTTTGGCCATCAAGTTGAATGAGAAGATGGAGTAAGGATACTGATATTGTTATAATATTTAATTTTTACTTGGCTTAGGTTAATTTTTATTTAGTTTAGGATATTCCTTTGGAATCCCTACATGTAATTTGTCCTCTAGTACATGTGTGAGGACAAGTCATTTCTTTTATTTTCCTTTATTAAGGAATTTTAGATTTCCTCCATAAGAGGATGTGGACACATGACACACACATTTTATGAATGGTGGCATTCATAGATTTGGCAGTTACTTTGTAACTCCTCTCCTCATCTCTATTTAAGATATGTCTCCTCTCTCATTTCTTCTTAATGAAATTATTGTAAAGAGCTTCTTGTTCTCTCTCTCTCTCTCATTTTAGGCATTGCCTGATTCATAATAACACAAGGGGTTTTTCTTTGTTTTTCCCATTTCAAAATTTCTTGTGCCTCCTTCACATTTGGGTAATTGCTCCAAAATTTCTACATTTCTCTTGGTAAAATTTACTTCATCAATAAACTAACTTAGATTTTGTTTTTCTTTCCTTGCTCTTGTATTTCCTTTCATGGTATCAGAGCAAGTTTCTAATCCTTATTTCAAGTTGATATTGATGAAGGTTACCATTCTGTGGAGTTCACTTTCTTGGAGGCATTCTTGAGAGGAGAAGAAGTTTTTTCTCTAATATTTTCTATTGTGTTGGTTTTGGTTTCAGTTTTAATTGTTTTTTTCAAACTTGTTAACAAGTTTGCATGCATGCAAGTCTAACCATTTTGATTATAGTTTAAGGTTTATTTTCTTAACTTTGGGAGGCTTGTCGCCAAAGTTTTCTTTCTGGTTTGAGTTTTGGTTTTGGAAGGCTTACCGCCAAACCCATTTTGTCTAACTTGTTTTGGAAGGCTTGCCGCCAAGACATTATCTAATTTCCTTCCAGGTTCTAACTTTTTTGTGTGACAGATTTTTATTTGAAAGAAGTTTCTTATTGATCTATGTAATAAATATATCTGGTTTACATTTTATATTCTCTAATTTTGTGTTTTCTAGGAGAAATTTAATATTCTAATATATTCTTTTCATTGCATTATTAATTTTCCAGCTGCTTCAAACGCAGCCTCTGATCTGTCTGACTCATTTTGAGTATATCGTTTCTGTATTAATATTTTTTTAAAGATATTTTATCTAAATTTCAACACGTTTGCAACTGTATTTTGTATTCATTTTCGGCATTCTGTGTTTTGTATTCATTTGGTATTCTGCATCATCCCCTCATTTCTTTAACACATTCCTCTTGTTGAATAATGCATTATGTGTGAATAACGTATTATGTGTGTATAACGTTTTTGCATTCTAAGCTCTTGAATTGTGGTCTTTGTGTGTAACGTTTCCTGCTCTTACCTTTAACGTCTTTGTAACTCTCCTGAATCAGCCTGCATTTTATTTGTTCCATGCGGTTTAGTTACCTGATCGCACCTGCAATTTATTAGGATTTATCATTATTGGTATCTAGCTCTAACGTGTCCGACTTGTTTGTAAACCTGCAGTTCTTATGTTTCATTGCTTATCATTTTATTTTTTTCCCGAGTTTCATAACTTATAAAAGATTTAAGTCTCACGTATTCATAAGTTTATAAAGCTTTTTATATATTAAAAGTTTTTAAAAATTCATAAAGTATATCAAGTATTTTTAAAAACACTTTTTTCATAAAGTTTTTTTTTTTTAATTTAAATAGTTTTATTTTTATTAAAAATTTAAGGTTTTTTTTAATAAAAGTCTTCAACAATATAAAGTTTGTTTATTAAATTTGTTATTAAAGATTTAAAATAATATTTTTTGATAAATTTTTTTTTTAATCAAATTTGTTATTTTAAAAAATTATTAATTTTTGGTTCATTCTTTATTCAAAGAGGTTAAATTTTGTTTTTAATCAAAGGGTTTTTTTTTTCAATACTAATCATAATTTGTCCATTGTCTTGCTATCATGTCTACTTTTATTTTGGAAATCAAATTAAATAGTTCCAATTATCGTTCATGGAAAACTCATATCTCGTTTATTTTTTGCTTCAAACACCTTTTGGATGTTGCTACTGATAAAAGTTCAGAGCCTGCTATAACTGCTCCTCAAGCTGACCAAGATAGGTGGAAGGCTCAAAATGAGGAAGCACTTGGTTTGATTAGAATTTCAATGGTTCCTGATTTGTATGTTCTAATTGGAAATTGTACGAAAGCGTGTGAAGCTTGAGAAATTTTAAAAACAACTTATGATAGCTCAAATGAGTCCCGAAAGATTCAGCTTCAAGATCAACTCGAAGATCTTAGGTATACAGATGTTAGAACCATGGATGAATTCTTATTAAAGTTTGATCTATTAATAGTCAAATAATTGGTTTAGGAGTTACACTACCTGATTTACATTTAATTCATCTTATTCTTAAAAAATGTCTTCCTCATCAATTCCAACAATTTATTACGAATATTCATGCTCAACTTGCTATTCCTAGTTTAGCTACTCAATTAACTTATGATATTTTTCATAATTTATTACGTCAAGAGGAAGCTAAATTAATTCAATTTGGTACTCTTAAAATTAGTGAACATGATTTTATGTCTAAAAATCAAAATCATAATAATAATTTTAGATCCAATAATAATAATCATAATCATAATAATAATCACAAATCTTCTAATTATCAATCTCATTCTAAATCCCATCATAACAATTATCATAATAATGCGTACAATAATCAAAGGAATAACTCTCATACAAGACCCCATTGCACATATTGTGGGAAAGATGGACATATTACTAATAATTGTTTTAAAAAGCAAAATGGTAAAAAGCCCATGAACCAAAATAATCGACAACATAAACCTCATTATAAGAAAGGTAATAATAATGGTAATTCATTGTGTCATGCATTTACATGTACTTATAATGTTTCTCAATCACTTGAGTGGATTATTGATTCTTGTGCATCTCAGCATGTTACTTCTCATAAAGAATGTTTTGAATCTTTGCATCCTGAAACTTCCAATATTCCTGTTCAATTAGCTAATAATTATAGTTGCAAAGTTGAATCTATTGGTGATGTGAATGTCCCTAATGGGAAATTACATGATGTTCTTTATGTTCCTAAATTAAAATCAAATTTGCTTTCAGTTCCTAAACTTTGTCAAGATTATAAGATTAAATTTTATAGGGGCGTGTGTTATATCATTGATCCAAAAACTAATCATGTTATTGCTACTACTAAAATGGATACCGATAACTTATTCAAGTTCTATGAATTTGCTCCTACAAAGTATTCCTTGCTTACTACTATTGATTTTACTATATGGCAAGAAAGACTTGGCCATCTCAATTCTGATTATATTTCATTGATGCAAAAATAAAACATGGTTGATGGATTGCCTACTATTGTTCCTTCTCAAATTTTTTGCAATGGTTGCATGAGTGGTAAGATGCATAGGGAACCCTTTCCTCATGGTCAATCTTGAGGGCATATTCTAAATTGCATCTAGTTCATAGTGATCTCTTGGGTCTCATGGAGAATCCCTCCATCCAAGGTTCAAGGTGTTCTCTTACCTTTATTGATGATCTTTCAAGGAGAACATGGATATATTTCCTTCATAGTAAGGAAGTGCTTGATGTGTTTACTAAATTTCATATGTTTGTAGAAAGGCAATCTGGTTCTAAAATTAAGATTCTTTGTACTGACAATGGAAGAGAATATGTCAATAATGCATTTAATGCTTATTTGAAATATTTTGGAATTAAACATGAGCTTACCATTCCTTATACACCACAACAAAATGGTGTGGCAGAACGGAAGCATAGGACCAGTGTGGAAATGGAAAAATGTTTATTGCATGCAAAAAATATGGATTACAAGTTTTGAACTGAAGGTATGGCTTGTGCAACTTATTTAATTAATATAACACCTACCAAAGCCTTAAAGGATAAAACTCTTGAAGAAGCTTGGTCTGGTAGAAAGCCCAATCTGTAGAATTTAAGAATTTTTGGTTCCACGGCTTATGTTCACAAACCTAAGGAGAAAAGACAAAAATTAGATGCTAAATCTGTTGCTTTTATTTTTGTTGGTTATGATGAAAATACTGAAGGTTATAGAGTTTAAAATCCTATTACTAACAAGGTAAAAGTTGCAATAGATGTTTGTATTGCAGAAAAAGGCATTCATGGTTGTTCTAAAGTGGAGGTTGATGAACTTGCTCAAAACAAAGTTGTTCTTGTGGAGGACCAACCACCTTCTCTTAACCCTACTCCTAATGCATCTCTTTCTATTCCTTCTAGTGATAGTGATGATAATAATAATAACTCTACTCCTCATGACTCTTCTTCTAGTGATGAATCCATTACTTCTAAAAGAATACCTAAATGGTTTAAATCTTTAATTCAAGATAGTGATGAATACTTAGCTAGAATGGATACTTCAAGCTAGAAGAGTTAATTATTGTAATTATGCTATAATGTCTACTATTATGAATTCTAATGATCCTAAAACATTTGATCAAGCTAAAAATCAACCACATTGGCAAAAAGCAATGAAGGAAGAATATGATACAATATTTCTAACCAAGCATGGGATTTAGTTCCCTTGCCTCATGGTAAAAATCTTGTTTCTTGCAAGTGGCTTTATAAAACTAAATTGAATGCTAATAATCAAGTTGGTAAATTTAAAGCTAGATTAGTTGCTAGAGGTTTTTCTCAAATTGAAGGCTTAGATTATACTAAAACTTTTGCTCATGTTTCTAAAATGGCTACAATTAAACTTGTGCTTGCTTTAGCTTCTAGAATGAATTGGCCTATTCACCAAGTGGATGTTAAAAGTGTTTTTCTTAATGGTGTTTACATGAGGAAATTTATATGTCTCAACCTCCTAGTTCTATTAAAGAAGATAATGAACATTTAGTTTGCAAGTTAAAGAAATGAATTTATGGTTTGAAGCAATATCCTAGGGAATGGTATTCTAAGATTAATGCATTCTTTCTTTCTCAAGGTTTCATTAGAAGTAAAAATGATCCAAATTTGTATATTAAACATAGTGAAGATGACATTGTGATTATTATTTTATATGTAGACGAGTTAATTCTAACTTCAAATTCCAATAATTTGATTTCTAAAATTAAGTTTCAACTCAATCAAAAATTTCAAATGACTAATTTAGGACTTTTACATTATTTTTTGGAAATACAAATTTGGCAAACAAGTAATGGTATTTTTTTAATCTCAAAGTAAATATGCTCAAGATCTTTTAGACAAGTTTAAAATGAATGATGCTAACCATGTTTCAATTCCTATTGAATTAGGCACTAAGTTAATGGTTGATATGCAAACTCCACTTGTTGATCTTGCTTTGTATAGACAATTAGTTGGAAGTTTGAATTATTTAACTCTTACTAGGTCAGATATTGCTTATAGTGTTGGTTTGGTTTCAATATTCATGTCTAAACCTCAACAAACACACTTTAAAGTTGCTAAAAGAATTTTGAGATATTTTAAAGGAACTATTAATGTAGGTTTGTTTTATGATGCAAATTCTGATTTTACTTTAAAAGGTTTTATTGATTCCAATCTAGGTGGAGATCCCAATGATGGGAAATCTACTTGTGGTTATTGTTTTTTTGTTGGTTCGGGAGCAATTTCTTGGAATAGTAAAAAGCAACAATCCACCTCTCTTGGATCCACTGAAGCTGAGTACAAAGGATGCACTAATGATTCCAAAGAAGCCTTGTGGCTTAGAAGACTCCTTGAATTGCAAGGGGGAAGACCAAGTTGCAAATATTTTGACCAAGCCACTTTGTAAAGAGAAGTTCCAACTTCATTGTAAAAATATTGGTTTACAACCCATTGAAGGGTTTGACATAAACTCCCCAAGTAAATCTCAAGGGGGGGGGGTGAGAATATTTAATCTTTACTTGGATTAGGTTTATTTGTATTTAGTTTAGGATATTCCTTTGGAATCCCTACGTGTAATTTGTCCTCTAGTACATGTGTGAGGACAAGTCATTTCTTTTATTTTCCTTTATTAAGAAATTTTAGATTTCCTCCATAAGAGGATGTGGACACATGGCACACACATTTTATGAATGGTGACATTCATAGATTTTGAAGTTACTTTGGAACTCCTCTCCTCATCTCTATTTAAGAGATGTCTCCTCTCTCATTTTTTCTTAATTAAATTATTGTAAAGAGCTTCTCTCTCTCTCTCTCTCTCTCTCTCTCTCTCTCTCTCTCTCTCTCTCTCTCTAGGCATTGTCTCATTCATAATAACGCAAGGGGCTTTTCTTTGTTTTTCCCCTTTCAAAAGTTCTTGTGCCTCCTTCACATTTGGGTGATTTTCTCCAAAGTTTCTGCATTTCTCTTGGTAACATTTACTTCATCAATAAATTTTGATTTTGTTTTTCTTTCCTTGCTCTTGTATTTCCTTTCAGATATCATCTTCTAATAGGGCTCGTCTAGATTAGGAAAGTACTTTCTAACTTTTGGCAATCCTTTACAAATGAACAACATATCAATGTAATATATAATGCAATGTATAGGAAACGATCACTAGGAAATTTATAATAAACATAGCGATTTGATTTAGAACACTTAAATCAAAAACTCAACACATATGTATCAAATTTTTTGTACTACATCCTAGGACTTTTCTTGAGGCCATACAAAGATTTATTTAACTTACACACTAAATTACTTTTACCTTTTACCATGTAGTGCTCTGGCTATGTCACCTTACTATCCTCCTCCAAATGACCATGAAGGAAATTGGTTTTCACATCCATTTGCCCAACCTCTAAATCATAAGCGACAACAATAGAAAGAAAAAATCTATTGGATGTTATTTTTGCAAGTGGAAAAAACATCTCACCATAATCAGTACCCTCAACCCAAGAGTAGCCTTTCACAACCAACCTTACTTTTTATTTTTCAATATGTATCTTTCTTTTTCAAAAATACCTTTTCTCCGTCCATTGCAAATTTTAAGGATTTCGCATCATTCATGTACCTAATGCCTCTTTTGCAAATTTGGGTTCAAATCCCACAAGGGGGTAAGGTATTTACGCCTCATATATAGCGTAGTTAGGTGCCTCCCATAAGGAGTATGAGGTAGTACCATATTTCTCTAGCCCATCTATAGACCCATATACAAATTGTTGGCATCATGGACTGTAAAAGATCCTTTTGTTTCCTTTCCTTTTGTTTCCTTTTCCTAGTTCCTGATGAATACTAAGAGGGGGGTGAATTAGTATACCCAAAAAATTTACCAAACACTTAAGCAATTTTACTATAGACCGGTGTAGCCTTTTCAACAATAAACTGGTTATTACACAAACAAGCAAAATAGCAAATAAAGCATTCACCCACAATAACACAATCACCATAACACAGGATATTTTGACGTGGAAACCCAAATGGGAAAAACCACGGTGAGTAAAACTCACAAGTCTACTATTTGCAGAATAGCAACCAGACCGGTTAAGGCCTTACAATGTTCTTCACCAGAACGGATCCTATTAGGAATCCATATCTTTGTTAGGAGATAAGTATTGTTAAATACTACCCTATTAAAGGATTTCAGATCCACAACTGTGAACCACATTGTTAGAGGATTTTGAATAGACTTCACTGAGCCTACCCGGTTAAGGGTTTCTAACTTGTCGAAGAGATTAGTAATCAAGAAGTGATCTACAAAGTAGCACAAAATGCTTAGTTAGATCCTTGATTTCTCTCTGTTAATGCATTGCAACATTACTTCGGTCTTCTATTCAATCTCTGTCGCAAGATACCTTTTCTGCAAAGACCTAATCTTCTCTACAACACTTCGCACACACATACAAAACCCTAGACATGATGTCCTCATATAGGAATCTGATTTTATGTCGGTCCAATGAGATTAGACTATAATTTCCTAGGTACAATGCATCTAGACACAATTCATAACACGATATAGAATTATTGCATCAGTGTTGGTGGATGATAACTCATCACACTTTAACAAGTTTGTCGGTTAACAAAATACAGTATACCGATTACCAGTTTACAAACAAAGATTGGTAAACTGGAACATAGTGTTCCGATCTTAAAGATTGGCTACTACTTGGGGTCCTTGTACCACTTGAGATCTTTGTACCGCTTGAGATCCTCATACAACTTGAGATCCTCGGTCATGCTTTGACCGGTAAGCTCCTTCTGCAAACACCGATAGTCTTCACAAACAAAGACTATGCATACAATGGCATATAATACCGGTTTGAACAATACATCACATACTACCGGTTGAGAATAACTCATACAACAAATAAGTGTGTGTCCATCAATGACAATCAAAACTAAGTACACACATCATCAAAATGCCAACAATCTCCCCCTTTGGCATTGACGACAACATTTAGGAAAATTTGACATCTAAGTGCTTACAAAACAAAAATGATGCCATAATCAAAATCACTCCCCCTAAGCATATACACTACTCCCTTTGCCAAAATTACAAGCATGTACTACTTCAAAACCACTCCCCATAAAATTTTCAATTCAATACCACTCCTCCTTTGCCAACAATGACAATGTAATGAAAACATATTGGATTTACCACTCCCCCTTTCACATAGATTTACCAAAATCATATTGCATAACATGAAAAAAAATTATATGTTTATGACAATAATGAGTAAAACTTTTCAAAAATGGATTTAAAGTTTTTTAGAAATTCCTTCATGTCTATAGACCAGGTATCTAGGAGTGAGGCAGCAATTTCACTCTGAGTCTTCCTCTGGAATGCTAATTCCTCCATGGCATCAATAGTGCTCAATTCCTGCGTAACAATAATAGCTTCCATGTTCAGAAAACACTTTTGAAGAACCTGCAACTTTGGTAATAGAAGCAATTGGAGCTCCTGAAAATCTTGAGTCTACTTGCAGATCTCCGATTCAATCTTTGCAATCTGGTGCCAGTGAGTCTGAACAGTCTGCCCATATATTGTGAAGGAATCATATGGCACTTTGAAGTTGTCTATATGTTGCTTTAAATTCGATTGGAGTTCACCCTTTTTCTTCAAAGCATCATCATAGAATAGATCAAGTTGGCAAATTTTGCTCAAAAGTTTATGTCCTCCAGCCATTGCCAGATTGATATCATCTCTCTGATGGATCAACTTGTCTTTGTCTTCATTAAATTGCTTCACCAATGTAACTTTTAGTGCCTTTTCATGGTTTTTCTTTGCAGTGGCCTGGGCAACATCTTCCAAACATTGTACTTGATCATCCACTACTGTGCAAAGAAGTTTTAACTGGGCCAGTGAGGAATGGGTACCAGGGAGATTAGTACCGAGAACTAAGTTGGAAAGAGTGTCAACAACAAATTGAATGACATCTTTTTCTTTCTTCTTCCTCGGTTCTTCCAATCTTTCTTTAGCAAGTTGAATACTCCTTAGTATCTCATTTTCATCTACCGATTGGGTGAGACAGGCAAGAGTCAAATCACTGTGACCGGTGGGATCAACCTGTTTAGTTTGATCTTGTTTCCTCTTCTCCTGCTCTTCTTTTTCCTTGGCCTCCTTGACGGCCTTTTCTTTCTCCTCTTTCTCCTTCTCTTTCTCCTTCTCCGCTCTCTTCTTCTCTTCTTCCTTCTATACTTTCTCCTTCTCTTGTTTCTCGTTCTCTACTCTCTTCTTCTCTTCTTCCTTCTTTGCTTTCTCCTTCTCTTCTTTTGCCTTCTCTTTTTTTGCCTTCTCTTCTTTCTCCTTCTCTTCTTTTTCCTTCTCCACTCTCTCCTTCTCTTCTTTTTCCTTCTCCGCTCTCTCCTTCTCTTGTTTCTCTTTCTCCACTTTCTCTTTCTCCACTTTCTCTTTCTCTGTTTTCTCTGCTTTCTCCTTCTCAGCTACGTCCAGTTTGGTACCTTCAACATCTAATGCATCCATATCAATAGGATCATTTTGCTCAACTACTCTTTCTCCCTTGTCATTGAAGGTTTCATCCAGTTTAGATTTTGATAGATCAGACACTTGTTGAGCCTGTCGATTTGCTTCGGATACCTTCTACATCTTGACAGCTTCTTGAGCCCGTAGGTGAGTGTCCTTTTCTACTTCAGAGATCTTACCTCCAAGTAACTGAAGTCTTCTCTTTCTCATGAAAAAGGTACCTTTGTACAGATCAAGAATCTCAAATAGTTCAGAATTTGAAGCATCTGGGAAATATTGAGCAAAAATTTGCTCCCTAATTGCTTGCTCCTTTTCAATGACGATGCTCCATTTATTGTCCAAAGAATCATACAAATATTTTGAAACTTTAAGTTTAATATAGGTAGGAGACCGATCATTATCACATAAGTATTTAATAAGTTCTTGCTCAACCTCCTATTTCTCAGTATCATTAAGATCATCAAAATAATCTTTTAGATCATCAAGAACTTTCTTTCTAATATTCTTAATAATCCTTTGACAATGTGTCATAGGCTTGTAAGAAGGAATGTGTATATTTACCAATGCAGAGGTTGCAGATACATTACCGCTAAGCTTGGTCTTCTTACTCAATTGCCTCGTCTTCATCACTTCATTTTCCGATTCAGTGTCTTTTGAATCCTGTGCTTCATTCTTGGTTTTTCTCTTCCTCTCAAATACCTTTGACAGAATAGCCTCTGGTTTCTTCTTGACTGGTGACTGCTTGGTCACTTTTTGACTGGCAGTAGATGTAACCGGTGTCAATGTCGATGGCACAACTTTCCCCTTCTTTTGCTTTGGTACTATAGTAGGATTAATCCTCTTAGAGTAGGTACCGGTCCTCTTCTCCTTTGGATCAAATGGTGAAGCAAGTAGGGTAGAGGCATACCCAATGAGACTATCGTTCACCACTTCATATCCCATAGGGTCAACTTCCTCTTCTCTTGGCTCAACCACTTCCATTATGAAATGATCTACTTTGATCGTGAAACAAATGTCATCTTCATACTTCTTGACCAGTTCACCTGATATCCTTATTCTCTCGTTCATCTTCAATCTGAACTCATCAAAATACCTATTCAGAGTCTCTGGATAAGTAGGTCCTACTACTTGCAGACTCTCCTTGATTTGTCTTGAAACCGGTAGGTCACTTGACCATAAAACATCACCAACTCCCAGAAAATACCCTTGAAAGTAGAAAAACAACCCAACAAGTAGTTGACCGAATTTGAATCTTAGTGTATTATCCTCTTTGATGGATTTCAAATTCTCCATGAGTTGTTTTTGCATACAAGTACACAAGTCATATTTTGCATCATCCTTGATCATCTGATAAGTGGCATGCACCGCAGCTGTAGGAAAAGAGTTCATCCTGCTAGCATAGAATACTCAATACCTGATCACCATGCATGCATACTTCACCAAGCCATCTCTTATGGTGTTAACAGTCATTGCCCGCTTGTCGCTCACAGAACCGGTGACCTCTGTCACTTTGGATTTTGTGATCTTACAAAGAACAGGGACTTCTCCAACATTGCAGAAACCGGTCACGACATGGTTTGCCTCCGGTGTGATATCATGGGTTCACTCAAGATACATCTTGTTACCATGAACCCTACCAAGAATAATTCTTATATGATCTTTTGTAAATTCCTCGAGAAAATATATTGCATTGTGGAATTTCTTCTTCTCGATCACGTTGTACTCCGGTTTAATCTTCTTATCTTCTCCACAGAACAAACTCAACTGGGAGTGAATCACTAGAGACCCTAGGTCTTCCAGTTTGCAATCAATGTAACCAAAATATCCCCTTTGACAATGACTCCGGCGGGAATTTGAGATAGGGTATTGTAATTTGACTTCTTCCTAAGAGATTTGGATGACTCCTTAGGTGCGGAAGAACTAGAAGAGATTTTGGATGCAGAAGCCATGTCTAAATAATTCCAAATGATAAGAGTGATTCGACGAAAAATACCTTTTCACTCCAAACTAGGGTTTGTCGATGTCGAGCACACCACACTTCTCCAAAAGCTTGCTTTACCATTCTGACCTCCACTCTGGATAACTTGAAATGATTATTGGGTCTTGCACAAGATTTCTTTCTGGATTTCTTCGAATGCAAGATTGATCTCTTTTGTTGAGTTGCTCAAGTTAGAGAAATGCTTCTTTGAAAATAGGTAAGTAAAAATGACTACAAGAATCACCTTTATACATGATCCTACCTACCATAATAAATGCATCATTGTTAGGGTACAAACCCTAATTATACCTTTTACCACTTCATTTCTTATGTCGGTCGACAGGTAACCAATACCGATAAAAGCACTTTACCGATATACTCTGGGGGTTCAAAACATTGTTACCGATATGTTCCCCCTTACGCTTTTCAAAGCTCAATTTGTCGATTCAAGGGTCTCCACACTAGGTGCAAAAACTGGTACATCTTGTGGCTTCTCTTCAGATTTCTTTTTCCACATTTTATTCATATCTACCTGAACGGATTCAACATCAACCTTTCCTTTTCCTTCTGGGTCTACCAATCTTTCTTTCGATGGATTTTGTCTCAGTCTGCATGCTCTGGCAAGATGTCCTAGTTTGTGACAATGATAGCATACCATACCAGGTGCTCTCCATGGTCTGGTGTTCACCTTTTCATTCTTTCTCCTACATGTTGCAGCAGTGTGACCACTACCACGACATATCAAATAGGTTTCTCTCCAATTGATTGCCGCTTCATAACCATTTGACTGGTGGTCATAGGTTCTATACCGGTTTGGGTTCCGATTCATAAGAGATTCTTGGACAACTCCTCTTGATCTTGTTGCAAAACCTCCAGGATTGTTCATAACCAACCTGCACTCAAAAGATTTATGCTCAAACTTGTTGCATGCATAACAATGACCATTGAATCTACCAGTTCTAGCCTTGTGGCTATACACATTGTTTTGTATGTAAGGGAAATTATTATAAGCCTTTCTCCTACATACATTGGCAGTATGTCCTTCCTTAAGATAGTTAAAGCATACAGGTTTGAACATTGACTTACCTTTTCTTTTGCTACTTTTCTCAGCTACCGGTTGCTCTTTTGATGCATCAATCTTGGTTCCAGAGGATTCACCTTCCTCATATGCAGAGAAACCAAGTCCAGTGGAATCCCTTGATGGCTTCATTGATTCCAGATGTTGGTCCAATTTTGCAGAGCTCAGGTTGAACTTTGCAAGTATCTCCTTCATCTCAGTAAGTTCTTTGGAAAGAGCTTCATTGGTCTTCATTAGGGTTGCATTGAGTTATGCTTGCATTTCTTCTTTCTCTTCCTTACCCTCTTGCAGATAAGCGGTAATGGTGCCAACTTCTTGATTCAACTTAAAGATCTCATGCTCCTTGTCCTTCACTAGATCCTCAGCTTTTCTTCGGTTTTCCAATTCCCGACTCATCCTAATGGTCATTCCTTCCAGCTCCCTCCTTAGGTTAGTTTTGGACTCATTCAATTTCTCCACTTGTTTGACTAGGGCATCCATGTCTGCTTCATCACAAGAGTTATTTTTAGTAATTTCCAGCATTTGCTCAGCAAGTTCTCTTCTTTTGGCTAAAGAGGGTTTATACTTGACCTTAAGTTCATCGTAGGTTCTCTCAAATTCAGCTAGACGGTGAATGATTTCCCTCATGCTATATTCCCCCATATCTCCTTTCAAGTGGTTAGACTTAAAGAAAGGTTGGCTTTGATACCAATTGATGAATACTAAGAGGGGGGTGAATTAGTATACCCAAAAACTTTACCAAACACTTAAGCAATTTTACTACAGACCAGTATAGCCTTTTCAACATTAAACCGATTATTACAAAAACAAATAAAGTATTCACCCACAATAACACAATCACCATAACACGAGATATTTTGACATGGAAACCCAAATGGGAAAAACCACGGTGAGTAAAACTCACAAGTCTACTATCTGTAGAATAGCAACCAGATCGGTTAAGGCATTACAATGTTCTTCACCAGAACAGATCCTGTTAGGAATCCAGATCTCTGTTAGGAGATAAGTCTTGTTAAAGAATACCCTGTTAAAGGATTTCAAATCCACAACTGTGAACCACCTTGTTAGAGGATTTTGAATAGACTTCACTAAGCCTACCCGGTTAATGGTTTCTAACTTGTTGAAGAGATTAGTAATCAACAAGTAAGTGGTCTACAAAGTAGCAGAAAATGCTTAGTTAGGTCCTTGATTGCTCTCTTTTAATGCATTGCAACATTATTTCAATCTTATGTTCAATCTCTGTCGCAAGATACCTTTTCTGCAAAGACCTAATCTTCTCTACAACACTTTGCACACACATACAAAACCCTAGACATGATGTCCTCATATAGGAATCTGATTTCATGTCGGTCCAATGAGATTAAACTACAATTTCCTAGGTACAGTGCATCTAGACACAATTCATAACACGACACAGAATCACCGCATCAGTGTCAGTGGATGATAACTCATCACACTTTACATGTTTGTCGGTTAACAAAATATAGTATACCGATTATCGGTTTACAAACAAAGACTGGTAAACTAGAACATAGTGTTCCGATCTTAAAGATTGGTTGTTGCTTGGGGTCCTTGTACCGCTTGAGATCTTTGTACCGCTTGAGATCCTCGTACCGCTTGAGATCCTCGGTCATGCTTTGACCAGTAAGCTCCTTTTGCAAACACCGATAGTCTTCACAAACAAAGACTATGCATACAATGGCATATAATACTGGTTTGAACAATACATCACATACTACCTATTGAGAATAACTCATACAAAAAATAAGTGTGTGTCCATCAATGACAATCACAACTAAGTACACACATCATCAAAATGCCAACAATTCCAATCTCTCAAGCAAATTTCTATTTATGCAGTATCATTTTTTGTATAGAATGGGTTACTCTAGCATAGACACTAATATGCTCCTCTTACGTTGAAAAAAGATAAATCTCAAAGGCTAGAGGAAGAATTTGTGGAGGTACAGTTGGATACAAATTGGTGGTCTAATATTCAAGTGTTCTAAAATTTAGGAGTTCAGAATAGTAGAATTCAATAAATTACAAATTCAACAAGACTAAACATGGGAATCATTTTTTCAAGGGAGTAATGAGATAGCTTCATGGAATATGAGAAATTTTCTTTTCTTTTCTTTCTTAAACCAGTTTTAAATCATTAGTATTTTAGTCAAATATGTTGGAATACAAATAAATGTAATAGTTACTTATATAGAGATGTGCTTGGTATCATACACAATTCATTTCATCATCAAATAAGGACTATTAGAGTTAATGAACATAGAAAGAAGTATGTATCTAGTAGTTTATTAGTTTTTCATTAGTAAAGCAGTGTTAACTAGGGCGTTGACCCTTAACATAGTAAAAGACTATCAACAGACAACAAGCAACATCAAGAGAGAGATGATGTTGGCAAAAAGAACAACAACCCAAAAGCAGTTAGAAACAAACACAATCAGACAAACAAGGAATCCTATCCAACCAGAGAACAAAAAAAGACCCCACTCAAGGGGGGGAGAGCCACCCAAACCCCAATGGGGGGGTTTGGGGCAGGGGAGAAGACTTCCCCTTCCGCCTGTGAGCAACCACAGTCCAAGCGATGTTGTCATTAGGTCCATCAAAAGAGAGATCAACCGGAAGGGACCCCGTAGGGTTACAAATAGTGGTATCAACAGAGTGCTACAACATAATAGCAGGAGGCTGCTATGGAGCAGCAGCAGGCTGTGACGAAACAACAACATCAAAAGCAGATCCAACAACAGGGGATCATGGCTGCAAAACATGAGAAGCAGAAGTGGGGGCCTCAAGAGATGAGGCCACAAAAGGAGCAACAGGAGCATTAGTAGTCATGAGGGGCATGACATCGACATCATGCTCATGAGAGGAGCCAGCAGACACAGAGTCAAGAGCATTGACTGTTAAGTGATCGGCAGTAGTAGTCTTATTTTTTCTTCACTTGATTTGCCTTTGCTTCTTCTACCCTTTTAAATATTTGAGGACTATAGACATTTTAAAATTTCTTTTGCGGATTGGTGATACCTAGATATAAGAATATGAATATAATTATGTAAAATATAAGAAATAATAAATATATCATCTAATGATCATGTAAAATATAGAATAATAAAGTATGGAGGCTATACATAGAGTAGAAATAGCATCAACGAAGATAGGTTGCCTATGGTTGAAAAAAGTAACGAGGTAGCTCTCAATGGCCATGACCACCTACGTAAGTATGTTAAAAAATAGATCAACATATATCCTTAATGTGACATCTAAGAGCATGACCCAAACATATAGATATAGATAAAGTAATAGGTCCCTAGCGGAGATGAGATCAACGAATATAGATATCTGATAATGTGGTAAAATAGCTATTTAGAATGTGATTTGAATTATTTGAGAATGATATTTTGAAGAATGAGTGCACCAAATTGGACTACAAAAAAGTGGTCGAATAAAGAATTTTTAAGATAAAATTGTAAGAATGGTTATGACACATTTTGTCATTTTTTTTCCTCGTAGCACTCTTAAGAGACTTTGTCAGATCCATGTAGCTTAGAAGGATCAAGACTTAGGAAAAAGAATCAAGCTTATATCAACATTCAATGGCCCATCTAGTGATGTTGGTAGTATTGGTTTATTCCCACATGGTGTAAAAAAAAACAAAAAACTATCACACTTAGTACCCCTACACTAAATGTTAGTGAAGTGGTTTACAACATTCCATTTGTTACCACCAAAGTTGTATGATTTGGACTTGATAAAAATTGAGATTGTTTATTATAGGTGTACCAAACCACCTATACGTGTAGATGAAAAATCGTTAAGTAACACGATTTACATGAATTGAAATTTTCTATAATAAACAAAGTTAATGTCTTGCTTAAATTCTAAGATATACTTTCTCTCATCTTGCAAATATATAAAGCAACAAATAATGGATGTATGTAATGAATTCAAAATGAAAGCGTTATTTAAATATGGTGATTGAAATTTTTATATTAAACACATGTGAGTCTTATGTGGGTCATTAATTTGGACTATGCTGTTGTGATTGAGTGTGGATGCTAAATGATTCATGAGAAAATAAATTATCTGCTAATCTCATGTTTTTAGCCCAATCCAAGCCCATATAGTCTACTATTATGAGGGGATCTCTTCTTAATGGCTTTATTGCTAAGACCACCACCAAGGAGCCTTAATCCCAAGGCATTCTCACCACATTCAAATCTACTAGCACAATGATTTGTTGCAAGCACTTAGCTTACAAGTATGACTGCCAAACAAAGACAAACATTTTGTAGCATATCAACCTAGTGAAAGTACACGACTTGCTATTTCAACAATCTAGTGGGGGTTCAAAATTTGGTGGCTACCAGAACAATATTTTAATTCAAGCATTGTATTGTGTCCTTATCAATAAATAATTATGATGTGATGTTAGTAAATAAAGATGAAAATTAATTAATTTATGATATTTTTTATTTTTTAAACACAAATGACAAACTTCTTTTCTAACATGAAAACTCAACAATAACACATCAACGAGGTCTGGGCAAGAATCACAACGCCACAATTTAACCATCACACTATCAATATTGATATTAAATTATGATAAATAAATCAATTAATTATCTAATGAAATATAATGATTATTTATGATCAACTAATTGATTAATTTAATTAATCAATATGATGATGTTTGAAAAAATTAATCAGAATGAATTAATATATAAAATTGATGGTAGAAAATGGTATAATTAAAGTATCTACAATACACAACAACACAATAATTAACTCACTTTTCAAATCCCAAAGGCATCTCTTTTGTGTGGGTGAAACATGTTTACAAGGTGAGGTACATTCATAGGCCCTTCAAAATCCCTTCACTAAGATAGAAGGTTTAAAGAAATAAAAAGTTGATAGATAAAGTTGCCTACTCTTTAAATTTTTTGAGTTGTTTCCTTCATGTGTCTTTTCGTATGTCTCTCCAATTTCAATGATTGACAACAAAATGAGAGCTACAATTTTTTTCTCTATTTTCCACAACAAGATTAAGAAAATGTTGGTCAGACTTGTACATCAAGCATGTTGATAGTATAGAGAGTTCAAAAAAAATGTTTATGATGAATGCATGCGTTAGAATCTATTAATAATAAATGTAGCACACATATCCACAAAAAAGGGTAGAGGGACACAAGACCACCCTTCAAAGTCACACAAGAAAAGCCCATAAATCAAAGTCTAAAAGGGTATAGCCTAATGAGTATGAAACAAAAACAAACTAGCAAAGGGCTCAACCCACAAAACAACAACACAATTAAGTAGTCAACGCACACCCATCAGGAGTTTGAGGGGGGACCCAATCATCTAGTTTACCCCATACATTAGGTTTGTGATGGTAAAACATTTCATTATTTTTGTCATTTTTGCATTCCTTTTTCTCTAATCTAAGGTGCATACTTGACATTGGATAGGATTCACATTTCATCCTTGTTCCCTATTGTTTTATCCTATATTTTAGTGTTCAAAATATCTAATAGACTAATGTTAGATAGGTTAATCCATTAGATAATAATCTCAAAGCTCTGACAAAATCCATATCTTGGATTGTTTATTATTATATATTATTTCATGTATATGTTTTTTTTTTTTGATATTTACATAATAATAATAATATATCTATTCAAAAATTCATGTTTTTTAAAGTGGATTTATCATTGCAAAAATAATCATAAAGTTATTTGAAACAATCCCTAAAAATGATCATTTTGGTCAGGATAGTTTTGGGACAGTTCAATTTATCTTTTCTTGTTTATAAGGGTCTTCATACTAACAATTTGATGGAAGATCTTGCCATTTTATATGTTGTGAAGAGTGGTTGTCAGCTTGGGTGGAGCGGGATCATTTGTGACTCTGATTCCTAGGTGGTGGTGAATTTGTTGAATAGGCGGACTTTAGAAGGTGTTAGTTGGGATTTAGCTTTGGTTGTTAAACAAATTCTTAACTTGTGTGCTTCTTTGGATTCTATTACTTTCAATCATATTCCTAGAGAATGGAATGGAGTAGCAGATTGTTTGGCCAAATGGGCCTCTAATCATATGCATAATTGGATCATTGTGGATAGGGATCAATTACTTCTGGATTTGTCTCAAAAGTTGGACCACTTAGTGGAGCTTGATAGGTTTGTGTAATGCCCTTGCTTTGTATTTCTTTCGTTTTGAATAAATTTTTACCCCTCTTTTAGTTTAAAGATTGCAATATTTTAACCTAATTTTCAATAATTCCTCATAAAATATTTTTCTTAAATCAAGGATTTATAAAGTCCTATACTTTCTAAGTTATGATGTAATATCTCTTTGAGTGCATTTTGTCCTAGTTCCAATGTCTCAAGTAAATTCTATTTGTGTGTAGAAATTTTTGTATAGAATGGGCTACTCTAGCATAAACACTAATATGCTTTTGTTTACTTTGAAAAAGATAAATCTCAAAGGCTAGAGGAAGAATTCGTGGAGGCACAATTGGATACAAATTGGTGTCTAATATTAAGTGTTCTAAAATTTAAGAGTTCAGAATAGTAGAATTCAATAAATTACAAATTCAACAAGACAAAACATGGGAATCATTTTTTTAAGGAGTTAATGAGATAGCTTCATGGAATACCTCAATAATTCCCCAATTGCAAATAAGAGAATATGCATGTATACAAAATGATTTTCAAAGTTTTTTAATATATTTTTGGTGATTATTTAGATATGTTTATATGTGTTGGCTTGGTTTATAATTTCTATTGATTTGGTTCTCTTATCCTCACATTTTTATTTTGACATTCAAAAATAAAATTTAACCTTCATTCAAACAATTTTCATATTCTAGCATATCAAGGCCTTTACTAGAATAAGGTTCGGAGTTGAGTCTTAACTCAATTTTAAGTCATATGTGATGGATTGGTTCACTTTTATAAAATTTTAATTTACTAATAGGTCCCATTTGATTCTCTTCTAACTAACTATAACTCATCAACTCTTGCATCAGAACTTTAAAATTGTAAGCCTAAGACATTTAAAAATAGACATCACTCTAGGATGTTATAATAAAGCAAATAATCCTATCCATCCATCATTTTTAGACAAGTTATCTATCACAAAGAGCACTAAAGAGTTCAAAATTAATATTTTGTATGTCATATTGGCTCTTATATTAACATCCTAGTTCTTCCACTAGGTCAATTTGACACCTATTGTCTTGCATTCTATTGTATCAAGCCTCAAGTCTTAAGTAGTTAACATAATCATAATTTCAGCATCATCAGATGTGTTTTTTTTTCTTTTTCTTTTCTCCCCTCTCCCTCTCCCTCTCCCTCTCCCCCTCCTTCTATATCTATCTATCTCTTCCTCTATCTCTCCCTCGCCCTATATACTTAGCTATCTCTTCAACTCGCTCTACCTCTTTCTTTCTATTTGTCTATCTTCTTATATCTATCTCTATATTTTTACTTCTCCATCAACCTCTCTCTATCCCTCTATCTATTTATTTCCCTCCTCTTCTTACCCTTTATCTATTTACACTTTGGGCAGGAACTTGATGCCATGTGTCTCTAATTTTATTAGTGGAGTATATAAAGTGTAATGTCAATATTTATTCTAAAAAATATTAAATTTTAAAAAGCAATGAATCATGTGATACCACATCAACACACCAATAAACATGACTTAGTACACAATTATGGGACTTACTTTTTTGGGATCATTTTAGAGACCTTGACAAAATGGCAGGTGTTGTGGTATCCTATTTGATCATGTCCACTTAAATAAGGGACTTGACAAGTAAGTAATTGAACACAATTAAAAAAAATAAAATAAAATAAAAACAGATCCCTTAGTCAAGCCTTAAAAAGTTCCACAAAATAAAGTTTAAAAGGATTGAAGTTCTATAATTTTTCAACATTCTGTGTAGGAAAATAAATCATATCGTCCAAATTTTAAAGGGAAATAGTGGAGTGCATCTTTAAGAGTATACTACTTAAAGTCTTAAATAAGCATAATTATTAATTAATGGTAAAAAACTAAAAATATAAAAAATAAACTGATAAATGTCAAAAACATAAAAATAAATATAAAAAATGGATGATTTAGTCTTGTTATTACAAATTGAATATAATTTCGTATAATATTAGATTAAATTTTAGAATTAAAAATGGATCATGATAATTTATAATTTGATTTGGATTTAAAACTTGATTCTCAATTAAAACGGAGGGTCAAGTTTTAGGATCAAAGTGATATATATATATATGGGGAAATGATTAGCTAAACTGCATAGTCTTATTTTTTCTTCACTCGATTTGCCTTTGCTTCTTCTACCTTTTTAAATATTCGAGGACTATTGACATTTTAAAATTCCTTTCAAGGATTGGTGATACCCAGATATACGCATATGAATATAATTATGTAAAATATAAGAAATAATAAATATATCATCTAATGATCATGTAAAGTATAGAATAATAAAGTATGGAGGCTATGCATAGCATCAAGGAAGATAGGTTGCCTATGGATTAAAAAACTAGAGAGGTAGCTCTCCATGGCCATGACCACCTATGTAAGTATGTTAAAAAATAGATCAACATGTGTCCTTAATGTGACATCTAAGAGCATGACCTGCACACATTGATATAGATAAAGTGATAGGTATCTAGTGGAGATGAGATCAAAGAATATAGATATCTAATAATTGTTGGCCATTTGGTGGAATTGATTATGTGTTTGCATTTATGTTTTGTCATTGATGCCAACACCAGTTGTTTGGATTCTTTACCGACACCCTTCTGGTCTCGGTAGGTTGAGTGGTTTCTAATTGATTTGGATCTGACATGATCCGATAGGCTTCGGTATGATTTGGTGATGGAATTGGTTTTCTCATGATACTCATACTCATATCCAGTCAGTTGGTTTTGGTCTGGTGATCGGATGCTATCCTATTTTCTTAGAAGCTTGGTTTCTAGTTCCGGCAAGGGTTTCACTGATACAACTTTTGATGAATTGCATAAGTGGTGTTGGTGCAGCTTCTGGTGGAGTTTCAGGATGCTGATGGTGATCATATTTGAGACTTGGCGGATGAAGATCATTGTTGTAGCATGTGGACCTATATTGGGTCCTGGTTGGTCTAGGTTATGGACTGGTTTAATGAAGCATGTGGATTGGACCTCTCGATGTGTTTCTGGGATGTCTTATGTGTTGGATATTATTTGTTTGTTCTAAGGTCGACATGGTTTGTAATTATGTAATTAGTTTATTATCTGGTGGCAGACCTAGTTGTTTATGGTCGAGGGTTTGTAAATGTAGATGTAAGATCTCATTGTAGATCATCATGGTTATGTTAGAGGTCATGGTCAAGGGATGTAATGTGTGAATAATGTAATATCATTCAGGTAGAGGATTTGGTCGATCATTGGAGATCAAAGTGGGTTTATGTAAGAGGATTTAGTCCTCTGGTATTGAGCTTAACTAGAACTATACTCAGGCATAAGAGATGCCATCTTTTGCATTTCAACAATTCTTCAAATTGTAGTATGGATTTCTATGTAGTCAGTGAGACTCCTTTTGTGATGAGCAATGCGCTCTAGGTTGTTGGCCTTCTTGCAAGTGTAGGCCCCTCAATTGTAATTCTCATAATTACTACAAAAGTATTATCTGAGTGTGGGTAGGCTTCCCTCCGTGGTTTTTCCCTTTACTGGGTTTTCCACGTACAAATATTTGTGTCATGTGGATGGTATTTATTCTGTGATTATTGTTTATGGTTAATTGGTTTAACTTCTATTCCAGTATTAATGTTTTGGGTTCTGGTATTAAAGTTTTCATTGCTAATGGTTTCGGTAATCTGTGACAACTGATTCACCCCCCCCTCTCAGTTGTCTTCCGATTATTTGAACTGTCTAACAATTGGTATTAGAGCTTTGGTCCTCTCTGCAGAAAGCTTAACCTCTTGAGGAAGATCCTATGGCGACTAACAGTTCAAGTTCATCCACTTCATCTGGAGCTATCTTTCAGAGAGATATTCCTAGGCTTGATGAAACAAATTACACAGTATGGAAGATTTAGATGGAGACTCATCTAAGATGTCTTGGCAAGGAGATTTGGGAGATCACACAGAATGGTGTCACACCTTATAATCTGGGATTTGGTAATCCTCCTCCGACAAACTTGGATAAGGAGCTTGAGAATGATTGTAGAGCAAGAGAAACCCTCTTGTGTGCACTTTCTGATCAAAAAATAATGGGATTAACCAACAAATAATCTGGAGAGGCTATATGGGACAAGTTGGAGACTCTTAATGAAGGTGACCCTACAGTGAAGATTGCTAAACTTGATGGTTATCGGGTAAGATATGAAAACCTAAAGATGGAAGAAGATGAAAGGATTACTGTATTCATGGAAAGGGTAAATGAGATTGTTATGGGAGTAAAATGTTGTGGTGGAACTCTGAGCGAAGATGAAATTATTTCTAAATTTTTGAGAGCCCAACCATCGCCTTACATAATGAAGGCTACTGCTAGTAATGAGTTGAGAACAATGGCTAATAAATTTGTCAACAAAGATACCTTGGTTGGGAAACTATCTGCTTTTGAGCTTGAAGAATTTGGACCTTTTGGAGCTATGAAGTCTGAACCTTCTTTTCATGCATCTACATCTACAACCGGTAAGCAAGATTGGAAGGATTTATATGAAAAGGAATTGGAAGATATGAAGAGAGAAAATGATGAGTTTGAGAAACTTGAAGCACTATTTGCTAGAAGAGTACCTAAAGGATTGGTAGGAAGTAAGTATGAAGGAAAAACACCTTTTAAATGTTTTGCATGTAATAAAATTGGTCATTTTGCATCTAGATGTCCTGAAAGGAATCCAAAATTTGAAGAAAGAGTTAGAAGATTATTTAATCCTAACCCTGGATATCATAACAAGTATAAGTACAAGAAAAACAAAGAGAAATCATGCTACATAGATGATGAGGAAGGCATTATTGATTCTGATGATGAACTGGCAGAAGATTTTTCTAGTGGTTCCGACAATGGAAAGGAATGGGTGTTCCTGGCTATCAAGGAAGATGATCCGACACTGGAAGAGAATGTACTTGAAGGGAAGGCACTTGCTGCTAAAATTTAAGACAAGGATGAATGGGTAATTGGCAATGGTTGTTCACATCATATGACTGGAGATAAAGGGAAGTTTCTATCTTTGCAAGAATTTGATGGCGGTCTAGTTAGATTTGGAGAATCTGACAAGGCATGTATGATTAAAGGAAAAGGAACTATATCATTGGATGGTAAGAACAATACTAACAATGTTTATTATGTTGAAGGTTTGAGGCATAATATTTTGAGTGTAGGACAATTGGTGGATAAGGGATTTCAATTACAGTTCAAGGATGGAAAATGCAAAATCATTAACAGATCTAGTTTGGAGATCACAACTGATACACAGACAAAAGGTAACATATTTCATTTGAACTCTAGTGAGAAGACATATTTGATTACACATATTGATGAGAGTTGGCTATGGCATAAAAGGCTATGTCATGTGAATTTTGATTGCATGGTGAAGATCAGTTCAACTAAGGCAATTAGGGATATACCTAAGATTAGGAAGCCCTATAATCTGGTATGTAAAGAATGTCAAATGGTTAAATATGTTAGAACCTCTTTTAGGAGGATACAAGATAAGTCAAATGATGTTCTTAATCTTATTCATAGTTATTTGCGTTGCCCTGCTAGAGTCAAAATTTTTCAAGGTGATAGATATTTCGTGCTAATCGTTGATGATTATTCTAGAATGATGTGGGTTACTTTTCTAAAAGAAAAATATGAAGCATTTGAAAAGTTCAAAATATTTAAGGCTAAAGTGGAAATTGAGACAGGATTGAAGATTAAATGTTTGAGGTCAGATCATGGTGGAGAATTCACATCCAGTGAGTTTAATAACTTTTGTGAGAAGCATGGTATAAGAAGACAATTTTCTGCTGCCTGGACACCTCAGCAGAATGGAGTTGTGGAAAGGAAGAACATAACTATGTTGGATGCTGGTAGAACAATGACGATGGAAGATAGTCTACCTCATATCTACTGGAGAGAAGCAGTGAGAACAACGGTTTATACATTCAACAGATTACATATCAAAGGAGAAACCGGTAAGACACCTTATGAATTATGGTTTGGCAATACACCTACAGTTAAGTATTTCAGAATATTTGGTAGTAAATGTTATATCAAGATAGACGATATCATTGACAAATTTGATCCTAGATGTGATGAAGGCATATTTCTTGGTTATTCTAATGAAAGCAAAGCATATAGATGTTATAACAAGAGATTGCAGAGAATTGTGGAGAGTGCTAATGTCAAAGTAGATGAGTTGAATAGAAGTCAAATCAGAGTTAATGAGAAGGAACTAACAGTGGAAATGATTATATTTGAACCGGTAGCACCTTTAATGGAACAAAGTGTTGAACCAATTACTCCAGCAGTATCAGAGAATTCTACTGTAACTGAAGATCAGGGAAGAGGAGCAGAGAGTCAGAGGACTCCTAGATATGTGAGATTAAATCATTCAGAAGATCAGATCATTGGGGATAAGAACAATGGAGTGATGACAAGAAGAAGACTGGCAACTAATGAGGTGTGTTTAATTTCACAAGTTGAATCGGTATTAGTAATTGAGGAAAGTAAAGATGAATATTGGCTGAAAGCTATGGAAGAAGAATTAGATCAAATTGAGAAAAATAACACATGGACTTTGGTTTCCCAACCTAAAAATAGAAATGTTATTGGAACTAAATGGGTTTTTAGGAATAAATTGAATGAGGATGGTCAAGTTATAAGAAATAAGGCTAGATTGGTTTGTAAAGGATATTCTTCGAAGGAAGGAATTGATTATGGAGAGACTTTTGCACTTGTATCTAGGATTGAAGCTGTAAGATTATTTCTTGGCTACGTTGCTTTTAAAAGCTACAAAGTTTATTAGATGGATGTTAAATGTGCATTTTTGAATGGGGATCTTGACGAGGAAGTTTATATTGAGAAACCTGATGGTTTTTCACTATCAGATGATACAAATATGGTTTTTCAGGTTAAGGAAAGCTTTATATGGATTGAAACAAGCACCTAAAGCTTGGTATGCAAGGTTGGATAAATATCTTTTAAAGCTTGGTTTTACTAAGGGTAGTGCTGACAGTAATTTATATTATAAGATCATTGATGGTATACTGATTATTGAAGTATTTGTTGATGACATTATTTTTGGAGGTGAAGATAAATTATGCATATAATTTTCTAAGAATATGGAGAAAGAATTTGAGATGTCTATGATTGGTGAGATGAAATTTTTCTTAGGTTTGTAGATTACTCAGACTGATAAAGGTATTTTCATCTGTCAAACTAAGTATGATAAGGAATTGTTGAAGAACCTTGCCTAAAATCGTTGAACCCTCGCTATCTTTCGATTTCGCTCCCAAGGGGGTATACTCATGACCTCATGACCTCACATCCTCAAAGTCAAGAATTTCTTTCAAAATCTTCATTACAAGTCAAGCAGCTAATCTTTACAGAACATCAAATAAGACCTCAATTGCTAGGGGCATTTCAGCTTCATCGTTTTATATCAAGTTGAGATTTCTCAATCATCTGAATCAAATCAATCTCTAGGGGCATATCGGTTTCATCGCTTCAAATCAAGCTGATATTGTCTTCATCTGAATCAGTCTCTTAACTTTAATTAGTTTCATCACTTTTCATCAAGCTTATTATTCATTTAAACTTAATCAAGGGTTTAAAGAGTATCTTTTATCACATGCTCAATCTAAGCAAGTGTTCAATTTCATCGCATCAAATCAAGCTGGATAGTTTATCTTCGCTCATCGTGTCTTGATCCATCAAGTTCAAGATCGGTTTTATCGTCGCTCACTGTGTCTAGTTCAATCAAGTCCTAGATCAGTAAGATCCGCTTCTTGATCCATCAAGTTCAAGGTCAGTATCTTTGCTCTTCATTGGTCCTAGTTCAATCAAGTTCGGGATTAGTATCGCTTTCGATCAGTTTGTTTAGTTTCATCACTTCAAAACAAACTGAATACCTTGCTCTTCATCTGGTTCATGATCAATCAAGTTCATAAGTGGTATCTCCTAGACATTAACTATTCTTTGAACCAACACGTTGCTCACACATTAATTCAAAGAGGGGAAAATGTAATACCCTAAAAATGGTCATCTAAACCATAGGCCCCATAATCTCGACAACATCACCAAGGTCCTAACCTAAGGCAATTAAAATAAATCTTGAGGACACAATTAATTTCTAAAATCATCAAATGTCACGTGGCAAATAAATCACTCTGAATTAATTAAATATTTATTTATTTAGTTGATTATTCCAAGCAAATCTTTTTAAAATCAAATATCTTATTAAATATCCTAGCATATTTAATTAAATAAATCAATTTGCCATAAATCTTCAAAAAATGAATTAATTGACAAAAAAAAATTAAAAATTGAGAAAAGAAATCAATTGGAGATAATCTTGAAAAACAAATTAAAAATTGAAGAATAATCTCAAAGAAAGCAATTAAAACAATTAAATATCAAAATTGAATGAAATAGGGAATAAATCATTTTTTCTGATTTTATCTTAATTTTAATCAATTTCCTTTAAAACTGAGAAAAGAAACCAATCACATCATTTCACCTGGATTGTGCTTCTTCTTGGAAAATCTTGACCGCTCATCATCATTTGATCTCAGGCTTTGGTTTCTTTTTGAATTTTCTATAAATTCAGCCTTCATCCCTCATTCAAGGATCCTGGAGAATATATTGTTATTATGTTGTTTTTGCTCTAGGTTCATTAAGATTTGTGCATTGAGAATATTTGCATATTAGTTATTGCATACTCACTAGATCATTTAGCTTAATATTGTTTAAATCATGTTAGATTAATCTTGCATCCATCTAGCATAATCTTGCATCCATCTAGCATAATCTTGCATTCATTTAGCTCAATCTTATGCTCATATAGATTAAATCCTTCATTTAGGTGTTGTCTAGTCACTAGATAGCTTAGCAATCTGAGAGCAATCTAAACTCGCATCTACTAGAAGGCAATAGGTCTCTTTGCAATGGTTTATTGTATTGATTATTGATTTACTAACCATGCATCTAATGACTTAATTGAAGTGTTGTGTATTTAGATACAAATACAGATACCAATCCACTTTTCACACCACAAGTATTATCTGACTGTGGGTAGGCTTCCCACCGTGGTTTTTCCCTTTACCAGGTTTTCCACGTACAAATCTTGGTGTCATGTGGATGGTATTTATTCTGTCATTATTGTTTATGCTTCTGGTATTAAAGTTTTAATTGCTAATGGTTCCAGTAATCTGTGACAACTGATTCCCCCCCCCCTCTCAATTGTCTTCTGATTATTTGAATTGTCTAACAATTATGTGGTAAAATAGTTATTTAGAATGTGAACTGAATTATGTGAGCACAATATTGTAAAGGATGAGTGTACCAAATTGGACTACAAAAAAGTGGCCGAATAAAGAATTTTGAAGATAAGATTGTTGAATCAAGGGAAATCATTCAAGGTGTTAGAGGGTTAGTTTAAACATGAATAAGCATATAAAACCAAATAAGAGAAATAAACTAACTAATATGTACCTTGCAAGAGAAGATCTCTCTTGTTCCTCCGATCGAGCCTTGGATGAAATGAGGAATGCACCCCTTCCTCATTTGATTGGATTAGCTCCTTCTTGATGGATGTGGAATTCTCTTCAAATGCACAATAAGGTAAGTGAAATAGGATTGGATTTTGATTAAATGGAAATGGATAGATTCAGATTTAATGAAGGATTATGAGGACATGATGAGGATGTGAAAAGAGGAAGATAGAAGGGAAAATCAGCAGCATGAGAATGTATAGAGGAAGTGGATGATTTGTGAGGAAATGAGACTCCAATTTATAGATTGGAGGAGGCTAAAATGAAGGGCCAAGATTGATTTAGGAAGAATGGTTGAGATCGATTTGAAATGGAAGGCATGGATTAAGGATGCCTTGGGAAAATAAAAAGGAATATAAATTTTCTTGGGAAAAGGGGAGAGGAATTAAAAATTCCAAAATAAAGGATTCATGGAGGTATTCAAAGAAATTTGAATTTCTTTGAGAGGCTCCATGTTGATATGACATAAGTGGGGAATATAAAATTGTGAAATAATGATAAGTGGGATTACGAGAGATTCTAGAAGAAATAATTAAGTTAAGTGGGGAATAGGAAAAGTGATTTGTAGGAATCACATGATTAAGTTAATTAATTAAAATTAATTAACCAAAAGGGATTTAAAAGAATTAATGATTGAGATGACTTTGGAGGAATAAGGAAATAATTAATTTATTTGATAAATTAATTATTGAAATATAGTGACAGTGATGGTATGATGAAAGAACAAGGATCTGGTCAACTACTAAAAGGTTGGGGGGGGGGGTGAATCAGTAGATAGAAAAACTGATAAAACTTCACCAATCTCAGAAATAACCTCTCAAGTAAACCTAGAACTATCAATGCAATATCTCTGTCAGAATTAAACTATCAAGATGAACCGGTTGACTGTTTCAACAGATAACAGTAAACAAATTGAAACTTTTTAAACATCCAAATACTTTTATTGACATAAGGAAAACCTTATTTCATATTGTTACGGGTTACCATGACTTATCAAAGTGAAATAAGTAGTTAATGAATTCAACCATATAAACATAACCACAAAAAAATTCACCACTTCACACAATATTTTTTGACGTGGAAACCCAAATGGGAAAAAACACAGTGAGATGAGACTCACAAGATAACTCTCAGAGCTCTTTTGAAGTTTGCCCTGTTAAGAGCCAAGCTTGTTAAATCTTTTACAAAAAGTCGTGTTAAGAACAGATCCTGTTAGGGACCACCCGGTTAAGGGATTGACTATAATGACTTTTTAGAAGCAATACCTTGTGAGGAGTGACCTTTGTGAAGGATTTAGAATCCAAGCTAATGGATCACCTGGTTAGAGGATTTGAATAACACCAAGCTTGTTAAAGTTTACCTGGTTAGAGGATTTAACTGTTATAATTGTTAGAAAGCAACAGGAGTTTGCTGATCTGTTTGAATAGAACTTCACTTGCTTGTTCAGATCCTTTTCATGCTCCTATCCGCCTTTACTCAAACTTCAGATACTGTTAGGACCCGGAGTCAACTAAGAGGAGGGGGGGAGTGAATCAATTGACTATTAATTTCAACCCAAATATAACTTAATCAAAATTGATGCATAATACCAGTAAACTAAACTTAATGTCGGTTTACAGTTTAATAGTTAATCACAGTACCGGTAAAGTTTAATGTATGAAACAGAAAGACAAATAACAACCACAACACATTACATAGATATTTGTACGTGGAAACTCTGTAAGGGGAAAAACCATAGTGGGAAACCTTACCCACAATCAGATGATAGTACTTTAGATAGTATGTGTGTACAAATGGGGTCTACACATGCAGAAAGGCCAACTGCCTAGAGCTCACTGCTCAATCACAAAATGAGAGTCACACTGACTACTATTGGATGGTTAAATCCAATGATAATGTACTGCTCAAAATAACATCTTCATATGCTGGATTCAGTACCGATTAAGCTCTGATTATCTTCTTCATACCTTCCTTGAATCTTCAAATGATGTATGCATGAGTAGCTCTGCTTATATTCGCATATACCTTATTACATTCCTCTTCTACTCTACCATGTTAATCTCACAAATGAGATCTTACATATATACCAAAACCTAAGACCAAATGAGTAGGTCAGCTCACTAAGATTATTACAATTAAATCAATTACAAATGAATCAATATGTGATGCATCATGTCATCTTAATGCATTTACAATAGTAACCAATCAATAAATAATCTTCATAACATGTCGTGCTGATCTGGAATAGATAACGCTTGCCAGTCCATAACCTAGACCAATTTTACCGGTAATAACAAATATGAAAACTCAATTAGACCAATAACCAAATCACCAAAACCAAGTGTCCAATCCATGTCTTCGACATAACCAAGTAATCTCCAGATGATAACAGATCATCCTCAGTGTCGGTGAACAATATAACCTGCCGGTGACTGTGCATAAGTCACTGAACATGCTGGTGAACATAGCTAAATATCTCCAGTGTTGACTAGTGTTGACAAGTGTTGACATCAATGAAAAAACCAATGCAACACATCCATAATACCAACAGTTACATCATCCGGTTTGGCAACCACACACTCAATTCAACTTTGCCAACACTTAAACTAAAACAACTCATCGACCTTATAAACAAATCAATTAGGTTGGTAACACAACAAAAACTTAATTCTCATAGAGATTACAAACAAGTCTATTCAGGTATGACCGTTGGATTACATAACAATCTCTACACATCATTCAAGAAAGCCTCGACTGCTCCTTTATCACCGCTTCATCGAACTTAGTAACTCATCACACGCTTTTCATTACATGCAATATACTTGCTCATTCCCAATGAAAAAACATTAACTCAACACGCCAAAAACTCTTTGAAACTCTCTTCATACAATATGCATACGTGTCATAATCATTACCGCTCATTATCAGATCATAACCAATATAACCAATTCACCAGACTTAATGGGTTAGGGTTTATCAAAACAACAGGTAGGGTTTACCGGTTCAACTCTCCAAGATGTAGAAATATTGGTTCACTCTACAAACTTATCTACTGGTTACAGTTTCCTTTCACTTAGCTCTTCCTACTGGTTACAAAACATCATTACAACAATAACATTACCGGTTAATTGACATCAATGACAAATCATTAATGCAGTCTTCATGCAAATGCCAACAATCTCCCCCTTTGGAATTGATGGCAATACAAATATCAATGCCATTGATTGTTGTGATTGTGAATAGGAATCCTAGTTTACATTTTACCATGTACTCTCCTTGTCTTCAACTTGTCACTGGTTCTTCTCCCCATAATCACATATTTCTTCTCCCCCTTTGACAACAATGCCAAATTGAAAGTAAAACATGCAAAGTAAAGCCTCACGATTGATGCAGAGGGATCTCCTACTCTAGACCTCTCAAGGGTTCAGTCACTCAAGGTGACACTCCAAAGGATCCTTCTACATGCTAGGTGTTACAAACTCTCCATTCCAACTTCTATTGATCATGATTGATCCTCTCATCAATTGTCTAAGACTGCACTTCTAAGGTTTTATAACCTACTCACTCCTTTGGACCCTACTCTAGGATCAACACTTGACTCTTAAGCCTCCTCCATACCCTAACACCAAGGTAAACTCTTCCCACATTGCATTTTAAATTATTACAATCCAACTAACACTCCAACTTAGGACCACAAGGCAAAAGACTTATCACTGTCCTATCACCGGTTACTTGACAGTCCACCAATCACCCCTCAAGATGGTCACCAAACAATGGTATACACCCACTCCTAGCATTCAATGCACTCTCACAACCAACTAGGTTCTATCCACAACCCATGGCATATTAAAAATCAATTTGTTTTGACAAAAACCCCTCCTTATCTCATATTGTCCTAACTATGATAATTTTCTGCTATCTCTGCTAACCCACTGGTTTAATCCCTCCTTTGGGAACTCCACTTGCACCAAATACTTGGAAAGGGTTTTCAACACACCAACCAACATCTACCTAATCTCTCCTGGCCTTAACATGCTTTGTCACTCCAAACAAAGCCTCCACCATTGACTGTGACAGTCAATCTGCCCCTGTGACTACAACAGTTATGAAAATCTCATGAAGCCGATGCAAAATCCTTTGTGGAACCCTGCACACCCCTTGGACAGGTAAGAGACATCATTGGCCTCATCCCTACCAAAAATTAGGTTTGGTTAATCATTAAAACAAAAGATATCACATTTATAAGGTCACTGGATACCCTAGTCCAGGGTTTTGACAGTTTTTGCTAAAACTTTGATATCTTTATCAAATGAACACCAAATCAAATGCCACTTCCTCCAAAACAAAATTAGATAATTCCTTTATCAAACTTAAACATGAATCTTTCAAAATACAAAAATCAAAATGGATTAAAATTAACAAGGATTTGATTGTCACTTTGAAAACTCAGAAAATGCACATAAGAATATGAATTTTGATTGCTTCAACTGATTGTCTTCGACCATACACTCACCAAATATCTCAATATCATTGGTTTAAAACATTTTATAGTATTTTTGACAATAAAAGTTGCTCAAAAAGTTGTCATTTGACAAACAAAGTTGTCAACATGACCAACTTGGACTCCTAACTCTACCAACACACAAAAGTGGTCTTAAAATTACCTTAAAAACATTTTAAACATTTTTTATTCCTCAAAAACCTATTCTACCCTTCAAAACCCAATTTTAGCCCTTTCTAGGCCTAATTGCCAATTTTGACAATTTTACACTTTTTGACCTTTCTATTACATTTCATTGCATTTATTGGCTCTAATGGCCACGATTACATTGTTTTAAGACCTTAAAGGCCTTTTAGACTTCATTTCTCATTGATTCTCCATGAGGGCCTATCAGTGACCCTAGTGCACCTTGTCTCCATAGGTCTTCATAGGCGCTCCATAGGTGCTCCCGCACCAACTATTCAACATCAACAACCTGCAACTTGATGCTCCCCCTGTGGAATAACTCCACTCCTACATCAATCCTACTGTAAATTCTGTAAGTAGCTCTGGGACTGATGTAATCTACATAATGCTCAATTTACCTCATGAAGGGGTACAACCCTAGCTGACTTCTAAGATACTCAAAAGTAGTCTTAGGCAGAGTTTTAGTAAAGATATCTACAAGCTCCTCCTTGGTAGAAACTGTTAGGACCCATAGGCAACTGAGAGGCGCGGGGGGGGGGGGTTGTGAATCAGTTGTCTATTAATTTCAACCCAAATATAACTTAATCAAACTTGATACTTAATATTGGTAAACCAAACTTAATGTCGGTAGACATATTAGCAGTTAATATTAATACCGGTGAAACTCAATGCATATAACAAAAAGAGAAACAACATCCACAACACATAACACAAAGATTTGTATGTGGAAACCCTGTAAGGGGAAAAACCATGGTGGGAAATCTTACCCACAATCAGATGATACTACTGCTGATAGTATGTGTATACAAATGGGGTCTGCACATGCAGAAAGGCCAACCGCCTAGAGCTCACTGCTCAATCACAAGATAGGAGTCACACTGACTACAATTGGGTGATTACATCCAATGATAATGTACTGCTCAAAGTAGCATCTCCAATGCTGAATTCAGTACCGGTTAAGCTCTGATAATCACCTTCAAACCTTCCTTGAACCTTCTCACATACCATGTCACAATACCATAACCATATACCTATTGCATGTTCCTCTACTTGTTACATTTATCTCACAAATGAGATCATACATATATACAAAAACCTAAGACCAAATGTGAAGGTCAGCTTACTAAGAATATTACAATTAAATCAATTACAAATAAGTCAAGATACGATGCATCATGTCGACTTAATCCATTTACAACAATATCCAATTAATCAATCATCTCCATAACATGTCATGCTGATCTAGAATAGATAATGCATGCTGGTCCATAACCTAGACCAATTTGCTGGTAACAACAAATATGTCAACCCGATTAGACCAATAACCAAAATACCAAAACCAGGTGTCCAAACCATGTCTTCGACATAACCAAGTGATCTCCAGATGATAACAATTCATCCTTAGTGTCGGTGAACAATATAACCTGCCGGTGAGTGATATACCGGTGATTGTGCATAAGTCACTGAACTTGCCGGTGAACATAACCAAAGATCTCCAAAAGGATAAGTGCTGATAAGTGTTGACATCAATGACAAAACCAATGTAACATATCCATAATACCAACAATCTCCCCCTTTGGCATTGATGGCAACACAAGATGGAAAAACATCTAAGTGCCAAAACAGAATGCCAAAAACCAAAAAGCAACAATCTCCAGAGTAGATTAATACCAGAAATCAAAATACAAATGCAGAGAGTATATATCTCTCCCCCAATGAATAATATTTCCCAAAGGATAAATACTAGATACAACTAATTACAATAACCAATTGTTATAACCAACTACTCCCCCTAAGAAGTAGCTCTCCTCCATCAAAGCCAGAAAAATGTTTCTTTGTTAATTCTACTGGTTTGATGCTAATCATCAACTATCTACGTTTCTACCAGTGAGGGTATAACCCCAAGATGCTCTATGAGATATTCAAAAGTTTCCTGAGGAAAAGGCTTAGTAAAGATATCTACAATCTGCTCTTTAGTATTCACATAAACCAATCTCACTTCTTTTGCTTCAACATTCTCTTTTAGAAAATTATATTTGATAGAAACATGTTTAGTTTTAGAGTGGAATATCGGATTCTTAAATATATCAATTGCTACTGAATTATCACAATAAATGATTATAGGTTCTTTGCATTTTACCTTTGTGTCCTTCAACATTTGCTTAATTCATAATACCTGAGTACAATTAGTTGCTGCTGCAACATATTCTGATTCTGCTGTTGATAATGATGTACAACTCCATTTCTTGCTCAACCATGAAATCAATCTGCTACCAAGAAAGAATGCCCCGCCAGTGGTGTTCTTTCTGTCATCTATATCTCCTGCCCAATTTTCATCGATGTATGCACATAAATCAAAATTTTCATCTTTAGGATACCATAAACCAAGATTTGTTGTGCTTTGTAAATACCGGAAAATCCTTTTTACTGTTGATTCATGATTTTCTCTAGGATTACTCTAAAATATTGAAACAATACATACTACATTCATTATATCAGGTCTTGTTTGTGTCAAATACAGTAAACCTCCAATCATAGATTTGTATCTTGTCGAATTAACAGGAGCTAAATCATCCTTCAATGTCAATTCATCAGTTGTAGTCATAGGAGTACTTACTGATGAATACTAAGAGGGGGGGGGGTGAATTAGTATACCCAAAAACTTAAAAAAACTTTTAAGCAGTTTAACTGTAGACCGGTGTAGTAGATTAAACAATAAATTGATTAAAACATAAACAAGCCAAATAGAAAATAAAGCATTAACCCACAGAAGTGCAATCACCATAACACAAGATTTTTGATGTGGAAATCCAAATGGGAAAAACCATAGTGAGTAAAACTCACAAGTCAACTATCTGCAGAATAGTAACCAGACCGGTTAAGGCCTTACAATGTTCTTCACCAGAATAGATCCTGTTAGGAATCCAGATCTCTGTTAGGAGATAAGTCTTGTTAAAGACTACCCTATTAGAGGATTTCAGATTCACAACTATGAACCATCTTGTTAGAGGATTTACAATAGGCTTGGCTAGGCCTACCCGGTTAAGGGTTTCAGACTTGTCGAAGCTATTAGTAATCAATAAGTGAATGATCTAGACAATAGCACATAATGCTTGATTATATCCTTGACATCTCCTTGTAAAAATGCATTCAAGCATTACTTCAGTCTTCTATATATTGCACTCTCAAACATTCGTGCATATCCACTATATTCCCTTTTTTTAAAACCCTAGACATGATGTCCTTATATAGGAACTTGATTTTATGTCGGTCCAATAAGATTAGACTACAATTTCCTAGGTACAGTGCATCTAGACATATTTGGTAACACGACACAAAAACACCGCCAAAGTATCAGTGGATGATAACTCATCACATATTACAATTATACTGGTTAACAAAGTATATCGATTACCGGTTAATAAGTGAAGACTAGAAAACTGGAACATAGTGTTCCGATCAAAAGGTTAACTGCCGCTCGAGGTCTTCGTTCTGCTTGAAATCTTCATATTGCTTGGGGTCTTTGGTCATAATTTGACCGGTAAGCTTTTTCTGTACAACACCGATAGTCTTAAACAAATAAAGACTATACATTTAATGACATACAATACTGGTTGGAACAACTACCGGTTGAGAATAATTCATACATCAAATAAGTGTGTGACCATCAATGACAATCACAACTAAACATCATCAAAATACCAACAATCTCCCCCTTTGGCATTGATGGCAACACTTAGGAAAATTTTGACATCTAAGTGCTTTTACAAAACAAAACAAAAAAGATGCCATAATCAAAATTACCCCCCCTAAGCATACACACTACTCCCTTTTCAAAAGTTATAAGTACAAAGTAATGCAATTTTTTTTTTAATATACACTACTCCCCCTTTGCCAACAATGACAAAGTAATGCAAAATATTCCCTTTTTGCATAACATAAAAATAGAGCATGTGTTCATGAAAATAAAGAGTAAATCTTCTCAAAAAGAGATTTAAAGTTTTGCAAAAAATTCTTCATGTTTGAAGACCATGACTCAAGAAGTGAGGCAGCAATTTCACTCTTGGTCTTCATTTGGAAGGCTAATTATTTCATTGCATTGATGGTGCTCATCTCCTATGTCACAATAATAGCCTCCAAGTTCAGGAAGCACTTCTGAAGAACCTGTAATTTTAGCAATAGAAGCAACTGAAGTTCCTGTAGATCTTGAGTCTGATTGCAGACCTTTGAGTCAAGCTTTGCAATCTGATGCTGGTAAATATGAATAGTTTGTCCATAGGCTGTGAATAGATCATAGGGAAGTTTGAAGTTGCTGATATACTTTTGTAACTCCGATTGTAATTGAGTCTTCTGTTTCAGAGCATCTTCACAAAATAGGCGAGGTTGGCAGATTTTACTCAAGAGTAGGTTACCTTCACCCATAGCTGAACTTATATCACCTTTTTGCTTAAGCAGTTTTGCCTGGTCTTCATCCATTTGCTTTACTAAGGCAACTGTGAGTGCCTTTTCATGACTTTTCTTTGCAGTGGCCTGGGCAACATCTTCCAAACATTGTACCTGGTCATCCACTACTTGTGCAAAGAAGTTTTAGCTTAGCCTGCGAGGAATCAGTACTAGGGAGGTTAGTACCAGGGATGAGATTGGAAAGGGTGTCGACAACAAACTTAATGACATCCTGCTCTTTCTTTCCTCAGTTCTTCAAATCTCTCCTGCGCTAGTTGAATTCTCCGCAGTAGCTCAGTTTCATCAACTGATTGAGTCAGACAGGCAAGAGTCAAATCGATGGGACCGGTGGAATCAACCTGCTTGGTTTGATCTCTAGTTTGCTTAGGAGTCTATCCTCCTTCTTTTTCCTTGATCTCCGCTTGTCTTTTCTTCTCCTCTTCTTATTTTTCTTTGGCTATTTTGGTAGCCTTCACTTTCTCCTCTTCTTTCTTCCGCTCTCCTTCTCTCTTTTTCTCCTCTTCCTTTTTCTTCTCTGCTTCCTCCTTCTTCTTCTCTGCTTCCTTCCTCTTCTTTTCTTCTTCCTTATTCTTCTTCTCCTCTTCTTTCTTCTTCTTCTTTTCTTCTTCCTTCTTCTTTTTTACTTGCTATTTTTCTTGTTTCTCTTTCTCCACTTTCTCTTTTTCTTGTTTCTCTTGTTCCGCTTTCTCCTTTTTCTATTTCTCTTCCTTTTCTTTCTCTACTCTTTCCTTTTCAACTTTCTCCCTATCTAGAGTGGTATCATCAATATCTAGTGCATCAACATCAATGGGGTCATTTTGTTCTTCTATTCTTTCACCCATACTGTCAAAGACTACATCCAGTTTGGTTGTGGATAGGTCAAGCTCTTGCTCAGCCAACCGATTAGCTTTAGATACTTGTTGCATTTTGACAACAACTTTAACCTGCAAATGGGTGTCTTTTTCCACTTCAGAAGATTTGCCTTTGAGTAGCTGAAGTCTCCTTCTTTGCATGAAGAAAATGCCTTTGTGCTTGTCAATAATTTCAAACAATTCCGAATTAGAGGTATCTAGAAAATATTGAGCAAAAAATTTCTCCCTGATGTCTTTCTCTTTTTCAATGGCAATGCACCATTTGTTGTCCAAAGAATCATATAAAGATTTAGGAGTGATTGACTTAATTTCAGAAGGTGACCGATTATTAATACATAGATATTTAATAAGTTCTTGTTCAACATCCTCCTTTTCACTATCATTGAAATCATCAAAATAGTCTTTCAAATCATCAAGAACTTTTCTTCTAATATTCTTTATGGTCCTTTGACAATGTGTCATAGGTTTGTAAGAAGAAATATCTATATTTACTGGTGCAGAGGTTGCTGGTATATTACCAGTTGACTTCGTCTTCTTGCTTGATTGCCTTGCCTTCTTCATTTCTACCTCCGGTTTAGTGTCTTCTGAATCTAGTGAGTTATTCCTGGTTTTCCTCTTTCTTTCGAATACCTTTTCCGGAATAGCCTACGGTTTCTTTTTGGCTGGTGACCTCTTGGTCACTTTAGGACTAGTAGCAGATGTAACCATTGCCGATGCTGATGGCACTGCTTTATTCTTTTTCTACTTTGGTACCTTAGTATATTTGATCCTTTCTAAGTAAGTACCGATCCTCTTCTTCTTGGGATCTAGTGGAGAAGCAAGTAGGGTAGAGGCATATCCTGTCAATATATCATTTACCACTTCATACCCCATAGGCTCAACTACATCTTTTCTGGGTTCAATCGCTTCCATTATGTAATGATATGTTTTGATAGTAAAACAGATGTCATCTACATATTTCTTAACTAGATCATCAGATATTCTCATTCTCTGGTTCATCTTTAGTTTGAACTCATCAAAATATCTGTTCAGAGGCTCTGGATATGCGGTTCCCACTACTTGTAGACTCTCCTTTATTTGTCTGGAAACCGGTAGGTCAGTTGACCATTGAACATCACCGACTCCAGAAATAAATCCTTGAAAATAGAAAAATAAACCAACAAGTAGTTGACCAAACTTAAACCTCTGGGTTTTGTCCGATTTGATCGACTTTAGATTTTCTATGATTTGTTTCTGCATACAAGTACATAAGTCACATTCTGCATTTTCCTTTATCATCCTATAAGTGGCATGCACCGCAGCTAAAGGAATAGAATTCATTCTATTAGCATATAATATTCTATAACTGATTAGCATACATGCATATATCATCAAATCATCTCTAATAGTGTTGACCGTCATTGCCCGTTGGTCACTCACAGAACCGGTGAGCTTTGTCATTTTGGTTTTGGTGATCTTTTGAAGAACAAGGACTTCCCCAACATTGCAAAATCTGGTCACGACGTGAATTGCTTCTGGTGTTATATCATGGGTTCGCTCAAGGTACATCTTATCACCATGAACCCTACTAAGGATAATCTTGATGTGTTCTTTTGTAAATTCTTCAAGAAAGTATATTGCATTATGTAATTTCTTCTTCTCTATTATGTTGTATTTAGGTTTAATCTTCTTATTGTCTCCACAGAACAAACCTAGCTGGGAGTGAATCACTAAGGACCCTAGGTCTTCTAGTTTACAATCAATATATCTTGAAACATCGCCTTTGACAATGGCTCCGGTGGGAATTTGAGATAGGGCATTATATTTCATCTTCCTTTTAAGAAACTCAGGTGCATCCTCGGGTTCAGTAGAACTAGAGAGGATTTTAGATGTAGATGCCATATCTAAAAGATTCCAAATGATAAGAATGTTCCAACGAGAAATACCTTTACTCTCTGAGCTTAGGGTTTTTTGATATCGAGCATGCCACACTTCTTCAAACGTTTGTTTACTGCTTTGACTTCCACACTAATAGCTTGAAGTGGCTGCAAAAATTTGTGGAAGATTCCTATCTGAATTCTTTTGAATGCAAGAAGAATCGCTCTAGTTGTGCTGCCCAGGCTAGAAAAATTCTTCTCTGAAAATAGGTAAGTAAAAATGATGACAAAAGTCATGCTCCCACCTACCATAATAAATGCATCACTATTAGAGTCCAAACCCTAATTCTTCTTTTACCGCTTCATTTCTTCTGTCGGTTGACAGGTAACAAATATTGATAAAGGTGCTTTACTGATATACTCTGGGGGTTCGAAACATTTTTACCAATATGTTCCCCCTAAGCTTTTCGAAGCTCAGTTTGCCTGTTCAGAGATTTCCACACTAGGTGCAGAAACTGGTACATCTTGTGGCTTCCCTTTAGATTTCTTTATCCATATCTGCTTGAACGGTTTCAACATCAATCTTCCCTTCTAGGTTGACCGGTATGTCTCCCAATGGATTCTTTCTTAGTCTACATGCTCTGGCAGTGTGTCCCAGTTTGTTGCAATGATAGCATACCATTCTAGGTGTTCTCCATGGTCCGGTGTTTAGATTTCCATTCTTCCTTCTGCATGTTGCAGTAGTGTGACCGCTACTACGACATATCAGATAGGTTGCTCTCCAACTGGTTGCCGCTCCATAATCATTTGACCAATGGTCAATAATTCTGTACCGGTTTGTGTTCCAGTTCATAGGAAGTTTCAAGACCACTTCTTTAGATCTTGGTGGACAACTTCCAGAGTTGTTCATAACCGACCTGCACTCAAAAGCTCTATGCCCAAACTTGTTGCATGCATAATAGTGATGATTAAATCTACCAGGTCTAGCCATATTGTTTTGAAAGTAAGGAAAGTTATTGTAAGCCTTGCTCCTACATACATTGGTAGTATGTCCTTCCTTAAGACAGTTAAAGCAAACAGGTTTAAACTTTTGGTTACCTTTACTTCCACTATTGTTCTTAGGTGCTGATTGCTTCTTTAGTGCATCACTCTTGGTTCCAGAGGTCTCACCTTCCTCGTATCTAGAGAAACCAAGTCCAGCGGTATCCTTAGATGGCTTTACTGATTCTAGTTTTTGTTCTAACTTAGCAGCACTCCGGTTGAACTTAGCAAGTATCTCCTTTGTCTCAACAAGTTCCTTGGAAAGAGCATCATTGGTCTCTACCAAGGTTTCATTTTGATAAATAGTTGCATTTAGTTCAACTTGTATTTCTTCTTTCTCTTCTTTACCCTCTTGCAGATAGGTGGTAATGGTACCAATTTATTGCTTCAATTTAGAGATCTCATGCTCCTTGTCCTTTACCAAATCTTTAGCTTTTCTTCTATTTTCTAGCTCCCAACTCATCCTGATAGTCAATCCTTCCAACTCCCTCCTTAGGTTAGTTTTGGATTCATTTAGTTTCTCCACTTCTCCAACTAGGGCATCCATGTCTGCTTCACCAGAAGAGCTGTTTTTAGTAAATTCCATCAACTACTCAACAAGCTCTCTTCTCTTGGCTAAAGAGGCTTTAAACTTAATCTTGAGTTCATCATGGGCTCTCTCAGATTCAACTAAATAGTGAGTGAGTTCCCTTATGTTGTATTACCCCATATCTCCTTCCAAGTGGTTAGACTTATAGAAAGGTTGGATCTGATACCAATTGATGAATACTAAGAGGGGGGTGGGTGAATTAGTATACCCAAAAACTTAAACAAACCCTTAAGCAGTTTAACTGCAGACTAGTGTAGCAGATTAAACAATGAACCGATTAAAACATAAACAAGCCAAATAGAAAATAAAGCATTCATCCACAGAAGTGCAATCACCATAACACAAGATTTTTGATGTGGAAACCCAAATGGGAAAAACCACGATGAGTAAAACTCACAAGTCAACTATCTGCAGAATAGTAACCAGACCGATTAAGGCCTTACAATGTTCTTCACCAAAACAAATCCTGTTAGGAATCCAGATCTATGTTAGGAGATAAGTCCTATTAAAGACTAACCTGTTAGAGGATTTCAAATTCACAACTATGAACCACCTTGTTAGAGGATTTACAATAGGCTTGGCTTGGCCTACTCGGTTAAGGGTTTTAGACTTGTCCAAGATATTAGTAATCAACAAGTGAATGATCTAGACAGTAACACAAAATGCTTGATTAGATCCTTGACAACTCCTTGTAAAAATGCATTCAAGCATTACTTCAGTCTTCTATATATTGCACTCTCAAACATTCACGCATATCCACTATATTCCCTTTTTTTAAAACCCTAGACATGATGTCCTTATATAGGAACTTGATTTCATGTCGGTCCAATAAGATTAGACTACAATTTCCTAGGTACAGTGCATCTAGACACATTTGGTAACACGACACAAAAACACCGCCAAAGTGTTGGTGGATGATAACTCATCACATATTACAATTATACCGGTTAACAAAGTATACCGATTATCGGTTAATAAGTGAAGACTAGAAAACTGGAACATAGTGTTCCGATCAAAAGGTTAACTGCCGCTCGGGGTCTTCGTTCCGCTTGAGATCTTCATACCGCTTGGGGTCTTTGGTCATAATTTGACCAGTAAGCTTTTTCTGCACAACACCGATAGTCTTCAACAAATAAAGACTATACATTTAATGACATACAATACCGGTTGAGAATAATTCATACATCAAATAAGTGTGTGTCCATCAATGACAATCACAACTAAACATCATCAAAATACCAACACTTACCGGTTTAGAGTTTTCCATACCAAATTTCTTCAATAGTTCCTTCAAGTACTTTGTTTGACATATGAATATTCCTTTATCAATTTGTGAAATCTACAATCCTAAAAAGAATTTTATCTCCCCAATCATAGACATTTCAAATTCTTCCTGCATCTTATTAGCAAAGTCTTTACATAATCCATCTTCTCCTCCAAAAATGGTGTCATTGACAAAAACTTCAATAACCAAGATGTCTCCATTAGTCACTTTGAAATATAAGTTGATGTCAACATTACCTTTAATGTAACCAAGCTTCAAAAGATATTTGTCCAATCTAGCATACCAAGCTCTAGGAGCTTGCTTCAATCCATATAAAGCTTTCCTTAATCTGAAAACCATATCTTCATCATCTATCAATGAAAATCCATCAGGTTGTTCAATGTAAACTTCCTCTTCAAAATCACCATTTAGAAATGCACATTTTACATCCATTTGATATACTTTATAGTTCTTGTGGGCTGCAAATGCAAGAAATAATCTGCCTACCCCAATTCTAGCTACCGGTGCAAAGGTTTCATTGTAGTCAATTCCCTCTTTCTGTGAATATCCTTTACACACTAATCTTTCTTTGATTTTGATTACCTTACCATCTTCATTAAGTTTATTTCTGAATACCCATTTAATTCCAATTACATTTTTGTTTTTAGGCTGGGGAACCAATGTCCATGTATTGTTCTTTTCAATTTGTTCTAATTCATCTTCCATAGATTTAATCCAATATTTATCTTCACATGCCTCAATAATAGATGCTGGTTCAATTTGAGAAATTAAACATACCTCTTCATATGCCAGTCTTCCTCTTGTCATAACTCCTTGATACTTATTCCCAATTATCTGACTTTCAAAGTGATTCAGTCTTACATACCTGGGTGTGTTCACTTGCTGCTATTCTTCAGTCACTGTGGAATTCTCTGATGATGCCGGTGTGACTGGATCCACATTCTATACCAATGCATTCTATATAGGTTCATTTATGATTGTCTCAACTACCGGTTCATAATCCATAGACCTTGAATTTCCTCTAAAGTGTTCATCTATCTTCAATTTTGCACTTTCAATGATTTTCTGCAATCTTTTATTAAAACATCTATATGCCTTGCTTTTAGATGAATAACTAAGAAATATTCCTTCATCATTTCTAGGATCAAATTTTCCTATATACTCATCTCTCCTAATGTAACATTTTCTTCCAAATATTCTGAAGTATTTAAGAGTAGGAGTATTACCAAACCATAGTTCATAAGGTGTCTTACCAGTTTCTCCTTTGATGTGAACTCTGTTAAAAGTGTAAACCATTGTATTCATTGCTTCTCTCCAGTACACATGAGGTAGACTTGCTTTTAATATCATGCTTCTAGCTGCATCCAGAATAGTTATGTTTTTCCTTTTCACAACTCCATTTTGCTGAGGTGTCCGAGGTGTTGATAGTTGTCTTTTTATTCCATTCACTTCACAAAATGTATTAAACTCCTTAGATGCAAATTCACCTCCTTGATCTGATCTAAAACATTTGATTTTCTTACCAGTTTCATTTTCTACCATTGCCTTGAATAATTTGAATTTCCCAAAAGCTTCTGATTTCTCCCTGAGAAAAGTAACCCAACACATTCTAGAATAAACATCAATGATTAGCATGGAATATCTATCTACCTGTAGACTTCTAGTTCTTGCCAGACCACACAAGTCAGTATGAATTAAATCAAGAACATTATTGGATTTCTCAAAAATAGACTTAAAATTTGTTCTAACTTGCTTTCCCATTTGACATTCCTTACATACCAGATTATGAGGTTTTACAATCTTAGGTAAATCCCTTACTGCCTTAGATGAACTAATCTTTTATAATGCAATCAAAATTCAAATGACAAAGTCTTTTATGCCATAACCAACTTTCATCAATATGTGCAATCAAACATGTCTTTTCATTGTTGTTCAAATGAAAGATATTACCTCTAGTCTGATTACCGGTTGCAATCTCCAAACCAATTCTATTCATGATTTTGCATTTACCATTCTTGAATTGTAACTGAAATCCCTTTTCAACTAATTGACCAACACTCAAAAGATTATGCTTCAAACCTTCAACATAATAAATATTGTCAGTATTGTGCTTACCATCAAAAGACATAGTGCCTTTTCCTCTGATCAAACAAGATTTGTCATCCCCAAATCTTACTAGACCTCCATTGTATTCCTGAAAAGATAAGAATTTACTTTTATCACCAGTCATATGATGTGAACATCCGAAATCTATAATCCATTCATCCTTTTCTTCAATTTTAGCTGCCAGGGCCTGCTCTACTAGTGGAACAATAGGTGTCAGTTGATCTTCTTTTATTGCAACAAAAGCCCATCCATTGTCTGTCGGTTCTTCATCAAAATCATCAATAACTCCCTCATCAACATAGTAACATGATTTGTCTCTATTCTTCTTAAATTTGTATCTCTAATATTCAGGGTTAGGCTTATAGGTCCTTTTAGCTTCTTCTCTTAATCTTGCATGTCTATCAGGACATCTAGATGCCATATGACCAACTTTATTGTAGTTAAAACATTTAAATGGTGCTTTACCTTCATACTTACTTCCAATAGGACCTTTAGGCATTTTCCTTACAAATAGTGCTTCACGTTCTTCAAGTTCTTCATTTTACCTCCTGATATCTTTAAGTTCTCTTGCATAAAGTGCTTTCCAATCAGATTTATCAGATGATGATGATGATGATGATGATGATGATGTTGCTGATGATGCTTTGAAGGCTAAATCTATCTTAATTGTAGCAACAGGACCAAATTCCTCAAGCTCAAATACTGAAAGTTTTCCAACCAAGTTATCTCTAGATACTGATGTATCAGGCATTGTTCTCAACTCATTATTAGCGATTACTTTCATTTTGTATGCTGGTGGAAATGCTCTCAAAACTTTAGAAACAATTTCATCTTCACTTAAGGAACCTCCACAACATTGTATTCCTAAAACAATTTTATTAACCTTTCCATAAAAGAAAAAATTCTTTCATCTTCTTCCATTTTCAGATTTTCATACCTGACCCGGAAACATTCCAGTTTTGCAATTTTGACAGTGGTATCTCCTTCATTCAATGTCTCCAATTTATCCCAAATAGCTTTAGCAGTAGATCGGTCTTATAATCCCATGATTTTCTGATCTGACGAGGCACTCAAGAGTGCTTCTCTTGTTTTGCAATCATTCTCTTGATCCTTACCCAATGTAGGTGGATTGGGTTGACTCTTTGTAGGACCAACATAGCCATTCTTTGTAACATCCCATATGTCTTTTCCAATGCAATTTAGATGTGTCTCCATTCCGATCTTCCATATACCATAGTTAGTTCCATCAAGTTTCAGACTGTCCTTCCTGAAAAAGTTAGTTGCCATATAATCTCCTCAAGTTGTTAAACTTCTGCAAAAAGAGGACTTAGCTCTGATACCAATTGTTAGGATATGGAGGCAACTGAGAGGGGGGGTGGGGGGGTGAATCGGTTGTCTATTAATTTCAACCCAAATATAACTTAATCAAACTTGATACTTTATATGGGTAAACCAAACTTAATGTCGGTAAATAAATTAGCAATTAATATTAATACCGGTGAAACTCAATGCATATAACAGAAAGAGAAACAACATCCACAACACATAACACAAATATTTGTACGTGGAAACCCTGTAAGGGGAAAAACCACGGTGGGAAATCTTACCCACAATTAGATGATACTACTACAGATAGTATGTGTATACAATTGGGGTCTGCACATGTAGAAAGGCCAATTGCCTAGAGCTCACTACTCAATCACAAGATAGGAGTCACACTAACTACAATTGGATAATTAAATCTAATGATAGTGTACTGCTCAAAGTAGCATCTCCAATTCTGAATTCAGTAGCGGTTAAGCTCTGATAATCACCTTCAAACCTTCCTTGAACCTTCTCTATGCTCTGCTCATATGATCTTCAATATTCTCACATACCATGTCACAATACCATAACCATATACCTATTGCATGTTCCTCTGCTTGTTACATTTAGCTCACAAATGAGATCTTACATATATACAAAAACCTAAGACCAAATGTGTAGGTCGGCTCACTAAGAATATTACAATTAAATCAATTAAAAATAAGTCAAGATGCGATGCATCATGTTGGCTTAATACATTTACAACAATATCCAATTAATCAATCATCTCCATAACGTGTCGTGCTGATCTGGAATAGATAATGCATGTCGGTCCATAGCTTAGACCAATTTTCCAATAATAATAAATATGTCAACCTGATTAGATCAATAACCAAAATACCAAAACTAGGTGTCCAAACCATGTCTTCAACATAACCAAGTGATCTCTAGATGATAACAATTCATCCTCAGTGTCGGTGAACAATATAACCTATTGGTGAGTGATATACCAGTGACTATGCATAAGTCACTGAACTTGCTGGTGAACATAACCAAAGATCTCTAGAAGGATAAGTGCTGATAAGTGTTTACATGAATGACAAAACCAATGCAACATATCCATAATACCAACAGAAACATGCTCCAAGATCACATCTTTACTCTACACTTTTTCCCTCAAGAAATGATACTTCAATTCAATGTGCTTGGTTCATGCGTGCAAGATAGGGTTCTTTGAGATATTGATGGCACTGGTATTGTCACATAAGATCTTTACAGGTTTTGTAAACTTCATCTTGAAACCTTCCAAAATGTGTCTCATCCAGATAGCCTGGGTACAATTCATATAAGCAGCAACATACTCTGCTTCAATAGTAGACTATGAAATAAAACTCTGCTTTTCACTACTCCATGAAACAAGTCTTCCTCCAAGAAAGAATGCTCCACTGGTTCTTCTTTTCTGATCATCAACATTACCTACCCAATCTGAATCTGTGTACACCTTCAAGTCAAAGTTTCCTTTATATGGATACCATAATCCATAGTCAACAATACCTTTCAAATATCTGAAAATCCTCTTGGTTGCTATTAAATGTGTTCCCTTAGGATTCTTCTGAAATCTAGCAACTAAACTAACTACATGAGCTATATCCAGTCTGCTATGAACAACATAGTGTAATTTTCCAATCATTGACCTATACTCCTCATCAACAAATGTGGCCTCATCTTCCTTAGACAATTTACAACCTATAACCATTGGTGTCCCAATTGGTTTACAATCACTCATACCAAATGTCTTTAATACCTCCTTCACATACTTAGACTGTGTGATGAAAATACCACTCTTCATTTGCTGTATTTGCAAACCTATGAAATTTTTTATCTCTCCATCTAGAGACATTTCAAACTCACTTTTCATTTCATTTGCAAAGTCATTGCTCATGTCATCATTTCCTCCAAATATGATATCATCTACAAACACCTCACTAACAAGTATCTTTTCTCCTTCAGATTTCAGATATATGTTACTATCTTCACTGGTTCTCTGAAATCCTCTCTTCATCAGGTGTGAATGAAGCCTTTCATACCATGCTCTCGGTGCTTTCTTTAATCTATATAGTACTTTGTGCAACTTACATACCATGTCCTTTTCATCAGTAAAAGCATAACCATCTGGCTGATCAATGTATACTTCTTCTTCTAGTATTCCATTCAAAAATGTTGACTTCACATCCATCTGATATACTTTGAATCCTTTATGAGCTGCAAAAGCTAGTAAGGTTCTGGTGCAGGAGCATCTAGGACTTAGGCTTAGAGATTTTTCTCATTTTGGCTTGTAATGACCCTAGCCAAGTCAGGTATTGAATAAGGACTCTAGGAGGATCCAAGAGTGAGGGTGATGAGTATAATGTAGGCCTAGATTGTGTTAGTTCTTCTTAGATTTGCATTTTTGTGCATAAGTAGTGGTTTGAGTAGGTAATTGACCTTCTTGATGGTCAAAAGTGTCAAAACTTGGTATAAGCATTAGGGAGGGTTAAAATAGTCTTAGGAATGTTTGAAAAGTCATGAGTAATTACTTAGAATAGGTTTCATAGATTAGGAAAGCAAAAAGTGCAAAAAGTACAAAATTGCAAAAAGTTGTCATGACAACTTTTGAAAGTTGTCATGACAATTTTTTTCCTGAATTGCTTAGCGATGGAGTTAGGGATGGCCCAATTCCCTAGGATGATCCCACATGTGGGGAATACTATAAAAACCTTCTCTTTCATGGTTACCAAGGTTAGAGTCTTTGTTTTGTAAGATCAACAATCTGAAACTACTCATTTTCGGACTGGTTGACAACATTTTGGCTTTATTTTCTCATTTTGTGAATACAAATGGATTGAATCCATTGATCGAGTAATGGATTGAGTTTATTTGGAGTGTTTTAGATCATTTGGTTTCATTTCAAGCTTTGTAGTTAGATTGTATTAGTGTTTTCATTGCTTTGTTTGCAAACAACCATTTTTGGCTTTTTATATAGTAGTTTTGTGTAAAATGGTTGCCCCATGAATTCCCTCTGTGTTACCTTCACAGCCTATTGGGAAATGGAAGGAAACCACTTTTATAGTGTACATATGTAGGGACAAGTGCTGGAGATGGAGTTTGATATGACTATCACCTTGTTCTAGGCGAGTCCAGGAGCAACCTGGCTAGAGGAGACAGGGTGAATTTGGTGTGCAAAGTGCAGAGGTGAATGCCAAACCACCATCTAACCTTTTGGAGGGGTGCATGAAGTTAGTAAAAATTTTCCAATGCAAGGGGAAGCCTTGAAAAGATCATTTGTTTCCCAAACACAAACTTGACTAGGCCTGGAGAGTTGGTGGAATTGAGCAACACCAACTAGGTGAAGTGCTAGCAAACTAGGTGAACCCCATCAGGTTTTGATACCTTCCAGTCTAACCATTGGTGCAAAAGTCTCTCCATAATCTTCTCCTTCTTCTTGTGCATAACCTTTGCAAACCAGTATAGATTTTTGGTGAACTACAACACCATCTTCATTCAGTTTGTTCTTGAAAACCCACTTAGTACCTATCACATTTTTATTTACCCGTCGAGGTACTAGGGTCCATGTGTTGTTCTTATCAATTTGTTCAAGATCCCCCATAGATTTAATCCAATGATCATCACCAAATGCTTCCTTAGCAGTTCTAGGCTCAATAGTGGAGATCATGCAAGAATTTTCTCTGATTCTTCTTCTGGTTAGCACTCCAGCATCCTTATCTCCAATAATTTGTTCAGGATTGTGATTGAGTCTCACATACCTCGAAATAACATGATCATTATCTTCAGGTTCATTTTCTTCATTATCATCCTCTTCTTCTGAATCTACCTATTTCGATGGAACTGGTACATCAATATTTGCTTTACTGGTTTCAAGTTTCACAAGTTGTGGTTCCAAAAATAAAATGCAACGATCTTCATCCTTTTTCTCCACACTAGTTTCTCCTGAGACTTTAGGATACTCGTCCACTCAAACATCAACACTCTCAATAATTCTCTATGTCCAGTTGTTATAACATTTGTAGGGCTTACTCTTGGTAGAATAACCAAGAAATATACCTTCATCACTTTTAGCCTCAACCTTGCTAATATAGTCACCTCTCTTAATAAAATATTTGCTTCCAAATATCTTGAAATAACTAACATTAGGTGATCTACCATACTAGTATTCATACTTACCTCTTTTTACTAAAATCCTGTTCATTGTGTAGATAGTTGTGCTGATAGCTTCTCTCCAGAAAGTCTTTGCTACACCTCCTTGTATCAACATTGTCCTAGCAGCTTCAACAACTGACTGATTGTTTGTCTCTGCAATACCATTCTATTGTGGTGTCCTTGGTGCAAAAAGTTGTCATTTGATACCATTCTCTTCACAATATCTAGTGAATTCTTCAGAAGTGAATTCTCTACCCTAATTAGTCCTTAGACACTTTATCTTCTTTCCACTCTCCTTTTCAGCTAAGGCCCTGAATGCCCTGAACTTGCTAAATGCCTTTGTTTTATCTTACAAGAATGTGATCCACATCATCCTTGATCAATCATCAGTGAAGATCATGAAATATCTATCACCTTGAATACTTTTAGTCCTTATTGGTCCACATAGGTCTGTATGAACCAAATCTAACAGATGCTCCACTGAAAAAGATTTTCTCTTGAAATTTGAGGATGTCATCTTTCCCAATTGACATTCCTTACATAGAGAATTAACTGGTTTGTCCAACTAAGGCAAAACTCTCACTAACTTGGACTTACTCACTTTAACAATGTTATCAAAATTTATATGACAAAATCTCCTATGCCAAGGTCAACTATCATCTATTTTAGCAATTAAATAGTTGTTGACTTTAGGATTCAGGTGAAATAGGTTACCTTTAGTCTGCTTGCCAGTTGCAATCAGTTCACCTTTGCTCCCATAGATTTTGCACATACCATTTTTAATGGGTATCCTTTGTCATTGAGTTGGGAAACACTCAAAAGATTGTGCTTTAGACCTTCAACCCAATAGACATCACCTGCACTGCTCTTTCCATTAAGAGAAATAGTTCCCTTTCCTTTAACCATACAGGGTGAGTCATTACCAAATCTTACAACTCCACAATCAAATTCCTTCAAAGAAAGAAATTTTTTCTAGTCACTGGTCATGTGATGTGAGCAACCACTATCAATGATCCAATCATTAGAATTATCCATGCAAGAAACTAAAGATTTCTCATCAGATGTCTCCTCTTTAATGGCTACAAACATAATGTCTTCATTAGCATCACCATCTGATTCCTCATCATTGACACCACCATCAACTGCAATAAGACAATCTCTTTTTCCTTTTCCCTTGTACTTCTTGAACTTGTCTCGCTTCCCAAGGTTGGTCCCATGGTTCTCTATCCTACAATGTCCCTCAAACTAATGTTTTTGCTCTCAGATCACTGAGCAAAATGGTTTAGGGATGGCAAATGCAAGAACGAGGGATGCTTTGATAGATTTTAGTATGAGATGCATCCTAAGCTATGCATGATCTTCAAATGCAATAAACTAGATTATAAGATGACAAGGTTAGTATAAATACTATCCTAACATGATATATTAGTCTATGATTGAGCTAAAATGATAAAGAAATTATTCTAAACATGCATATTTAGACTAGTTCCTGATTTAAAAGAGGCTAAAATGATGAGCATAAAATGAGATATGAAAGTTTGAATGTATTTGAGCATAAGTATGATACTACAAATTTGGAGGATCTATCTATAAAAATGGAGGAATGAGAGCTCTATTTATAGCAAAAATAGGGCAATGGATGGTCAGGATTGAAAGAGTTGATCAATGGTTGAGTTTGAAAGTTGGGGATCCATGTTTGCAATTTGCACCAATGAAATGGTGACAAGTGTCAACATAGGGTTGGGTTGAACAAAGGGGTTGGAGACATTAAATGCCTGAGAAGACCTTAAGGTTATCTAGAAGGTAAGGGTCAAGTCTAAGTTAAGATTACCCATTGGATTAATAGTTAATCCAAGGATAAACCCTTGTGCAAATGATTAAGAGATAATCATGGTCAAAGCATTAAATGCTTGATGAGACCCTTGGGTTGGATGAAGGTTGAGTTAAAACAAATTCTTTAACCATGTAAGAGGGTTTGAGTTAACCATTAATGGTTATTGAAGACTTTGGGGGATTAAGTGGTTGAAGGTTGGAAGCCTTTAATGGTTATCAAAGACTTTGAGGAATTAAGTGGTTGAAGACTTGAAGCCTTTAATGGTTATCAAAGACTTTGAGGTTTGAGAAGTGACTTCCCTTTGCTTAGGGATGTGACAAAGTTTAGAATGATGGGTTAGGCTAATTAGAAGCGATTAGAAGAGTCTAGAAGGGATTAGAAAGGGGTTTAGGAAGGCAAGTGGGAGATGTAGGAAAATGCAAGTGGATGGAGGGATAATAGGATTTAATTGAAATAAAGTAATTTAATCCAATTTGGTTGCAATTTGGGGAAATTAAATAAATTAGATTTATTCAATTTTAGGATAACTATTTAATTAAATTTGAATTTAATTAAAAGTGGATAGGGGGGATTTAATTGAATAAAATGATTTATTCATTAAATGGGTATAGTGAATTTTATTTAAAAAAATTGAGTAATTTACTTAATAAAATAGAAGAATGTGGATAATTTAATTAAATTGGATTTAATTAAATAGAGAAATGAACATAAAATTTCATTTAGGAATATGGTCATTTTTATACGTCTACACTCATTATCACAATTAGGACAGTTAGCAGCTATGTGTCCAATCTTGTTGCATGCAAAACATTTCAAAGGTAATTTACCTCTATATTTATTGGTTCCTCTGGGCAACCACTTGGCCAACAATGCTTCAAGCTCAACTAAACTGTCTTCATCATCAATTTCTTTGCTGGATCTAGATTCATGACATTGACTAACATCTCTGCTTTTCCTCATAGATGGGTTAGAAACAAAAGCTCTAGATGTTGATTCAGATTTCTGAACACTACCATCATAACCATTTAATTCAAAAGCAGTAAGCTTACCAATAATGGAGACAAGGGTTGCCTTAGTTTTGTCAATAGATTTCATCTCCTGAATGGCTGCAACTCGGATAACATAGACTGGTAGCATGGTTCTCAACACCTTACTAACCACCATGGCATCATCCATTTTACCACCAACACTCTTGATCTCACCAACTATCTCTTGTTAGGCCCAATATAGAAAGCTAATGTACTGAGAGGGGAGGGGTGAATCAATACTCCAAAACTTTTCTCTGATAATAACCTTACTGTTATGCATAAACAGAATAGTGCAGTAACATAAAACAAAACTAAAATCAACAGATAACAATCATACATGATTCACTCCATAACACATATATTTTGGTCACACAAAAACTCTTGGTTAGAGAGAAAAAATGCGGTGGGGATGGCACCCACAACTTCACTACTGCAATAATAAAGAATGCTCGGTTAGAGCTACATTTAGCTATTTCTGATAGCTTACCCTGTTAGGAGTATCAAGATCAGTTAGATCTACCTTACTAAAGGATTTTTACAACACTATATAAGTGTAGCACCTGGTTAAAGGATTTACAATTTATAGACTTGGTTAGAGTCTTTTACCCTGTTAAAGGTTTCTCTTACAACTTCAAAATATTACAAATATCTGCAACTTTACATCTGAAATGCTAAAGCAGATTCTATGTGCTCTGAATAAGATTACCTAGCTTGTAGCATACCTCGGTAACCCATAATGAAACTCAGTTAACCCTTTTGTTTACTCTGTTCTTCGACTATTCACTAATAACCTTCTTGATGACGTCTCTGTGTCTCTGTAACAGTCTTCCTTCATGCATACACACACACACATTCCACATCTCTTGTTGCATCTCATATATCTAAGCCTAGAATCATGCTGTATAAATAGATCTCTTACAGCGGTGATCTGATTCATTGCTTCGATCTTACAAAAGATTCTTCAAATGAATAACTAAACAAAATATCTCATTGGTTAGATTGACCTTGTAATCATACACAATCTCATAGTGCAATTCCCAATGCAAAAATGGTTAGATGTGCCTCGATGTTGTAACACATTTTCATGTGCATGTCCAAGTTCAATGTATTTGGTAAAACGTTTCACTTGATGAATATCAACTCGGTGAGTTAACTTTACCACTCGGTAGCCATGAAACTTTACTCGATAAACAGCTCGATGAATACTACGTTCTGTGACTGCTTTCTTCTGTAACTGACTAGACTGTTCATACCAACTTCTCTATGTGTACCGACTGCATGATTCGGTAATACTAACCGACTATAATATAGTATGACTTTGCATATGAAACTAATGGCAATTTGATAAGTAGTAACAATCTCCCCTTTTGACATTAGTTGAGATGTTTGACAAAAACTACTTACAAAGTCATAACTCAAAAACTATATACTTGACAATATGTACAATAGTCAATAGTATATGCAGATATACTCCCCTTATCATTATTCTATACATAACTCTGAATTTTGCATGTTCGGTTTTGTTCTGTACTTGTGTGCTCTGAATGCTCTGTATATTCTGCTCGGTATACTCCCCTTGTATATAATATTCAAAATTGTGTTATCAAAACTGTATTACTTCTCCAAGTGTAGAGTTACTCCCCCTTTGTTGGGCTTTCCTCTATGTAGTAATTACTCCCCCTTTTTGAAAAAACATTAAAAACTTAATTTCCATCCGGAGGCGGTAACTGATAAAAAATAGTCTTATACTTGGTCCGGGCGTCGGTGAGGGTGACTGAGAGTGAGTCCTTGAGACTTTCCATAAGGGAGTTTTGTGCTTGAATATCAGATAAGAGTGATATCAAGCCATCAAGAGTGCTTCCCTCTTGTGTAGTTGATAAGCTTGTAGCTCGGTTGAGCTGCTTCTGTACTGATGATAGATGAGGAAGGAATAATGTTTGAAGGGTCATTATATCCATCCTAATTTTATGCTCTTCATTCCTCAGTTCTAACTATTAAGCCATGAGTTGTTGTAGCTTTTTGTAAAAATTCTGAACTGAATTAGGCTCAGTGGTCAACTTGGATGAGAGATCGGTGATCTCTTTCTCAATTGCATCAGTTTTATTTTTGATATCTTTAATAAATAAAGAAAATGTACACAATTTATGGAATAAATAAAGAATGTGCTTGAGTTGAGAGGACAACTCAGCAATGAATTTGACAAGTTTTACCTTCCCAACATCAATTGATTTTTGTACCTCCTCTATCATTTTTGCTGTAAGCTCTTTATCCTTGAGCTTGCTTAAGTACTCGGATGCATCAACTCCAGATGTTTCAATCCGATTAAGGAGTTCATCCAACTGAATATGGATGGCTGCATCGGTTGACACTGTTGTTGATGGTAGCATTTCTGTGAGTAGTGTCCTAACCTTATGAAGTACTTTGTTCTTTTTCTGTATGGCCAGTTGCTTCTCCTATTCGGCCTTTTCTTTGCATAGTTCACTGAATTTAGTGAGTGCTTGCCCTTTCAATTTGGAAATGTCTACATTGGGCAACACGATCGGTTTAGAGAAGTCAAATTTAAAACCATGCTTTCTCACCTTCTTCTCTTTGCCTTTGGTCTGTGGCACTAAGACAAGTGCTTGTGAGGCTTGCTAACCCTCGGTAGGTTGCTCAGTAGATGCAACACTTTGGTCTGTCCTATAGCAGTTGCAGTGTCTTTGGATGGTTCGGTGCTAGGGGTCTCAGCTGTAATATTTGTAGTGCTTGTCTGTGCTTGAGACATTTGATCTTTGGTTGTGTCACCTGCAGCTTCAGATTTGTTGCCTTCGGTAGCTTGCTCGGTGTCCTTGGGAGCTTTGGTTGAGACTGGTGGCTTTATCGGCGGATAAGGTTGAACTTGTTCTAAGACAGATTCACTAGAGACATGTTTTGCATAAGTGGTGCCTTCAATCATTTCCTGCTCCGGTGCTACTTCATCCATTACATCTTCATCAATTTGTATAGTGTCAACCGGGTCTAGACCTTGCTTGGTGACCTCTGGATCTTGCTCGGTGACATCAACAATTTCAATTTGAGATTGTTCACCGACATCCTTTTGTTTGAAGATCTCCTGCCACTTGGCTTTAGTCTCATTTTCCACATCAATATATAGCCCATTCATCAATTTTAAGGCTCTCTGTTTCACAAGAAATTTTGAATTGTATGTGGACAAATGCTCCTTGATTTCAGCTATGGACATGTCAGGAAATAGATGGACTAGACTTCTTTCTCTTATTTGTCTCTCTGAATCCATTGCATATTTCCATCTGTTGTCAATATGTGAGTAGAGTTCACTCGGAAGTGACTTTGCTAGTTCTAATGGTGCTAACCGAAACTTCAGAAGTGTACATATGATAGTTTCTTCAATCTGTCATTTCTCATCATTATTCCTAGAGTCGTACTTAACATATCTGAATCCTACAAATCCACCGTATTCTTTGAGACTGGCACAAAAGTTTTCAACACTGTGAATGTTTACCTTTTTTCTTTTCACAACCTGGAATTTGTTTGCATCATCAGACTCTGTATCACTCGACTCTTTTGCCAAAATGAGTCTTCGAGTAGATTTCTTGTAAGTCTTAGTTACCTTAGGAGCGGCAACAATCTTTTGTTTCTTGCTCGGTGATGCAGCTGATGCTCTGGTGTTGGGTCTCTTTGTTGGTGGAGTCGGTAGGGCCTTTGTGATGTCCTGTTTCTTTCTTTTTAGAACTTTTCCCTTTGGCAACTCTGTGCTCAATGTTATTGCAGCCTCTTGTGCTTTTGATTCTTCCTTGGTTATGGCAAGATTGCCTTTGACAGGTGTAGAGGAGGATTCTTCTCCGGATTTCTCAAATAAAGCCTTTATCATCTTTGTAGCTTTTCTTGTAGCCTTAGGAACTACAATGCTCATTTTTACTTTCTCCTTCACCTCTTCATAGGTTCCATGCCTTAGTTCAGTTGCATGCCTTGGCAATGATAGATAGGCATCAATTTGTTGCTGTGTGATATCATAATCAATTTCATAACCCATTGGTTGCAATGACTGAGTCCTCGGTTCAACAACATTTACATAGCAATAATCAGTGTTGACTTCAAAACATATATTGTCCTTGTATTTTTCGACCAGTTGTGATGGGATCCTGTACCTGTTGTGCATTTTATCTTGGAATTTTTTGAAGTAATCATCCATGATATCATTAAAGTTATCTCCTAACTTCTTGATGTAGTCATTGATCTGATGGGTGATAGGTCAGTGTAGCTCCCATACTACTTTACCGACTGAGGGAAAGAACTTCTCAAAATAGAAAAACATACATACAAGTAGTGAACCAAACTTTAGTGTGTTTGCCGAGTTGTTCTTCTTTGACTTCCTTATTGTGTTCAGGTTATCAAACAAGTTCTTTAGTAGTACTTCACATAAGTCTACTTTCATTCCCTTCTTTACTATTTTGTAGGCCAGGTCCACTGCAGCACATGGTACACTGTTTTCCCTTGCAGATTGGAAGAAACAGTAACCAATAACTCTGATTGCAAAGTTTAGTTCAACATCAGTGACATTATTTAATTTCAGTCCTCGGTAATCAGATTCTACTCTGGTTAGACTGATTAGCTCCTTTTGTGATATCATTTTATGTGCACGAGCATGATCATAGATGGGATATCTGGTGATCAGGTGAATGACTTCCTTCGTGATCTTGAACGGTTGCTCTTGTAGCCACATGAAATCATCATGTACTCTGCTCAATATAAACTTAACCCACTGGGGTTTGAACACATGAGGATAGACTAGGGCTTTAGTTAATCCCTTGATTCTGATATGCTCAAATTTGCTATCCAGTTTGCCATCAGTGCACATTTCATCATATGTGTCACTAATCTCTACATGACCGAGTTCCTCAACATGACATTTGGTAAAGAATCTGACATCTTCTACCAACAAGACTCGATCTGGGATGAGTGAAAATGCAGTTTTATCATCCGGTTCTGAGGCAACTTTTGGAGTTAGGGAATATTTCAGCGAGGGCTTCTCCACATTTTGGACAACTACAGGGTCTTGGATCTTGGGCGCCATGGTATATCTCGAGTAAGATTCGACAAGTTATCCTTAGGGTTTACAAGTGTCTAAGTCTTCACACTCGGTAGACAATAGCAATTTGACTAGATCGGAAACCAACTAAACAGTGGGAATAGATTGATGTAAATACCTCGAAATTCACTTTGAATGAAGTTTGATCGCTTTGATTCGCTCTGCTCTGCCTCTCAAAAACTTGGGTGAATAAAAATGACCGCGAAAACACTTTTAAGTACTCAAAAATACCTTATCGGGCTCTGTGCAAGTTAGGTCAAGATATTAAATGCACTCGATTCACCTTTTACCAATTTATTCTATTTTTTGTTTTCACCGAGTACCCAACTTTGCTTTATTAACCGACTTGGCAGGTTTCCTGTATACACTGACTTGACAGGTTTCTTGTATAGTATATAAACTGACTAATTGCATCTTAACTATGCAGATTTTGAATTTTATACATAATAGCATAGGAACTGTTATGATTTAACTTTTAGAGAATGTAGTCCCTTCATACCTTTTCTTGACTAATTTGAAATAGGTGCACCTAACTCGGTAGGTAAGGTGCTTTCTTCATCAGACATAATTTCTTTCTTTTTCCAAATCATCTTGAATTTTTCTTTTATCTCTTCAGTGTCTCTTCTCGGTTGATCTCTGCAATCTCCAGCTAAATGTCCAGCTTTGTGACAATGAAAACATGCCCTACCGGGATTTTTCCATGATCTCCGGTTGTTCATTCCAAACCTTATAAAATAGTTGGCACTTATATGTCCATATCTTCCACAACATTCACACCATATCCTTATATTGTAATCCCATGGCACTGCTGCATATTGTCGGTAAGGATCTGTGTGAGTTTGGTAACCTCCAGTGTTTGCTCGGTGTGGATACTTCATGTAGTTCTTTTTCTTAAACCAACACTTCTCGTTACTATGTCCATATCTATTGCAATTTTTACAAAACCCTTTGAATTTTGCCTTCTGATAGTTGTTAATAGACTTTGTCCTACATTGATTAGGTGTGTGACCATATTTATTGCAATTATAACAATATCCATTGGACTTAGAGATATTCGGTTGCTTACCTTTTCTGATCTGGCATATGTTGGCAGTATGACCTTGATTTCCACAATAGTAGCAAAGAGGCTTCTTCCTTTTGATGTTATTCCTTTTTCCAGCTTGTTTTGGTGATTCTCCTCTCTCGGTAGTATGAATTCCTTTCTTGGTAGAGCCTTTTCCTTTGTAACTGAGTCCTCCATCTTTGTAGAGTCTTCTTGTATTCAGTTTCTCATCCAACATCTTTGATGCTTCATAACTTTTCTCCAATGATTCTTTGGATTTCTTTTCTATTTCAAGTTCACCAGTCAACCTTGATACTTCAAGTTTCAATGATTGATTTTCATCATTTTTCAAAATTGCTTCATGATGTGCATAACCTAGTTGATCTGTCATATTTTGTTGAATACCAGTTAACCTTATGATTTCATCCTCCTTATCAGATACTAGAGCTTCAAGTTGTTGTTTCTCTCTTTGTAGATCTCTTGCTTTATCCTCAGCTATCCTTAATGCATCTAGATTTTCAGTCATTTGTGTACTGAAATGTTCATGTTCTTTTTTCATTGCTTTTAGTTGATCAGCCAATGCTTTGTTCTTCTCTTTCAACATTCCAATTATTTCTTCAGTCTCTTCAGATATACTGTTCTCAGATGATGTTCGATTTGTTCCACTAGCTCTTGAGAATCTTGCAAGTCATCAGATAATCTTCTCCTTACTTTCAGAGATTTTTGCATTTTCCTTTGCATGTCTGCAATCACTTGATTTGCATTATCTAGCTCTTCTTGAAGATGCACAATCCTCCAAGATTGTTTGTAGCCTTCCATTGCTAATATCTTTCTCTTTAGGTAGTTAAACCCTTTTCCAAGATTCAAGCTCTGATACCAATTGTTAGGCCCAATATAGAAAGCTAATGTACTGAGAGGGGAGGGGTGAATTAGGACTCTAAAAATTTTCTCTGATAATAACCTTACTGTTATGCATAAATAGAATAGTGTGCAGTAACATAAAATAAAACTAAAATCAACAGATAACAATCATACATGATTCACTCCATAACACATATATTTTGGTCACGTAGAAACTCTTGGTTAGAGAGAAAAACTGTGGTGGGGATGGCACCCACAACTTCACTACTGCAATAATAAAGAATGCTCGGTTAGAGCTACATTTAGCTATTTTTGATAGCTTACCCTGTTAGGAGTATCAAGATCAGTTAGATCTACCTTACTAAAAGATTTTTACAACACTATATAAGTGTAGCACCTGGTTAAAGGATTTACAATTTATAGACTTGGTTAGAGTCTTTTACCCTGTTAAAGGTTTCTCTTACAACTTCAAAATATTACAATAAAATCATTACAAATATCTGCAACTTTACATCTGAAATGCTAAAGCAGATTCTATGTGCTCTAAATAAGATTACCTAGCTTGTAGCATACCTCGATAACCCATAATGAAACTCATTTAACCCTTCTGTTTACTCTGTTCTTCGACTGTTCACTGATAACCTTCTCGGTGACCTCTCTGTGTCTCTGTAACAGTCTTCCTTCATGCATACACACACATTCCACATCTCTTGTTGCATCTCATATATCTAACCCTAGAATCATGCTGTATAAATAGATCTCTTACAGTGGTGATCTGATTCATTGCTTCGATCTTACAAAAGATTCTTCAAATGAATAACTAAACAAAATATCTCATTGGTTAGATTGACCTTGTAATCATACACAATCTCATAGTACAATTCCCGATGCAAAAACGGTTAGATGTGCCTTGATGTTGTAACACGTTTTCATGTGCATGTCCAGGTTCAATGTATTTGGTAAAACGTTTCACTCAGTGAATATCAACTCGGTGAGTTAACTTTACCACTCAGTAGCCATGAAACTTTACTCGGTAAACAACTCGATGAATACTGCATTCTGTGACTGCTTTCTTCTGTAACTGACTAGACTGTTCATACCGACTTCTCTGTGTGTACTGGCTGCATGATTCGGTAATACTAACCGACTAGAATATAGTATGACTTTGGATATGAAACTAATGGCAATTTGATAATTAGTAACATCTCTTTTATCCTTTGACCATACTGTTGGATATTCTCACCTTTAGCCATCTACATGTCATCAAATTTCCCTATTATACTCTCTTCTTTGGAAATCTTCACATTTTCATCACCATTATAAATCTCTTCAAGTTTCTTCCATACCTCATATGCAGTCTCCAGACCATGGACATCAACATATTCCACATCAGACAAAGAACTGATTATAGCCTCTAGTGCTTGATTGTTTTCTTGTTGTTCTTTCTTCTGATCATCAATCATAATCCTAGTTGGTGCAACATATTGAGTATTAACATGTTCCCAGTATTGATTACTAAGACTCTTGATATAAATATTCATTCTATGACTCCATATTCTATAGTTCTCTCTATTAAACTTTGGACCTTCCTTCTTCATCATGTTCTTCAAGATCTTTACCTCAAGCTGTTAAGCTTAGACCTTAGAGGACTTGAGATGTGCTATGATACCAATTTATGGTATAATGAAAGAAAAAGGATCCGGTCAAATAATAAGAGGGGGAGGGGTGAATTAGTAGATAGAAAAACTGATAAAACTTCACCAATCTCAGAAATAACCTCTGAAGTAAACTTAGAACTATCAATGCAATATCTCTATCAGAATAAAACTGTCCAGATGAACCGATTGACTGTTTCAACAGATAACAGTAAACAACTTGAAACTTTTCAAACATCCAAATACTTTTACTGACATAAGTAAAACCTCATTTCATATTGTTATCGGTTACCATGACTTATCAAAGTGAAATAAGTAGTTAAGTAATTCAACCATATAAATATAACCACAAAAACATTCACCACTTGACACAATATTTTTTGATGTGGAAACCCAAATGGGAAAAACCACAGTGAGATGAGACTCACAAGATAACTATCTGAACTCTTTTGAAGTTCGCCCCATTAAGAGCCAAGCCTGTTAAAGCTTTTACAAAAAGTCTTGTTAAGAACAGATCCTTTTAGGGACTACCTGGTTAAGGGATTGACTATAATGCCTTGTTAGAAGCAATACCCTGTGAGGAGTAACCTTTGTAAAGGATTTAGAATCCAAGCTAATGGATCACCTAGTTAGAGGATTTGAATAACACCAAGCTTGTTAGAGCTTACCCGGCTAGGGGATTTAACTGTTGTAATTGTTAGAAAACAACAGGAGTTTGCTGATCTGTTTGAATAACACTTCACTAGCTTGTTCAGATCCTTTTTCATGCTCCTATCTGCCTTTACTCAAACTGCAGATACATCATCCGGTTCGGCAACCATACACTCCATTCAACTTTGCCAACACTTAAATTAAAACAACTCATTGACCTTATAAACAAACCAATTAGGTCGGTAACACAACAAAAACCTAATTCTCATAGAGATTACAAACAAATCGGTTCAGGTATGACCGTTGGATTACATTACAATCTCTACACATCATTCAAGAAAGCCTTGACCGCTCCTTGATCACCGCTTCATCGAACTTAGTAACTCATCACACGCTTTGCATTACCTGCAATATACTTGCTCATTCCCAAGACAAAAAACATTAACTCAATGCACCAAAAACTCTTTGAAACTCTCTTCATACAATATGCATACGTGTCATAATCATTACTGCTCATTATCAGATCATAAACCAATATAACCAATTCACTAGACTTAATCAGTTAGGGTTTATCAAAACAACAGGTAGGGTTTACCGGTTCAACTCTCCAATATTTAGCAATACCGGTTCACTCCACAAACTTACCTACCGGTTACAATTTCCTTTCACTTAGCTCTTCCTACCAGTTCAAAACATCATTACAACAATAACATTACTGGTTAATTGACATCAATGACAAATCATTAATGCAATCTTCTTGGAAATGCCAACAAACAGGATTAATTAAATTAGATTTAATTAACACTAAGAAGAATAAGGATAACACAATTAAATTAATTAATTATGTTGACATGCTTAAATTAATTAAATATTGATTTAATTAATTTTAGGTGTCTACAATTGTAAGAATGGTTGTGACACATTTTTTCATTTTTTTCCTCGTAGTGCTCTTAAGAGACTTTGTCAGATCCATGTAGCTTAGAAGGATCAAGACTTAGGCAAAAGAACCAGGGTTCTATCAACATTCAATAGCCCATCTAGTGGTGTTGGTAGTATTGGTTTATTCCCACATGGTGTAAAATAAAAAAAATATCACACATAGTACCCCTGCATTAAATGTTAGTGAAGTGGTTTACAACATTCCAATTGTTACCACCAAAGTTGTATGATTTGGACTTGAGAAAAGTTGAGATTGTTCATTATAGGTCTACCAAACCACCTATAGGTATAGATGAAAAATTGCTAACACAATTTGCGTGAATTGGAATCCTTTATAATAAATGCAGTTAATGTCTTGCTTAAATTCTAAGATATAATTTCTCCCATCTTGCAAATATATAAAGCAACAAATAATGGATGTATGTAATGAATTCAAAATGAACACATTAATTAAATATAATGATTGAATTTTTTTTATATTAAACACATGCAAGTCTTATGTGGGTCATTAATCTTGATTATCTTGTTGTGATTGAGTGTGGATGCTAAATGATTCATGAAAAATAAATTATTTGTTGAGCTCATGTTTTAGCCCAATCCAAGACCATATAAACTACTATTTATGAGGGGATCTCTTCTTAATGGCTTTATTGCTAAGACCACCACCAAGGAGCCTTAATCCCAAGGTATTCTCACCACATTCAAATCTACTAGCATAATGATATGATGCAAGCACTTAGCTTACAAGCATGACTGCCAAACAAAGACAAACATTTTGTAGCATATCAACCTAGTGAAAGTACATGACCTCCAATTTCAACAATCTAGTGGGGGTTTGAACTTTGGTGGCTACTACAACAATATTGTAATTCAACCATTGTATTGTGTCTTTATCAATAAATAATTATGATGTGGTGTTGGTAGATAAAGATGAGAATAAATTAATTGATGATATTTTTATTTTTTAAACACAAATGACAAACTTCATTTCTAATATGAAAACTCAACAATAACACGTCAACGAGGTCTAAACCTTAATGGAAAGAATCACAACACCACAATTTAACCATCACACACAACAATATTGATATTAAATGATGATAAGTTAATTAATTATGTAATGAAATGTAATGATCATTTATGATCAACTAATTGATCGAATTAATTAATCAACATGATGATGTTGGAAAAAAATTAATTAGAATGAATTATATATAAAATTGATGATAGAAAATGGTAAAATTAAAGTGTCTACAATAGACAACAACACAATAATTAAGTCAATTTTCAAATCCCAAAGGCATCTCTTATATGTGGATGTAACAGAATTACAAGGCAAGGCACATTCATAGTGTTGGCAACAATGCAAAAAACTGAGAGGGGGGTGAATCTGTTTTCTCAAAAACTTGTCTCAACCGAAACATAAATTAAGATCAGATACTTAACAATGAAACATAAATTAACATCACATCAATGACACACATAACACCAAGATTTTTGACATGGAAAACCTGGTTAAGGGAAAAACCACAGTGGGAATCTACCCACAATACGATGATACCCTATTAGGAGTAAATGAAATATTATAATGGGGAATGCACATGCATTCAGGCACACTACCTAGAGCTCACTGCTCAAAAAAAGAAGGGCTACAACCCTAGGGAAGGCTCTCTGCCTTACAAGAAGACCACTGTCTTACAAAAACATTCGGATTACATTTGAAGTATCATGAACTAATAGAATAACATCTCCTCATGCCTATTAAGCACATAATCTGATATGCTCTGCCACACTTCTTCACACTTCTGAAAGAGAAAAACATTATCTCACACACTTATCCAATCACACACATTTGGATATACTTGCAGATACATCTCTCACATGATTATTACATTCATTTATACATGACATCAACCTACCTTTCAAGGTCAGCTCAACACATATCACAAATTACAAAGATATAATCATACATGCCACAATATTGCACGTAGACCAATACAATGTCGGCTGAGACATGATATGGACTAAAAGAACCACCTCAAACATAAAATACCTCCAAGAATTATGTCTCGATCATCCGCAACATGCCACATTCAGCATGTTAGCCAAGAACATGAAGAACACCACCGGACTAAAGAAAATCATCCATAGCACGCTCATCGATCAATGCGGACCACCAACATACATAGCAAATGATCTAGAAACATCCACAAGAAATGTGAATCACACCACAACAACTACACCAACTCGGATTACTAGAATCATCATCATCTCTCTATTGGAGCTCAAGAACACCAACATAACTGACTGTCCAACTGAAAGATTCACTTGCAAACCTCTAAATCATGAACCACTTGATTAAAGGACACACTTTAACGTCCCAAACACATACCACACATCCACAGATAAGGATATTGCAATTCTGGATCTCTACAGATCAAAATACCAAATACTATCATCACTGAACAACTGAAAAAAAATCGCAATACCAGATCTCATAGCTCAATCCAATTATCATGCAGACCACTAAAAATTTAGCTAAATCAACTAGAGATACTTATCTCAAAACCCTTTAATCCACAACAACTCATCTGCAACACATTGGCCAAACCAACTTACTTAATATGACTGCAACATTGAAACACATAGAGGAATATGTTGACATCAATGACAACACATTTCCCCAATCATCCAACAATCTTTCCAAACATCCAACACATAAGCCCTTCAAAATTACTTCACTAAGATAGAAGATTTAAAGAAATAAAAAGTTGATAGATATAAAGCTATCTACTATTTAAATTTTTTGAGTTGTTTCCTTCATGTGTCTTTTCGTATGTCTCTTCAATTTCAATGATCGACAACAAAATGAGAGCTACACATTTTTTTCTATATTTTCCACAACATGAATAAGAAAAGTTTGGTGAGACTTGTACATCAAGCATGCTGATAGAATAGAGAGTTCAACAAGCATGTTTATGATGAATATGTGCATTAGAATCAATTAATAAGAAAATATAGTACACATATCCACAAAAAAGGGTAGAGGGACACAAGGTCACCCCTCAAAGTCACATGAGAAAAAGCCCAAAAATTAGAGTCTAAAAGGGCATAGCCTAGAGAGCAGGAAATTAAAAAAAACTACCAAAGGGCCCAACCCACAAAACAACAACACAGTTAAGCAGCCAACACACATCCAACAAGAGGTAGAGGGGGGACCGAGTCATCTAGTTTACCCCCATACATTAGCAAAGTTTGGGGTGACATCGAGCAAGGACCACCCCTCGTCAACAATCATTTCTCCTTCATCTTTATCTTCTGCCCTTTAAGGAGAAATTATTAGATCCAACTAAGGGAACCAATTAGAAGAATTGTGCCAACCTCCACTGCCACTACCCATAGGCCAATTGTCGTCACCTCCAAAAGTCGGCTATACACCACCCAAAGGCCAAGTAGCTTAGGTAGAGCCCTGCAAGGTGGAGGAGTAGAGCACCGTCGACCTGAACCACCCTTACCACTAGAGTGACAACAAGGGGCCTAGGACCTGGGAGAATTGGAGTGACGAGCAGAAAAAACTCTCCAAGATTGGCCATGAGAAGGTGACTAACCACACAAAGTGGAAGGATCAAGAATAACTCAAGCCACAGTGCAAGGGACATTATCTCGCAAATTAAGCAACCCCTAAAGGTTCCACATATAGAGCAACTTTATTAGCTTGAACTTGAATCTGCAACATGAAATTATTGCAAATAGTAGCTTTAGCATAAAGCATAATAGAAATATCAATAGAGTTGTGAGCAAAGAGAACAACATTTCTATCTTTTCATAAATTAAAGAAAATCTCCACCCTAAAAGCATGCCAGATTTGGGTATACTCGAAGGGAATACGAGGCTAATCCCCCAAGAGAACCATGTGCCAAGAAAAAGGCTCCAGTCTAAAAGAGGGATAAATCATTGATCCAAATCCAAAAATGTTGAGCACAACGACAAAACCAGAAAATGTGCTTCAATTTTTTTGGTTGGCCACAAAAGGGCATCCAGGGTCCAAAACCCCCAAATGTCGAAGTCAAGAGCTCAAAGGCAAGTCTTGGAAAAGAATACACCAAGAAAAGTGGGCCAACTTTGGTTGTGTAACAATAGACCAAACAATCTAAAAATGGTGTTGCCAAGTAGGTAAAGGTGACTACAAATGCCACCTAAAATTGAAGATCTGAATCATTGGAAAATACAGAGAAAGCTAGTGGTAACCTAATTACGGCTTATAATTACAAGCGGTGTCTGGATGCCAATGCCAATCCTTCCATTAGGGCTTGATAGAATGAATACCTGACTTATGCAACATAATCAGAGGTAGAGAGGACATCAGTGTGTCAAAATTCTAATGATTTGACCAAGAGAGCCGAAATTGAACCCTAAAGTCTTCCCAAGTGAGAAGACTCATGGTGGCTCCAAAGAAAAAATCTCTAGGAGTGCGAATGCCTTTTTTGTGGAATCGTAAGGCACACACCCAAGGAATGTGAATCAAAGGAAGCCCTTGAAGGTGAATAAGAGGAGACCATGATAGATTGTGGTGGTTAAAGGACAAGTCATCCCTAAAACAAGATCCAACCCACCAAAGCCAAGGCTTAACTACTTCCCAAGCACACCAAATAATTTTCTCCACAAATGTTCCTTGAATTTGAATGGTCTCTAGTATGACAAGAAGGGTTTGAAAGCCAATCCCATTCCAAGCAGGTCAATGCTCAAGAAAACCCAAAGAAATACAATACCTTAGAAGGAATTTATAGGTCTCATTGCCAAAAGTGGCATGAATAATTCATTTATCACAGAGGGCTAAACCTTTTCTCCCAGAGGAAAGGAGACCAAGCCCACCAATTCTTGCAGGAGATAGTACAAATCCCAAGCAACATGGTGAAAACCTTTGTGATCCTCAAAACAATCCCAAAGGAAATCACGAAGAAGCTTCTCCAGATGGAGGTAAGAAGCATTTGAAGGGGCCTAACAAGAAGAATAATACACATGGGTGGACCTGCTAAAATCTTTGAGCAAACCTAGAATTTACTAGCCAAAGAAAGCTACTTGGTAATCCAATAGGGAAGATTCTTCTCAATTTTTGCTAGAACGAATTTCTAGAGGTCTACAAGAGAAGCCTGAAAAGAAAAAGGGATGCCCAAAAAATAGAAGATTTCTCCATGCCCAATCCACTTCCAACAAATACTCGCAAAGCCAAGGAGGCTTGGGAAGAAAGGATTGGCAATAAAATTGGGTGTTGTTCCATTTAATGGTAGAACCAGAAGCCAATAAAAATTTATCCATGTATTTAAGAGTTTCTTTTATATTCAACTCCTCTTCAATGAGTTTGAGAAAAGAGTCATTAGGAAAGTGGCCATTGACGAGTTACTACAATGGCTCAGGCAAGGCAATGCCCCAAACTAACCCTTTAGAAATGGTGTCTGCCAACAAATATCCAAACCATTATGCTACAAGCACGTACAAAGAGTGTGCGAGAGGGCACCCTTGATGAATGGATCAAAAGAGCCTAAAATCAGAGGATTGTTGGTCATTAATGGTGATGCAAGCTAAAGTATACCCAAAAAGCATCTGGATAGATTGAATAAATCTCAAGTTGAACCCAAAGGCTCCAAGCACCACAAGAATAAAGGGCCATTCGATGCAATCATAAGCTTTGGCGAAGTCAATCCTAAGAAAGAGAGTGCAGAATATTCAAAGCGTTGAGCCCATTCTATTCCTTCCCAAACCACAATGATATTATCCAAGATAAACCTGGATTTGATGAGCCTTGTTTGTTCAAGATGAACAATGAGTCGGACAAAATGGCAAATTTTTAGAGCCAAAGGCTTGGCAATAATCTTATAGGAAACATTCAACAGGGTGATAGGTCACCAATTACAAATATCCTCCAAATCACCAGGTTTGGTCAAAGTTACTTGTCAAACACGGTGTTAGAATAAAATATATTGTGCAAGAATTTCTTGTGCATGAAGTGATGAATAAACTAAAGCTGGTAATTTTTTAACAATTTCAAGAGTAAAAAAATAAATTATGGTCAACAAATTATAAAGGAAAAATAGTATAGTGTATTTTAATCTAAGAATATGAGGATAAATATTATAATTAATTTTAATTATTGTACTTTATTTTAATCTAATAGTGGAGAGTGCCTCATCGTGGAGGGGATCCAAAATTAAATGGATGAAATCGCATGCCTGCGTAGAGACTAATAAAGTTCACGACTCAGATGAAATTAAGGTGTTTGACTGACTTACTGACTCAAGACTAACAAGTGCCACATGGTGGCTAGTTCTTGTTGTTTACATTTGTAATAGTAATTAAATATGTTTTTTTGCAAAAAAATAGCAAGTAGAAGAGAATAATAATTTATACTGTATTAATTATAATGAATGTTATTCTAAATTAATTAAATGTTTTATACTCAAAATCGAGATGAAAGGAGTGTTTAGTAAAGTAACTCATACAATATCAAATGTAGAGCACTTATTTCTTTTAAATTTAAATTGAGCAAATACAATTTAATTTTCATCATCTCATTGATAGAATAATAATAACTTTGAGTGTAACGAAAAATATTTAAAAATAATTTAAAATGCATCAAAATGTATATATTCAATTTATGAACACATATAATAGTTATTGAACCAAATAAATGAACAAATATGAATATTAGGTGAAAATATATTCTAAATGTATTAAATGTTTTAAACTTATAATGAAGATGAAAAGAGTGTTTATTATATGTGGAGTACTCATTTCTTTTAAATCTAAATTGATTAATTAATTAGCATCAAAATATTTTCACCTATTTTCAATAATAAGGAAAAAAAATTATTTACAAACTTAGAAGTGTTGAGAATGACACAATTATCATCCAGAGTATTCACATATAGTTAAAGAATTGTATAAAATAGTTTTCTTTCAGTTATATGTTTGCAAAAGTTTAAAATATATGACGAGCCCATCATTTTTTAAACATCAATCATTTCAATAATGAAGGCAAAATTCATTATGCTATTTTATTGAAATGATATATATTTGTTATGGCATAAATATTTTTGTTAACATGAAATAAGCATAATATTATTAGTAGTTGAGTTGATTTACTATGTTAGTTTTCTCTTGCCATTCTATAATTTTTACTGAAACAAATAAATGAACACATATGAGTATTAGGTGAAAGTATATTTTAAATTAATTAAATGTTTTAAACTCATAATCAAGATGAAAGGAATGTTTAGCAAAGTAATTCATACAATTTCTTTTAAATGTAAATTGAGTAATTAAAATTTAATTTCCACCATCTTATTGATAGAATAATAAAATAACTTTGAGTGTAACATAAAATATTTATGAATAATTTAAAATGCATCAAAATATATATATTCAATTTATGAACACATATAATTGCTATTGAACCAAATTAATGAACAAATATGAATATTAGATGAAATTATATTCTAAATTTATTAAATGTTTTAAACTTATAATCAAGATGAAAGGAGTGTTTATTAAATGTGGAGTACTTATTTCTTTTAAATCTAAATTGATTAATTAATTAGCATTGAAATATTTTCACCTAGTTTCAATAATAAAGTCAAAATTTATTTATTTGTCATGGTAGTTACCAAATTGTATAAATTTTATCAAATTGTATATTATCAAATTGTATGAGGATAACTCAAATAAAGCTTTAAAGATTTAGATACAGATTATAAATAATTTGAAAAAGAAAATTAAAACATACTAAATGTTATTTTAATGAACTAAAAATTTACTTAAAAAATTCATTTAGAAAGTGGATCCGGAAAATCCGATGATAAGATGTAAATTATTTGAGTCAATTATATTGAAGAAAAACAATTTCTATAATTTGAAAACTTAAAAATCATGCATCTTAACTATTGAAAAATTAATATAAAACATTGAAAGAAAAAATTGATAAATATAAGTGGTGGAAAAGCAATTAAATAATAACGAGTCAAAGAAAATTCGAACCAACGGATTCCAATAGTATTAATCTAACGCCAAGTACTGATAAGATGTATGACTGACTTATTGACAGTAACTTATTGACTCAAGGCTAATAAGGTTCACAAGACTCCGACGAGATTAGGGTGTATGACTGACTTATTGACTAAGACTAATAAGGTTCACAAGACTCCGACGAGATTAGGGTGTATGACTGACTTATTGACTAAGACTAATAAGGTTCACAAGACTCGGATGAGATTAGGGTGCATGACCGACTTATTGACTAAGACTAATAAGGTTATCAAGGAATAAAATGGTGTCTAAAATTTTGTATTTACGTTCCTTATGGTGGGGCGACCAGACCTTGTCTATCGTTTCATTTTGTGTATGTGAAACCAAGCTATTTGAAGCCAAGCTGAGAGTCTTGTTTGGATAGTGATGATCCAACGCCCACCTCACATTCCTACCAAAAGAATTGGTAAACAATTGTCTTTTCAAACTAGGTAAAGATAGTGAGAACGAATGAACTTTCAAAAGGATTAGCCCCAGCCAATCAAACGAAACCCATATACATAATAATAATAATAATAATAAGCAACAATTTATCTAGATTCGTGGATAAGATGTGGATGCAGAGATATTAGTAAACATAAATATTAAATGTTAATTGTATGATGTATAAATATAATAAATAAAGACATTTAATTTTTAGATATAAAAATGATTTATAAATCTATTGTAGATATTGAAATTAGAGTGTTTTCTTGTATTGATAAATATATTTTAACATATTGTCTTATATTTGGAATACTGAATTTTAATTGTGCAAGTCAAGTCTATGCATTTAGGTTATTTCTATATATGTAGATCCATCCTTTGTTGTGTCTTCACCTTTTGAATGACCTAGTTCACCACTATACTTTTTTTGCTTTCTACTTTGTAACAATTGTAATGTTGTAAAAGTGCCTTTGGAGGGCTATTAATATGTCACGAGGAGATGAATTCTCCTAGATCAATTAAAAAACTATGTAGAAGGATCAAAGATACTAAGGAAGTCCCAACTATCAAATGTTTCAAGTAAAAATATGTCAATCAAGGTTCATTTTATTATACAAAACTAAAATGTTCCCTTATAATGAAACGGTATTCATCTAAATGCTTTGATGGTGTGATGTAAAATGGATGTAATAAACTAGCTTTAAGTGCAATGAAATGGTAATGAATTATGTATAAATGTGTTTAGTTGGCCTTTAGTGGGAAAGGATTAGACAACAATAGCCTAAAATTTATGTTTAAATTTTAATTTTTTAAGAACTATGTTGAAGTTTGCAACACAAGCACCAACATGATAAAAAATAAATCATAAACACCTTCCACAAACAAGAGAAACAAGAAAAAAATTGTTATATTCCTCCAAAGAAAAGAGTACAAAATTAATGAAACGATATCAAGTTCAAGAGGGTGAGTAAGAGGGTCATATCTCAACTTTTATTTGCTAGAAATTCAACAATTAAATGATATTTATGGATGGTTATTAATGATTAATTAATTATGTATAATTATGTTTTTTAATTTAATTATTAATAATTGTTGCAATAGTGATATATATGTTTTGATTGTGATTTATGGACTAATCTACTATGGCAAATCGAGCAAGTGTGTGTATGCACTTGTTGAAGGTGAGAACATAGTTGAGGTAGACATGTCTAGCTTCTTGGTTGTAAATATCACAGAGTGAACCGATCCATACACCCTGTAGTCTCATGTTGTTGAATTAAAGATTGAATGTTGCTATGCATGACTTATGAAAACATAAGTTAGTGAATTAAATGGTTATGCAAGTTTAATAAATTATTATTTTTATCAATGTTTGGGTTAAGTGCCAAATCGATGATGATGTAAGTGTTTGTTTAAATAAAAAGATATAAGTGTATTGATAAACAGTTGTTCTATATGCTTGAAAATGATAAAATAGATGTATATTTATGTATTGGAAAAACAATACTTATATCTACATGTATATACATATTTGGAATAAAATGATATGATTATAATATTATGAAAATTTAAATTGATTTTGTATTTATTTAATTATCTTTAGATAAAATATTATAAATATTAGTGATGGAACTATATATATGTATAAACACACACACACACGGGTAAAAGTACAAAAACCTGTCACACTTTTATAAAGGAAATGGCCAACATGACAAAAATTGTTCAACTTTGCTCATATAAAAGTGGCATTTCTATTTTGAATTTCAAAATGATGCAAATTGATAAAATGTAAAAATATTCATCAAGTTTATGGCTATTATTGTTTAAATATTTTTTTAAAAATATATTTACAGAAAAAAAAATTGTTGCTGAAAAATGCAAAAAAATCAAGTGGTCTAGTCAGCGTCACCAAAAAAATGAAAAAAAACCTTTTTTTTCTTTCTTATTTCTATTTTTCAAATAGATGACATACGTATGCAGTGCAATTAATTTTTGATGTATATATTCCTCATAATAACATTTTAAAGTCTAACATAGCTGAATTTGATAGTTTTCTTTTGGTGTCACTTTTTGTCTATTAAGTTTATCATTATCAAAAAATAAATTATAGCCTTTTGGAGAATATTTGTAAGGCACAACACTTGTCGAAGGTTTTGCAAATGGTGTTGCAAGCTAAGCAGGTTTAACCTTAGAGGAAACTTCGTGGTTAAGCACACTTGAGTTGGATTAGCATTGGGGTGGATGACCTCTTGGGAAGGCCCAATGCTTCACCTCTGTGAGCATCACCTAGATGCAATGAGTTCTAAGTGGATCATTCATTCTCATGAGAGATGGGTTCTTGTGAATCACTACTCATGAAACATGGGTCAATGAGTTTGACTCTAAAACTACACAATTGAATCTTGATAGCAATATCATATTATGACTTGTTATGGAAAATATCTCCAACTTATCAATTGATGAGCTAAAGGGGCTCTATAATGAATGGTTCATAAGGCACAACACTTGTGGAAGGTTTTGCAAATGGCTTTGATAGCAATATCAGAATTTGACTTCTTGTGAAAAATATCTTCTACTTATAAATTGATGAGCTAAAGGGGCTCTATAATGAATGGTTCATAAGGCACAACACTTGCTGAAGGTTTTCCAAATGGGGTTGCAAGCTAAGTGGGTTTAACCTTTGATGAAACTTTGTGGTTAAATGTGCCTGAGTTGGAGTAGCATTGGGATGGGTGGCCTCCCGAGAAGGCCCAATGCTTCACCTTTGTGAGCATCACCTAGATGCAATGAGTTCTAAGTGGATCATTCATTCTCATGAGAGATAGGCTCTTGTGAACCACTACTCATGAAACATGGATCAATGATTTTGACTCTAAAAGTACACAATTGAATCCTAATAGTAATAGCATAATTTGACTTGTGGAAAATATCTCCTACTTATCAATTAATGAGCTAAAGGAGCTCTATAATGAATGGTTTTGTTGGTTCCCAAAATCGCAGGTTGTCAAAACCTAAAAGTATGCCAAGATTTATGATTAGGTTCAACATTGAATTCGACCAACGAATGAGAATCAACCCTAAAATGGATTGATATCTCCTGCACTTCTAGTTCTGCTATATCGAGGTGGGTTTACTTTTTTTTATGATTAAGGAGATTAAAGCTTCTCAAAGTTTCCTTTTTATTCTGCTACTCACTAGCGTAAGTTTGAACATAAAATTGAATTGATATCTAACTCCCATCACTACTCTAAAATTGAAAAAATAAAAAATAAAATATGCTTTGTTTTTATGTGTTTTGAAATGGAATTCGATCAATGCCTTATCCTAGGCCACATAGTCAATTTTGAAATCGTTTATGTTCTTCCAATGGTTTGAATTCAAGTTATTCAACACTTTAAAGTCTCTATGCCTTGCATAAATGTACATCAAATATTCACCACACAATTCTTCTTACTAATACTAATTTATTCTCCAAGTTCACTGTAATAGATTGAATAGAATTTAATTCCTCCTTGAGGAAAACCACACAAAAGATTACACACAAGCAAAGATGCCATGACAAATCAAAGATATCCTTAATAACCCGATTCATATGAACATGAAGATTACAACTTAGAGATAATTCAATAATTATTTCCTCATTATATCGATGAATAACTGAGCCATTTTCCAAACATGAAGTTTCTGCACATTCTCTATTGAAAACCCTAGGAAAATATAAGACAATGATGAAATAATATTATGATATTATTTTTTTTTCTGAATATTTACTCTTACCCCTTACTTGGTTTCTCCCTTATATACCAAAAAATGGGAGAAGAAACAAGCTTCAGACCATTCACATTCAAAATGGAACCATTTAGTTAGCCCTCCCAAAAATAAAAAAGCAACATCTCTTCATAATATGATTGTATTTTTTCAATTTGTTACAAGAAAAGTCAACATAATAGAAAATAACTAAAATAGAGAGAAAGTTGGCAAACATGAATATAAATCCTTATCTTCATAATATGAGTAGCAACCCATGATCACTCCTCTAATGGTTTCAAATATATATTCTCCCATTGGTACACATCATAATCATTGGGTCATTTATATTTTTTCACATTTTTAGTCAAGTGATCCTTCCACCTTTTATTTGTGATCCCACGCACTTCAAAGATGAATCTTGAATATCCATTATCTGATGTGATTATCTTGTCAAGGAAGAGATTGAGGCTCTGAACATTAACATCCTCTTTTTTCCTGCATATGTGATAAAATCCATGGAACCATTTGACCAAATTCACTCTTCTAGTCATCAAAGTCTTTGACATGTTTGTCTTGGTCAACAATTGGTAGGATACTCTAGTGCTTGAATGCATATAATGAATCAATTTTAGCCTTTGGGATTCTCTACAAAAATGTATTTAAGCTCATCATTTAGGTCACCTTCATCATTCTTTGTGTTGTCTTGATAGTAGGAGGGGCATTTGAGAAGACAAAGAAAAAAGAATCAATTAATGCAATCAAGCAGAAAAGATAGACTTGGTGCAAAATGGACACACCTGTGTGTGTAATGGCTATGACCATTTATCCCACATTGGCAGTATGGTGGCAGTATCAATTTTTTATATAAACCGGTGAGTGTAGTTTAAGTGAGCAATAGCTCACATGCTTTTTGTCATCTGACTTAGAGTGTGAATCATTGTGACATGAAATGTTAGGTGCAATATTGCAATGGTCAAGACAAACTATTGGGGAAAGACTACAAAGATGTAATGAACCATCAAGTGTAGTTAATAGCGGTTAGGTTTAACCATTAATGTGACCTATGAGGTGATCTAACCATAAATGGTCATAAAAGATGCTATGTTGCAACCTCATGACTTGGAGATAAAAATGAAATATTAGCACACGATATGGTGAGAGACTACCATGTGTCACTTAAATCGCACCATCGCATGGAGAAGTGACATCATTAAAAAGGGCTTGTGATGAAGTGACCAACTGCCATGTGTTGTGTTGGGGTCCGTGGAGCTATAATGATACAAGAAACCACAACTTTGCAGGGTTTGATGAAGTAGGAAAATGTCAGGTTAAGATATTACAACCTGTCACCACGTGTCCATGGAGAAATATTTAAAGTCTCCACGATAGTCAAACTGGACTATTGACCAAGCTAGCCTGTGGACATGTTGAACATGAAGTGGTGAAGTGCATCCTTGGATATGAAACTTGCGGGGTTGCGTGAACTAGTGATAGAGTAACTATTCGCTAGTATGACAATTTTGACAAGGGTTTTGTAACAATTCAAAACTTATGAAACATAAATATGAAAGACTTGAGACATATGGAAATTCATGAGGGTGAGTAATCATTTTTTAAAAGTGTAGGGGAAAAATGTAGACTTCAAATTTAGGATTCCAAAAGGATTTTTTGATATTCTTGTTGGCAATTGACACTCATCAGGTTCATTTTGTTGTCATTGATGGCAACCAGACTTGATGGAATCATATACCAGCATTAGGAGGCATATACCGATAGAAACCAACATTGGAGTATCCAGGATTACACCGGCACCGACATCAGCACCGGCATCAATACTTCTAAGAAGTCGACATCAAGGAAGATTTATTTAGTAAATCATTTTATAATTATTGTCGAGGCCGACATTGTATATATTTTGTAATGCATTGTAAGCCAACATAAGGCATATTGTTTGTAATGGGTATATAGGTCAGTCTGCTAGGTCATTTTGTAAGATATATAGGGACATAGGAGAATATATAGCAGAATTGTATAATGCGAAGTATATGTATGTAGATCATTTGTATGCGAATGTTATATCATGCAATGATCTATAGATAAGTTTGGAAATCATTCTTGGAGTAGAAGAGATACCGGTAGTAGTGTTCAGGGTTTATGAACCGGTACAAAGTAGAGCTACAATCAGAACTCTATTTGGCATAGCAGATGCATTTTTGAGTTCATTTTTATTGTTTTACTTTAGCAGAAGCCTGTAGTCAGTGAGACTCTTTAGTGATGAGCAGTATGCTCTAGGTAGTGTGCCTTCCTGCATGTGCAAGCCCCCATTATATGTAATATCCTTTCATATGGCTAGTGAACTGATATTGTGGGTCACAAATCATATCGTGGTTTCTCCTCTTTGAGGTTTTCCACGTATAAATTATGTGTTATGGTGTTCATTTATGTGGATGGTTTATTTGCTTCATGTTATATGTTTATTTGTTTACCAGTTTATATGTGTTTAGTATAAAAGGATAAAATATACCGATAGGACTCTAATTCACACCCCCCACTCTCAGTGTTCTTGGATCCCAACAATTGGTATCAGAGCCTGGTACCTCGGAAGAGGTTTAACAGCTTGAGGAAGATCCTGAAACTAAAATATTTGAACATGGCTATGGAGAAGCAACTTGAGATGTCTCTTGAGGATTATGATGCTGAAAGGATAAAGAACTTGAAATTGCAAGATGAATTAAATTCTATTAATGAGTTCATTCTTATCCTGCAAGAAAGGTTATCATCAGCTCAAGCCAAGAGATAAGAACTTTTGCAAAACCCAGATGATGAGGAGAAGAATGCACTTAAGGAACAATGTCAGAAACTAAGTCAAGTAAACATGCTCATGAAGAATGAAATGCAAGATCTGACTATGAGGTTATCAAAAGATATTGAGGATAGAAAGAAGAAGGAAGTTATATCTTTGAAGAACAAATTTGATGCACGTGGAAGATTGACTCATGAGAATAATCTATTGAGAACTAATTTGGCACACTCCCGGAACAATGAACAAGAACTTGAAAGACAAATAACTACTCTGAGAGATGATCCGACTACTACAAGTGAGTATAAAGAAAAATTCAGAATTAGTGCTGCACAATTGGATGACTTATTGAAAAGACAAAGACAGATTGATGATTTTAGAGGACTTGAATTTGTACAAGGTGAAAGCTCTAGTATTGCAAATGAAGATCAGACAACTGGTATGCAGAACTCATCAGAACAGAGGAAACCGATAAGGCAATCTAATGCTTATAAATTCAATCGTAGATCTGTTTTGTTTGCAATAAATTTGGGCATATGGCTAAACAATGTAGAAATAAAGCAAATCAAAACTACAATTCTATTCCCGGTTAATGCACAAATTGCAAGAAATATGGTCATAGATCAAAAGATTGCAGAATGAATGTTAAATGTCATGCATGTGGAAAGTTTGGACATTTTGCTAATCATTGTAGGTCAAGGAATGACATCGGATATGTCAAAGAAATTCAAAAGAATAATGTTACATGTTATGCATGCAACAAAATAGGTCATATTGCTAAGTATTGTAGAAGCAAGACTCAACCGGTTAGCAATGATAAAGATAATGAGAAAGTAAAGTAGAAGGTAGATGAAATATAATAAGATCACACTAAGAGATGGGTTAGAAAATCTTAAGAACCAAGTGGAGATGGATCTACACTGGTAACTCCATCGGTAGAACAGGGTATTCCTCCACCGACAATAAATTCCATTGGTAACTAAGGCATAAGCCTTAGGGGTTGGAAAATTCATTGCAAAATCTTGCATATTACCCCAAAGGAGATCTAAAGAGATCGGAAAGAGATCTGGAGAGTTGTGTTCATCATTGATGAAGGTTCACCCGACACAAGACTGTGAAGCCGACATCAGTTAGGGTTGTTCATGAAGCATTTATTATAGAGAAAGATTATGGTTTTATTTACTGATAAAAAGGGTAACTGAATTCATTTTCACTCATCGAGCATTCAAGAATTCAGAGCGAAGAAAAGGCAAATTAAGAACGAGCAAAAGCATTGTGAAAGGATTTCGAGTAGTTATCTGAGAAGCACTAACTCTTCCACCGGATTTCACTTTCAAGTATTCTTTGAAATGGTATCTGGATCTTCAGCTCCTACTTTCATTGCAAATCCCACCATTGTCGAAGTCAAGGATAGGTTAAGGCCCATATTCAAGGAGGTTCCCCTGATTGCTAAGAAAGAAGACTTAGTGGGAGCATTTTCTAGGGTTCCTGATGGTGTGATGTATGTGTAAGATGTGAGGGCATACATTCACTGCACTCTAGAGGTTCTAGGCACAGATGCCATCAAAAGCATGTATCAATCCGTGATATTGGGAGACTCTGGAACCATCAAGCCAGAATACAAAGAAATTGAGGATCTAGGGTTAAGCGGTATTCTGTAATACCAGAATTCAAGGATGAGGTCATCAGATACATTCTGAGCAGGGTTCACAACAAGTTCATCTGGCTAGATCGACCTTACATGATCACAAAGGAAGTTATTCAAGCAGTCACTGACTTACCCAAAGTCGAACAAAAGCCTGGCAAGAAAATTTCCAACACTGAGGTCAAGAAACTCACCGGTGCAACTCCTGATAGCAGATCAATGAGGATCAACACAATTACTGGCATTCATGTGAAATTTGCAAGCATGATAATAGGTTATAAGGTAACTCAATGCAACCGATTGAATTCTATTGCTAGTTCATGCATTCATGTTGCATATCAGATGCTAAGGAATAATGCAAAATATGATTTATGTGAATGTTTGAGGAGTCAATTGATGTTAAACCTTGGAAAGATCAAGGGAGTTAAGAAAAGAACTTTTAGATACAGAAATTTGATTGTTTGTTTAATTGTTTACTTCCTGAATGAGCTACCTGGTCTAGGAAAGAAGCGTTGGGCTCATGACATACCAGTAGGTATGCAGATCAAGGAAGCAATCACCGGTCTTGGTGCCAGCAGAGATGAAAAACTTTGGGGGTATTTCAAAACATTCCAAGAAAACATGAGGCAGAGGGAGAGAATATCAAAGAGCATTGTGGAAAAGTACTCCACTAATATCTATTTTATGGTGAAAACCGATGAAATTCTTATGGAAGCAGTTGAACCAAGGATCATATGGGTTACAGAGCTTGGATATGAGGTGGATGGTAGCATTTTTTATCTCTATGCAAAAATGTTTCTTGATGCCCCATTAGATGACAAAACAAAGAATTTTGGCACGACAGAAGAGAAGACCCTTGAAGTCAAAATTGGCTTCAACAGGAAGAGAAGAGAGAAGAAAATAGAAAAGATGTCTGCATATGTACAGGATGTAATTCATAAGATAGACACTCAACTGGGTTCTGGATCCAAATCGACAGGAGAATCGATAGTGGCTAGTACTACAAAAGTGAAGAAGCCTTAAGCTTACATTTCTACCATCACTTCTGATTCTGACCTTGAGGGAAATGAACCTCTAGCTTTCAGAAGGGTACAAAGGAAGAAAGTGGATCAACCAGTGGTAGAGCAGAAGAAGGTAGATCTTGGGAGAAGACTTGTTAGAAAGGAAACTAAACCTACTACACTACCACCTTTGGCAAGGAAGCCTATACAAAAGAGGAAACTGGTCACATCTACTCCGGCAACCACAAGCAAAAAGAAGAAGAATGATGAAATTGAGTATGGTAAGACCACAATGACCTGTGCTAAGCTAGTTGATGAAATTACAAAAGATGGAATTTTTAAAAATGTATCTAAGTATTATGAAGATTTAGAAGAAAATGAGCAAAATGAAATAGAAGAGGCTGTTTTGCTACAGATAGACATTTATAAGAAATCCTTAGTAGAAATTTTGAAGGAGATACCTCTATCTTTGTACAATAAAATTGATGCTAGAAGACTTGACGCTGTCAAGAGGGATAGGGAGATAAAAGAGGTAGAACTTTTGGAAATGTATGGTGCTATAAACAATGAGGAAATGAAAAGATGCATAGATGTTGCAAATAGAATAGTTTTCAGTAGTACACCCTGACAAATAAGCCTACTGATGGGCAAAGTTAATGAGGTAGTAAATGAAACCAAATATGGTTGGACCAAATTCTTCTAGAAAAATCCAGATTTTCTCACATCTCAAGAAGAATTTTCAAAGGCTACCATTTATGACAAATCAAAAGGGAAGGGTATCTTGGGAAGTTCAACTCCGATTTTGACTAAACCGATAGTAACTATAGATATACAGACACAACCAATAGTAAAGGAAAGTGTACAGTCTGTACCGACACAAACTACTTTTGAGCAAGGCAATGTACAAGACACTATGAATATTATGGATAATACTCCACCGGAAATAATTGACACTGCACCAAGTGGCGAAGCCATCGGTGCAAAAGAGGTTAAAAAGGATACCGACAGTTAAAAATGATTCCCCGACAAAGGTTTTGGCAATTGACACTTCTCAGGTTGAGAAGAAATCAATCATTGAGATGAGTCTAATTGAGTTGATGATGATGGCTACTTAGAAATTATTGAAGGAGGGTACTACAGACAAGGGAATAATTGATCAATCAGTTACAGTGCTACATAGATTGATACCTGATTGTAAGATTGAAGATGGAGAAAGCCCTTCTGACAAGCTCAAGACATTAACAGAGCATATTTCTAACAATTTTCAATCATTGAGGTAGATTGCAGATTGACAAGCTTTAGAAAGGTTCACCGCAGCTAAAAGAGCAACTTTTGATCAAACCATAGAAATAGAGAAAAAGAAAATTAAGGCCAAACTCATTCTTATTGAGGTTTGTTTAAAATAGTGTACAAATATCTACAGAGTGTGTTGTAACATAGAAATTCTTACAGCTAATGTAGATAGCAGATTAAAGGAGTTATATGATAAGATAGCTAACATTGCTAATTCTTTTGATGGATTAACTGCACTTACCACATCTATTGATGGACAAATTTTGTCCTTGGAGAACCAATTTTTTTCTTTTGAGAAGGAGAGAGATAAAATCATGCGAAGATCAAGGAGTCTTAGAGGATTGGTGAGTCCCAGATTCGATTCACTAGGTGTGCATAAAAGAGAGTGTATGGACATGATTGCTAAACCCACATCGACAGAAGTCAAAGAGAAGGAAACACTTGCCCACTTACTAAGTGGACTGGCATCCATATCTGACACCTTCAAAACCAACTGGGATACATATCTTTAGTTGGATAAACCTTACCCCGAAATCTTGAAGTTGGTCAAGCTCCACTGAAATTAACAGTTTTTATTCATTCTTTTGTTCTAAATTCTTTCAATTCTTTCACCGGTCTTTGGCATTGATGCCAAAGGGGGAGTACGTATATATGTGAAAAATATCAGAAAAATCAGATAGGAACACATGGGAAGGACATCATAATATCAGGAGTGTAATGGTCAGGGGAGCATATTTCAGTTGAATCGGCAGGGAATCCATTTTTTACATGAGTGTTGCCATCAATACCAAAGGGGGAGATTGTTGGCAATTGACACTCATCGGACTCATTTTATTGTCATTGATGGCAACAAGACTTGATGGAATCATATACCGACATCAGGAGGCATATACCAGCAGACATCGACATTGAAGTATCTAGGATTACACCGACACCGACACCGACACCGGCACTGACATCAATACTTCTAGGAAGCCGACATCAAGGAAGATTTATTTAGTAAATCATTTTGTAATTATTGTCGAGGCTGACATTGTATATCTTTTGTAATGCATTGTAAGCCAACATAAGGCATATTGTTTGTAATGGGTATATAGGTTAGTCTGCTAGGTCATTTTTTAAGATATATAGGGACATAGGAGAATATATAGCAGAATTGTATAATGTGAAGTATATGTATGTAGATCATTTGTATGTGAATGTTATATCATGAAATGATTTGTAGATAATTTTGGAAAGCATTCTTGGAGGAGAAGAGATATCGGTAGTAGTGTTCAGGGTTTATGAACCAGTACAAAGCAAAGCTAGAACCGGAACTCTATTTGGCATAGCAGATGCATTTTTGAGTTCATTTTTATTGTTTTACTTCAGCAAAAGCTTTTAGTCAGTGAGACCCTTTAGTGATGAGCAATATGCTCTAGGCAGTGTGCCTTCCTGCATGTCTAGGCCCCCATTATATGTAATATCCTTTCATATGGCCAGTGAACTGATATTGTGGGTTACAAATCCCACTATGGTTTTTCCTCTTTGAGGTTTTCCACATATAAATTCTGTGTGTTATGGTGTTCATTTATGTGGATGGTTTATTTGCTTCATGTTATATGTTTATTTGTTTACCGGTTTATATGTGTTTGGTATAAAAGGATAAAATCTTATTATACCAGCAGAACACTAATTCACCCCCCCTCTTAGTGTTCTTGGATCCCAACAATTCTAATAGTGGCTCTTGCTCGTGGATGTATTCCCCCGTGGGTATAGCAAGAATCCAGATCTCTAGTGGAAGCAAAGCAAGTGCTAGGTTCATTTGGTTCTTAGAACTGTTGGTCTCCTTGTTATTCCCTGCATATCTAGTCCCATCATTTTCATTTCCATGAAAATTCAGGTCCCCCTTTTGTCTTTTTCTATTAGTTTTCCCTTTTCTTTTTATCTTTTATTATGGTCACCTCAGGAGTTCGGGTTTTCGGGTTCCCCAGGGTGGGCTTTTGCTTGGTTCCATTTCTTTGTTTGGGAGTTCAGGTCCCTGGGTTCCCGAATTCATTTTTGTTTTTGTTTGTTTGTATGTGTAACCCCGGAGGTTCAGGTTTCCGAAGTTCTAGGTCATTTTTCTATTTTCTTGTTCGAACTTTCGGGTTCCCAAGCTCCCAAGTTTGTTTTGTTTCTGTTCAGAGCATCACTTCAGAACTTTGGGTTTCTAGACTCCCGAAGTGTTTGTTCACCTTTTGGTTTTCGTCCCGGAAGTTCAGAGTCCTAAACTCCCGAGTTGTTTTTCTAGTATGTTCTTTGGAAACCTGGGTCCCTGAGGTTCTGAGGTCGTCGCTTGTGTTGCACTTTGGAAACCTGGGTTCTCGAGTTCCCGAAGTCACATTTAATGCGGTGTTGAATTGGGGTTTAAATAGTATTAGAGGTCGTTTTGGAGCTCATTTGTGCACTCACTCTTATGAATCCAAAGCTCTAACTTCACGATCTTGAACTCCCACGCGCCCAATCCAACACCATCTTCACTTTTCATGCCAGGTAGGTGTGCTTCTCACTTCCTTCGTACAGATTTTTGTGCATCTTAGGTTAGATTTTGTTTGGTTTAGTTTAGATTTCTTGTTTTTGCTTGTCTTGCATGTTTTTCTTGTTTTTCTATTTTGCCTTGACCTCAGAAACTCGGGTTCCTGAGATTCTGGGTTAGAGGTTTTTTTTTTTGTCTTATCATTTTGGAAACTCGAGTTCCCGAGTTCCCGAAATGATAGTATTTTTCTTCCCTATTTCAGAAACCTGAGCTCCTGAGTTACCAAAATAGGGGTCGTTGGTTTTTTTTCCACCTCTTTGGAAACCCAGGTTCCTGAGTTCCCGAAATGATGGTTTTGGGTCTTTGTTTAAACTACTTCGGAAACTCAGGTTCTTGAGTTCCTGAATTAGGTCCTCTTTGGCATGTTTGTTCAATTCAGAACCCTGTAGTCCCAGGATCCCGAACCCTCTTTTCTGTTTCATCTTTGTAGTTTGCTGGGACTTTAGTTCTCCAAAGTTCCACATTGCACATTAGAGTTCCACCCTGAAACTTCAGAACTCTGATGTCTCGGGTTTCTTTCCATAGTCAGTAGTTTCACCACTTCGAAAACCCGAGTTCTCAAGTTCCCGAAGTGGTTCCTTTTTGTGTTGTTGGTGAGTTTGGTATCTCAGGTTCCCAGGGTTTTGAATTTTCTAATCCTGTTGGTTGTCAAAACTTGGGACCTCAGGTTCCCAAACTCTTAGGTTTTCTTTGTATTTTTTATGTTTTCTCACCTTGGGACCTCGGGATCCTAGAGTCCCAAAGTGAGCTGTTTTTGTAGTGATATTTCTTTGAGTAGTTTTTGATATTTGTTTAGTTTGTTTTGCAGGGTTAGTAATGTTAACGAAATCTTCTTGAAAGATGAAAGATCTTGAGAAGTTTCCAGTCACTATGAAATACCAATACCAGGGGTGAACATACGCCTCAAAGCTAGAAGATGCAATTTAGTGGGTAATAGACATAGAGATTGGGCATATTGAGATCGAAGATATTGAAAATCAATTGGAGAAGCTTGGACTAAGTGTAGAATACAGACATATTAAAATATTTGGCCTGGTAGAGACAATCATCTTCCCATAGTTGATGCAAGCATATGAGTTTATCATGCAAGTGGGACAATTCTAACACCTCGACACTAGGAAATGTATCAACGCAGATGGAAAATCAATTATTGATTTGTCTCCAGATTTTTTGACCCTAGTCTTCTAGATTCCCACTAGGAAGGAGGTACTAGTTGAGGGAGAGGAAGATGGAGAAAGGGAATGGAACCAAAATATGAGCCAATGTAAAAACAGAACAAATGAAGAATGGCTCAAGGAAGAAAGGAAAACAAACTTAAAGGGAAATGATATTTTGAGGCAAGATTTTAAGGAACCACAAAGAGATTTGATAATAATACTTAGCAAGGCCTTCGACAAGCCTGCATCCCGACACCTTCAGCCATGGATGTTCTCATTAATGCTAACAATTTTGGATAGGCGACAATAGTACGATTGGGCTAAAATTTTGTTAGATAACATAAGAGACCAGCTCAAGGAAGTACACAACACAAAGAAATTTTTCTTTACATCTTATGATATTTGAGTGGCAGCCAGATCCGGTCAATTTCCAGGGTTGCAGACGGAGGGCACATTGGGGGAAGAAGGACAAAATATTGTGTGGTAATACTACACCCAGTTGTCATTGAAATAATCTAGGATACACTAGAAGAGAATTAATGATGCATTTTTGTTTCCAATTATTATAAGTTTGATAGGTGACACTAGATTCATACTAAGAAAGGAAGCAATGGAGCTAGTAAAGAAATGAGGGTGCTAGTTTATACAAAAATCCTGATCTAATTATCTAAAAGTGAGTGGGTTCACTGGAGAACCATTTTTGTTGCCCAGGTATCGTATAGATAGAATTATTTTATTGGAATATGTAAGACAAATGGTACATCTACAAAATTCGTTGTCCTCAAGGCATAAGACCAGGGTTGCAGGTGAAGATTTCCCCTTAAGTTTATCATTATTTTCATGTCCAAAGATTCATGTGGCAAAGGCTGTCGAACAAGAATTGCAAGAACTACAGTTGAAGCCTTTCAATTATGCCAAGAAATTTCATGACCCATACAAAAAGGTTTGATGCCTAATGTGTATGAAGGACATCAGCTTACCCTGGAGGATTTTTGGGCCAATCTATAGGATAGATTTGAGGCAAGGGAGAAATATTACCATCACCTCACTGTTCCTCAAATAAGGGATTTTCGTATTGAAACCAATCTACCCAAACAATTACATGATGATGGTATTTTAATGGATCCCATGTATAAGGCAATAGGGATAGATAAAAGGCTGCTCCCCCCAATCAGATGGTTGCAACAAGAAGTGGTAGACATTGATACCATCTCTCAGTCAGTATCAGATAGAACCAAGAAGTGGTGAAGTCTCAAAATTAAACCAATTACCTCCAAAGGGAAACAAAAGAATATCCTAACTGACAATCCTCAATCGAGGATACACAAGGAATATACAAGGAGAACATGATCAGAGTCAAGGAAAAACACATCTACAGACCCAAAGGAGGAAGCTGAAACTCCTTTCACCATAGAGGAACTGAGGAAGAAGTTAAATAAAAAAATGAAAGAGGCTGAATATTTGGTAAAACAAGTGACTTTAGGGATTACTGTTGGCCTCAAGGCTACACCACAAGCAAAAATTCATCCTGTTAGACCCACTATTGAAGGTTTTGTAGCAATAGTAGAACAACCTGCTCCAGAGGCTCAACCTTCTAGTGCTACCACCACTCCTACCACCACCACCACTACTACTACTACAACACCCAAGGAGGAATATTGATGAAGGAACACCACAATGGTTAACCTTCACTTTTTATAAGAAACAAAAGGTGATGCTACCCAAACTCTCATTTCAGCAAGCTATTACGGAGGAGATGAAGAAAGCAAAGAAAGCTAAAACAATTCATCATTTATCTAGAACTGGCTCCGGTGAAGTAATCATCAATATCACATCCCCTATGGAGGTTGAAGGAAAAGGTCCTTCAAAATATCAAGTGTCACAGGTTAGGCTTGGGAGACAGAGGAAGTGGGGGGAGCTTGACCCTTTAAAATTTTCCACTAGCACAGTTAGAAGCAGAATGGAGAAGGAGCATAACTCCCAGCTGCAGGTAAAGGCACAATTAGAACAATATAAGAAATTGCTTGTGGAGATGGAGAAGCCTTTGGATTCAAGGGTCGATGACACATTGCCATCCACATCATCACTCCCAGAAGGTGATGTGAGAGCTTTAATTGAAATAAGAAAATTAGCAACCACTACAAAATCATGGGTGAAGGATAATATCTCAAAGATAAAACTCTTTCTACAACATACAATGAGAATTTATTAAAGAGTCCTCAAAACAAAGAAAGCAATAAGAGACATCTTAGCAAATTGGGAAGTGAGAATTAAAGACTTCACCAAGTAGTGTAAAAACTTGAATAAAATTTTGGCATTGGGTGAAGAAGTGTGTAAAAATGAAGATTTGTTGGGAGGAGATAATTTTGATAGTTTGCAGTCTTATATTTTTGTAATAGAATCTAAGATAGAAGTTCTCGAGCAGTGTAGGTCGACGTTTTTGAAGGCACATGATCCCCTTTTGAATTCAATAGGTAAATATGAGAATTTTGTAAAGGAGTTACTAGGGGCATATGGTTATGACATTTTGAGAGATGGTCGCGTGAAGAAAGGTGTAGTGCTAATGTGACCAGTATGCGGCTCATCATTTTGCGCCTACAACGATGTTTAATATGGAGTTAATGGATAGGTACTCATTTTTGACTTCTCAGTGTATACATGCGTAGGGAGTGATTGATAAGTTGGTTGACAAGTGGGAGTAGGCAAAGCAAATTTTGAAGAAGTCCGAGTTCTGGGTTTCGTATATTGTTGATCCTCCTGAAGACAGTTGCATGTTTTATCAGTAATTATAAGAGCTATAAAAGGAGTAAAGGATGAACATATAGTTACTGCACATGCAATTTTGACTGCTTTTTGAAGAATATTTTGATTACCACAAACGATGAGAGTTCAACTGCTGCACAACACCGACTTCAGTTTTTGGGCAAATTTTGCATGGTTGTAATGGCCAATTTCAGGAACGCATGTTTCGTAGTAATAGTTGATTGGTAGTTTCACTGGAGTTTAAGGCAAAGACTTGCATATCACCTACAACTCCTTGTTTTTGTAACATTTAGTTTAGATATTTTTTAATTCCTAGATTTTAGGACTTGAAACTCTATAAATTAGAAATTTTGATTCATTGCAGTGGTCAACGAATTGATGATTTGAGGTCTAGTTTAGAGATTCTTTTAGAGATTTTTATGCAGATTTTTATGAGTTTAGAAGATTTTATGATACTCTTTGAAGTTTAATACAAAAAGCATCTTGTGTATTGGTTGATCTACTTGTGTGTTCTATATGGTTATGTTCTTCGTTATTTGGTAACTTCTATTATTTAAATAAGTAATTAGTTCTTTTGGATACTTTGTTATTTTATGAATCATATTAAACATGAAAATGGTATATGAGGATTAAATTGATAGAGTGATTATTGGTTTGATGATATTCATTTCTGTTGGTATGTAAAGTTGTCTAACTTTATATATTTTCTGGAGTTCGTCATTTGAATGCTGATTTAGTAATATTGATAATATTGGGTTATGAAATTCTAATTGTGTGGATCATTCAGTTGTTATTATTTTGATTTCATTGTTATTTCCTTGTTTCCCTGATCTATCTTTTGTTGTTTATTTTTGAGAGAATCTAAATTAAAAAATACTAAAAAAAGTAGGTAATTCAAAATTGTTTCAACCAGAAGGCCCCTTGACAGGTACAATCACATCAACCATTGGGTTGCCCATCATCATCAAGACCCAACTAGGGAGACCTTGGAGTAGTTAGTTTCCCAAAACTTACTACTTTCTAGGAGAGGTGGTGAGTGTTAACATAAGATACCTGACTGTTGGTGAGCATGTCAAAACACTCGTCAATATAAACTGGAGCTAGAAGGAGGGCCAAGAATAATTTCTCCTAACTTTTAATTGCATGGTCATAGATGACTTAACATGGTACTCCTAGGAGATGGAATTTTACCATTCACACAACCTAACCTCAATTATGAACAAGATAAAATCATTTCCCAACTATACTCTCTTACTTGGGATAGCAGAAGGAATCATATATTAGACAGTTCAGATAACCAGAAGACAACTGAGAGGGGGGTGAATCAGTTGTCACAGATTACCAAAAGAAATCAACAATTTAAACTTTGATACCAGAACCCAAAAAAATAATACCGGAATAGCAGTTAATCGAATTAAGCATAAACAATAATCAAAGAATAAAAGCCATCCACACAACACCAAGATTTGTACATGGAAAACCTGGTAAAGGGAAAAACCACGGTGGGAAGCCTACCCACAGTCAGATAATACTTTAGCAGTAAGTATGTGATTTAAAATGAAGGGGCCTGCACTTGCAGGAAGGCCAACAGCCTAGAGCACAGTGCTCATCACAAAGGAGTCTCACTATCTACATACAAATCTAGACTACAATCCGGAGAAGTGTTGAACTTTAAAAGATAGCATTTCCTATGCTTGAGTATAGTTTCGGTTAAGCTCAATACCGGAGGACTAAATCCTCTTACATAAAACCAATTCGATCTCCAATGATCAACCAACTCCTCTGCCAGAATGATATTACATTATTTGGACATTAGATTCCTTGACCATGACCTCTTACATTAACCATGATGATCTACAATGATATCTTACATCTATTTATACAAACCTTGGACCATAAACAATCAGGTTGGCCACCACACAATAAAATAATTACATAATTACAAACCATGTTAGCCTTAGACCAAACAAGTAATATCAAAACATAAGACATCCCAAAAATACATCAATAGGTCCTATCCATACATTACATTAATGTTGGTCCATAACCTAGATCAATCGAGACCAAGTATAGATCCACACGTGTCAATAATGATCTCCAAATGCCGAGTCTCGAACATGATCACCAACAACATCCTGAAACACCATCAGAAGCTGCACCAACACCACTTATGCATTTCATGAAAGATCTCCACAAAAATATCTACTTGTGAAACCCTCACCGGAACCAAAAACCAAGCTTCTAAGCAAGCAGGATAGGATCCGATCTCCAGACCAAATCCAACTGACCAAATATGAGTATAAGTATCATGAACAAGCTAATTCCATCATCAAATTGTATCGGAGCCTACCAGATTATACCAGATCCAATTTAACCAGAAACCACTTAACCTACTGAGACTGGAAGGGTGTCGGTAAAGCATCCAAACAGCTAGTGTTGACATCAATGACAAAGCATCAATGCAACACATAATCAATTCCACCAAATGGCCAACATCATAGTGATTGGTTGTGAGCACAACAAGTCCTTGAAAATGAAAGGAAAAAAGGTATACACATAGAAGTGAAGGTGCAAAGGCAACTCCTCGCACAAAGAAACCCTCAACCACCTCCTCCACAACCAATAAATTGAGATACTAAGCTGGAGAATATATTATCTTTCTCTTTGGAGAGGTTTCATAAAGTTCTTAGGACTAACTCTTCTCCATTAGACTTAGTAGAATTAGGACCTACAACTAGGAAGAAGAGAAATAAAGCTAAATGATAGCCTTCAAAAGACTCGCCAGTGCAATCATCCAAACCCAACGTAGGTGACCAACTAATCCCTGGTCCTCAACCCATCACTGCACCTTTCATAACTCAACATTCACCATCACCATCTGCAATGGCCTACTTCAACCAAGATCATACACCATTGGGAAATATACCCGGAGGGACACACGACCTACCTAGGAATCTAGTCAAATTCTGTAGTAAGTTCTACTTTGGGGGACCTAGGACCATAGAGGACCATATTGAAGCATTCATGGATGCAGTGGTTCGTAACAACATTCAACATCAGGATGTGGTATGTATACTTTTCCCATATTCACTTGGGGAGAATGAGTATAATTGGTATCTGGCTCTACCAGCAAATTCCATTGATGGTTGGGATGTTTTAGAGAAATCTTTTATCAATCAATTTCATGTGTATGTTGATCTTGGAACATTGTACCATCAGTTTGCCTCCCTTAAGAAGTCACCTAACAAACCTTGGACAACTTTCAATACCAAATTCCAAAGGGCATATAAGAGATTACGGGCTCCTTACCAATTAGCACCAAATGTAGCAATTGATTCGTATTTAAGAGCCATTGACCCATGGAGTGCGATGTTTATCAAGATGAGTGTGCTTGAAGATCAAAGGGATACCTTGGCAAAAGTTTATGTGTTGGAAATTAGCATGAATCAAGAACTGAATCATACACCTGGGGGGATTGGATACAACTTGCTCATAGGAGTGAACCAAGGAAACTACAACCAACTCCTCGGAGTGTCGTCACCCTTGCCAATAGGAGCCCCAACAATGAACACGAAACCACTTTACACACCTCAACCTCAAGATAATCAAAAATTTGTTGCACAAGCCTTACAATGGCAGAATAATGCCAATATTACCCCTATCCAAACATAGTACATTGATCGAATACATGAGACAGGACAATAGTATGGTAAGTTACACATAGAAAACCAAGCCCCAACTTTGATGCCTGAGAGTCAAGGGTCTCATATATCTATTGAAGTAGAGGCTTTGAAGAAGATGATTTCCCAAGTTACTTCAGATCTTAGTCAACTAAACACGAATCCTCTAGGAGGGTACAACTAGTCCCAATCGTATAATAATAATTGTGGTTATAATAATCAGAATCAAAATCAAAGATATAATTCCAATCCATACAATAGACAATGGAACATGGGTCCATACAATGATGGGGTAAACCATGACCATCCTGACGTAAGAGACAACCATAACAACACAAAGTGTTAACCTAGTGGATATGAATTTGCTAACTAATTGGTGCAGGTTGAATTAAAAAAAAACATTTGGAAGTCAATTGCACATAGTTTGAAAAAATGATTAGGATTTCTCAAGCTGACTCTCAACTGAAGGGGTGCTCTAATGAGGAACCAGAAAGGTTAATACAAAAATGTTGGTTGACACATTCCTCTACAAATAATTTCAAGCAGAAGTTGAAAGTGAACCATGTGTTTATGATGTGCAAGCCTTCCAAACTAGAAACAATTACAACCTTAGAAGTCAAGGCAAGGCACCGTTGACAGAACCACCTACCCCAAAAGGCATATTTGTACCTCCTGACGCAAACACAAGAAACAATCCTCCCCCTCCTCAAGATTTTAAAGGAACACATCCTAGACAAGGACAAGGCCAAGAATATGTTGTAAAAGGATCTTTTGATCTTACCCAGGAGATGGAGAGGATTGCAACAACTATGTCATTAATGGAAGTTTTGAGGTATTGTCCTAAATAGAAGAAGGGTCTTCTCAAGAAATTAGAACTATTGGAATCTCAATGCAGTGAGGTTAAGATGGTTGACTTGAATAAGGTCAATGATAATTTCAATAATGATTCCATCGAAAACCCTCCATTCCTACTCAGCCTCAAGATATGTGAAAATAATTTACATAACTGTTTGGTTGATTTGGGTGCTTCTAGAAGCGTAATGCCTTATTCCATATGTCAGAAGCTTGGTCTTAACCCGGTGTGTGCAAACAACAAGGTGGTACAATTAGACAAGACTGAGGTGAAAGTGATTGGAGAATAAAAATATTTGTATATTCAGTTGGATGTTGATTCATGCATATCCTGTTACATTGACCTCCAAGTAGTTGATATTTCAAAAGTATATGGAATGCTTCTCAGTAGAGATTGGTCGAAGACTTTGGGAGGTTACTTTTCAACTTTATTTACATACTTATGGCTTCCATGGAAAGGTGTAAGTAACCAGATATGGATTGATAGTGAACCCAGGTTGAAGAAATTGGTTATGGATTATGGAGATCCCAATGAAGTAGCATATGCTGAAGTAAGTCTAGGAGTTTATAGAGTGAATTAAATTCTCACCTTCTCTACACCTCTAGTTCCCCAGTCCCATCAAGTTGATGTGGTAGAACATATGGGGAGGATTAAGGATTTCAATGCAGGAATGAAACAAGGGATGTGCATGTTAGGAGATGACATTAGATTACTAGATTTATTGCTCCTGTAGTGGTGTAGGATACATCATCAGGAGAACTTAGAGATATCCTGCATCCCTTTTCAAAATGAAGTTATGAAGTTGATGATTCCAATCCCTTGTGAAGATATTGATTGTGATACCACAGTTGAAGAAATTGAAAAGCCAAATTATAAGAGAGTAATTACAATAGAAGCTTCCCAACTAGATTAGTGCAAGAAGGAGGTCCTTCTAATCAATTTAAGAAAGTAGGAGAATGAGGAGACTCAACCTCCCATGGAGCTTCAAGTAGAGAAATCTACTTCTACTACAGTTGAGATACTCCTAGAGCCAACAAATGAACAACCTCAGATACTGGAAGATATCAAGCTTGGAGAGAAGAAACCACTTTCTGAAAGTAATCTTCAGTCATTTATTGTTGAACCCAAGATGAAAAATATAAAGAAATTGAAGGATGAAATCTGGTTTCTAAAGTTTGATGGATCCAGATCCAAACAAGGTAGTGGAGCAAGAGTTCAGTTAACTAGTCCCAAAGGGAAGACCTTTCTAGCCTCCTATCAACTCCAATTCCCTTGCACCAACAATATGACTAAATATGAAGCCCTAGGGGACTCGTCTTTGCCCATAAAAAGGGAGCTAAATGCTTAAGAGTGCAAGGAGATTCTGAATTGGTGGTTAAGCAAATAAGAAGTTAGTATGCATCTCATGACAAAAGGCTAGCGACATATAGAAACTGGGTATGGGGATTGATTGAAGACTTCAACACCTTTGATATCTAGTTAGTGCCTAGGAAAGGAAATGGAATATCGGATGCATTGGCTGTAGTAGCAAGTACATTGGAACCAATGAGTCAATTTCCTTTGAAAATATTTTCAGTAGAGATGGTCTCCACACCTGCTATACCCGATAATATCAAGCATTTCCAAGTTTTTGAAGATGATAGCCACATCCTCCCTTTCCTATCTAATTCTTTTTCTTTTGAGGAACAAATTATTGATGAAGATTGTGATGAAGAAATTGTCAATTTGCCTACAAATGTAATTCCCAAAGGAATGGTCACTTTAGAGTAGCCTTTTGACTTTCACCCTAGGGTAAAAGAAAGACTAACCACGGATTTAGATGCTAGAAAATATGAGCCACACAATATTGGTCAAGCCAGTCAAGAGAAGATAATTTATATTGGGAAAGTTTGCATTCCCACTAAGAAGGAGGAAATTATACAAATCTTAAAGGAATAAATTGATGTTATAGCATGGGGATATGAGAACCTGAAAAAATTTGATACATCTATTATCACACATGTTATACCCTTGAAACCCAATATGAAGCCATTCAGGTAGAAACAACGACTAGTCAATTCATTAATAGAGACCTTGATTTTTAAAGAAGTTCAAAATTTTCTTGCTACTAGGATTATTCTCCCCGTACACCACTCCACTTGGGTTGCTAATGTAGAACACAAGATATCACTAAGAGGGGGGATGAATCAATGATTATAAACAATTTCAAATAGTGTGTGCAATCGGTAGAATAATGAAGGCACTAACAAACAATTACACACAAAAACACATCACATAACACGGGATATACGAGGAAAACCCAATATGGGAAAACCTCAGTGAGAAATATTGTTGGAGATCTACTACTCCAATCTAGCCTCACAATGAAAAATTGTTTTACAAAGTTTAGGGCACCAACCCAAGGAGCACCAACCCCTAATAGTTTATGGGCACCTACCCAAAGGAGAACCAACCCCTAATCTATTATGAGCACCAACTCAAGGAGAACCAACCCCTGCACTAAGCACCCACTCATTGAATTATAATGAGATATAAAACCAGTACAATGATATGCACTTTGTTACAAACAAGTTTTGTAACACCTGCAAACTATTCACTCTACCGGTTGAGCTATTTTCTGTCACACTGCTTCTTCTTTACCAGATCTCAGTTTTCTCTGTCTAAATTCTCTTCTACTCATCTTCTACCTTGCTGGACCTCCTCTAATACTCACTCTTCTGTCCTTCACTCTCTGCTGCTATCTTACCAATTCAGGCATTGTTGGTTAGATGAACTGTTAAACTCTGTAACTGTTTAATAGGTACCTTAAACCTTGCCGGTTAAACCCTTCTTACTGGTTCTTCATCTAAAACTCAGTCACTTCAATGTTTTTTCTATCAATACTCAAACTGATCAACTCTCACCTGATAGAATCACACTTTCTCACCATCATCTTAGATCTTTGATTTTATAGTTATACTCATGCTTTCCTGCCAAAAACAAAATTCAAACTTTACGTGCCTAAGGTTTTCTTTACTAACTCAATCCATATCAAATCAGATCTAATTTCTTGGATTGACAACCTGCAACAAATCAAACATCACCACCATTTTTTATCCTTCCAATACATGCTCACTATATTTAGCAAATTGGATCATGTTCATCGGCCTTGATTTTTATTGATTAAAATAAATGATCCAGCTGTTTCCTTCTCTAGGTCAACAAGACGATCAGATGTCCTGCTTCGATCAACACACAAAACATTTTTACCTTTCGATCTGCTTTGAATCATAATCCTCTACAATCAACCCATGATTTCTACGGTCTTCATTTAATATTGACCTAATCAACAGCTACCTCGCCGATGCACTACTCACCTACCACTACATGTTCACCACCTGGAGTCCACGTGTTATCTCTATTGGCATCCAACTTATTTGATTATTTTGGTTCAAACTTGGTTACAGACCAGAGATATTACCAGTATACACTAACCGGTTAACATTCATATCATCTACTTCTTTGTTTTGTTGGTTAGGAAATGTTATCTCGGACCGGACTTGCCAAACCATGAACCATAATCAGAGGTCTTCATCATTTACCAGTGGCAGTCTTCAACCTTGGCATCAACAATTATGCTACATCTTCATCTGGTGGGAATCCTTCAACTTGTCTCTTTTCTTTCTTACCGATTAACATACTTACTAGTTGGCATCAACATGTCAACAATCTCCAATACACCTGCTTGGTTAGCAATCTCCAATACCCATGCTTGCATACCGGTAACATCAACTTGTATACCAATTGACATTAATGACAACACAATGCAAACATCTAATCTAGTACTAGTAAGGGAAAATAATGGAGAGATGAGAATTTGTCTTGATTTTTGTAACCTCAATAAAGTATCAAAGAAAGATAATTATCCACTCCCTTCCTTGGATGAGGTATTACAAATTGTTAATGGTTCATAGATGATGTCATTCCTTGATGTTTATTTTGGATATAATCAAGTGTTGGTGAACCATGAAGACAACATTCACTATAAAGTGGGAGACTTATGCATACCACAGGATGTCATTTGGGTTGATTAATGTCGGGGCAACATTTCAGAGAGTGATGGACACATCCTTCAAGGAATTGATTGGTGAATGAATTATGATATATATGGATAACCTTACCATATTCTCCAAAGTCATGGTAAATCATCTAGACCACCTCCGCAAAGTTCTAGAAAGATGTTGAAAGTATGGGATATCTCTTAATCCAAAAAAGTGTATGTTTGGGGTTGCTGAAGGGGAGCTCCTGGGTCATGTAATCTCTAAAAGAAGAATATCCATCGACCCAGATCGAGTGGAAGCTTTGTTGAAATTATAGATGCCTGAGTAAAAAAAGAAATGAGGTATTTCTTCGGGAAGATTAATTTTGTGAGGAAATTCATCACCAGATTTGTGGAGATAGTCAAGCCACTAAACAAATTGATGAAGAAGGATGCAAAGATTGAGTAGGATGCTAAAGGAAAAGAGGCATTTGCCCAGATCAAGAAGTCCATTGTTGAAGCACCCGTATTAACTAGTCTTGATTATACTCTCCCATTTTACATATACTCTTTTGCCTCATTGTATTTTGGTGTCGTTGTTTTGACGCAAAGGCAAGCAGGGGATGAAAAACTGATCGCATTCATGAGCTCCCCTTTCATGAATTCTAAGGTATGGTATTCTTCTCTCAAGAAGAAATCTTTTGCTTTGGTAAGAGAAGTCAAGAAATTTAGACATTATATCTTGAGAAGCAAGATATACGCGATTGTACCTGATCAAGCTATTGAGTCACTGCTCATGCAATCAAAGCTGGGGGAACGCTAACAGAAATGGATGGCCATTCTACAAGAATTTGATCTAGAAATGCATCTAATGAGGTTAGTTATAGGCCAGGGTTTGTTGTAAGCTATGGCAATTGATACCCCTCATATCCAGTGCTAGCAATATACATTATAGCCATTCACTCGGGACCCATGGTACACTGATTCAATTTTTATCTTGCTGAATAACAAGTATCCTGAGGGGTTGACTGCTATACAAACATGAGATCTAAGACTCAAAAGTTATAATTACATGATCAAAGACTCCGCACTATACAAAAACAATTATGAAATCATCTATCTTAGGTTTCTTGATCAACAAGAGGCTCATAAGATGATTGAGGAATTTCATGGGAAATATGGCACCAGTTGTGGGTTGGTAGATGCTACAACACATTAGATATTGAAAGCAGGTTACTATTGGCCAAACATTTTTAAAGATACCCATGAACATGTTAGACATTTCCATACTTGTCAAACGACAGCTCCCAAAGAAAGGAATCCCACCATGCCTCTTCAACCAGTATCCTATGTAAGACCATTTTCCCAATGGGCATTAGATTTTATCGGTGTTATTAATCCTAAATCATCCACAAGAAACAAGTTCATTCTCACTACAATAGATTATTGCACCCGATGGATGAAGGCCATAGCATGCAGGAATGCCACTGCAGAAGTTGTTCTCAAATTCATTGATGAGTATATCGTCACCAGATTTGGTATGCCATTTGCTTTGGTATGTGACAATGACCTTGCTTTTACTTCTGCACAATTAATGTAATGGTCATATGAGTACAAGGTAATCTTGAAATTTTCATCTAATTACTATCTGCAAGGTAATGGAGTAGTTGAATCCATGAATAAAAATATTTTAGATGTTATTAAAAAGCTACTTGAGAAGAACCCTAGGGATTGGCACAATCAATTGAGGTACGCCTTATGGGTTGATCGCACCAGAGTTAAATCTACCCTAGGGACTTCTTCATACTATCTTGTTTATGGCCAAAACCCTATTTTCCCAGTTAATTTAAAGATACTTGTCCTCCAACTAATGAAAGAACTTGAAATTGAGGACCAAGCAGAAGTTCGCCTCCTGAATTTATAGAAACTTCATGAGAAAATGATAAATACCTTGCAACATTTTGCTAAGCATCAAGTAGACATTAAGTGTTGGTTTGATAAAAGAGCCAAGGTGAAAGCCTTTTGGATCTTTGACTTAGTTCTTTTATCGAACAAGGCCAAGGAAAAGAAGGGTGATCATCCTAAGTTTGTGAGGTTGTGGTTAGGTCCTTATCAGATTTTTGAAATCTTAAGAGAGAACAATTTTAGGTTGAGCTCCTTGACTTGAGAACTTGTACCATTGCTTATCAATGGTCAATTCCTCAAGCATTAATTTGATTAATCCTCAGTGGGGTTGGACCTTTTGTACTATAGTAGTTTAATCATGTTGTTTTGGTTGGTTGTTTTATTGTTTTCTTGGATTTACATGTTGGTCATTTAGTTTTGTTTTAGTTGCTTGTTTGTTTTCTTTTTGGTTTCTTTGGTTCATTGTTTCGTTATGTTCATGTTGTTTCATTGTGTCGGGATACTTGTTTATTTTCAAGGATTCTAAGGAAAAGATGTTCTTTGCATAACAATTTGGGAAAATATTGAGAGACTTCGTGATGGGGAGGTAACCTCAAAGAGAGTTAATTCCTTGTCTAAGGGCAGTCAAATGTTGTATTAGTGGGCTCCCCTCTTTTTTCATCTGGTCTACTAATCAATTTAAGCACCTCAACTCTCTAGGAGTGCTCCCAATCAAGATGTGCTCACCGGTTGCTCAGGGATGGTTGAGATTCACAGGAGTAAATCCAACCTTCCACACTCAAGTTCTTAATAAATGTTTGCAGAGGTTGAAGTAAGTGTTATTGATGTTTTCCAAGAGTGATCAACTGGTTTTGAGTAGGGGTTTTCTTCATTTCCCTATCGCTCCTTCCTTTCCCTAGTTTCTAGGCCTAGTAGCCCTAGAGCCCCCCAATTAGGCCTACCTAGCTGGTTTTTGTGGATTTTATCACAATTTATCCAAAGACCCACACAAAATCCTAGGTGATCTAAGTACCCTTTTTGAAGTACTTTCCAATTTATGAAGTGAGGAATCTTAGTTTGACCATACAGGTACAGAGCCCGAGAAATGCTTGTTTTAGAGGGTTTTAGGCTTGTTTTGGTCTTTTTCCAAGGGTTAGGTGTCTTCCCTGATCTGCCACACATCCAAAATCACACATATTCTCTACCACACCTCACTTGTTCATTCCAATCACTCTACAACTCCAACCCTGGTCATTCCTGCAAACAGTTGCATAATCTCATTCATTTCCTAATCGGGCTATCACTAAGCTTGCCTAGGAAATGATGCTCATTAACCTTTCAATGACCTCCCAAGGAAAATAAAGACTATGTACACTGTATAAAGGTTCCATGGTTCGAGTCCCAAGGGTTATTGAGAAGAACTCAAAGGACTTCAAGATGGAACCATGTTTGGGCCTCTCAAACCCTTTCTTAGGCCAAGAGCTTACAAAATGAAGAAATCAATTCAAACCTGCACCAAAACTAATCAAAATGCTCCCTAAGAACTACAAGAACAAGTAAAAAACAATGGGTAAAGAATAGTAATGCAATCAATCCATTAGTTATGAACTGTTGCTCAAATTCTTTAGAAAACACAAAGCAAAATCTCAAAAATGGTCTCCAAATTGTATTCCAATTTGCTCCAGGCATTCACCAACCTTCTTACATTCATGCTCAGGGCATTTATATGCCATTTGTTTCCTAACTAACTCACCATTGGTCTCCTAACCAACCCTTTGCTAAAAAATGCAAAAAGCTGCTCAACATTGCAAAAAGTTGTCAAGCAACTTTGACAATATTTGCCAAAAAGTGCATTTTTTCTTTACATGCTTGGTTTCTTTCTCTAAACCATCTAGGTTGCAGAGAACCTCATGATAATAAGAGTCTTGATTAAGGAGATAGTTAAGGAGGAACCTAGACAAAGGAGATCTTTGTTCAGAATAAAATGTAAGATCATGGGTAAGGTATGTAGGGTGGTGGTGGATTCAAGATGCACAGACAACATAGTGTCAGAAGAAGCGGTGAGTAAGCTCAATTTTCCAAGAATACTACATAGTGATCCCTATAGAGTTACATGGCTCAATAAGGGGCAGCATGTTCTTGTAAATGAATAAATTTGGGTGGAGTTCACCATTGGAGGCTACAAAGACAAAATCTTGTGTGATATCTTTAGTCTTGAAGGTTGTCTTCCATTCATCACCCTTCTTTATTCTGATTTGGTGGTAACCACTCTTCAGATCTATCTTGGTGAAGTATTCAGCACCTCCCAAACAATCCTTCATGTCTTCAATTCTTGGGATGGGAAATCTATACCTAATAGTAATCTGGTTTATGGCTCTAGAATCAGTGCAAAGTCTCCAAGTACCTCCCTTCTTTGGAGCCAAAATAGTGGGTACTGCGCATGGGCTGATGCTCTTCCTGATTAGTCCATTGTCTAGGAGTTCTTGTATTTGCTTGGCTATCTCCTTGTTTTGATCTAGTGTCATTTTATAAGCTGCCTTATTGGGCAAAGAAGAAGTCACTTTGGTGATTTATGGCACATTGAGGAGGCAATGTAGCTGGTGTTCCATCACTAATGATGTCCTTCAACTGATTTAGGATCTGCTTTACTTCTTTAGGAATGCTTACCTTCTTCTCCTTTCTGTCCTCTTTTGGTTTTACAACAATGGAAAACCCCACTCCTTCTCCCTCTTTGAGCATGTTGACAAACTCTTTCTCACCAGCTAGCAAATCAGAACATATAGAAATTGTATTGTGAAAACTATGTGATGAACAACTAACCATCAATTTGGAGAAATGTGAGTTTATGAAACAAGAGTTGGTGTATCTTGGGTTTGTAGTCTCAAGAGGTGATTTGAAGATGGATACCTCTAAGTTGGAAGCCATAATCAGCTGGCCTACACCTAAGACAACAAGTAAAGTAAGAAGTTTTCATGGCTTGGCTCAGTTTTATAGAAAGTTCATCAGAGGATTTAGTGAAATATGTGCACCCATGCTTGAGACAATCAAGGGAGGTATGAGAACTAAGTTTTTTTGGACAAAGGAAGCACAAAGGGGATTTTATCTCTTGAAGACAAAGGTGGCTACTCAACCGGTACTTATCCTACCAATTTTTGACAAGCTCTTCACAATTGAATGTGATGCAAGCAACATAGCAGTAGGAGCAGTTTTGAGCCAAGACAATAGACCGGTTGCCTTCTTCAGTGAGAAACTCAATGATGCAAAGAAAAGGTATTCCTCCTATGATTTGGAATTGTATACACTTGTCCAATCTCTTAGGAAATAGAGGTATTATTTTCTACCTAAGGAATTTGTGGTTTACACTGATAATCAAGCTCTTAGCTTTCTTAATTCTCAAGAAAAGTTAAACCATAGGCATATCAAATGGGTAGAATATTTGCAGTCATATACCTTTACCATTAAACACAAAAAAGGACAATGTAATAGGGTAGTTAATGCATTGAGTAGGAGGTTACTAACAGTGCAAGAAGTGCAGATCAAAAGCATTGGAGTGGATAGTTTCAAGAATTTGTATGAAGAAGATGAAGACTTTGTTGCTGCCTATATGATTTGCCAAGAGTTTGGAAACCATTTTCACAGTGACTATGCAGATTACACCTTGCAAGAGGGTCTTTTGTTCAAAGGAGGACAACTATGTGTGCCTAAAGGGTCTATGAGAGAAAACTTGATGCAAGAGAAGTATAATGGATGCTTGAGTGGACATTTTGGTTTGAACAAGACTTTGGAACTTGTCCAAAGGTTCTATTATTGGCCTAAAATGAAAAGAGATATCAGAAGATATTTGGAGCAATGTGTGGTTTGTCAAAGAGATAAGTTTACATCTTCCAATGCTGGACTTTATCAACCTTTACCTATCCCCAACTGGCCATGGGAGTGTGTGAGTATGGACTTTGTTGTTGGTTTGCCTAAAACCAAATCAGGTTTTGATAGCATCTATGTTGTGGTAGATAGGTTTAGTAAGATGGCTCATTTTATTCCATGCAAGGTCACTCATGATTCTAGCCACATTGCTCACTTGTTTTTCAAGGAGGTTATTAGAATCCATGGTTTACCTATCAGCATTGTATCAGATAGGGATGTGAAGTTTATTCGTCATTTTTGGAAGACTTTGTGGCAAAGATTAGGTACTAATTTGTCTTTCAGTTAAGTCTATCATCCCCAAATGGAGGTGTTTTGGAACTCAGAGATGTGGGAAAGATGGGACAGCAGAGTGGACATGCCTTAGACATGGCTCAATCTATGCAAGAGGTTCATGAGTAGGTTAGGACAGCCCTATTAGACACTACTCAAAGGATCAAGGAAAGAGTAGATGAGAAAAGAAAGTACATCCAATTTGCTGTTGGTGACATGGTGAAGGTTCATTTGAACAAGGCAAGGCTTCAGAAAGGTGTCCCTAGTAAGCTTCAAATGAGGAGGATAGGTCCTTGCAAAGTTTTGGCCAAATATGGCAATAATGCATACAAGATAGACTTACCCTGTGATATGGCTTTATCACCTATCTTCAATCTGACAGATTTGGTGTAGTATAAGGGAAAACTTTCAGTAGAAGATAGTAGAGTCTCATAAGTCTCTCAAGCACTCTCAGACCTGCCCTTACCAGGTTTACCCATTCCCCAAGCCGAGAAGGTGTTAGACTCTAGAGTTTTGCAGAAAACAAACCATTCCACATACATGGAGCACTAGGTCAAATGGAAGAATCTTCCACCATCTGAAGCTACTTGGATACCTAGGGCATATTTCTCTAAGCATGGAGTTCCCCTTTCTTTTCTGCCCCAAGGAGTCACTTGACTTCTTTTCATTGGGGGAGTATGGTGCAGGAGCACCTAGTCTTGAGTGCAATTTCTTAAGTTTGGTGTATTTGTTCATAGTTTGGTTTTTTATGATGAATAAGAGTCTTCTCATAGGTCACAATATGTTTTCAAAGTTACTTGATAGTTTGAATGTCCATAGGACAATGCATTTGCTCAATTTTGGCTTGTAAGCCTTTGTAAGCCTGTAATGGTATAATCTTGCATTTTGATGTAAAATGACTTGAATAGCCTTGTTTGGCATTGGGAAATGTTAAAGTAATTTTTTTTAGTCATCCTAGACGGTTTAGAGAAGGAAACCAAGCATGTAAAGCAAAAAGGCACTTTTTGGAAAATGTTGTCAAAGTTGCTTGACAACTTTTTGCAATGTTGAGCAACTTTTTGCATTTTTGAGAAAAGGGTTGGTTAGGAGACTGATGGCGAGTTAGTTATGCCAAAAATGGAATATAAATTCCCTAATCATGAATGTAAGAAGGTTGGTGAACACTTGGAGAAAATTGGAATACAATTTGGAGACCATTTTTGAGATTTTGCTTTGTGTTTTCTAAAGAATTTGAGCAACAGTCCGTAACTAATGGATTGATTGCATTACTATTCTTTACCCATTGTTTTTTACTTGTTCTTGTAGTTCTCAAGGAGCATTTTGATTAGTTTTGGTGCAAGTTTGAATTGATTTCTTCATTTTTTAAGCTCTCAGCCTGAGCAAGGGTTTGAGAGGCCCAAACATGGTTCTAGCTTGAAGTCCTTTGAGTTCTTCTCAATAACCCTTGGGAATCAAGCCATAGAACCTTTCTATAGTGTACATAGTCTTTATTTTACTTTGGAGATTGTTGAAATGTTAATGAGCATCATTTCCTAGGCGAGCTCAGTCATAGCCCAGTTAGGAAATGAATGAGATTATGCGAGTGTTTGCAGGAATGATTAGGGTTGGAGTTGCAGAGTGATTGGAATGAACAAGTGAGGTGTGGTAGATAATATTTTTGATTTTGGAGGTGTAGAAGATCAGGGAAGACACCTAACCCTTGGAAAAAGACCAAAATAAGCCTAAAACCCTCTAAAACAAGCATTTCTTGGGTTCCATACTTGTACGGTCAAACTGAGATTCCTCACTTCATAAATTGGAAATTAATTCCAAAAGGATACTCGGATCACCTAGGAGTTTGTGTGGGTCTTTGGAGAAATTATGAGAAAATCCACAAAAACCGGCTAGGTAGGCCTAATTGGGGGCTCTAGGGCTACTAGGCCTAGAAACTAGGGAAAGGAAGGAGTGATGAGGAAATGAACCAAACCCCTACTCAAAACTAGTTGATTTCTCTTGGAAAACATCAAGAACACTTCAACCTCTGCAAACATTTATTAATTACTTGAGAGTGGAAGGTTGGATTTACTCCTGTGAATCTCAACCATGCCCAAGCAACCGGTGAGTACATCTTGATTGGGAGCACTCCTAGAGTATTGAGGTGCTTAAATTGATTAGTAGACTAGATGAACAAAGAGGGGAGCCCACTAATACAATATTTGACTGCCCTTAGACAAGGAATTAACTCTCTTTGAGGTTACCTCCCCATCATAGTGGTATCAGAGCATTTTTGCTTTACATGCTTGGTTTCCTTCTCTAAACCATCTGGGATGACTAAAAATCATTACTTTAATATGTCCCAATTCCAAACATGACTATTCAATTCATTTTACATCAAATGCATGATTATGCCATTATAGGCTTACAAGGGCTTACAAGCCAAAATTGAGCAAATGCATTGTCCTATGGACACTCAACCTATCAAGCAACTTTGAAGACATATGAGGACCTATGAGAAGACTCTTATTCATCATCCAAAACCAAACTATGAACAAACACACCAAAATTAAGAAATTGCACTCAAGACTAGGTGTTGTTGCACCACTTCAACTCTTTGCTCTTTACAAATTGATTATTGTTTGGTTAATCTTGAAATCTTTATCTACATTCATCGAAGGTGATATATAATGGTTTAATTATGATTTGAGTTCTTGGCTCCCAATTGGAAAAATGCTAACCTGATTACTCAGCACCACCATCGCACTAAGTCACATCAGAAAAATTTGTGAGATATCAAATGAACTTGTTTCCAAGTGAAAAATCAGAAGTCAAGATGTTTCACATTATCCACTGTGGTTCCCAACCTAGTAATGGGACTTCAATGTTTGAAAGTTTCTTTAAGGTTATGAAGAAATAATCATTCTATATTCTATGATGGGAAAAATGATCTAAAAAAAAAGAAAGAGAAAAGAAATAACTCACTTACAACAACTAAATTTGGGTGTTTCAAGTAATCTCCATCGGGGCTATGGACGCCTGGCTAGCACTGGAGAACTTTTTGATGGGAGCCAAAGGTATCTCTGTCGGGGCTATGGATGCCTGGCTGGTTGCATAGTTATGCCTAGGATGACCTTGCACGAAACATGTTGATTGACTTCACCTATGTATCTTGGGCCCAATTTCCTTTGTTTATCTTCATTATTGAGAACAGTGGAGTAATAAATCACGCGCACACACTGAAGAGTTGATCTTGTTCAGTTCTAGATTCGGTTCCTTTTTCATCATTTCACTCATCTTTTTCTCTTATACATTGTTTTGAATGATATTAGCCTTAGGCGTCGGATAAACCAAAGATTTTGAAGTTCTAAAATACCTACAATCATTTTTCTCAGATTGTCCCCATTTGTTATGCCCTGCATATCTAGTCCCATCATTTTCATTTCCATGAAAAGACGGGTCCCCCTTTTGTCTTTTTCTGTTAGTTTTCCCTTTGCTTTTTAGCTTTTGTTTTGGTCAACTTGAGAGTTTGGGTTTTCGGGTTCCCTGGGGTAGGATTTTGCTTGTTTCCATTTCTTTGTTCAGGAGTTTGGGTCCGCGGGTTCCCAAGTTCATTTTTTATTTTTGTTTGTTTGTTTGTGTAAACTTGGAGGTTGGGGTTTCCGAATTTTTGGGTCATTTTTCTGTTTTCTTGTTTGGAAGTTTAGGTTCCCGAGCTCCCAAGTTCATTTTGTTTCAGTTTGAAGGATCACTTCGGGACTTCGAGTTCCTAGACTCCCAAAGTGTTTGTTCACCTTTTGGTTTTCTCTCCTAAAGTTCAGACTCTCGAACTGCCGGGTTGTTTTTCTAGTTTGTTCTTCGAAAACCTGGGTCCTCGAGCTTCTGAGGTCATTGCTTGCATTGCACTTTAGAAACTCGGGTTCTCGAGTTCCCGAAGTTGCAATTATTATGATGTTGAATTGGGGTATAAATAGGATCGGAGGTCATTTTGGAGCTCATTCGTGCACTCACTCTTGTGAATCCAGAGCTCTAACCTTTCGATATTGAACTCCCACATGACCAATCCAACGTCGTCTTGTTTTTCTGTTTTGTCTTGACCTCGAAAACTCGAGTTCCCAAAATTTTAGGTTAGGGGTTTTTCTTGTTGTCTATCATTTTAGAAATGATAGTCTTTTTCTTTGGTTGTTTGTTTTTTTTCCCTATTTCGGAAACCCGAGTTCCCGAGTTACCGAAATAGGGGTCATTGGTTTGTTTTCAACCACTTAGGAAACCCAGGTTCCCAAGATCTAGAAATTATGGTTTTGCTAGTTTTGGATCTTTGTTTAAACTACTTCGGAGACTCAGGTTCCCGAGTTCACAAATTAGTTTCTCTTTGGAATGTTTGTTCAATTTTTTTTCTCTTCCCTTCAATTTGTCTCTTGGTTGCTTACTGGTTGACATCAACATGCCAATCTCCAATACTGGTAAAAACAACTTCAATACTGATTGATATCAATGACACAAATACTGGTAACAACAACTTGCATACCAGTTGACATCAATGACAACACAATACCAACAATCTACCCCTTTGGCATTGATGTCAACACATATTTTCTTCACAATTCAGGCTCTTTCTCCCTCTTTGACAATAATGACAATGGGTTTAGACATCAACTTCTAGTAGGTCAGACCACTGTCTTCTTTCTCCCAGTAGGCCAATTGCAACTTTTGTAGATAGACAAATTGAATAGACAACTATAAAACTCACAAATGAGGATTGATGATCATTTTCTCCCCCTATGAAGTTGCTCTCCTCGTCAAGTTGATTGTGACTTTGGTAGATAAATAAATTGAGTAGACAACTTCCCAAAGTCTCAAACCTGCTAGAACTACAACACAAACACCTAATCTCCCTCTATATTTAGCATATGGTCCAAGAGACAAAAGATGTATGGTTGTGAACTCCCCTTGAACCATAGATCTCCATACACATTTAAGTGCAGAAAGAAGGTGAGACAACTCCTAACTTGCATCTTAGACATTCAAATATGCTTACCGGTAGAGGTTTTGTGAAGATATCAGCAACTTACAGTTCACTTGTAGGGACATATTCTACCTTTACTTCTTGCTCTGCAACCTTCTCACTGAGAAAATGGTATTTGATGGCAATGTGCTTTGTCCTTGAGTACATAATCGGTTTCTTTGAAATGTTTATTGCACTTGAGTTATCACACTGGATATAAATAGGGTCAGATATTTCTACTTGAATTTCCTTGAGGGTATACTTCATCCATAACACTTGAGAATAACATGTAGCGGCAACAATATACTCTGCCTCAACAATAATTAGGGAGATTGAATCTTGCTTCTTGTTGTGTCATGAAACTATTTGGTTACCTAAAAAGAATGCTCCACCACTTGTGCTCTTCCGATCATCAATGTATCCTACCCAATCCACATCAGTCTAGGCCTGTAAAGTGAAATCTCCTTTCCTTGGATACCATAAAATTAAGTGTTACTTGTAGGTACCCAAAGATTCTTCTAACAACATTCACATGTGACTTTTTTGGTGCAACTTGAAATCTTGCCACCATACATACTGCCTGCACTATATCCGATCTTGAGGCAGTAAGGTATAACAGACTACCAATCATATATCTATACGGTCTAATCCACTTCTAGTGACTCATCAAACTTGCTCAACTTGCATCCAATCACCATGGGGGTACCTACCGGTTTGTTGTATTCCATTTGAAACTTCTTCAACATATCTCTGGCATACTTGGTTTGAGAAAAAAATATTCCTTTATCTTGATGAGAAATCTACAATCCAAGAAAGTATGACAGCTCTCCAAGCAATGACATCTCAAACTTTGACTGCATCTGATCAACAAACTCTTTACATAAGGTATCATTGTTGCCTCCAAATATTATATCATCCACATACACAACAACAATAATCATGTGATTTCCATCTACTTTTATGTACATATTACTATCTACACTTCCCTTTCTGAAACCTTTCTCCTTAATATACTTATCTAACCTTGAATACCATGCTCTTGGAGCCTACTTTAAACCATACAATGCTTTCTTCAATCAACACACAAAAGTTTCATCATCATGCAATAGAAAACCTTCTGGTTGTTCTATGTAGACTTCTTCCAAATTACCATTCAAGAAGGTATATTTAATTTCCATTTGATATACCGTGTATCTTTTGTAGGCAGAAAATGCTAATAATATTCTAATAGCCTTAAGTCTTGCAACCAATGCAAATATTTCTTCAAAACCAATTCCTTCTACTTGAGAATACCCTTTGCACACTAACCTTTCTTTATGCCTAAAAATATTACCTTCTTCATTCATCTTGTTCCAGTAAACCCATTTAGTACCAACAACATTTATATCTACTGGTCTAGGAACTAACTCCCAAGTCTTTTTCTTTTCAATTTGATGCAGCTCTTCTTCCATTACATCCATCCATTTCTCACTTTTGTTGGCCTCATCAAACATTTTGGGTTCCATTTCAGTCATGAGGCAAAAATTCACTTGTTCATTGTTCTAGGTAAGTCTTCTTCTGGTTTGTACACCATCATTTTTATTACCTATAATCTGCTCTTTCGGGTTATTTTTCTGCACATATCTATTAGGGGTCTTGCTAGGTGCTTCTTCTGGTTCACTTTCTGATTGTACTTCATCTTCATCACATGAATCATCATACCGGTTTACTTGTGTTTGTTTTCCTTTCTGCAAATATTCATCAACTCTTACATGCACACTTTCAATGACTCTTCTTAGTCTTTTCTTGTAGCATTTGTAGGACTTGTTATGAGTAGAGTAACCCAAGAAAATACGTTCATCACTTCTAGACTCAAAACCACCTAAACTATCTTCATCTCTTTTGGTGAAGCATTTACTTCCAAACACCTTGAAATATTTAACTGATGGTTTTCAGTCATACCACAATTCATAAGGTGTCATTCTGCTATTTTCTCTCAACTGAACTCGGTTCAATGTATACACAACAGTATGAATTGGTTCCTTCCAATACATATCTGGTATGTTTGCCTCATTCAATATAGTTCTCACCATCTCCTTGACGGTCCGGTTTTTCCTTTCTACAACACCATTTTGTTGTGGTGTCCTTGGGGATGAGTATTGTCTTCTGATTCCATGTCTTTCATAGTAGTCTTCAAATTCATTTAATGTGAATTCACCACCTCGGTTAGATCTTAGACATTTCAGCTTGTATCCACTTTCCTTCTCAACCATCTTCAGGAAGATTTTGAACCTCTCGTATGCTTGTGATTTGTTATGTAGAAAGGTGACCCATGTCATTCTTGAGTAATCATCAATGAACAACATAAAGTATCTCTGACCAGCTAAATCTCTTGTTATGGTTGGTCCACACAGATCAGTATGCACAAGTTCTAAAGGCCTTGAGGTATTATGTTCTTTGTTCTTGAAGGCCTTAGTCTGCTTACATCTCAGACATTCATCACAAAAAGTTCTTGTTGGTTTGATGATTAGTGGTATATGTCTCACATAGCCTTTCTTGCTCACCTTAACCAAATTATCAAAGTTTATATGGCCTAATAATTTGTGCCATAGACAACTATCATCCACTTGTCCCATCATGCATTGGGACTCAAAGCACTCCTTCAGAATGTACACGTTTACATTTGTCCTTTTACCTTCTGCAATAATTTGTCTAGTACTTTCCTTCCTTATCCGACAACTGGTAGATTCAAATGTGAATTTGTATCCTTTATCACACATATGACTCACACTTAGCAAATTATGCTTTAGTCCTTCCACGTAGTATACATCATGTGCTTTTAGTTTGCCATCTATGTTCAAGGTTCCTTTTCCTTTTATCTTGATGGAAGAGTTGTCTCCAAACCTCATTGAACCTCCATTCCAATCTTCAAACTTGATGAACTTCTTTTTGTCTTCGGTCATGTGATTGGAACATCCATTGTCTACAACCCATAAATTTCTTCTTTTTGCATGTAGGGTAGTCTGTACAACCAGACTTGACTCTGCTTTATTCTTATCCTTCTCAACCCACACTTGTTTGGCTTCCCTCTCCTTTTCAGCTACATTTTTCTTCTTCGGTTTCGGTACCGGTCTCTAATCCGGTACGGACTTCTTTTTCTTAGATGTCCTAAGTTTTCAATTCTTTGCAATGTGACCAAAATTTTGACAATGATAGCATTTGACATTGACATTGAATGATTAATTTGAAAAACTATTGGAGGACACTGGTAGATTTCTCCTACATTCATAACTCCTATGACCAAATCCATTACACTGATAACAAATAACATTCATCTCCTGTAGTGGAGAAAATGGGTTTCTACTTTCAAAACTATGAGGGGGCCTACGCATCAAACTATACTCACCAATTCTATGTCCAAACTTATGACATCGGTAAAAGTAACCATGGAATTTGGGTACATACCATTCTTGTCTCTTTGGATTGACTAACCTTTGTCTCACCGGGTGTCTTCCTCTCACGTTATCAACTTTGGTGAACCCTTCATCATCAATATTGGCCTTGCCTTTATGATCAGCATTCCGATACAATGAATAAGCCGTCTGGTTCAAGGTTGGAGCATTCCAGTTGACACACTGATTTCTTGTAGCTTCAACATAGGTCTTCTTCTCAGTAGCTTTGCTGACTGTAAAGGTTTGTTTTTCTTTACTTTCACTTGAAGAAGTAAACTGTATCTCCTTGTTGGATGTGTCTTTACTATTGGAACTCTGTCCTTCTTCAAAACCTATACCACTGGTATCTTTTGAGTGCTTCTGATTACTCAACATCTTGTCCAAGGCTTCAATGCTGCTCTCATATTTGTTCCTCATCTTTAGTTCAATATTTCTCTTTTCAAGCCCATTTCTGAGCCTTATGATCTCTTCTTCTAGATTCTGATGCTCCTTCTCCTTCTTCATCAAATCAGAGGATGTAACTTCATGTGTCCTTTTAGCTTCTTCCAACTGGAGTTTCAAATCAGCAATTGTTTTCTTGGTCTCCTCCAGTGATTGCTTCAAATGATCTTGTTCTTCAATAGTAGCATACTTCACCTTTTTGAGTTCCCTTCTTGTTTTACTCAACTCCTCAAGAGCACTTATGAGCTCACCTTCCAAGTCCACTTCAGCTTTAATGTCTTCATCTTCATTAGCTTCATCAACTAATTCATCTAGTGCCATAAAGAGATTAATTTCTCTTTCATCCTCATAGCAGTCATCTTCTGAGACACTTTCTTCATTTGTAGCATCATCTTCAAAAGTATACAAGTTATTTTTCTTCTGGTTGCTTCTTCTTTCTTGTTAGAAGGATTTCTTCTTTTTATCCTTACCCAAAGGTTTGTTGGTGCTTTGTTGCTCCTCTCCAACATTCTCACCATAGGGACATTTTGAAGCAAAGTGTCATATTTTACCACAATTAAAACATTTGAAAGGTAATTTTCCTTTGTACTTATTGGATCCTCTTTTAAGCTTCTTTACGAAGTTTTCTACCATTGTATCTGATTCTTCACTAGATTCTCCATGAGTAAATTCTTTCTTACCCTTTTTAATGGAGTTTAAAGAAACCTCTTTCTTTTAAGTTTCTTCACTAGTTGTAATCATCTCATAAGCAATTAGGGAGCCAAATAACTCATCCATTGAAAAAGTTTCCAGATCCTTGGCTTCTTCTATTGCAAAGACCTTTGTATCATACTTAGATGTGAGGGATCTAAGTACCTTTTTGACAATAACTGTTGGCAGTATGATGGATTTGGTTAAGTGTTGTCATTGATGCCAACACTGTATCCTGGTTGGAGACTATCCCGATTGGATCTATCCTGGTTAGTCTGTGATCTTCTTGGTTTCAGCTGTGATTCTGATCTGATATGATCATATCTTTGGAATCAGTTTTGGATGGTTATATGCTTTCTATATGTTGTTGGTTCATGATTTGGTGCTTTGGATGTTATCACTTTTGGTATTTGCCTTTACCGACTTGCGTCTAGTTATCTCAGTTAGCTTTACCGGTATGTTGTTTTGGTGATTTGGTTAGTGGATTTTGGGTTCTTCTTATGGAATCGGTTTCTATCATGCAAAAGGTGTTTTTTCATTGTGTCTTGAGTATTCGGTGACTTCTCATTGGATGGCATGTTGTTATAATAGTCCTATTTGGATCCAGTTAAAAAATTTGTTATTTTACTAAGGGTTTCTATCAGTTGGTGAAGTGTGTTAGATTTTGGTCTTAGTGGAATTATCAGTGGATATAATTGTTTGGTTACTTAATTTAGTTCCATGCTATGTAATGAAAATCATAATATTAGTCTAGTGGTATCGTGTGATGTAATTTTTGTAATTATGGGTTTAAGGGTTTAGGGTTTAACCGACCTTGTCAATAAGGTTGATGGTCTATATTTATAGGTGACTTATTCATGTAAGTTGGGTGTCGATGGTTATGTCTGCATTATCAGAGAAAGGATTATGTGCAAATAGAGTTATATCATTCCATTGAAGGTTGGAAAGGTTTTGTATTACAGGGCAGACATCCGTGCTTAATCGGAACTGTATCAAGCATTAGTAGATGTTGTTGGTATTTTGGATATGTTGATATGGTTTTGTCATTGAAGTCAACACTTATCAATACTGGTCAACCTATCAGCACTTGGAGAATTGGTTATGTTCACCGGCAAGAAAGTGACTTATGCAAAGTCACCGGTATTTGGTTCACCGGTAGGATATATTGTTCACTGACACTTGGAATCACTTGGAGAATACTTGGTTATGTCGAAGGCATCATTTGGACACTTTGTCTTGGTGATTTTTTCATTGGCTTATTCGAGTTTACATATGTGCTGTTACCGACAAATAGGTCCAGGATATACACCGGCAGGCATATCTATTCCAGATCAGCACGACACGTCAAGAAGATAATTTGTTGTTATTGTAAATGCATTGAGCTAACATCATGCATCGGATATTGATTTATTTGTAATTGATTTTATTGTAATATCTTTTAGTGAGACGACCTACTCAATTGGTCTTAGGTTATGGTATAAATGTAAGATCTCATTTGTGAGATTAATATGTGCAGGAAAAGAAATTGTAATTCGGTATATGTGAATATTAGTAGAGGCATACACGCAGACATCATCCAAGATTGAAGGAAGGTTTGAAGAAGGCATATCAGAGCTAAACCAGTACTGAATCCAGCATATGGAGATGTTATTTTGAGCAGTACATTATCATTGGGATTAATCATCCAATTGTAGTCAGTGTGACTCTCATTTTGTGATTGAGCAGTGAGCTCTAGGCGCTTGGCCTTTCTGCATGTGCAGGGCCCCTATTGTACACACATACTATCTATAGTAGTATCATCTGATTGTGGGTAAGTTTTCCCATTGTAGTTTTTCCCCTTACAGGGTTTCCATGTACAAATATTGGTGTTATGTGTTGTGGATGTTATTGTCTTTCCGTTTCAAGCATTAATCTTTATCGATACTGCAATTAACTGATAAACTGTCTACCGGCATAAAGTTTGGTTAAGTTGATTTTGGTTTCAATTTATTGGACAAATGATTCACCGCCCCCCCCCCCCCCCCCCCTCTTAGTTGTCTTTGGGACCTAACAATTTGTATCAGAGCCTAGTCCTCTTTTTTGAGAAGTTTAACAGCTTGAGGAGATCCAATGTCTTCTAATTATTTCAGGAAGGATAGTCCTAAACTTGATGGAACTAACTATGGCATATGGAAGATCAAGATGGAGAATCACTTACATTGCATTAAAAAGACATATGGGAAGTTACAAAGAATGGTTATACTGCTCCTACTCAAGGTCAACCTAATCCACCAAATCTATCTAAAGATGAAGAAAATGATTGCAAAGCAAGAGAAGCACTTTTGAGTGCATTGTCAGATCAAAAAATCATGGGATTATCAGATAGGTCTAATACTAAAGCTATTTGGGATAGATTGGAAACATTGAATGAAGGTGATACCACAATCAAAATTCCAAAACTTGAATCCTTCCGGGTCAGGTGTGAAAATTTGAAAATGGAAGAGGATGAAAGAATTTCTGCTTTTATGGAAAGAGTAAATGAAATTGTTTTGGGTATACAATGTTGTGGAGGAACCTTAAGTGAAGATGAAATTGTTTCAAAAGTTTTAAGAGCATTGCCACCGGCATACAAAATGAAGGTAACTGCTATAAATGAATTGAGAACAATGCCTAATACATCAATAACTAGAGATACTTTGGTTGGAAAACTTTCAGCTTTTGAAATTGAGGAATTTGGTCCTATTGCTACTATAAAGATAGATTTAGCTTTCAAGGCATCAACATCAACATCATTTGCATCATCATCATCATTTGACAAATCTGATTGGAAAGCCTTTTATGCAAGAGAACTTGAAGAAATCAAGAAAGAAAATGAAGAACTTGAAGATCTTGAAGCACTATTTGCAAGGAAAATGCCTCAAGGTTCTATTAGAAGTAAGTATGAAGGTAAACCACCATTTAAATGTTTTAACTGCAATAAGATTGGTCATATGGCATCTAGGTGTCCTGATAGACATGCAAGATTGAAAGAAGAAGCTAAAAGAACATACAAGCCTAACCCCGAATATCAAAGATACGGATTTAAGAAGAATAGAGACAAATCTTGTTATCTTGCTAAGGAGTCACTGATGATTCTGATGAGGATCTAATAGACTATGGATGGGTTTTTGTTGCTATAACAGAAGATCAACTGGCACCTACTATTCAACCGATAGAGTAGGCCCTGGTAGCTAGAATTGAAGATAAGGATGAATGGATCATTGATTCAGGATGTTCACATCATATGACTGGTGATAAAAGTAAATTCTTAACCTTATAGGAATACAATGGAGGTCTAGTAAGATTTGGAGATGACAAAGCTTGTTTGATAAAAAAAAAGGCACTATATCTTTGGATGGTAAGCACAATACTGATAATGTTTACTATGTTGAAGGTTTGAAGCATAATCTTTTGAGTGTTGGTCAATTAGTTGAAAAAGGATTTCAGTTACAATTCAAGAATGGTAAATTCAAAATCATGAACAAAATTGGTTTGGAAATTGCAACCGGTAATCAGACTAAAGGTAATATCTTTCATTTGAATAATAGTGAAAAGACATGCTTGATTGCACATATTGATGAAAATTGGTTATGGCATAAGAGACTCTGTCATGTAAATTTTGATTGCATTGTGAAAATCAGTACAACTAAGGCAGTAAGAGATTTACCTAAGATTGTCAAACCCCACAATACGGTATCTAAGGAATGCCAATTTGGAAAGCAAGTTAGACCATCTTTTAAAAGTATTCTAGAGAAATCAAATAATGCTCTTGACTTAATTCATACTGATTTATGTGGTCCAGCAAGAACTAGAAGCTTACAAGGAGATAGATACTTTATGCTAATCATTGATGACTATTCTAGAATGTGTTGGGTTACTTTTCTCAGGGAGAAATCAGAAGCACTTGGGAAATTCAAGCTATTCAAGGTGATGGTAGAGAATGAAACTGGTAAGAAAATCAAATGTCCTAGATCAGATCAAGGAGGTGAATTCACATCTAAGGAATTTAATACATTCTGTGAAGTGAATGAGATCAGAAGACAGTTGTCATCACCCCAAACACCCCAGCAGAATGGAGTTGTAGAGAGGAAAAACAAAACTATCTTGGATGTAGCTAGAAGTATGTTATTAGAAGCAAATCTACCTCATGTATACTGGAGAGAAGCAATGAGTACATCGGTCTACACATTCAACAAAGTTCACATCAAAGGTGAAACCGGTAAGACCCCTCATGAATTATGGTTTGGTATTACTCCTCTTAAATATTTTAGAATATTTGGAAGTAAATGCTATATTAGAAGAGATGAGTATATTGGAAAATTTGATCCTAGAACTGATGAAGGAATATTTCTTGGTTATTCATCTAAGAGCAAGGCATATAGATATTTTAACAAGAGATTGCAGAAAATTGTTGAGAGTACAAATGTGAAGATTGATGAACAATTTAGAGGAACTTCAAGGTATATAGACTCTGAACCGGCAATAGAGATACTGAAAAATGAACCTACAATGAATACACCAGTACAGAATGAAGATCCAGTTAGACCGACATCATCTGAAAATTCCACAGTAACTGAGGAACAACAACAAACAAAGACACCCCGGTATGTAAGATTGAACCACTCTGAAGATCAGATAATTGGGAACAAATATCAAGGAGTTATGACAAGAGGAAGACTGGAAAATGAAGAGGTATGTCTTATTTCTCAAATTGAACCAGCATCAGTTAATGAGGCATGTGAAGATAAACACTAGATTAAAGCTATGGAAGAAGAATTAGAACAAATTGAAAAGAATAACACATGGACATTAGTTCCCCGACCTAAAGACAAAAATGTAATTGGAACAAAATGGGTATTCAGAAACAAACTTAATGAAGATGGTAAGGTAATCAGAAATAAAGCAAGACTAGTGTGTAAGGGATTTTCACAGAAAGAAGGAATTGATTATAATGAAACCTTTGCACCGGTAGCTAGAATTGAGGCAATAAGATTATTCTTGGCTTTTGCAACACACAAGAACTACAAAGTATATCAGATGGATATTAAATGTGCATTTCTGAATGGAGATCTTGAAGAAGAAGTTTACATTGAACAACCTGATGGATTTTCTTTAACAAATGACAAGGATATGGTTTGCAGGTTAAGGAAAGCTTTGTATGGGTTGAAACAAGCTCCAAGAGCTTGGTATGCTAGATTGGATAAATATCTTTTGGAGATAGGTTTTTCTAAAGGTAATGCTGACAGTAACTTATATTACAAAGTGACTAATGATGACATCTTGGTTATAGAAGTTTTTGTTGATGATATAATCTTTGGAGGAGAAGATGGATTATGTAAAGACTTTTCTAATGAAATGCAGCAAGAATTTGAAATGTCTATGATTGGAGAGATAAAATTCCTTTTAGGATTGCAGATTTCACAGACTGACAAAGGTATATTGTTGAGTCAATCTAAGTACTTGAAGGAGTTACTAAAGAAATTTGGCATTGAGAACTCTAAACCAGTAAGCACACCTATGACTACAACTGACAAATTATCACTAAGGGATGAATCAACACCTGTTAATCTGACTAGGTACAAGTCTATGATAGGAGGTTTACTGTATTTGACACAAACAAGACCTGATATTATGAATGTAGTATGTATTGTTTCAAGATTTCAAAGTAATCCTAAAGAAAATCATGAATCAACAGTAAAAAGGATTTTTTGGTACTTACAAGGCACTACAAATCTTGGCTTATGGTATCCTAGAGATGAAAACTTTGAGCTATGTACATACACAGATGCAAATTGGGCAGGAGATGTAGATGACAAAAAAAGCACCACCAATGGAGCATTTTTTCTTGGTAGTGGACTAATTTCTTGGTTGAGTAAGAAACAAAGTTGTACATCTTTATCAACAGTAGAATCAAAATATGTTGCAGCAACAACTAATTGCACATAGGTATTATGGCTTAAGCAAATGTTGAAGGACATAAAGATAAAATGCAAGGAACCTATAACTATCTATTGTGATAATACAACAGCAATTGATATATCTAAGAATCTGGTATTACATTCTAAAACTAAATATGTGTCTACCAAATTGAATTTTCTGAAAGAGAATGTTGAAGCAAAAGAAGTGAAATTGGTTTATGTGAATACTAAAGAGAAGATTGCAGATATTTTTACTAAGCCTTTGCCTAAGGAGACTTTTGAATATCTCAGAGATCAGCTTGGGGTTATACCCCGATTGGTAGAGACTTAGACAGTTGATGTTTGTCATCAACCGACAAAATTAATAGAGAAATCTTTTATTCTGGCTTTGATGAGGAGAGCTACTTCTCAAGGGGAGTAGTTGGTATTTTGAGTTGGTATTTTGTATTTGAATATGGTTTTTGTATTTCTTTGGCATTTGATGTCAAAGGGGGAGAGATTGATATGGAAAAACACATGGAAAATGAAAAAACACATGGAAAACACATAGTATTCCTAGGGGGAGAGACTTTATCCCTTGGGGAGAGATTATTACTTTTGGGAGAGATATTATGTATTTTGATTTTTGGTTATGATCTCTTTGGGAGATTGTTGGTTTTTAATTTTTGGCATTTCTATTTTGGCACTGTTGAATAGTATATTTGAAATAAAAAAATATATATATTTCCATAAGCGTAAAGGTTACAAGATTTCTCGGCAAATAAATTGTATCGAGTATTTCAAAAGAAGCTTCATCGAAAGAGTACTTTCATCGAAATAAAGTATGTAAAGCACCAAACAAAAGTATTTTGGCAAAAAGTCACCTTCGATGAATACAGAAAACCGCTCATTGATACTCCAAGTTTCATCGAAAAAGTGAAAAGCAAAAGGCAAAAGGCAAAAAGTGATTTCGAAGAAATATAACTACCGAAGAAACTCATAAAGCATTCATCGAAATGCAAAATCTCATCGATGACATAATGTCGAACAAAAGCAAAGGTGTTTTATCGATAAAGGAGGATATCAATGGAAAAGGACTGTCGATGAACATACATGAACCTTCACCGAAGAAAGGAACTCATCGAAATATGATTTCGATGAAACTTGCGAGTGACCTATCGAAAAAGAGGTTTGTCGATGAAAAAATGATTTCGATGAGTCTTGAAAGTGGCTTCTCGACATGGGCTACTCACCGAAAGAATAATATCGAAGAGAATGGGCTTTCGATGAAAGATTTAAACACTCGGCCGAAGACAAGGGTTTCATCGATAACTTGAATTACGATTATTTTGGTCGAACTGTACTTCCCGCGAAAGAGTTAAAGGCCCAAGTGAAGAATGTCACATCTGCAATTAAGTTTAAACACTTGAGTAGCCATTGTAGACGCAGAACATTAACTGTGCACAAGTTGCCCATACGATTACAGTTGAACTGATTGAATTTTCATAAGAGCCAGATCAATGCCAAAAGACTGAAAATTGCGAAGAACTTGCGGAAACTTGTGAACGACAATCAAAAGGCTAGGCATTTCTCCAAGTAAGTGTTGTCTCTCGTATTTGCTGTAATCATGGAACCTTCTTCTTCTTCTAAAAAGAGTAGGAAAGGAAAAGAACTAAACCCTGAAGAGAAGCCCAAAAGACAAAAGAAGGAAGGGAGAGCTCTGACTCAGGATTTGTTAGACCAGTGTCCCACATCTAGTGTAAGGTCTAAAAAGATCAAAAGTGAAGAAGAAGGATTGGAGGATAGATTTGAAAATCTAGGAGACATTTGGACTGAAATCAGAGGACATGAATTGTTCTTATTTAGCTACAAAAGAAGGGATGCTCTTGAGCCCATAAGTAATCTATGGAAGAAAAAATTAGGGAAATTGGTAGTCCCAAACGTGTTTGTAGATGTTGAATTAATGAAAGCTCTGGTAGATTGTTATAATCCGAGAACCAAAACCATATGCGATTACAGAGGGAATCCATTAGTGGTGATTAACAAACAAACTATTTATATGGTATTTGATTTAGAATCGATATGCAGAAACTTTCACAAGAATTCTTTAGCTTGGAAAACATCTACAGGACTTGGAGACTACCTATTCACCGGCCAAAAGTGGGTGGGTCATTTGTTCCGTTCAGCAAAGATGACAAGGTGCCGTTTGATGTCAACCACTTCCATCCATATTTTAAATATACATATTATGCTACAGCCCAAGTATTAGGCCTAGAGGCTCATCCACTCATGGATATTGGGGTTATGGTTCTGTGTGCTGATTTACAATCAAAAGACCCTAGGTCATTTGATTTTGCCACTTATGTTGCAGATGCCTTCAATCATGGGTTGGAGAAGTTGAAAGGGGACCTTGTGAATGTTCATTTTTCGTTGTACTCCTTATTGATGCATATTATTCTTTATTGTGGACAAGAGATTAACTTCTGGTCAGATGATTTCTGCATTAGATCTTATGATAAGAATGGTTTGAAGAAGCCAGTTCAGTTATGGGTTTCTGCATGGGACCAGAGGTTCATGAACAACCAGTACTGGCACTTTCAAGAATATTTTGTGAAACCTCTTAGTGCAGCTTTTGGGCAACACAGGGATTATACTTTGTCCCCTGAAATTAAGAGATTCCTCAGGCCAAAGGACTTCTCTCCAGAGTCACAAATTGATCATAATTGGGGTGATTGGTATTGCCATGATAATCCCACAGAAATCAGGGTATTTGGGTATGAAGGAAAACCACACATGCTTCCAATTACAGTACCAAACAGGGTGGCTAGCCTGGAGATTGTAAGACAATTATCTATTGTCAGTGCCAAACACCTTACAGATTCCGGTAAGCAGTCCATCGTTCCAGGTTTATTGGTTTTTTCTGACTTTATTGTTAAAAGTTCAAAAAGCTATCATTTACTACAGAATAAGTTAGATTACTATGGCATGACTCTGGGTGAGCCTAGAGAGAACTTCGATCCTGAAGGGTATATAAGAGCTGCCAGAGCGTCACAAAAACTCAAAGCTGGAATACATGTAGCCAAAATGCCAGATGACCTGATTAAAAATCTTGAAAGAGAAGAGGCCAGGGTTTTGAGAGAAAAGAGTGGATTGACTTGGGAGGCCTACAAATGGAAAAGGGCAAGGGGAATGATAGATGGAGATCTAATTGGAAATCTCCAAGATCCTTTGGAAGTGGCTAAAAGGCTGCTTCAACATGAAGCAGAGATCATGCATAGAGTGCCCCCACAATTCCTTCATTTTATTAATACTGAGAAGGATAGTCAACCCTTAGCTCACATGTCACCAAAATCAACTGCTAGTAGTATCCCTGTTGATTCTCCTAGAGAAGATTATCCTCCTGGTTTTGAAGCAGAGATGAATATGGACACTGGTGAAATTAATATTAAGGATGTCGTCGATATAAGGATGACTGAACATGAAGATTTTGTTGCTGATGATGGATTCGCCTCTTCTAGGGAATTCCTTTCATTTTTGTACCAGTACAAAGGAGCACATGTTAAAAGAAGCATGGCTGGAAGACCAGAAGAAGAACAGATGAAGAAATTGCAGGATGAGATTGATATCCTCATGAAAGATATGACCCCTGAGAAAGGGAGAAAATTACTAAAAGAGGCCGGTGTAATCATCTTTTTTGGTTGGGATATAAACTCAGCACTTTTGTTTGACGGGTTCCTGAAAAAGCAAGATTTGAATCAACAGGTGTTGCCTCAGGAGATAGACAAATTATTCCTAGGCTCTGGATATGATCCTGACAAGAAGGCTCTCCTACAATGGGCATTATATCCAAAGGGGAAGAGGCCTATCATTGTGGATATTGAAGAAACCTTTGGACACCTCATGGTTCATCAGGTTGGAAAGACTGACCCTAGGGTCACTGCTAAATTGAACTTGGATGTTGCCAGATTAAACCTGGACCAGACAGAATTTTTGGTCAGAGAAAATGTCACATATAAGGGGTTGTATGAAAAATCCAAAGAGGAGAATCAAAAGTTGCAAGCAAAAATATTGCAACTTGAGACAGGGACTCCCATAAGCGAATACACCTCATATCCCACAGGACGTAGCTTGGATGATGTTTCCGATGCTCTGTACTGGAAGTATCAAGCAGATAAAGCCACCAAACATGCAAATAGTATCCAACAAAAGATGGATAAACTGGTCAATGATATCATCGGACATCGGTTTAACACCATGCTTTCGCATGTCGAACCATATTGGAAGGTATATAATGGAACTATAAAGGCATTAACAGAGCATGAGAGATTAAAAGCGCGACTACATGAAGTACTGAATAGTGTCAATACAATGACGCCAGAGGAGAAGACTGAAGGGATAGCGTACATGGAGAATCATGTTAAACTTGAAGATGCGCTAAGGAAAGATCTCAAGGAATTGGATGATGGGAGACCTATTGGAATGCCCTCGGTCTATAAAGAAGGAGATGTAATATCCCTGGAGGACTTGCGGAATGAGCTTATCAGCGTCAAAGATTGGGCTTTGTCAGAAATGGATCGAAGTAAAGACATGGCCCCTACCGTCAACCAGATGATATTCAAATATCTGTCGCAAGGAGAAGAATTGAAGAAACAAAGTGCTAAAATCCAAATCTTTAAAGATGATGATTATATTCATCATTTAGGAATTCTTAATCTCTTTTTGCTTAAGTTTGTTAGAAACGTTTAAACTAATGATTAGCATTTCGAAAAGATGTGTCTTTTCATGAATAGATTTCATTCCCATATATATATGAGAATGGTTTTTGTAAAGTAAAAAAAAGACGGGAAAAAAAATACACAATAAGAAGATGGCAATGTATGACAGCCTGTAAGTTTTACAAACTTCGATGGAATACATGCTATGAACTGTTGTTTTTCTTTGCGTATGTGTTGTGGATTATTTCACTTTGTTTTGGCAATCGTCTATGATATTATCTAAAGTGATAAGGTTATTCATATTCTTGAAATCAAATTTGTGCTTCATGTTATAAGGTTGAAACAAAAGTTTTGCTTGCGAATTGTAATTGTTCCTCGCAGTACTTCATTGATTGGTCCCTTAAAGGTAGGGTTAAATTCATTCAATCAACATATGATATAAGCATTCAAATTGATCTCAAAAGAAATAATAACCGACAGGTCTATAAAAGGGTGGATTAAAAAACTGTCTCACAGGCTCGCATAATAAGTCCTGAAGAAAGTATAATGACTCTGTAGCCCAAACAGCAAAGAAGGCACTGGTCAAAAACAGATTACACTCATCACTATATTTCACCATTTGTTATTTTAAAGCAAACAGAAGTAATTAGGAAACATAGATCGAATAGCTTCTACAACAACAATCTTGAACTCATCTGCTGTATCTCCATTCTAGGAACTTATGCCATTCTGAGACTAGGAGATATCAGATTAAGAAACTAAATCTGCTATAAAAAGCATTAGTTGAAGGAACAACTAGTGAGTAGGTATACCCGCCTAGGTCCTGCAGAGCCTAAAGTGAGAGAGTTAGTAACCAAATAGGTTCACTCTATAAGTTGGCCAAGTCAATTGGAGGGTTTGATCATAGGAGTTGGCATTTCCTTAGAATCTATCCAATCTGTTGATTTGAGACCCAACAGGCACTTTGATGGTTTTTCCATCTTGTGTTGCCATCAATGCCAAAGGGGGAGATTTTTGGTATTTTGGATATGTTGATATGATTTTGTCATTGATATCAACACTTATCAATACTGGTCAACCTATCAGCACTTGGAGAATTGGTTATGTTCACTGACAAGCAAGTGACGTATGCACAGTCACCGGTATTTGGTTCACCGACACTTGGAATCACTTGGAGAATACTTGGTTATGTCGAAGACATCATTTGGACACTTTGTTTTGGTGATTTTTTCATTGGCTTATTCAACTTTGCATATTTGTTGTTATCGGTAAATAGGTCCAGGATATACACTGGCAGACATATCTATTCCAAATCAGCACGACATGTCAAGAAAATAATTTGTTGTTATTGTAAATGCATTGAGCTAACATCATGCATCGGATATTGATTTATTTGTAATTGATTTTATTGTAATATCTTTTAGTGAGCCGACCTACTCAGTTGGTCTTAGGTTATGGTATAAATGTAAGATCTCATTTGTGAGATTAATATATGGAAGAAAAGAAATTGTAATTCGATATATGCGAATATTAGCAGAGGCATACACACAGACATCATTCAAGATTGACGGAACGTTTGAAGAAGGCATATCAGAGCTAAACCGGTATTGAATCCAACATATGGAGATGCTATTTTGAGCAGTACATTATCATTGGATTTAATCATCCAATTGTAGTCAATGTGACTCTCATTTTGTGATTGAGCAGTGAGCTCTAGGCGCTTGGCCTTTCTGCATGTGTAGACCCCCTACTGTACACACATACTATCTATAGTAGTATCATCTGATTGTGGGTAAGGTTTCCGACCGTGGTTTTTCCCCTTACATGGTTTCCACGTACAAATATTGGTGTTATGTGTTGTGGATGTTATTGTCTTTCTGTTTCATGCATTAATCTTTACCGGTACTACAATTAACTGATAAATTGTCTATCGGCATAAAGTTTGGTTCACCGGTATTAAGCATTAAGTTTGTTTAAGTTGATTTTGGTTTCAGTTTATTGGACAACTGATTCACCCCCCTCCCCCCCTCTTAGTTGTCTCCGGGACCTAACAGATGCTACTTTCACAATTCATTTCTTTCCAGATTGTAGTCCGATGTTCATGTAAGTCAGTGAGACTTCCCGTTGTGATGAGCAGTGTACTCTAGGTTGTTGGCCTTTCTGCATGTGAAGAACCCCTTGTAATTATTCATAATACTACTGCAGAGTATTTATATGATTGTGGGTAGGGTTTTCCACTGTGGTTTTTCCCTTTTTGGGTTTTCCTCGTTAAAATATTAGTGTTATGTGTGTTGTGCTTTCATGTTATATACTTCATTGTGTTCTGATCCGGTATAAGGTTTATAATTGAATTAATTATTTTATTTGTTAGTAAACTAATTCACCCCCCTCTTAGTTTACTGTTGGTATCAGAACAAGGTCCTCTCTACAGAAGCTTAACCGCTTGAGGAGATTCGATGGCATTAGCATATAGTTCTACATTCAATCCCTACCGGAAGCAGAGTCTGAGATTTGATGGTACAAATTACCAAATATGGAAGGAGTGAATGAAGAATCATCTCAAATGTCTTGGAACTGAAGTTTGGGAGATAGTGGAGAAAGGGTATATACCTCATGATCCTAATTCTGGATCACTGGCACCTGTTGATGAAAAAAAGAGAGTTGAAAATGATGTGAGAGAAAAAGAAGTATTGTTGAGCACCCTATTTGATTAAAATCTATTGAATGTCATAGAATTGGATAATGCTAAGTAGATCTGGTTGAAGCTCAAAACTCTTCATGAAGGTGACCAAGCAGTAAAGATTACTAAACTTGAAGGTTTCCGGGTAAGGTATGAAACTTTGAAGATGGAAGATAAGTTCTTTCAGGGATAGAGTCAATGAGATCATCATGGGTATCAAATGGTGTGGTGGATTAGTTAGTGAAGATGAGATAGTGTCAAAAGTTCTGAGAGTTCTACCTCCAGCTTACAAGATGAAGGCTACTGCTATCAAAAAAATCTAGACAATGTCAAGTACCCCTGTGACCAGAGATACATTACTTGGGAAATTGACTTCTTTTGAACTTGAAGAACTTGGAGATCTGAGTGTTGTTAAAACTAAGACTACGTTTAAAGCATCTACCTCCAGTAAGCATAAGATAGATTGGAAAGAGATGTATGCTAAGGATTTGGAGGAAATTGAGAAAGAAGAAAGAGAACTTGAAGAGTTGGAAGCCCTAATTACTAGAAGAATTCCTAAAGGACCAGCTGGAAGTAAGTATGAAGGAAAAGTCCCTTTTAAATATTTTTCATGCAATAAGATTGGTCATTTTTTTTCTAGATTCCCTGAAAGAGCTGTTAGGAATCATGAAAGATTTATGAAGAATTATAAGCCTAATCCCAAATATTAGAGCAAACCTAGATTCAGAAGGAATAAGGATAAATCATGTTATTATGTTGGTGATGATGATTTTGGTATTATTGATGATGATGATGATGATGATGATGATGAAACTATAAGTGGGTCTGGTAATGGAGCCTCATATGAGAAAGATTGGGTCTTTATTGCTCTTAAGGATGATTCTCCAGAATTTGTCATTGAAACAACTCATACTGAAGAAAAGGATTTAGCTACAAAGATTGAAGAGAAGGATGAATGGGTCATACACAATGGATTCTTGCATCACATGACTGGAGACAAGAGAATTTTTTTAACATTGCAAGAATTTGATGGTGGATTGGTTAGATTTGGAGACAACGAGGCATGTAGAATGAAAGGCAAAGGAACAATATAATCGGATGGTAAGACTAAAACTGATAATGTCTATTATGTTGAAGGCTTAAAGCATAATTTTTTAAGTGTAGGTCAAATGGTGGATAGAGGATTTCATTTCCAATTCAAGGATGGAAAATGTAAGATCATCAATAAATCTAGATTGGAGATTACTTCCGGAACTCAAACGAAAGGTAATATCTTTCATTTGAATTCCGATGAGAATACTTGCTTGATTGCTTAGATTGATGAAAGTTGGTTATGGCATAAGAGGATGTGTCATGTAAATTTTAATTGCATAGTTAAGATCAGTTCAATACCAGCTGTCAGAGATTTTCCCAAGATTGTTAAACCTCATAATCTGGTATGTAGAGAATGTCAAATGGGTAAGCAAGTTAGAACTTATTTCAGAAGTAAACATGATGAATCTAATGAAATTCTTGATCTTATTCATACTGATTTGTGTGGACCGACAAGGACTAAAAGCTTTCAAGGTGATAGATATTTTATGTTGCTTATTGATGACTATTCTAGAATGATGTGGGTAGCATTTTTGAAGGAAAAATTAGAAGCTCTTGAGAAATTCAAAATCTTTAAAGATATGGTTGAGACTGAGATAGGGCTGAAGATAAAATTCTTAAGATCAAATCATGGCAGTGAGTTTACATTCGGTGAATTCAACAACTTTTGTGAAAGGAATGGTATTAGGAGACAAATTTCTGCACCTAGGACTCCACGATAGAACGAATTAGTGGAAAGGAAGAATATAACAATTTTGAATGCTGCAAGGACAATGATGACAAAAGCTAAATTACCCGATATCTATTGGAGAGAAGTTGTCAACACATTGGTACACACTTTCAATAGAGTACACATTAAAGGTGACACTGGTAAGACTCCTTATGAATTATGGTTTGGTCATACTCCTATTGTCAAATATTTCATAATTTTTGGAAGCAAATATTACATTAGAAGAGATATGCATTAGGAAAGTTTGATCCTAGAAGTGATGAAGGAATATTTTTGGGTTATTGTACTAAGAGAAAAGCATATAGATGTTATAACAAAAGATTGAATAGGATAATGGAAAGCATAAATGTCAAGGTGGCTGAGCATGGCAGTAATCAGATTAGATCAGATCATATGATTATGGACTGGAAGATGAATTTAGCATACTTGAATCGGTAATGCAAGAATCAATTCATAACAATGAGCCAGTGACTTTGGTAGCATCATAAAATTCAACAGTGATAGATGAATTGCAAAATGAGTTAGCAAATCAAGAAAATTCAAAGACTCCTAGGTATGTAAAACTAAATCATTCTAAGATCAAATCATTAGAGATAAAAGGAAATGTGTGATGACTAGGAGAAGGTTAGTTGTTGAAAAGGTATGTTTAATTTCTCAAATTGAACCAAAATCATTTATTGAAGAAAGTAAGGATGAAAATTGGATAAAAGCAATGGAAGAGGAATTAGATCAGATTGAAAAGAATAAGACATGGGAATTAGTACCTAGACCTAAAGACAAGAACATCATTGGAACTAAATGGGTTTTCAGGAATAAATTGAATGAGGAAGGTCAGTTTGCAAGGAACAAGGCTAGATTGGTTTGCAAAGGTTATCATAGGAAGAAGGAATTGATTATGGAGAGGCTTATGCCTCGGTTGCTAGAATTGAAGCAGTAAGACTTTTTCTTGCTTATGTTGCACATAAGAACTACAAAGTATATCAGATGGATGTTAAATGTACATTTCTGAATGGAGATCTTGAAGAGGAAGTTTACATTGAGCAACCTAATGGATTTTCTTTATCAAAAGACAAGGACATGGTTTGCAGATTGAAGAAAGCTTTATATGGACTAAAACAGGCCCCTACAACATGGTATGCTAGATTGGATAAGTATATTTCAAAGCTTCATTTTAGTAAAGGTAATGCTGATAGTAACTTATATTATAAGATTGAGCATGATGACATATTGATTATTGAAGTCTTTGTGGATGACATCATTTTTGGAGGAGAAGAAGGTTTATGCATGAAACTTGCTGATGATATGAAGAACGAATTTGAAATGTCTATGATTGGTGAGATGAAATTTTTCTTAGCTTTGTAGATTACTTAGACTGATAAAGGTATTTTCATTTGTCAAAATAAGTATGTGAAGGAGTTACTTAAAAAATTTGGACTTGAGAATTCTAAACCTTGTTGGCATTTTGAGTTTGTTGGCATTTTGCATATAGATTACATTAATGATATGTTGTTATTGATGTCAATTGAACTGGTAATGGTATTCATGCTATTGTTGATATTATTGTTTTTTATATTGGCTAGTAACCAGTAAGAAAATATTTATGGAAGATGTTGTAAATTGGTATGTAAAAGTTTGTGAGTTGAACCGGCGAACCGGTGTAAAGGGTTAAACCTTTCTATGCAATGTAACTGATAAACCCTATCAGTTGTTAAACCCTAACTAATCAGGTTTGATGGTTTATTATCTGATAAGAGGTAATGATGGAGACACGTGTAATCATTGTATGAGGATAAGTTCATATTGTTTTGGCGTGTTTGTTTTTTATCTAGGGAAGGAGCAAAGTTGATTGCATCTAATGCACAGCGTGTGATGAGTTACAAATTCCAATGAAGTGGTGATCATGGAGCGGTTAGAATTTTCTTGAAGAATGTGAAGAGATTGTCATGATTTCTAACAGTCAACATTGTATCGACTTTTTTGTAAACTCGATGATGAGAATTAGGTTTTGTTAGGATTCCCAAAGATACTGAGAGGGGGGGGGGGTGAATCAGTATCTTACCGGTATACAAATTTACTTGACTTAAAGCATGAAAAGCATATCAAAACTGTGTACCGGTAAACCAGAAATAATGCAGAAAATAAGAATAACAACCACAACAGAACAAGTACACCATAACATAATATTTTAATGAGGAAACTCAGTGTGGGAAAAACCTCGGTGGGATTTGTGACCCACAATATTTTCTTACTAACCAATAAGAGAATCTTACTGCTTACAATAGGGGCCTGCACATGCAGGAAGGCCAAGTGCTTAGAGCTCACTGCTCAATTACAAAAGAAGTCACAGTGACTTACAAAAGTGGATTATATAAATCCAAAGTCTTGTACTGCTTCAAATTAGCATCTGCTATGCTAGATCCAGTACTAGTTTAAGCTATGCTTCATACATAAACCCTTAACTAATAATTCACATATTAGGTCTGCATATTATCTTTCATACTTCGCATCCTATTTCACACTTCCTATTACAAAATGATCTCATACATATATGAGTCATATTACAACTTCGCCATGTTGGCTTACAATGATTTTACAATTAATTACAAAATACATTTTAAACAAAATTGAAGTCGGCCAAGGTGTTGGTATCCTTGCTTTCATTGTCGGTGTTTTGTATGCCAGTGTAGAGTTAGTCTATCGGTGTCGGTGCCAGTATCTTTGTCTTGCCGGTGTCATATGATTGCAAGGTTTCCATCAATGACAAAACCTTCAATCACCTACAATTTCTCATTGGAGTGTGCATTTGCCAACAATCTCCCCCTTTGACATTGATGGCAACACTCATGAGAAAAATCCAAAAACTATCATCCAAAAAGAATTTGCTAGAATTGTCTTACCAAAAATATGTACTCCCCCTGAGCTGATGATGTCATCTGTTGATCATTTTTCTCATTGCCTCAACTCCCCCTTTGACATCAATGACAAAGGTTGTCATTCGTTGTTAGTGGAGTCCTGCCTGAATTCTTGTAACCGATGGGTTACAATCTGAAAAATATCTGTCAAAATCAAATTTATGCCATCACTGAATGTTTTACTATCTTTTATTGCCTTTTGTGTTCTCTGCACTGTACCGGTGAGTATGTGCATTTTCTCTTCCGGTGTCTTTAGTCCGGGAACCAGAGCCTTAGCTATTTCTTTTCTCAAGGAAATAAGATACTCTAGTCTTGGACTAAGTCTACATTTCAAGTCCTTTGCCTTATCCTTTATTCCCTATTTGTCATCCTCTAGTTTCTTGATTTTCTCTTCTTACTCAACAATATTATTTATCTTCTCTTGTGCTTTGCTAATCTCCTTGTCAAGATCCTCTATTAAGACATTTATCTTACAAGTGTCCCTATATAGTTTCTTGAAGTCAACAATTATTTCTCCAAGTTCCGATAAAAGGGTGTCCATTTCTTCCTTTTTCTCCTTTACAATATCCTCAAAGAATTTCTCTTTTTCTTTTCTCATTCTTTCCTTAAATGTATCCTCATTTATTTGATCAATAGTGAATAGGTTACCTGTGATAGACTTAGACAATGTGTCTAGTTGTCCTAAAGAATCCTTATTATCAACAATGCACTTTGGTGCAATCAATTTAAGAATTGGGATTGTATCATCAATAGCCTTATAGGCTTGAGCATTGCATTTGGTGATCTTCTTTATTGAATCTAATAGGACCTCTGTTACATTAGTAGGTCTGAATTCTGCCATAGCTGTACCAGATGTTTGTCCAACTGCTTTCACAATAGCCTTGCTGCCAGTTGTGGTAATTTCCTTGCTTGGTTCGACCTCTGGTAGGTCTTTCTGTGTTTGCATTTCTATGAACAAAGGTTTATGCTTTTCAGTTTGGGCCGGTGGCACTGTCTCTGTCTAAACTTGTGCTTCAACCTATTCCGGTTTCTTCACCTGTGTCTCAAAAGGTTTCTCTGAGCTTTCAACTTCCGGTTTCACAGATGTAGTTTCAGTTTGTACCTCTAAACTTTCTTTTGCCATTTCTTCAAATGGTTTTTCAGTTGTTTCTACCGGTTTCTCAGTGGTATCCTCTGTCGGTTGCTCTTCCTGTGAAGGTTTTTCTATGTTCAACTCAACCTCTGCAGCTGGTAACTCAGTAGTTAGCTCTTTCTCTTTATCCTTAGTGGTTTCTCTGTCAACCACAACATTAACTTCCTGAGTGTCTACATTAACTGTATACAAAATTTCTGATTCAAGATTTGTATCTTCTACCGGAGTCTTTATATTCTTTGTGGTTGGTTGTCTGTCAGTAGTGTCTACCAGTGGAGTATCTGAAAGAGGTGGGGGCATATTGTCAGTTATTTTAAGGCTTGGAGGTCCACCAACCTTACCTTTCCCCTTATCTCTGTCCTTTTGATATACTTTGATAGTTTTAGGCCTAAGTAATTCTTCCTCTTTCTCTTTTTCCACAAAGAATATATCCCATGCATCTGTTGTTTCCTCAGATACCTCATTTACTTTGCTAGCCATTAGTGCTACATGTCGGTGAGCAGTGGAAAATACTGTCTGATTTGCCTCATTGATTAATTTGTCTATTTCATCAAGTGAGTTAACTGGATGCACTGCCATTAATTTTTTGATCTTAATCTTTTTATCCAATTCAACAATAGCTAACCTTCTAGCTTCAAGTCTCCTATACAGATCATTTGGAATTTCATCAACAACTTGCATTAAAAATTTCTTGTATATGTCTAAGTGTAGAATTACACTGTTTTCTATCCTTTCCTTGTCATCTGCTGATAGTGTATTGTATATTTTATTTATGTTCTTCAGCTTGCCATCCTCTGTAATTTCACTAAGAAGTTTGTCTAGAGGAGTAATAGTTTGTTTTGTCTTCTTCTTCTTAGGAGTCATTTTCTTCGTCGAAGGCCTTACTGCTTGTTGCTTTTGTCTTGTCTTTTTTGGTGTAGGAGAGGGTGTCGGTGAGGGTTTTCTTTTCCTTTCAACCCTTTTAAATACTACAGGTATGTCACTCTCTGAAGAAGTTCCAACCAGTGAAAGATGAGTTTCCGGTTGAGGTGCTTCCAACTCACTTTTAGTTATACTAGTTTGTTTTAACACATCTTCCTTAATTGCTTTTGCCTGCCAGGTTCCTTTTCTTACAATTGCTTCAACCTTCTTCATTCTTTTCCTTGATTGAATTCCACTTTATTGTTTCAGCATTTCCAAAAACTTTCTCTTCCGGTTCCCTAGGAGCTTCAAGGAGGGCTTTTGCATAAGTTTCAATAATGTTGTCATCTATCTCATAGCCCATTTCAGTTACCCAAATAGTTCTAGGGATAACTGCCTCCATCCAGATTTCATCCTTCTTGATCACAAAACAGATTTCTTTCTGATACTTATCCACAATAGCTTGTGATAGTCTTACTCTTTTCTTCATTCCAGCCTTTAGTGCTTGAAAGTACTCATTTAGGTTTTTCTCCCGGTTCTCTCCCATATTGTTCAATAGGTCTGATAGTTGTTTTCCTACTGGTATATCATAGCCAAAGTCTCTAGGACCAATACAGGGTACTTGTTTGGTTATATACAACATTAGACAAACAAGTAAGTTTCCAAATCTGAATGTTCCTTTCTTATCCTTTTTATTTTTTCCCAAATTGTCTATCAACTCATCTTTAAGCCATTCACATATATCTATCCTTGCATTATTATTGACCATATCATAGGCACTCTTAATACATAGGCTAGAAATTGAGTTTAACCTATTTGCATGTGTAGCCTTATAACCTAAGATCATACTGATAAATTTGACATTTATATCCTTCACATCATTTACCCTTAAAGATCTCTTATCAAATGTTGCACCGGTTAGGTTTATCACTGTGTCATTCGAGACCTTCTTTGTTTTGTCAGGTCTGTTGCTGGTGGAAGGTAGCCCTGTTACTGCTTTTACCACTTCTTTTGTGATTTTATGAACTGAGTCCAACCAGAAAAATTCACCATGTACTCTGCTTAACACAATCCTTATGATATCCTTGGGAAAATTTGGAATACTAAGGATTTCAGTAAAACCTAGGGTTTCAATTATCTTATGTTCAAGTTTGATATTTCTGGATTCATCACAAATTACAAACTTATACATATTCTTAATTTCATCATCACCTAATTCCTCAATATGATAATGTATATACATCCTAGGGTCTTCAGCATATACTACTCCTTTAGGAATTTGAGAAAATGCACCTATGCTATCATCTTTCTTCGCAATTTTGGGAACTAACTGGAATACAAGTCTAGGGCGCTTAATAACTTCAACAACAGTAGGGTTTGCAATAAATTTAGGAATGGATGAAGATGCCATAGCTATAAATACCTCAATCTACCTTAGAGATGAATGATTTGATGGATTGCTTCACTTCTCCGCTTGGAATGCCTTCGCTCAGGAATTTTCGCGCTCTCGAAGATTTGAATGCTCGGTGAAATGAAAATGGAGCCAAAACACTCATTTTATAATGTTATTTTCACTAACTACCACATTTAATGCTTGCCAGTTAAGTCACAACTTAACTCATCTACCGGTATAGAAGTAATTTCAACTTCTCACCATCAACCGAGGGAATAATAGCATGTTTTTCAATTTGTTGCTAAACCCCCAAAGGAATTTTCTTCAGTTAGATGAAGAGTCTCCTATCGGTGGAGTGTTACTCTGTTCTGCTGGTGGAGAAGTATTCCCGTCAACATTTTGATCTAACTTTCTGATCCATTGTTTTGAGAATTCTTGTTTTACCTCTTCAACCTTTTCTTTACCTTTCAAGCTAGGACCTTTATTATTTGCTTGTGATGCCTTACTTCTACAAAATTTTGCAATATGTCCAATCTTGTTACAAGCATAACAGGTCACATTGTTTTTCTGAATAGCTTTCCCATATCCTATGCCGGTTTGTGTTCTGCATTAATTATTTCAGTGTCCAAATCTTCCACAAACATAACATCTTACATTCATTCTGCAATTTTTTGAATTATGACCAATTTTGTCGCATTTGGAACATTGACTGATGGGTGTATTAGTGTTTTGATAATTTTGAGATCTACACTGATTTGCTCTATGTCCATACTTGTTACAATTAAAGCATTTTCCATTAAATTTGTAGGCATTAGGTTGTCTTACTGGTTTGCTATGATCATGATTGTTTGCAGTACCAGAGCTTTCACCAACTTCAAAGCCAAGGCCATTTGTGTCACCATTAGGTTTCTGATTCTTTAGCATGTCACCAAGTTCTTCTTAACTTTTCTTGAATTTCTCCTTGTGTTGATTTGCAGCAGCCATTTCTCTTTCCAAGATTCATTTCTATCTCATGAGTTCATTTGTGTCATTTTGTGTATGCATCAGATTTGTCTTCAACATATCATTTTCATGACTAAGTCTTGTGTTTTCATTTCTAGCATCATTCAGTCTTTTAACCAAGTCATCTTCATTCTTCTTTCTATCTTCAATTTCTTTACAAAATCTCATAGTCATATCTTGCATCTCATTCTTCATTGTAGTGTTTTCTTGTCTCAACTTGTTCACCAGATCATTAAGAGTTTCTTTTTCATCATCATTGTTCTGCATCTTTTCACAAAGTTCTCTTCTCTTATTCCTTGCAATAGTGAGATTTTCTTGAAGTCCTTGAATGATATCTTGTGCAGCCTTTAGATCATCTTCAAGTTTGATATTTTTCACCTTTTCTGCATCATAGTCTGAAAGAGTTGTTTCCAATTGCTTCCTTAGACTTTCCATCTCTACCGGTGTCAAGATCTTCCTCAAGTTGTTAAGCTTTTGAAAATAGAGGACCAAGCTCTGATACCAATTGTTAGGATTCCCAAAGATGCTGAGAGGGGGGGCGGGTGAATCAGTATCTTACCAGTATACAAATTTACTTGACTTAAAGCATGAAAAGCATATCAAAACTGTGTACCGGTAAACCAGAAATGATGCAGCAAATAAGAATAACAACCACAATAGAACAAGCACACCATAACACAATGTTTTAACAAGGAAACCCGGTGTGGGAAAAACCTCGGTGGGATTTGTGACCCACAATATTCACTTACTGGCCAATACGAGAATATTACTGTTTACAATAGGGGCTTGCACATGCAGGAAGGCCAAGTGCCTAGAGCTCACTGCTCAATTACAAAAGAAGTCACACTGACTTACAAAAGTGGATTATATAAATCCAAAGTCTTGTACTGCTTCAAATTAGCATCTGCTATGCCAAATCCAGTACCGGTTTAAGCTCTGCTACATACATAAACCCTTAACCAATAATTCGCATATTAGGTCTGCATATTATCTTTCATACTTCGCATCCTATTTCACACTTCCTATTACAAAATGATCTCATACATATATGAGTCATATTACAACTTTGCCATGTCGGCTTACAATAATTTTACAATTAATTACAAAATACATTTTAAACAAAATTGAAGTCGGCCAAGGTGTCAGTATCCTTCCTTTCACTGTCGGTGTTATGTATGCCTGTGTAGAGTCGGTCTGTTGGTGCTGGTGTCGGTATCTTTGTCTTGCTGGTGTCATATGATTGCAAGGTTGCCATCAATGACAAAACCTTCAATCACCTACAATTTCTCATTGGAGTGTGCATTTGCCAACAGGTTTTTGTTGTGTTACCGACCTAACTGATTTGTATTTAAGGTCGATGAAGTTGTTTGTAAAGGTGGTTGGCAATATTGATAGAAACCTGTTGAGTGTGTAGTTTCCTAACTGGTGAATGGATCTGCACTTTGAGTGAAGGCAGATTGAAGCTTAGAAGGATTTTGATCAAGCAAATGTAGTGCTACTCAAACAAATCAAGAAAACCTGTTGTTTTCTAACAATTATAGGAGAAGTGAAATCCCTTAACCGAGTAAGCTCTAACAAGCTTGGTCACTCATTAAATCCTCTAATAAGGTGGTCCATTAGCTTGGATTCTTAAATCCTCCATCGAGGTTACTCCTAATAGGGTATTATGATTTTCATCAAGGCATATTTGTAAATCCCCTAACCGGGTGATTCCTAACCAGAATTAGTTCTTAACAGGACCTATTGTAAAGCTTTAATACGCTTGGATCTTAACAAGGTGAACTTCAGAAGAGTTCGGATAGATATCCTTGTGAGTCTCATCTCACTGTGGTTTTTACCTATTTGGGTTTTCCACGTATAAACATTTGTGTCAAGTGGTGAATGCTTTTGTAGTTATGATCTTATTTGTTGATTTTATTAACTTTTGATAAAGCATGATAAGTAGAAGCATTGAGAGATGAATATGTTGATTTGTGATTAAGCATTGTTGATGTTTACAAGATTGAAGTTGTTTACTGTTAAGTTGTCATAATAGTTAAACTGGTTGATGTAAAGATCTTAATTGAGATATGTTTACTTTGTGTGACTAAATTTGATTTTGGGAACTCTGTATCAATTTTTCATTATACTGATTCACCCCCCCCTCTTTGTATTCTATCGGATACTTATTCTTTCATTATACCATCAAACATGTCGGTACTCCTATGATAACCAGTTGCAAATTGTCAAAGGATGATAAATCCCCTAAAGTGAATTCAAGTAGATACAAATCACTGATTGGTGGTTTGTTGTACCTAACTTAGACAAGACCTGATATAATGAATGTTGTTTGTATTGCTTCTATATTTCAGTCAGATCTACAGAAAGTCATGATATTGTTGTCAAGTGGATATTTAGATATTTGGCAAGTACAACAGACTTTGGGTTATGGTATCCTAAGAATGATGACTTCACATTATGTGCATATAAATTCTGATTGGGCAGGAGATGTGGATGACCGGAAGAGCACTACTGGTAGTGCATTCTTTTTTGGCAAAAAGTTGGTTTCATGGCTTAGTAAGAAACAATCATTCACTTCATTATCTATTGTTGAAGTAGAATATGTTGCAGCTACTATCAACTATACTCATATTTTATTAATGAAACAAATGTTATAGGATATAAGGGTAAGTTATGATGAGCCTATTGTTATTCATTGTGATAATACTGCTGCTATTGATATGTCAAAGAATCTGGTATTTCTTTCCAAATCAAAACAAATTCTATAAGGTATAATTTATTGAAGGAAAAGGTTGAAGCAAAGGAAGTCAGATTGGTTTATGTGCCTACTAAAGAGAAGATTGTAGATATTCTAACAAAACCATTTCCTAAAGACACTTTTGAATATCTCAGAGATCAGTTGAGGTTTACCAACTCCCCGGAAGAGGCTTAGAGATGCAGGGATGCATCAATTCGATGAGCTTATCAGACATATTCTTCTAATCCAGGTTGATGAAGATGGTGCTACTACTCAGAGGGAGTAGTCAGCCATTTGATTCAGTATTCCTGATTTGGTATCTGTCCTTTGTCATTGATGTCAAAGGGGGAGAAGATATTCATGTGAAAAAATGTCAGATCTTTTGATGGTGTTTATTTCATATCAGTCTTTTCTCTTTTGGGAGATTGTTGGCATTCCTTGGCACTTGGATGTTTTTCACATTCAGTGTTGCCATCAATTCCAAAGGTGGAGATTGTTGGCAATATGATGGATTTGGTTAAGTGTTGTCATTGATGTCAACACTATATCCTAGTTCGAGACTATCTTGGTTAGTCTTGGTGATCTTCTTGGTTTCAGCTGTGATTCTGATTTGGTATGATCAAATCTCTAGAATTTGTTTTGGATGCTTATTCTGGATGGTTATATTCTTTCTATATTCTATTGGTTCATGATTTGATGCTTTGGTTGTTATCACTTTTGGTATTTTCCTTTACCGGCTTGCCTCTAGCTATCTTGGTTAGCTTTATCAGTATGCTATTTTGGTGATTTGGTCAGTGGATTTTGGGTCCGGCTTATGGAATTGATTTCTATCATGCTAAAGGTGTTTGTTGATCATGTCCCGAGTATTTGGTGACTTTGAATTGGATGGTGATTTGTTATGATGGTCCTATTTGGATTTGGTTAAATTTTTTGTTATTTTACTAAGGGTTTCTACCAGTTGGTGAAGCGTGTTGGATTTTGGTCTTAGCCAAATTAGCAATGGAAATAATTATTTGGTTACTTGATTTAGGTCCATGCTATGTAATGAAAATCATAATATTAGTCTGGTGGTATCGTGTGATGTAATTTTTGTAATTATGGGTTTAAGGGTTTAGGGTTTATCCGACCTTGTCAATAAGGTTGATGATTTGTATTTATAGGTGACTTATTCATGTAATTTGGGTGTCGATGGTTATGTCTACATTATCAGAATAAGGATTATGTGCGAATAGAGTTATATAATTCCAGCGAAGGTTGGAAAGGTTTTGTATTGCAAGGCAGACATCAATGCTTAACCGGAACTGTATCAAGCATTACTAGATGCTACTTTCACAGTTCATTTATTTCTGAATTATAGTCCAATGTTCATGTAAGTCAGTGAGACTTCCCTTTGTGATGAGAAGTGCACTCTAGGTTGTTAGCCTTTCTACATGTGCAGACCCCATTGTCATTATTTATAATACTACTACAAAGTATTCATCTAATTGAGGGTAGGGTTTCCCACTGTGGTTTTTCCCTTTCTAGGTTTTCCACATCAAAATATTGGTGTTATGTGTGTTGTTCTTTCATGTTATATACTTCATTGTGTTGTGCTCTGGTATAAGGTTTATAATTGAATTAATCGTTGTACTTGTTAGTAAACTAATTCACCCCCCCTCTCAATTTACTGTCGGTATCAAAACATTCTAACAATAACTTCATCAGATATATCCTCTCCAAGTCCTCTAATAGTTTTCATTGTTTCATCAATACTTTGAAGATAATCAACACTTTTCTCTTTTTCTTTCATTTTCAATCCTTCAAGCTAAGCTCTAAGTGTTTTTAGTTTAGCCTCCTTGACCTTGGCATCTCCTTCAAACAACCTCTTCAACTTATCCCAAGTCTCCTTAGTAGATGAGAAGTGCATAAGCTTAACAAACTCGTGATCAGACAATCCACTAAGAATGGCATGCTTGGCCTTGACATTGTTTTCATACTCCTTTTCATCTGGATCTGTAGGAGGAGAATTTGGGATAGTATACTCATTTTTCACAGACATCCAAACATCAAAACCTAGGGAGGACAAATAGTTTTCCATTCTTCTGCTCCAGAAGGCATAGTTGGTACCATCAAACATGGGAGCTTTGGAGGAGGAGGATTCATTCCTTGCCATTGTGTTCTTAAACCATAATCTACCCAAGTTAGAGAAAGCTTGGACCAACCAGGAACCTAATTCTCTTATACCAATTGTAAAACACAAGATATCACTCAGAGGGGGGTGAATCAGTGATTATAAATAATTTCAAATAGTGTGTGCAACTGGTAGAATAATGAAAAGACTAACAAGCAATCACACACAAAATCACATCACATAACATGAGATATACGAGGAAAACCCAATGTGGGAGAAACCTCGGTGAGAAATATTGTTTGAGATCTATTGCTCCAATCCAGCCTCATGATGAAATAATAGTTTTACAATGTTTAGGGCACCATCCCAAGGAGCACCAACCCCTAGCAATTTATGGGCACCTACCCAAAGGAGAACCAACTCAAGGAGCACCAACACCTACATCAAGCACCCATTCAATGAAATATAAAATCAATATAATGATAAGTACTTTGTTACAAATGAGTTTCGTAACACCAGCAAACAAATCACTCTGTCGGTTGAACTCTTTTCTGTCACGTGACCTCTTCTCGACCAAATCTCAGTTCTCTCTGTCTGAATTCTCTTCTACTCATTTTTTGCCTTGTCGAATCTCCTCTCACACTCTCTCTTCTCTCCTTCACTCTCTGCTATTATTTTACCAGTTTAGTCTTTGTCGGTTTAATAGACGGTTATGCTCTATAACAATTTATCGATTACCTTAACCCTTGTCGGTTACACATTCCTTGTCAGTTCTTCTTCCAACACTCAATCACTTTAATGCTTCTCTTTCTATGTTCAGACTCATGAACTCTTATCCAATATGTGCACACTTCCATCATCATCTTAGATCTTTGATCTGCACATTTATACGTATGCTTTCCTGCCAAAAACACAATTCAAACTTTACGCTCCTAGGGTTTTCTTCACCGACTCAATCCATATCGAATAAAATCACATCTAATTTCTTGGATTGACAACTTGCACCAAATCAAACATCACCACTATTCTTGATCCTTCTAATACACATTTACTATATTTAGTAAACGAAACATTGTTCATCGGCCTTGATTTTTGTCGATTAAAATAAATGATCCAGTTGTTTCCTTCTCTAGATCAACAAGACGATTAGATGTCCTTCTTCGATCAACAAATGAAAAATTTCTACCTTTCGATCTGCATCAAGCCATAATCTTCTGCAATCGACCCGTGATTTTCGTAGTCTTCATTTAATATTGACCTAATCGGCAAGTACCTTGTTGATGCACTATTCACCTATCCAACTTATTTGATTATGTCAGTTTAAACTCGGTTACCGACCAAACATACTACCGGTATACACTAACTATTTAACCTTCATATCATGCACTTCTTTGTTCTATCAATTAGGAAATGTTATCCTTTCTTTTTCTTATCCAGGTCACCCACATTGCTCCCGATGCAGTACTCACATCTTATATATATATGATCTAGCAATCCACCAATTTGATTTCTTCAGTTATGCATGTCTTCCATTCAATTTGTCTCTTGCTTACTTACCGGTTGACATCAACATGCCAATCTCCAATATTGGTAACAACAACTTGCATATCAGTTGACATCAATGACACACATACCAGTAACAACAACTTGCATACCAGTTGGCATCAATGACAACACAATGCCAACACTTGAACCCTCTTTTCTGCTTCATCTTTTTAGTTTGTTGGAATTCAATTCTCCAAATTTTCATGTTGCATGTTAGAGTCCCACCCCAGGACTTCAAAACCCCGAAGTCCTAGGTTTCTTTCCATAGTTAGTAGTTTCACTACTTCGGAAACCCAAGTTCCCTAGTTCCCAAAGTGGTTCCTTTTTGTGTTTTTGGTGAGTTTGGTATCTTGGGTTCCTAGGGTTCCAAATTTGCTAGTCCTATTGGTTGAAAAAACCCAAGAGCTCGGGTTCCTGAACTCCCAGGTTTTCTTTGTAGTTTTTTTGTTTTCTCACCTCCAGATCCTGAAGTCCCGAAGTGAGCTGTTTTTGTAGTGATGTTTCTTTGAGTAGTTTTTGATGTTTGTTTGGTTTGTTTTCTAGGGTTAGTAGTGTTAATGGAATCTTCTCAAAAGGTGAAAGATCTCAAGAAGCTGTTAGTCACTATGAACTACCAATACCAGGGACAAATATATGCCTCAAAGATGGAAGATGCAATTCAGTGGGTAATAGACACAGAGATTGGGTATATTGATCTCGAAGATATTGAAAAGAAATTGGAGAAGCTTGGACTAAATGTAGAATACAGGAAAATTAAAAGATCCATCCTGGTCGAGGCAACTATCTTCCCATAACTTCAGTGCAGGCGACTGAGTTTCTCATGCAAGTGGTACAATTCTACAACCCCGACACTAGGCAATGTGTTGACGCAGATGGAAAATTGGTTATTAATTTGTCCCCAGATATGTTGACCTTAGTCTTCCAGATTCCCACCAGGAAGGAGGTACTAGTTGATGGAGAGGAAGATGGAGAAAGGGAATGGAACCAAAATATGAGCCAATGTAAAAAGAGAATGAATGAAGAATGGCTCGACAAAGAAAGGAAACTAGACTTAAAGGCAAATAAGATTTTGAGGCAGGATTTTAAGGAACCATAAAGAGATTTGATAATAATGCTTATAAAGGCCTTTGACAAACCTTCCTATCGACACTTTCAACCATGGAAGATCTCATTCATGCTAACAATTTTGGAAGGTCGGCAATACTGTGAATGAGCTCAAATTTTGTCAGATAATATAAGAGACTAGCTCAAGGAAGTACACAACACAAAGAAATTTTTCTTCACATCTTATGTTATTTGGGTGGCAGCCAGATCCGATCAATTTCTAGGGTTGCAAACTGAGAACACAATGGGGGAATAAGAAGAATAGAATTTTGCGTGGGAATACTACACCCAGTTGTCACTAAAAGAATCCAAGCTACACTACAAGAGAATTAATGATGCATTTTTTTTCCCAATTATTATAAGGCTGACAGGTGACACTGGGTTCAAACTAAGCAATGAAGCAATGAAGTTAGTAAAGAAATGGGGTTGTTGGTTTATACAAAACTCCCAATCTACTTAGCTAAGAGTGAGTGGGTTCGCTGGAGAACCATTTTTGTTGCCCAAGAATTGTATAGATAGAATAATTTTGTTGGAATATGCAAGACAAATGGTAGATCTACAAAATTTGTTGTCCTCAAGGCATAAGACCAGGGTTTCAGGTGAATATTTCCCCTGAAGTTTATCATTCTTTTCATGTCCAAAGATTCATGTGGCAAAGGCTACTGGACAAGAATTGCAAGAACTACAGTTGAAGCCTTTCAATTATGCCATGCAATTTCATGACCCATACAATAAACTAAAAGGTTTGATGCCTAAAGTTTATGAAGGACATCAACCTACCTTGGAGGATTTTTGGGCCAATGTCCAGGATAGCTTTGAGGCAAGGGAGAAATATTACCATCGCCTCACTATTCCTCAAATAAGGGATTTTGGTATTGAAACAACCTACCCAAACAATTACATGATGATGGTATTTTGTTGGATCCCATGTATAAGGAAATAGGGATAGATAAAAGGTCGCTCCCCCCAATCAGATGGTCACAAAAAGAAGTGGTAGACATTAATACCATCTCTCAGCCGGTAATAGATAGAACCAAGAAGTGGTTAAGTCCTAGAATTAAACTAGCTGCCTCCAAAGGGAAATAAAAGAATATCCCAACTGACAATTCTCAATCGAGGATACACAAGGAATATACAAGGAGAACATGGTCAGAGTCAAGGAAAAACATATCTACAGACCCAGAGGAGGGAGCTAAAACTCCTCTCACCATAGAGGAACTAAGGCAGAAGTTAAATGAAAAATTGAAAGAGCCAAATATTTGGCAAAGAAGGTGAGTTTAGGTATTACTGTTGGCCTAGGGGCTACACCATAAGAAGAAACTCATCCTGTTAGACCCACTATTGAAGGTGTTGAAGCAACAACAGAGCAACTTGCTCTAGAGGCTCAACCTTCTAGTGTTACCACCACCACCACCACTACTACTACTATAACAACACCCGCCACCACATCAACCGCATCTGTTACACCAGTTTTGTCAACACCTCCACCTTTGGTTGCAACAAGGGTCACTCCATCTTCTGTTGTTTCATAGATGTTTGTGTCTGCAATGACTCCCACAATCGAAATAATAATTATTGATAATGTGGAGTTGGACTCTGACTAAGAGGAGGCTGAGCTAGCACCAAAGAAGGTAAATCCTAAGAAGAGGAAAAGAATGACTCCTTCTAGTGCAGAGAAACAAAGGGGGCCCGCTGTACAAAAGGTTTTAGAACTTACACAGGTAACCCCAATGGACATAGATGATCAGGGTCTACAAGAGAAACATCAAGCTGAAGAGGGGGAAATGGGACAAGGACATGATGAAGAGAATGATGAGAGACTTGTTCTCACTCCATGAGATTGAGAAAACTTGTTGAAAGATATCGCAGGTGGAGAAATAGAGAAGCAAGGTCAAGAACCAACCAAAGATTTCAATGAACAAGTGAGCGAGAGATTAGAATAATATCAGCAACAACATGAGGTTGATGACACTCTACAAGTAAACGTGGCTCAACATATGCTCTTACAACAACAAAAACTTGTTGTACCAGTGCATCCTACCCAAGAAGAGACCCAAACTCCTCTCGATACACAACATGCAAAACAAGAGCAGCAACAGGAGGAGGAACTGTCACAAGAAGCTAGAAGGGTTACAACACAAATAACCACCCAAGGGGGAAATACGGATGAAGGAACACCACAATGGTTAAACTTAGCTTTTAATAAGAAACAAAAGGTGGTGCTGCCCAAACTCTCACTGCAACAAGATATTATGGAGCTGAAGAAAGAAAACAAAGCCAAAACAATTCATCATTTATCTAGAACTACCTTCGGTGATCGATATCACATCCCTTGTAGAAGCTGAAGGAGAAGGTATTTCAAAATATAAAGTGTCAAAGGTTAGGCTCGGGAGACAAATGAAGTGGGGGAATCTTGACACTTTAGAATTTTCTACTAGCACTATTAGAAGTAGAATGGAGAAGGAGCATAACTCCTAGCTGCAGGTAAAGGCACAATTAGAACAATATAAACAATTGCTTGTGGAGATGGGATAGCCTTTATATTCAAGGGCCAATGAAACATTTCCATCCACATCATCACTCCTAGAAGTTGATGTGAGAGATTTAATTGAAATAATAAAAGTAGCAACCACTACAAAATCATGGGGGAAGGATAATATCTCAAAGGTAAAACTGTTTCTACAACATACAATGAGAATTTATGAATGAGTCCTCAAATCAAAGAAAGCAATAAGAGACGTCTCAAAAAATTGGGAAGTGATAATTAAAGACTTCACCAAGCAGCGTAAAAACTTGAATAAAATTTTGGCATTGGGTGAAGAAGTGTGTAAAAATGAAGATTTGTTGGGAGGAGATAATTTTGATAGTTTGCAGTCTTATATTTTTGTAATAGAATTTAAGATAGAATTTCTCGAGCAGTGTAGGGTGAGGATTTTGGAGGAACATGCTCCCCTTTTGAATTCAATAGGTAAATATGAGAATTTTGTAAAGAAGTTGCTAGGGGCATATGGCTATGGCATTTTGAGAGATGGTCGCCTAAAGGAAGGTGTAGTGCTAGATCAATGGGACCGGTATGCGGCTCATCATTCTACACCTACAGTGGAGTTTAATACAGAGTTAATGGATAGGTACTCATTTTTTACTTCTCAGTGTATACATGTGGAGGGAGTGATTGATAAGTTGATTGACAAGTGGGAGCAGGCAAAGCAAAATTTGAAGAAGTTTGAGTTTCGGATTTCGTATGTTGTTGATCCTCCTGAAGACACAGTTGCATGTTTTATCAGTAATTATAAGAGCTATAAAAGGAGTACAGGATGAACATATAGTTGTTGCATATGCAATTTTGATTGCCTTTTTAAGATATTTTTTATTACCACAAAGGCTGAGAGTTCAACTGCTGCACAACACTGACTTTATTTTTTGGGCAAAATTTTGCATGGCTGTAATGGCCAATATCGGAAATGCATGTTTCGTAGTAATAGTTGATTGGTAGTTTCACTAGAGTTTAAGGTAGAGACTTGCATGTCAATTGCAACTCCTTGTTTTGTAACATTTAGTTTAGATAACTTTTAATTCCTAGATTTTAGGACTTGAAACTCTATAAATTAGAAATTTTGATTCATTGTAGTGATCCGCGAATTGATGATTTGAGGTATAATTTAGAATTCTTTTAGTGATTTTTATGCTTTTTTTTATGAGTTTAGAAGATTTTATGATACTCTTTGAAGTTTAATACAAAAAGTATCTTGTGATTGCCTGATCTACATGTGTATTTTATAGGGTTATGTTCTTTGTTATCTGGTAAGTTCTATTATTTGAATCAACAATTATTTCTTTTGGATACTTTGTTATTTTATGAATCATATTGTGCATGTAAATGGTATATGAGGATTAAAATGATAGGGTGATTATTGGTTTGATAATATTCATTTCCATTGGTATGTGAAGTTGTTTGACTTTTTATATTTTCTGGAGTTCATCATTTGATTGTTGATTTAGTGATATTGATAATACTAGGTTATGAAATTCTAACCGTGATGATCATTCAATTGTTATTGTGTGGATTTCATTATTATTTCCTTGTTTCCCTGATCTATCTTTTGTTGTTTATTTTTTAGAGAATCTGAATCAAAAAATAAAATAAAAATAGGTAATTCAAAATTGTTTCAACCAACAGGCCCCTTGACAGGTACAATCGCATCAACCATTGGGTTGCCCATCACCGTCGAGACCCAACTATAGAGAGCTTGGAGTAGTTATTTTCCCAAAACTTACTGATTTTTTAGGAGAGGTAGTGAGTGTTAACATAAGCTACCTTACTATTGGTGAGCATGTCAAAATGCCCGTCAACACTCCTTATTTTGAAAACTAGGTTATGTAAAGTGGAAAAAAGAACCCTAGTGATTCCCCACCTAGGAGAGAGAAAGGAAATCACTACGATGATTTTCACTTGGGAGATACTTTACATTCAGAAGAGGGGTTGAATTCACTAGATCCAAACCCTAAGGATTTGAATACTAACTAAATTGCAAGGGTGCAGTGTAATTTACCCTCTTTTGTAAGTAGAAGAGTTGACTTGTTGACTATGCAATAAATGAAGAAAAAATGGGTGAAATAAGGAGCTACAGATTTGAGATTGTGCTATAACTCTGGATCTGAGGTATTTAGACTGATATGGACTTGCCTTGCAAATTTGGAGAAAAGTTGTCGGGACCGAGTTGAAGTTGCACCCGGTCGTCCAAAAAATCCACGAGTCGAAAAGGGTTTTTTCGTCTCTGAAAATGAAGCCTAAATATGCAATTACAGTTGCGCACCAGCAACCTACACATAGAAAAGAAGGGAAGAAGGGTTGTGGATAGGGGTTTGCCTTAGTCAAATCCCGTTTGAGGAATCAACCTTGAAAGAAAGTAATTGCAAATGCTTAAATGTAAATAATGGAAATGTATACCTTGTAGATTTGCAATTTGTTGATGATGGTTGCTTTGCTTCTTGAATGTAATCACAAGTGTTGCATGAAATGGCATGTAAAATGACAAAACCCTAACACACATACATGCCTGGAAATTAATGTTGTAATATTGCTCCAATGGATGAATGAAGAAGACACATGAAGAAGATGTTTGAGGACTTGAACACTTGATGACAATAATGAAGGCCTCCTCCTGAATTTTGCTTATTCTTTCTTATCCCTTTTTATACTTGCCTAGGAGAATTAATTTTCATCTCACCGAAGGCCAACATAGGGGAAATTAAATCCTGAAGAAAAAATTAGATCCAAGGGTTAGATGGACCCATCTTAAGGCCACCCAAAGAGGGAGGACAGGGGCACCACACCCTTGTCCTGCCCTATTTTGGTGCTTGGACAGGGTCACAAGGTGATGTAAGGGCTGAAATAGAAGGAGATTTGGAAGAATGGTGCCAAAAGGGCTCCCAATTGAGTAGGGAGATGTGGTCACAAGGGTGAGGACCTAAAATGCTGTCAAAATTGCAATGGTCGCAATTTTATGATGCTATATTTAGCCCCCACTTTAGCGGGAGTATGGTTTACACCAATACTACCGGTAAAGTTGAAGAAAGAGAGAGATGAAGATGAGAGATGCAAAGAAATACCACAAGGAGTATAAGATATCACTAATCTTAAGGAACAAAGCCCCCAATCTCAAGATCCTAACTCACTCAAACATATGCAAGAGCACACATAACAAAAAGAACAAGACAAACAAAACAAGATAAAGCACAAGAGACACACAACCAAAAACCAGAACACAAGACCACAAATCAACTAGCCAAAGAGACCTCGATACTCAAATGTCTCAAACAACTAATTGAAACATAAAGATAAATGCCATCACATAAACACCAATATGCACATAAAAGAGAAAAGCTGACATCATCCATGAACCATCATTAGTAAAACTGTGAGTTCATGAGAGGAAGAAGAGAGAGAACATGAATACACACTTTGGTGATCCATGAGAAGAAAGGTGAACAAAAGGAACCATGGACATCTCACCCCTAGAATTAGGTGATCCATGGAGAAAAGAGGAAATGGAAAACTAGCCCCTAGATTTTGTCTAGGTGATCCATGTAAGGGAGGAGAGTGAGAACACCATTAGTTTCACTCAACCTCATGTGTGTGTGTGCAAGTGAGGTTAGAAGTACCTCATAGGAGTCTATGCCTGAGTATGCGACAACCTGTATAAGATGTATAGTACAAATGTCAAGAAAGTGGCGACATCTCGCTCTAAGAAGTTGCCTTTCATTCCAAGAATATCCCACTATATAAGAGAAAAGTGGTGACATCTCATTCTGAGAATGACCCACTATATAAGGGAGAAGTGGTGACATTTCATTCTCAGAATGACCCACTGTATAAGGGATAAGTGGCGACATCTTGTTCTGAGAATGACCCACTGTATAAGAGAAAAGTGGTGACATCTCGTTCTGAGAATGACCCACTGTATAAGAGAAAAGTGGCGACATCTCGTTCTAAGAATGACCCATTGTATAAGAGAAAAGTGGCGACATCTTGTTCTGAGAATGACTCACTATATAAGAGAAAAGTGGCGACATCTCGTTCTAAGAATGACCCACTATATAAGGGATACAATTCGTGAGATAAATATAATACAAAAGGAGCAATGTGGGCACCCCCCGCCCCCTTAAGATGTCAACGTAGTTTAATGTTGATATCTTGAGAAAAGTAGAACAAGGATACCTTCCTTTGATACTAAGAAGATATCCATTATATAACAATGTCATAGATCCAAGCAATAGAGGGAATACTCTTCAAGAAAGGATAAGATAGTTGAAAAGAGATATCTTGTTGTAAGTGTAAAGGAGATCCTTGGAGAAGAAGATATATTTGTTCAAAAGACATCTACCCCCCAAGAGGAGTTGTCTTAGACAAATATAACATCTTTTAGAATAAAGTAAAGAAGAGAAAAAGAATTCCATCCTTACTCCTATTGCTAAGTGAAAAGGATTCTTGATGAAGGATGACTCACTTTTATCCCAATGGGGATGGGTGAATTTATTATAGATGTACATTACCAAGTGTGAAAGAGATTACAGTCAAGGACTTACACCTCTTGTATAAGAGAAAACCTTTGAGTGAACAACAACAATTCCACACAAGGAATGACATCAAGTAATAAAACTCACACCATCCACAACATAGGAAAGAGTGGATCCTTAGAGAAAGAGAGAGGGACGGGGAGAGAGATCATTTCCCCCCAAGTGTAGGACAATGAGAATAATTACACAACTTCGACAAAGAGACTACTCATAAGAGACATACTGTCTTAAGCAAGGAATACATCCTAACCAAGGAACAGACATGTGCTCGCATGAAGGATAACTTCATTCAAGAAAGGCCATAAAGTTATGAATAACACAATAGAAGAGGTAGTTTTCAAAGAGAGAGAAAGAAGAAGATTCACAAAAATTCTCTGAAGAGAGATTGGTCATAATATACGTACCATTTCAAGCAAGGAGAAGATCCCACTCATGAAATAGACATACGCTCGCATAAAGGAAAACTCCATGCAAAAAGGACATCAAGTTTATGAATAATGTACTCCATAGAGAAAATAGTGAAACCATAGAAAGAGGAAAGAAAATATTCTTTCCCCCCAAGAATAGAGGAAAGAATAAATAGACTATTACGTTGCTCACTAAGTATGATTGCACTTGAAATTGTACCACCATGAATGACAAGGATCATGGACTTGAAAAGCACTGAGAGGGGGGGTGAATCAATGACACCAAATAAAACACTACTTCAAACACTAATCGATAGATGAACTTAATCAAGCATTTAAACAAAATACATGCTATCCAAAATGATAAAATAGCATCCGCAAAAAGTAAAGCATCCACCATAACACAAGTGTTTTATACGTGGAAAACCCAAATAGGTAAAAAACACGATGAGATGGAACTCACAAGTTAACTATCTGCAGTAATAGATAACTGACTGGTTAAGGCCTTACAAAGTGCATTGCTAGGAGTGAATCTTGTTAGAGATCCCAAGCTTGATTAGAAGCTTATACCCTGTTAAGAGTACTACCCTGTTAGGAGTAACTTCACTGGAGGATTTGAGAATCCAAACTAATGGATCACCTTGTTAGAGGATTTGTACAATGAAGCTTGCTAGAGCTTACCTGGTTAGGGGATTTGATTCTGTTGTAATGATTAGAAAACAACAAGAATGGATTGATCTATTTTGAGAAGCCCAATATTTGCTTGATCAGATCCTTCTAAGTACATTCAACATTGCTCTTCATCTTAACACTTATCACCCTTCAACAAAATATTTCACTCTTGATGCATATCAGTATTTGCATACCATCATTCTCTATCAGTTTCAAATGATTCACTAAGATGTCTTTAAATAGACATTCAAATCTTATGTCAGCCTAAGGAAATCAAGACATAATTTCCTAGGTGCACTGTATCTAGACAAGTAATCATAACACATCACAAAAATGACTGTCAAGAAGTCAGTGCTGGTAACTCATCACAAAATCAGATACCGGTTAGAACAGTCAATACCGGTTGGAACAAAACATGTGATCCATTGTCCTGGAATCTTCCGCTTGATCTCCATCTTCATCTTTATCTTCATTTTGATTCCGACTTAGTGTAGCCACAGGTTATCTCTTAAGCACATATTGGTTGACACAAAGTATCGGTTAGAGATAAGCCTTAAACATACCAGTTGACAGTGTAAACCAATTGAAGTTACACTGGTAGTCAATGTAATTATATGTGTGTGAGAGAGTGTTTCATCAATGACAACAAGTAATGAATACATTACAATCATCATCAAGCCAACAAAGGAGCCCCTAATAGGTAGGCTAACTATGTCACATAGTGAGGAGCAACATAATAGGAACTTGAATGTTATTTGAAATGATCATGATGAATATGCCATTCATTGTCTGATGTTATTTTTAACATGTCTGAATCAATGCAATGTTTTATTTGTGTTTTCAAATCTTGACACTCATTAGTAGAATGGCCATGGGTTTGATGATATTTACAAATGTTGGAGAATGTTGGCTTGATAATGATGATGTAGGTTGTATTAGGATGATTGATGACTTGTTTTATGTTGTCATTGATAGAAACTATGTTTTGATAGTCATCTAATTCTTTTAGGCCAACTAGTAATGCCTAATCGGTAATAAAGGCAGTTAAACAGTGAACCGGCAAATAGGACTGTAACGGTAAACAAAGATAGTGTTGAATTCAAGTGATCGGTATTGGAGATTGATGAAGAGTTAGATGTTGTGGTTTGGAGGACATGTTCATGACATTGGAAAGAGTCTATGACTAGAACCGCATCGACAGATTCAATAGGATGAGCAAGTTATGATGTATAGAGTAGTTAATCATGAAGAACAACTAACCGGTAGAACAAAGTGTTAGACAATTCAAATAACTAGAAGACAACTGAGAGGGGGGGTGAATCAGTTGTCACAAATTACCAAAACATTTATAAATTAAAACCTTAATACCGGAACCAAAACATTAATATTGGAATGCTTAAACCAAATACCAGAATAACAGTTAAACCAATTAAGCATAAGCAATAATCAAAGAATAAATACCATCCACATGACACCAAGATTTATACGTGGAAAACCCGGTAAAGGGAAAAACCATGGTGGGAAGCCTACCCACAGTCAGATAATACTTCTATAGTAAGTATGTGAATTATAATTGAGGGGTCTGCACTTGCAGGAAGGCCAACAACCTAGAGCACACTGCTCATCACAAAAGGAATCTCACTGACTACATAGAAATCCAGACTACAATCCGAAAGAAAATGAACTACAAAGATAGCATCTCATATGCCTGAGTACAGTTCTGTTTAATCTCAATACTGGAGGACTAAATTCTCTTACATAAACCCAATTCGATCTCCAATAATCAACCAAATCCTCTGTCTAAATGATATTACATTATTTTCACATTACATATCCATATCTCATTCCTATATCCTTATATCCCTTGATGATCTACAATGAGATCTTACATCATATATAAACAAACCCTTAACCATAAACAATCAGGTCAGCCACCAGACAATAAACCAATTACATTATTACAAAACATGTTGGCCTTAGACCAAACAAATAATATCCAACACATAAGACATCCTGGAAACACATCGAGAGGTCCAATCCACACGTTACATTAAGTCGGTCCATAACCTGGATCAACCAAGACCCAATATAGGTCCACACGCTAAAGAAATGATCTCCATCTGCCAAGTCTCAAACATGATCACCAACAACATCCTGAATCCATACCAGAAGCTGCACCAACACCACTTATGCATATCATCAAAGATCTTCATCAAAGCTCTGCCAGTGAAACCCTTATCAAAACCACAAACCAAGCTTCCAAGCAAACAGGATAGCATCTGATCACCAAACCAAAACCAACTTACTGAATATGAACATGAGTATCATGAATAAGCCAAATCCATAACCAAACCTTACCAGAGCATACCGGATCATGTCGGATCCAATCCAACCAGAAACCACACAAACAATCAGGACCAAAAGGGTGTCGATAAAGCATCCAAAATAGCTAGTGTTGAAATCAATGACAAAACATCAATGCAACACATAATCAATTCCTCCAAATGGCCAACACAAAGTCACTAAGATCGGTAAACCGATACACATAATATTTTATTTTTTAGTTATACTGTGTTTGGCCGATGTAAGTAAAGCATGATGAACAAGATTGTCTAAATACATTGAACCTAGGAAATTATTCCAAGGTTATTAGCCGACTTAGTTGAGATGTTTATAAAAAGTGTGATGAGTTATGAGATGATGTATGAGATCATGAGCATAGATTGAGAATTTGATTGTGCGGTGGAAGGTGAAGCTCTATGTTGATGTTTAGTCGATGTTAGTAGCGGAACTAAAGTGGATCTAATCAGGCACAAAGGTTCTATATGCAGATCATTTATCTATTGTTTCCTAACAGTTGTAGCAGACTTAAAATCCCTTAGCTGGGTAGGTCATAACAGGCCTGATTGTATAAATCTCTTAACCGAATAGCTCAACAACTTGAGTTTAAATCCTCCAACGAGGTTACTCCTAATAGGGTAAAGCTCCTAACAGGGCTGATATAGTAAATCCCTTCACCAGGTGACTCCTAACAGATCTGATATAGTAAATCCGTTCACCAGGTGACTCCTAACATGGTCTTCTCTTAACTGTGCATGTTTGTAAGACCTTAACCGGTCAAAGATTTCTATTCTACAGATAGTGAATCTTGTGGGTGCTAACTCTCGCCGTGGTTTTTCCCATTTGGGTTTCCACGTGAAAAACATTGTGTTATGTGGTGCGTGTGTTATTGGTTGTTTTCTTATTTGGTAACATTCCTTATATGCTTGTTAAGTTTTAAGTTGGTTAAAGTGGTGATCATATTTATATTGTTTTTGCTTGCACTGATTCACCCCCCCACTCTCAGTGCCTTATAAGTTTATCAACAAAAAGAATAATTTTGAGAATGTTGTTTATGTTGTCTTCTTTGTTTAGGACAAAGAGAAGATATTAATTTGGAATTTAGAAGATTGGTCAACACATCTTCTTGTTGTAACTCAAAAATATAATGAGAAGGTGTGGATTTATAAGACAATGGAGAAGAAGATGTTGACAAAGGAAAGTGTGATTTCTCATGACTTTGTCGCTCACATTCAAGCATTTGTCCATTGCATCCATGTGTATGTTCAAAAGAGGGCTCACTCTTAGGGGGAATTAGATTGAAGTTTAAAGAGGCCCAATCAATTTCAAGATTTGTGTTAAGAGAAAAATTTGGAATATGAAATTCAGGCATCTTAGACTTTCTAGAAAAGGTAGGAGTGAAATCTAAGGACCCCCAATCATCTTCTACGAGTTCTTCTTTAGGAGATTCTTTGGTAGGAGATGGTGTATTTGAGTGAATTGAAGAGATTATTGTAGGAACTAAGAAAGCATATGATGCTTCACTTATGTTCTCATCAACTACCTCATTAGTATATGTGTAAGGCACAACATGATAATTAGGAAGAATTTTTGGTTTCCTAGGAACATGAATGGAATTGATTTGATTTTTATTAGGATCTTGATTTTTGGGAGAGAGAGCATTATGATGAGAAATAATATCATCCTCTTTTTCTAAGGTATCTTTATGAACACTTATTAGTAAAAGGACTATCATATGTAATTAATGCTTCATCTTTAGAGGGAAGATCATGAAAAGAAGGTGATGGGGAGTTTCACAAAAGAGTTGCACCTTGAATAATAGGTAGGTAAAATATGTTTTAGTGGTCTTCCATCCTTGTTCACACCCTTCTCTTTTCCAATTTCAAATCAAACAACTTAACTCCTTTGGAGTGCTCCCTATCAACTTGTTTGCTCCAATTACTCACAAACCTAGCTGGGATTCACTAGAGTAAATCCAACCTTCAAGTTGTCAAATATCCAACATACACTTGCAGGGCTCTCAGGGGGTGTAGAGAAGGTGTTTCAATTACATTCATATGGTTATTTGTTTGGTTTCTCTCCATTTTCCCATTGCTTTCTCTTATTCCTATTTTATAGGCCTAGTAGCCCTAAGAGCCCCTATTCGCCCTACCTTCACGGTTTTTGTGAAATTGCTCAGAAAACTCCCAAAAGACCTCCCAAAAGATTTAGTAATCCAAATACCCTTTTGGATAGAATTTTAGATTCAGTAGGGTAGGCTGTCTGGTACGTCCGTACAGGTACGGACCCCAAAATGGCTCTTCTTGAGGGTTTAAGGGTTAATAGTCTTCTCTAATAGGTTTTATTGGTTTCTACACCCCGTCATACCTCCTTGCTTCTACTGAGACTCGATTAGGCTTTTTTCTTTCATGCCAAACACTTGGCATATCCACATCTTATCTTCCCTACAAGCAATGACAAAAATGATAGTCATATCCCTAGTCGGGCTATGACAGAGCTCGCTTAGGATATGATGGTAAAAGGCTTCCAAGAAACCTCTAGGACATTAAAAAGAATATGTACATTATTCACAAGTTACATGACTTGAATCCCAAGGGCCATTGAACAAGCACAATGGTATTTCAAGTTGGAACTATGTCTAGGGTCTTAAACCCTTGCTCAGATCAAGAGCAGTGTAGTAGGAGAAAATTTGTAATCAAACACTAAACCTTCACTAAGAAATTAATAAACCACTTCCTAAGAACCACAACAACATACACTAAACCACCATGAAAGGACAGTACCAAGATCAGATCATCTGGTACAGACTGCTATAACCAAATTTACAAATCTTAAGCAAAATCCTAGAAATTGCTTTCAAATTTTATTCAAAATCTGACCATGAAACTTCCAACCCATTTAAAATCATTGAAAAATCATTTTATATGCCTCCTTTCTCATAACCAACCCCCCATCGGTTTCCTAACCACCGATTTGAATCAATTTTGAAAAGTTGCAAAACGTTGTCAAGCAACAATGACAACTTTTACTCCATTTTGCATTTCTATTCACTCTAAACCCCCTAGGATGGTTCCCTACCATCAAACTAACATGACCAATTTCCTAATGAGGCCTTACAAAGAGTTTTACACTATTTTTCAAGATAATGCCATTTTTTGGCTTATAAGGGCACATTGGCCAAAACTGAGAAAACAAGCACACCTTGGTGACAAACACTCTTCAAATAACTCCAAAACACACTTGTGGACCTATCAGCAGTCCATTATTCATTCATTGATCCCACACATGATCAATCACTCCAAAATTTAGAAAATCCATCAATATAACTAGGTGCTCCTGTACCAGAAGGTATGGTACCACTAGGATAAGTAGCCATAATATCATCCTCTTGCACCAAATAATCCTTATGAGGGAGGTACTTTTCAGGAGAATAAGGAACACAATTCTAAAATGATTCATCTTTAGGAGGGAGATCTTTGAAAGAAGTGTCCATATTCCCTTTTTGCACCAATGTGCCCTCATTAACGAGATCAATTTTGGGAGAGGGTAAATCATAGGTATGAATGAAAGGGAGAACTAAATTATCATCATATGCATGAAAGGGAACATCATGAACATCTTTAATGTAACTTTAAATTGAATTAGCAAAATAAGATAAGAACTCCATATGCACTTATGATCAAACAAGAAACTCATATGTCATTTAACCATAATAATGTTCACCCCATACATGCATAGAAAATTGAATAAAGGAGGGAAAATTTGAATTGCAAATTTGAAATCTGAATTTTGAAATTGTGAAATTTGAATTTGAAATTTGAAACTTGCAAAATAATTGAATAATTCAAAACTCTAGGAAAAATGATTATTCAATTAAATGAACAAATTGATAGAAAGAATAATAATGCAACCTCCTAGGAAATTGAAATTTAAAATTAGGATTATGTAAAAAAAATAACCTCTTAATTTAAAATCCAAAAGAGATTGAATTTTTAAAATTAGGGCCTATGGGATACCACTTAATTTCAAATTTAAAATGGAAACAATTAGGGAAGATTATAATTAACCACTTAATTTTAAATGTTTCCTTGAAAGTTGTAATGTTGAAATTGGGAAATGTTTTCAATTTTAGAGGGATCAAAATTCGACAAAATTAGCCAATTTTCTCGATTTAAACAATTAAATATGGTTATAACAGTCTCCCGAAATTTCACGAAAAAAGATAGGGACCAGGTTGAAAGTGCACCCAGTCCTCCCAACTTTTTCGAAAAGGGATCAAAATTCAACAAAATTAGCCAATTTTCTGGATTTAAGCAATTAAATACAGTCATAACAGTCTCCCGAAATTTCAAGAAAAAAGCCAAGGACGGGGTTGAAGTTGCACCCGGTCCTCCCAACTTTTTTGGAAATTTTTAGGCATAAAAGCTATGATTATTTGAGAGATAACCCCAAAAAATTGATTGATTTTACAATCTCTAGATAAGTGAAATTAAGGTTTGAATGTCAAAATAGGACTCTATTAGGGTTTTGAAAAAGATAAGAAATTAAATTGCAATTTTGAAAAAGGTCAAATCTAATGGATGTTAGGGTTTCAAGCAGATCCGAAGCAAATATGAACTAACAATTATATGCAGATTTAAATACAAATGATAAAGAAATAAAATAGGACACAGATAACACAGAGATTTAATGTGGTTCACCCAGAATGGGTTACATCCACCATACACTGTCGTCCAATCTTTCTTATTATCCAGCAAAAATAGTACATCAACCTTACAATGCCTTAAGCATCCCAGCTATTGGGAGTATTTAAAATTGAGTCAAGTTTATAGGCCCATTTCAAAAAAATTCCTTGCATTTCCAAATGATTAAAATAAGTCAGTTTGAATGGCCTAGTTAGCAAGGGGGTAAAATGGAGTCGGTTGACTTTCAGAGGGTAAGGCTCGGGATTCATGTCCTACACCTTTCATTTGGCCTATTCAGTGATGTGCAACTTTCAGGATTCAATTTGGATAAGTTTATGAGGTACCCAGTTTGAGGGGTGAGCTGAAAGTGCATTTTAGGCACAAATGTAGTTTTTATTGAGTAGCCTACTTTGAGCGATTACATCTTTTGCCCTGTTGATCGTCATGGAGAAATTCAAAATGGATTCAATTGTATGCATTAATGTGAGTCACCCTACAAAATTTCAGGTCTTGATGAATCCATTTGCTCAGTTTTCAAAGCCGAATCCGTTTGCAGTTTGTGTGTTTTGGCAAATCCCTGTTTCGACAGCTAGTCGGAGCCCTATTTCGCATAAGTGTAAAATTTGCCTCAGTAAGCGTCATGCCATAATGTTTGTTCCAGGCTGATGTTGGTATAAATGATGAGCTACGTTTCAAATTTTAAGGCTCTACCAATCCATTTGATCGGTTTTCAAAAGAGCTCATTTTGCCATCAAATTCAGTTATCCGCACTTCCAGTGTTATATCAGTTAATATAGCCATTTTTGTGAGCACGTCGTTTGCATCCTGTCAGTCTGGTGATCGAACTGAGAATTCAAAGATTTAATATGTACTTTAAGGTACCTATGTTCCGAATTTGAGGACCTACGGAGGTCGTTTGATATTTTTGAGAAAGGGGTCATGTGTGGCCAAGGACATTGACTTCATCAGGTCCGCAGTGTCGACAAAGCCAGTTGGGCATTTTCAAAAATTAATATCTTTTTTCTCGGGACTCGTCTTGAGAAACCGTTTGGTAGAAGTCATCCTTGTATATTAGAGTACACGCCTGTCAGATGGCGAGCTCCAGAAAGATGTTTTGACAGGTTTGAAAATTACGTCTTCGCAATTAAATGCAAAAATTGTGTCGTAATTGCCTGAAGGTTGTAAAATGCGGATTAATGATCCAAAAACGATGTCGATCATTTCCGGAGGTATGTTTGAGGTCCGTGAAGCATTCCAGGGGTCAGTTGCATGAAAACGAAAAAAAAATTAGTCGGACCCACTTTGGGGCCCGACCTGGCTCATGCCTGTGTCGTATTAGTTTATTAGCGACTTTGTTCACTAAGAGATTTTCAGAATATCTAAATATGGATTATAATCACTAGGCATGTCATAAGAGTTCAAGATGTTATTATGAACTTCAAGCAATTTAAAATTGGCAAGTTTGGAGCCAAATCCTCCTTCAGCGACAAAGAAGAGCATTAAAAAATGTGAATGCACTTGGCAGCCATGGTGTGAGAAGACCATTTAAACTTTCAAATTAAATGCATTGGCATGTGAAAAGCCATTAAACCTTTCAACCAAATGTAATTTGGGAGGTTGAAAGCCAAATTCCACAACCTTCCCAACATTCTCCTTGTTGTGTGTGATGTCTGGGAGTGCATTTTAAAACTCCAGCCAATGCAAACAGTAGACCTCTTTCCCCATGTGAAGCTACAGCAGCAAAAAACTTGAAATAACAAATGCCATTGGGCACTCCAGGCTTCTACGTGGCATGGTAAGGAGGCAATCAATAAAAACTTTCAAGCAAATTAAATAGCAAGTGTGCAGCTATGAATCCTCCCTTGTTGTGTGTGGCTTTGGCAAAAGCTTTCAAACAAATGCAAACAGAAATGGCAGATTGGGCACATTAAATTTTGTAAAATGCACATTGGCAGGCTCAGAGCTATTATCTCCCTTGCTGCACATGAGTTGTTTCTTGAAGTGCATATGGTAAATGAGAAATGTATGGCTGGGAAAGGTTTGATAAACCTTAAACTTAGTGAAATGCAATCTGCTGGTAAAAGACTTCCCTCCTGCAACCTCCTTCAGCATGGAAATGGTGTGAAATCAAACAGTCCAATGCAAATTGGTAGGTCACGTGGGTAAAGGAATTCCCAAATAAATGCAATGTGGAAGGTGTAAGCCAAATTTCATGACTTTGCCAACATCCTCCATGCTTGAAGTTTGACAAAGAGAGGACTTTATAAACTCCAGTGAATGCACAATGGCAGGTGTATGTGCCAAATTCCTTTGTTGTGTGTGAGCTAGAAGGTGGACCATTGTGTGGTTGTAGACTTTAACTGCAAAAGACCTCCCTGCTGGACGTGGAGATGAGGAAGGCTGCCAAAAACAAATAAATGCCAGTCAAGAGCAAAGCAAATGCTCATGTTGATGTTTGGCAGCAGCAAAAAATTGAAGCAAATGCACTTGGCTGTTGTAAAGCCCACTCCCCACCGTTCTTTGCTAGCTTCCTCTCTGTGGTGGTGAAAAGAGACATTGAAATTTTAAAGCAAATGCAATTAGGCGCCATTAAAAACTCAGGAAAAGCTTCAAAAAGGCATTCCCAGGCAAAACGTTTTGTCCCACATTGGCTGGGCGAGAGCATTTTTAAATGTTTAAATGTAAATCCTTACAGTAGTAATATGTCTAAGCCATAAAGGCTTTTGATGGATGGTGTCTATGGGTGCCCAAGGTGGGCCCACACGCGAGCACGGATCCCGAGGTGACGGAGGAGGTGAGTGAGCGACGACCAGGTGGACCCCACATAGGCACGCTTCTTGAGGCAGATAGGCGGAATTTTACAGAGAAAGGCTAGGTTAACGAGTGAGCAGGTTCGAGATGGATCAACAGTGCGCGCTATTTCACGAAAGGAAGATGCATGCGAGTTACACCCTGCGAAGTTGCGAAAGCCAGGTGGCAGGTACAGTCAGCGGTCCAGCAGGTGGGTCCCGATGAGGTGGAAGTGACGTGGCACACAGTTGGCGCATAGGTGGCAGTCCAGTGGTGATGATGTGGTGCTGAGGTGGTGTACACGTGGCAGCCAAGTGGCAGTGACAAAGCAGATGACGTGGCAGTGATGAGGTGTCATCCCAGGTGGCGTCCGGTCAACCCCATTGACCAATCAGATCCCACCACGTGGCAAAGCGTCAGAGCACATATGGAGGCAAAAAATCAAAATTAAAATAAGTAAATGATATAGTCTAAACTATATTAAATAATTCAAAAATTTAAATGATGTGCACATTGGGGAGTTAATTCGCCCAAGACTCAATTTTTGGCCAAAATATAAAGTGTTATATATTTTCGGAAAGCTCTCGGAGTGAGGAATCTGATTATGGGGTTAATTTTGACAAATGTGGGATATTTTGGAAGCAATTTCCATGGGAACAAAATTCAGTTAGAGAGAAGATATTTGATATTTTCAGTTGCAGATTTGATTTTCTTCCCTCCTCTTTTTATTCCCAATTCTTCTCAGTTGTAAGGGTTCCAAAAATTTGGAGAATGGCTCCATTTTTTCATGGCTTCCAATTCTGAGTATTCTTCCAGATTGTACAGAGAAGGGTTATCCTTTCAGTAATGGAGTTCGATTCTTTGCTATAGGTGTTCTTAGCTACAGGTTCTTGTGTATGTAAGGCATGCACAAATTCACACAGAAGTTGTCTCTGGATTTGTATTTTCATTATATTCAAATCAAATCCTCAAGGAGGATGAGATTTGTTATCTCAAAGAGGTAATTGTGATTGTTTGCAGGGATTCTTCAAGGAAGAATTTAAATTCTACAATAAATCATGAATAATAGAATATAGTGTCTGGATTTGATATTTTCTGTGAGTGATCTGAGTAATGCATTTATGCAAGGCATTAAATGCATGAATATTTAATAATGAAGATGGATTTGCAGTATAAGGTTTCATTTATAGTTTGATGTGTGACTCTGTTGCCCTTGGATAAGGCACTGATCTTACAAGTTTGGGGATGTCTTTCAGATCAAACAATTAAAAAGATAAATCTATTTCCCTTTATGTTTAGGGGTGTGTTCTTCTCATTCCAAGCTCCATTTTCATTTATGATTTATACAGATCTAGCCAATCTGTAGTGTGTTCCTAATTTGGTGAGCTTGTGGAATGGTTTGTCTGCTCATTGTTGATGCAGTCCTATGTTTGTGATTGTTGTATTCAGTGCATCAAAAGGGTGTCCCCCCTAGGTCTAGCAGAACTTGAAGTGCAGGAGGATCATTAGGATCCTATGTTATGTTGTCCAAGCCCTGAGGTGTTTCATTGATTGAGATTGGCTATCTCATAGATAGATTTGCAGGTGTCTTGGGTTATCACTTTTGGTGAACAACACCAACCGCTTATAACATGCATTCTTAGGGCAATAAACAAAGTCGACCTTTTTAGGGTTTTATTACAATGTCGGTTTTCATCAATGGAAAACGGCAAAAAAAAATTTCTCGGGGGCTCCCGCCCCCGAACCACCGCTTTTCTCAGGGGCTGCCGCCCCCGAACCCCTACCCGGGGCCCAACCCGGCCCCGGACCCTAGTGAGGATACGTGTTGAGTGTACAGTACTTTGTTGATCAATCACCACATTTCAACAATCTCCCACTTGGAGACTGATCAGGCTCCACACCGAACAATCTCCCACTTGGAGACTAATACTACATGACACCACTATACATGCAACATCCACTGGATAAAACACTAGGACTCGACTGGTATAAATTCCACAATTATCAATCAAGAAGACCAACAAAAACTGATGAAGAAATCAGCTTTTCCTGTGGAACTGCCTTTGTGAACATATTGGCAGGATTCTCACTTATGTGAATCTTCTCAAGCCGTAACTGACCCTCCTCCAAAGCAGTCCGGATGAAGTGGTACCTAAGCTAAATGTGCTTTGTCCTTGAATGAAAAGTAGAGTTCTTCACAAGATGAATGACATTCTGGCTATCAGTATACAATGGGCTATCCTCTTGTGTCTGACCCAATTCCTTCAGAAAACATTGCAACCAAATCATCTCCTTGCTGGCTTCTGTAGCAGCAACATACTCAGCTTCAGTGGTTGAAAGTGCAACAACCTTTTGCAGCCTAGAAATCCAACTGACTGCAGTTCCCCCTATAGTAAAAACATACCCTGTAGTACTCCTCCGTGAATCAATATCACCCGCCAGATCAGAGTCAACAAATCCACTTAGAGTAGCATTAGATCCTTTGAAACATAATGCCTTCGTAGTAGTTCCTTTCAAATACCAAAGAATCCATTTCACAGCATTCCAATGTTCCATACCTGGATTACTCATAAACCTACTCACAACTCCCACTGCATGTGCAATATCTGGCCTTGTGCATACCATTGCATACATCAGACTGCCAACAGCTAATGAATATGGGATGTTAGACATTTTATTAACCTCTTCTTGTGCCTTTGGGCACATCTCCTTAGTCAATTTGAAATGACTAGCCAAAGGTGTACTAACTGCTTTTGCATCCTGCATGTTAAATCTTTTCAACACCTTCTTTATATACTCACTTTGGGACAAATTCAAGGTTCTATTTTCCCTGTCCCGTGTAATCCTCATACTAAGAATTTGCTTAGCTGCACCCAAATCCTTCATAGCAAATGACCTGGCTAATTTCTGTTTAAGATCATTTATATGTTGCATGTTAGACCTGGCAACAAGCATGTCATCAACATAAAGCAACAGGATAATATAACTGCCATTATCAAATCTCTTAAAATATATACAATGATCAGAATGACATCTATGATAACCGTGTTCAACCATGAAACTATCAAATTTTAAATACCATTGTCGGGGTGCTTGCTTTAGGCCATACAGACTTTTCTTCAACCTGCACACCAAGTTCTCCTTACCTTTGACCTCATATCCCTGTGGTTGCAACATGTAAATTTCCTCCTCCAAATCTCCATGGAGAAAAGTTGTTTTGACATCTAATTGTTCAAGATGTAAATCATCTACAGCCACAAGGCTAAGTACAGTTCTAATTGAAGTCATTTTTACAACTAGAGAAAATATTTCATCATAATCTATACCCTTTTTCTGTGCAAAACCTTTTACCACAAGTCTGGCCTTATATCTTTTCTGACCTCCTTCCTCCTCCTTCAACCGATAAACCCATTTGTTAGGCAAGGCTCTTTTTTCTGCAGGTAAAGGGACTAAGTCCCAAGTCTTATTTTTCATCAAGGAGTCCATCTCCTCTTTCATGCCTAGCTCCCACTGTTGTTTGGCATCTACCTGCATTGCTTCTTCATATTCTTCTCGTTCACCAAAATCCGTTAATAAAATAGAATACAAAGAAGGAGAAAATCTTTCAGGGGGTCTACTTGTCCTCGTAAAATGTCTAACACTTGCAGGAGTTTGTGAGACAATCTATTGTTGTTGAGCATCAGGTACTTGTGGCATTTCATTTTCAGGAATCTCATCCAACACCACATATTCTTGTTTGTCCTATTCATGCTTCTTTTCCTGCATCTGTTCTTTATACATAACCTTCTCATTGAATATAACATCTCTACTTCTAATTATTTTCTTATTTTCAAAATCCCATAACCGATAGCCATATTCATCTATCCCATATCCAATGAAGGTACATTTCTGAGATTTAGCATCAAGCTTGGTTTTGTTTTCTTTATCAAAATGGACAAAAGTTTCGCAACCAAAAGTTTTTAGAAAAGAATAATTTACCTTTTTACCAATCCATGCCTCCTCTGGAATACCACCATCCAAAGGGGTTGAAGGTCCTCTATTTATCAAATAGACAGCAATATGTATAGCATCTGCCCAAAAATGTAAGGGCAATCCAGCATGCAATCTCATGCTCCTCGTGCATTCTATGATAGTCCTATTCATTCTCTCTGACACACCATTTTCCTGTGGAGTTCCTAGAACTATCTTCTGCTTTCGAATCCCATTTAAGGAGCAGTAATCTTCAAATGCTTTGCTGCAATACTCACCTCCATTATCTGATCTGAGACACTTCAACTTTTTTCCTGTCTCATTCTCAACCAAAGCTTTCCATTTCTTAAAAGTTTCAAAAACATCTAATTTTTGTTTTAGGAAATATACCCATGTTTTTCTGGTTGAGTCATCAATAAAAATAACATAATAACAAGAGCCACTAAGAGATGATACTTGAGCTGGTCCCCATACATCTGAATGTACAAGCTCTAACTTCTCGCTCTTCTTCTCTTTCCCAACCTTGAGAAATCTGACTCTTTTCTGTTTACCATAAACGCAGTTTTCACATAACTCTAAATCAATCTTCTTTAGTCCTGGCAATAGATTTTTGGAGTGGAGGGTTTTCATCCCTTTCTCACTCATGTGCCCAAGCCTATGGTGCCACATTATCGAATCTGTTCTTGCAACATTTATTGTTGTTATCCCTGTAGTAACTTTATCTGTAGCAGCTAAGGTAGAGTAAGTGTTACCAGTACACAGATATAATGTGCCTACCTTCGCACCTTTAGCTACTACTAATGATCCTTTAGTGACCTTCCACATACTGTCTGAGAAGGTAACTATGCAACCTTCACTACCTAGTTGCCCTGCAGAAATTAAATTTCTTCTTAAATTAGGAACATGTCTTACCTCCTGCAGAAACTAGTCATTACCATTCTACAACTTGATCTTTATCTTTCCTTTTCCAACAATTTGACAAGGCTCATCATCACCCAAATATACCTGTCCAAAATCACCTTGAACATAATCTAAAAAATATTTTCTATGGGGTGTAGCATGAAATGAACCCAAAATTATTACCCATGAATCATTAACATTATCCAAACATAAGATTAAAGCATCTTGTAAAGTATTACTTGCAATATTAGCTTCTTTACTATCATTTTCATTTTTGTCTCCTTCTTTGTTTTTCTGAGACCAATAGTCTTTCTTTAGACGACCAGGCTTTTCGCAGTACCAGCAATCTTTCTTTCCTCTAGATTGAGAGCATCATTTCTTTGATTTGCCTCGTGACTTCTCATTCCCAGGGCCTTTTCCTCTTTCCTTTGATCTTCCTCTGTTCTCCACATTCAAAACACTACCCGATGATGTTGGAGTCTCACCTATGCTTTTCCTTCGCATTTCCTCTCTTAGGATAACACCAACAATATCATCAAATACCAAAGTATTTTTACCAGAGATAGAGTTACTTACAGCCATAACCAAGCTATTCCAGCTTTCTGGCAAAGAACATAAAATCAAGAGAGCCCTAACCTCTTCTGCAAAGGTAAATTTTACTGAAGACAATTGACTGGTAATTGTATTAAATTCATTTAAGTGCTCCGCTACGGATCCTCCCTCACTTATTTTCAAATTAAACAAACGCTTCATAAGAAATACCTTATTCAAAGTCGAGGGTTTCTCATACAACTTAGCCAATGTTGCCATCAAATCTACAGCCGTTTTTGCTTCTGTTATATTGAATGCTACAGACAGTGCAAGGCACAATCAAATGGATCCCAGTGCCTTTCTATCTAAAATGTCCCACTCTTCATCTGACATTGTGGTCGCTTTCTTTGCCTTTCCTTCCAATGGCCGCCACAAATCCTTTTGATACAGGTAATCCTCCATTTGCATTTTCCATAACTGATAATTTTGGTCGTTAAACTTTTCGACCTTGAATTTGGAATCCTCCATTGCTCCCACTCAAATCTGAAAGTCCTGCCAATTTACAAAAAACCTCGCTCTGATACCAATTGTTAGGGTTTCAAGCAAATCCGAAGCAAATATGAACTAACAATTATATGCAGATTTAAATACAAATGATAAAGAAATAAAATAGGACACAGATAACACGGAGATTTAATGTGGTTCACCCAAAATGGGTTACGTCCACCATACACAGTCGTCCAATCTTTCTTATTATCTAGCAAAAATAGTACATCAACCTTACAATGCCTTAAGCATCCCAGCCGCTTATAACATGCGTTTTTAGGGCAACAAACAAAGTCAGCCTTTTTAGGGTTTTATTACAATGTCGGTTTTCATCAACGAAAAACGGCAAAAAAACTGATGTATGCAGGAAAAGTGGGTTGATAAAACTCAATATGTGAAAATATTTCTAAATAACTAGTCCACACACATACACAGGACTTCTTGGTGCAAGCTATGGAGTAACGATGTATTACTCAGCTTCCCAAGGTGGGTCCCATGGTTCTCTATCTCACAATGTCCCTCAAACCAATGTTTTTGCTCTCAGATCACTGAGCAAAATGGTTTAGGGATGGCAAATGCAAGAACGAGGGATGTTTTGATAGATTTTAGTATGAGATGCGTTATAAGCTATGTATGATTCTAGAAATGCAATAAACTAGATGATAAGATGACAAGGTTAGTATGAGTACTATCCTAACATGATATATTTAGTCTATGATTGAGCTAAATGATAAAGAAAGTATTCTAAAAATGCATATTTAGACTAATTTCTATTCTAAAGACAGGCTAAATAATGAACATAAAATGATATAAGAAAGCTTGAATGTATTTGAGCATAAGTGTGATACTACAAATTTGAAGGATGATTGTTAAAATGGAAGAATGAGAGCTCTATTTATAGCAAAAACAGGGCAATGGATGGTCAGGATTGAATGGTTTAATCAAGGGTTGAGTTTGAAAGTTGGGGATCCATGTTTGTAATTGGCACCAATGAAATGGTGACAAGTGTCAACATAGGGTTGGGTTGAGAGAAGGGGTTGGAGACATTAAATGTCTGAGAAGACCTCATGGTTATCTAGAGGGTAAGGGTCAAGTCTAAATTGGGATTACCCACCGGATTAAGAGTTAATTCGAGGATAAACCTTTGTGCAAATGATTAAGAGATAATCATGGTCAAAGCATTAAAGGCCTTATGAGACCCTTGGGTTGGATGAAGGTTGAGTCAAAACAAATGTTTTAACCATTTAGGAGGGTTTGAGTTAACCATTAATGGTTATTGGAGACTTTGGGGGATTAAGTGGTTGAAGGTTGAAAGCCTTCAATGGTTATCAAAGACTTTGAGGAATTAAGTGGTTGAAGGTTGAAAGCCTTTAATGGTTATCAAAGACTTTGAGGTTTTGAGAAGTGACCTCCCCTTGCTTAGGAATGTGACAAAGTTTAGAGGATGGGTTAGGCTAATTAGAAGCGATTAGAAGATTCTAGAAGGGATTAGAAAGGGGTTTGGGATTTTGCAAGTGGATGGAGGGATAATAGGATTTAATTGAAATAAAGTAATTTAATTCAATTTGGTTGTAATTTGGAGAAATTAAATAAATTGCATTTATTCAATTTAGGATAACTATTTAATTAAATTTGAATTTAATTAAAAGTGGATAGGGGGAATTTAATTGAATAAAATGATTTATTGATTAAATGGGTATAGTGAATTTTATTTAAATAAATCGAGTAATTTACTTAATAAAATAGAAGAATGTGGATAATTTAATTAAATTGGATTTAATCAAATAGAGAAATGAACATAAAATATTCATTTAGGAATATGGTCATTTTTATACGTCTACAACTGACATGCGAGGATACGTGCTGAGTGTACAGTACTTTGTTGATCAGTCGCCACATTTCAACAATGGATAGGGCCACTTTAGAAAACTGACATTGGTTGAGATTGATTGAAATTTGCACAAAATCCAATTAAATTTGAAAATAAGGTTTTTAGGACCTAACAATTGAATTTTGAAATTTTGAATTTTGGGAAAAGGAGGGAAATTGAAAATTTGAATTTTAGGTAAGAAGACAAGTCTGAAAACAGTCACAAATCTGAAAATTAAATGTAAATCCAATTTTTTGCACAAGTTCAAGATGATGTTTGAAAATTAGGGTTTTGACAATTAACCACTTAATTTTGTAAATTTGATTTTCAAATTGAACAAGACAATGAAAGAATTGAATTTGATAAGCAATGTAATTTTCAGATCTAAGGCAATAAAGATTATTTTTTGTAAAATACAAGTTCAATGTAAAGCATGTAAGATGTCGGGTTCACCAAAATGTAAAGTGGAAAATTGAACCCTAGTGATTCCCCACCTAGGGGAAAGAAAGGAAATCACTAGGATGATTTTCACTTGAGAGATACTTTACATTTAGAAGAAGGCTTGAATTCACTAGATACAAACCCTAAGGATCTGAATACTAAGTGAATTGCAAGGGTGCAATGCAATTTAACCTCTTTTGTAAGTAGAAGAGTTGACTTGTTGACTATGCAGAAAATGAAGACAAAATGGGTGAAATAAGGAGCTACTGATTTGGGATCGTGTTGTAACTTCAGATCTGAGGTATTTAGACTGATATGGACCTGCCTTGCAAATTTGGAGAAAATTTGTCAGGACCAAGTTGAAGTTGCACCCGATCCTCCAAAAAATTTGCGAGTCGAAAAGGGTTTTTCCGTCTCTGAAAATGAAGCCTAAATCTGCAATTACAGCTACACACCTGCAACCTACATAGAGAAAAGAAGGGAAGAAGGTGTTAGGCCCAATATGGAAAGCTAATGTACTAAGAGGGGAGGGGTGAATCAGTACTTCAAAACTTTTCTTCAACAATAACTTTACTATTAAGCATAAACTGAATATTGTTGTAACATAATATAATGCTAAATCAAATAAATAACAATCATACATGATTCACTCCATAACACATATATTTTGGTTACGCAGAAACTCTTGGTTAGAGAGAAAAACTGCAGTGGGGATGACACCCACAACTTCACTACTGCAATAATAAAGGTTTCTCGGTTAGAGCTACATGTTTAGCTATTTATGATAGCTTACCCTATTAGGAGTATCAAGATCTATTAGATCTACCTTGCTAAAGGATTTTACAACACTTATTATAGATGTTGCACCTGGCTAGAGGCTTTACAATTTATAGACTTAGTTAGAGTCTTTTACCCTATTAGAGGTTTCTCTTACAACTCAAAATATTACAATCAAATCTTACAAAATATCTGTAACTTTACATCTGAAATGTTGTAGCAGACTCTATGTGCTCAAAATGATATTACCTTGCTTATAGCATACCTCGGTAATCCATATATTAACTCGGTAAACCCTTCTGTTTACTTTGTTCCTTGACTGTTCTCTTGGAACCTTCTCGGTGACCTCTGTGTAACTCTGTCAATTGTAACAATCATAACACTCTGTGATTTCCCATGATTTTCCTTTTTATACAAGTCTTGCTTTATACACACATGCACACACACCTGATCCTTAATTCATGTTGTATAAATAGATATCTTAAGTCGGTGATCTAGTTCATGCTTCGATCTTACAAACATGATTTATCGAATGAATAACCATACAAAATATTTCATTGGATAGATGACCTCAAAATCATACAAAATCTATAAGTGCAATTTCCAATGAGATAACGATTCTATGTTCCTCGATCTTGTAACACGTTTCCATATGTGTGTCCAGGTTCAATGAATCCGATAACACGTTTCACTCGGTGTATATCAACTCGATGTATCATCTTTGTTGCTCGGTAGTCATAGAACATTACTCGGTAGACTACTCGGTGTATACTAAGCTCTGAGACTACTTTCTTCTATAATCGACTGCATTGTGCCTACCCACTGAATGATTCGGTAGAGTAACCGACTAGAATAACTTTGAACATAAGACTAATGGCAACTTAGTAAGTAGTAGCAATCTCCCCTTTTGACATTAGTTGAGATGTTTGACAAAACTACTTTCAAAATTATAACTCAAAAGTCTATATACTTACAAATTTTGACTAAACTGACAGTATATACATTTGTCAATGAAATAGTATATTTAGATATACTCCCCTTATCAATATACTGTATATAGCTTTGATTTTGCATGCTCAATGATCAATATTCTGTAATCACTACCCGGTTATCACTGATGTTCTGCTCGGTTCACTGCTCCCTTGTCAAATGCAACTGTGCATTTGAATACTCTGCTTGGTATACTCCCCCTATATACTACACTCCCCCTCTGATACTTGTATACTATACTCCCCCGTTTTGACAAACATCAAAACTTAGTTACCATCCAGTGGAGGCAATTGGTCAAAAATGGATTTATATTTTGTCCTTGCATCGGTGAGTGTGACAGAGAGGGCATCCTTTACACTGTCCATTAAAGAATTTTGAGCTTGAATGTCAGCTAATAGGGAAATTAAACCATCTAATGTGCTTCCCTCTTGTGTAGTAGATAAATATGTGGCTCGGTTGATCTGTTCTTGGATGGAGGACAAGTGTGGAATGAATAAGGTTTGAAGAGTCATAATGTCCATCCTTATTTTGTGCTCTTCATTCCTGAGTTCCAATTGTTGAGCCATGAGCTTTTGTAACTTTGTATAGAAATTTTGAACAGAATTGGGCTCAGTGGTCAACTTATTTGAGAGATCGGTGATCTCTTTCTCAATTACTTCTATTTTATTTTTGATATCTTTAATGAATAAAGAGAATGTACAGAGTTTCTGAAACAAATAAAGAATGTGCTTGAGTTGAGGGGACAACTCAGCAATAAATTTGATAAGTTTTACTTTGCCAATAGCAATTGCTTTTTGTACCTCTTCAATCATTTTTGCAGTGAGCTCTTTCTCCTTCAATTTGCTCAAATATTCAGATGCATCTACTCCAGATGTCTCTATTTGATTTAGGAGTTCATCTAGTTGAATATGGATGGCTGCATCTTTTGACACTGTAGCTGTAGGTAGCATATCGGTTAATAGTGCCTTCACCTTCTGAAGTACTATATTTTTCTTTTGAATAGCCATTTGCTTCTCTTGTTCAGCTTTGGCTTTGCATAGTTCACCGAATTCAATGAGTGCTTGCCCTTTTAGTTTGGATATGTCTACATTTGGCAACACTATTGGTTTTGACAAATCTAGTTTGAAACTATGCTTCTTCATTTTCTTTTCTTTAGATTTCACCAGTTGAACTAATACAATAGCTTGGGAGGCTTGTTGACCCTCGATGGGTTTCTCGGTGGAGGCAACACTTTTTTCGGTTCCTGTAGCCGTTGTTGAGTCCTTCGGTGAATCTTTTCTTGGGGTATCAGTTGTAACATTTTTAGTGTTAGAAGGAGCTTGAGACGTCTGTTCCCTGGTAGCCTGAGGAGTAGCTTCTCCTTCTGTAGACTTGTGAACCTCTTTACCTTGTTCAGTATCATGAGGGGCCTTGGTTGAAACAGGCTGAGTGACTGGAAGATAGGGCTGAACTTGTTCTAAAACTGACTCACTAAATACCAATTTGGCATATGCATTCCCTTCTATCATTTCCTATTCTGGTGCCTCAATGTCCATGATATCTTCATCAATTCATATAGTGTCAGCAGGGTTTTGTTCGGTGATATCAGGATCTTGTTCGGTGACATCTACTATTTCAACTTCAACTTGCTCACCAGCATTCTTTAGTCAAAAGATTTCCTGCCATTGTTCTTTTGTTTCCTTCTCCACTTCAATATATAGGCCATTCATCAGTTTCAAGGCCTTTTTCTTGACTAAGAATTGTGTCTGGCAGTTTTTCAGATGTTCCTTGATCTCATCTACCGACATGTCAGGAAAGAGATGTACCAAACTTCTTTCTCTGATATGTTTTTCTGAGTCTAGGGCATATTTCCATCTATTATCAATATGTGCATATAATTCTTTTGGAAGAGAGTTAGATACTTCCAATGGGACCAATCAGAATTTCAGAAGTGTGCAGATGATAGCTTCTTTTATTTGTCTCTTTTCATCATCAGATCTAGATTCATACTTAACATATCTGAATCCTCCAAATCCACCATATTCTTTCAAGTTAGTACAGAAATTATCAACACTATGTACATTTTCCTTTGTACTCTTAACAATCTGAAATTTGTTAGCTTCTTCAAACTCTATGTCACTGGACTCTTTAGTCAAAATGAGTCTCCAAGTAGATTTCTTATAAGTCCTTGTGACCTTTGGAACAGCAACATTTTTCTGCTTCTTACTCGGTGACACTGCAGATAATCTTGTGTTTGGGCGCTTTACTAAGGGAGTCGGTGATACCTTTGATGTATCCTGTTTCTTCCTCTTCAGAATTTTGCCTTTGGGCAACTCGGTGCTTAATGTAATAACAGCCTCTCGGGCTTCAGATTCCTCCTCGGTGATGGCTAGAGTGCCTTTGACAGGTGTGGAGGAAGTCCCTTCTCCGAATTTCTCCGATAATGCCTTGATCATTTTTGTTGCTTTCCTTGTAGCTTTTGGTAATGCTCATCTTTACTTTCTCTTTAACTTCTTCATATGTTCCATATCTCAACTTGGTAGCATGCCTTAGTAGTGTAAGAAAAGCATCTATCTATTGTTGTGTGATGTCAAAATCAATCTCATAACCCATAGGTGGCAAAGATTGAGTTCTCGGTTCCACAGCATTCACATAGCAGTAGTCGGTGTCTACTTCAAAGCATATGTCATCCTTGTATTTCTCCACAAGCTGAGGTGGAATTCTATACCTGTTATGCATATTTTCTTGAAACTTACTAAAATAATCATCCATAATATCATTAAAGTTATCACCTAGATGTTTGATAAAGTCATTGATTTGATGGGTGATTGGTCAGTGTAGCTCCCAAACTACTTTACCGACTGTTGGAAAGAATTTTTCAAAATAGAAAAACATGCATACTAGAAGTGATCCAAACTTCAGTGTATTCACCGAGTTGTTCTTCTTCGGCTTCCTTATGGTGTTCAGATTATCAAACAGGTATTTTAGCAATACTTCGCAAAGATCAATTTTCATTCCCTTCTTCACAATTTTGTATGCTAAATCGACTACTGCACAGGGTACACTGTTTTCCCTTACCAATTGGAAGAAACAATATCCTATTACTCTAATGGAAAACTTTAGCTCTGCATCAGTCACATTGTTCAGTTTCAATCCCCTGCAATCGGATTCCACTCCGGTCAAAGTGATCAGTTCCTTTTGTGATATCATTTTCTGAGCTCGGGCATGATCAAATATAGCGTAACCGGTGATCAGATGAATGATTTCCTTGGTGATTTTGAATGGTTTCTCTTCTAACCACATGAAATAATTGTGAACTCTGCTCAGAACAAACTTGACCCACTGGGGTTTGAAGACACGGGGATAGGTTAGGGCTTCAGTCAATCCCTTGATTTTGATGTGCTCATACTTGCTATCCAATTTCCCATCGATACACAATTCATCATATGTGTCTTTGATCTCAACATGACCTAGTTCTTCAACACGACACTTTGTGAAGAATCTGACATCCTCAACCAGTAAAACCCTATCCAGAATGAGTGAAAATGCAGTTTTATCATCCGATTCATATGCTACTTTGGGAGTTAGAGAGTATTTCAGTGAGGGCTTTTCAACATTCTTAACAACAATAGGCTCTTGGATCTTAGGTGCCATTGCAGATTTCAGATAAATACTAACAAAATATCCTTAGGGTTTGAAGACTTTCAAATGGCAGACGCTTCCTCTTAGCAAATATGAAACATAAATTCTCAACTGATATGATCAGAAAACTAGCTTGACAATGCGTTGAGATTGATGTAAATACCTTGAATTTCACTTCCGAGGAGGTTTGATCACCTTGGAATCGCTTTCTCTACTTTCTTGAAAACTTGGTAAGTGTAAAATGATCGTGTAAATGCTTTAAGTACACAATATACCTTATCAGGCTCCGTGCAAGTTAGGTCAAAAACATTAAATGCACTCGGTTCCACTAAACCGATTTACTTTCCTTTTTGCGTTTTAACCGAGTAGCCAAACTTCCTGCATTCACCGTCTTAACAGACTTCCTGTATTTACCGACTTGACAGGCTTCCTGTATAGTGCTCCAAAACTCTTTGATAGAATTTCAAACTTACTAATACATCTTAGCTATGCAAATTTTGAATTAAGTACATACTAAAATAGGAACTGTTTAAGATTGAACCTTGTGAGAATGCAGTCCCTTCATACCTTTACCGATTAATTTGGAATAGATGCACCTAACTCGGTAGGTAAGGTGCTTTCTTAATTTGACACTATTTCCTTCTTTTTCCAAATCATTTGGAGTTTGCCTTTTATTTCTTCAATATCTCCTCTAGGTTGATCTCTGCAATCTCCACCCAAGTGTCCAACTTTGTGACAATGAAAACATGCCATACTAGGATTTCTCCATGATCTTCAGTTGTTCATTCCAAACCTTATAAAGCAGTTGGCACTTATGTGTCCATATCTTCCACAACATTCACACCATATCCTTGTATTGTAATCCCATGGTACTGCAACATATTGTCGGTTAAGATCTATGTGAGTTTGGTAGCTTCTAGTATTTGCTCAGTGTGTAGACCACATATTGTTCTTCTGCTTAAACCAACACTTCTCGGTATTGTGTCCATATCTATTGCAGTTTTTACAAAATCCTTTGAATTTTGCCTTATGATAATTGCTAACAGACTTTGTGCTACATTGATTAGATATGTGACCATACTTATTGCAATTGTAACAATAACCATTGGACTTAGTGACATTCGGTTGCTTACCTTTTCTGATTTGGCACATGTTAGCAGTATGACCTTGATTTCCACAGTAGTTACAAATAGACTTCTTTCCTCTGATGTTATTCTTGTTTCCAGCTTGCTTTGATGATTCTCCTCTCTCGGTAGTGTGGATTCCCTTCTCAGTAGAGTCTTTTCCTTTGTAACCGAGTCCTGCAACTTTGTTTGGTCTTCTTGTATTCAGTTACTCATCCAACATCTTTGATGCTTCATAACTCTTCTACAGTGTTTCCTTGGATTTCTTCTCTATTTCAAGTGCATTGGTCAACCTTGATACTTCAAGTTTCAATGCTTGATTCTCATCATCTTTCAGATTTGCTTCATGATGTGCATAACCCAATTGATCTGACAAATTTTGTTGAATTCCAATCAACCTTGTGATTTCATCATTCCTTTCAGATACTAATACTTCAAGTTGTTGTTTTTCTCTTTCAAGATCTCTTAATTTATCCTCGGCTATCCTCAATGCATCAAGATTTTCAGTCATCTATGTGCTGAAATGTTCATGTTCTCTTTTCATTTGTTTTAGTTGTTCACTCAGTGCTTTGTTCTTTTCTTTTAGTTCTCCAATCATTTCTTCAGTCTCTTCAGATATACTATTCTCAGATGATGTCTCAATTTGTTCCACCAGCTCTTGAGAGTCCTACAAATCATCAGACAATCTTCTTCTAACTTTCAGAGATTTTTGTATTTGTCTTTGCATGTCTACAATCACTTGATTAGCATGATCCAACTCTTCTTGCAAATACATAATTCTCTGAGATTGTTTGTAGCCTTCCATTGATAAGATCTTTCTCTTTAGGCAGTTAAACCCTTTTCCAAGATTCAAGCTCTGATACCAATTGTTAGGCCCAATATGGAAAGCTAATGTACTGAGAGGGGAGGGGTGAATCAGTACTTCAAAACTTTTCTTCAACAATAAATTTACTGTTAAGCATAAACTGAATATTGTTGTAACATAATATAATGCTAAAACAAATAAATAACAATCATACATGATTCACTCCATGACACATATATTTTGGTTATGCAAAAACTCTTGGTTAGAGAGAAAAATTGCGGTGGGGATGACACCCACAACTTCACTACTGCAATAATAAAGGTTGCTCGGTTAGAGCTACATGTTTAGCTATTTCTGATAGCTTACCCTATTAGGAGTATCAAGATCTGTTAGATCTACCTTGCTAAATTATTTTACAACACTTATTCTAAATGTTGCACCTGGTTAGAGGCTTTACAATTTATAGACTTAGTTAGAGTCTTTTACCCTGTTAGAGGTTTCTTTTACAACTCAAAATATTACAATCAAATCTTACAAAATATCTACAACTTTACATCTAAAATGTTGTAGCAGATTCTATGTGCTCAAAATGATATTACCTTGCTTATAGCATACCTCGATAATCCATTTATTAACTCGGTAAACCCTTCTGTTTACTTTGTTCCTTGACTGTTCTCTAAAAACCTTCTTGGTGACCTTTGTGTAACTCTATCAATTGTAACAGTCATAACACTATGATTTCCCATGATTTTCCTTTTCGTACAAGTCTTGCTTCATACACACATGCACACACACCTGATCCTTAATTCATGTTGTATAAATAGATCTCTTAAGTCAGTGATCTGGTTCATGCTTTGATCTTACAAACATGATTTATCGAATGAATAACCATCCAAAATATTTCATTGGATAGATGACCTCAAAATCATACAAAATCTATAAGTGCAATTTCCAATGAGATAATGATTCTACGTTCCTTGATCTTGTAACACGTTTCCATATGTGTGTCCAGGTTCAATGAATCTGGTAACACGTTTCACTCGGTGTATATCAACTCGGTGTATCATCTTTGTTGCTCGGTAGTCATGGAACATTACTCGATAGACTACTCAGTGTATACTAAGCTCTAAGACTACTTTCTTCTGTAATCGACTGCACTATGCTTACTGACTGAATGATTTGGTAGAGTAATCAACTAGAATAACTTTGAACATAAGACTAATGGCAACTTAGTAAGTAGTAACAGAAGGGTTGTGGATAGGGGTTTGCCTTATTCAAACTCTAGTTGAGGAATCAACCTTGAAAGAAAGTAATTGCAAATTCTTAAATGTAAATAATGGAAATGTATAACTTGTAGATATGCAATTTGTTGATGATGGTTGCTTTACTTCTTGAATGTAATCACAAGTGTTGCATGAAATGGCATGTAAAATGACAAAACCCTAACACACATACATGCTTGAAATTGAATGTTGTAACGTTTCTCCAATGGATGAATGAAGAATACACATGAAGAAGATGTTTGAGGACTTGAACACTTGAACGCTTGATGATGATAATGAAGGTCTCCTCCTTAATTTTAGTTATTCTCACTTATCCCTTGTATATGTAAATGAGAGGACTAAATCCATTTTTATACTTTCCTAAGATAATTAGTTTTAATCTCACCAAAGCCTGACATAGGTGAAATTAAATCTCAAAGATCAAATTAGATCCAAGTGTCAGATAGACCCATTTTAGGGTCGCCCAAAGAGGGAGGACAGGGGCACCATGCCTGATGGGGAGGGGTTCTCAAAGAGAGTCTATCCTTACTCAATAGGAATTTGAATGATGTGTTAGTTTTCTCCTTTCACTCTACACTGGTCATCCAATAAACCAAAACATTTAAACTCTCTAGGAGTGCTCCCAATCAAATTGTGCTCAATAGCTGCTCAGGCATGGTTGAGATTCACAAGAGTAAACCCAACCTCAAACTAGAAATCTTCTTACATATGCTTGTAGTGATTGTAGGAGGTTTTCTTAAGGTATTTCCATGCCAATCAACTAGTTTTTCAATTTTCTTTCCTTCATTTCTTCATCGCTCCCTCTTTCTCCTATTTTCTAGGCCTAGTAGCCCTAGAGCCCCAATTAGCACTACCTAACCGATTTTTATGGAATTTCTCAAAAATCACTCAAATACCCTAGAAAACTCCTTTATGATCTTAGTACCCTTTTGGATTAACTTTTTGATTCATCAAATGGGAAAGTCAGGTTTGTCTGTACAGGTATGGAACCCAAAATTGGTATTTTTGAAGGGTTTTGGGACTTAGTTTTCTTTTCAAAGGGTTTAATGTCTTCCATGGTCTGTCACACCTCCAACCTTCCACATAGGTTATCCCACACCCTAATTACTCATTCCAAACACTTGTCATTTTCAAAATTGATCAATCATGCAAGCACTTGCAACTTTTCAATCATTTTCCTAATCGAGCTATGACTGAGCTCGCCTAGAAAATTATGTCAAATGGTCTTTCAATGGCTTCCAAACTAAAAATAAACTTATTTACATTGTACAAAGGTTCTATGGCTTGAGTCCCAAGGGTTATTGAGTAGAACTCAAAGGACTTCAAGCTGGAACCATTTTTGGGCTCTAAAACCCTTACTCAGACCAAGAGCAATGTAAAGTCAAATATACACTTCAAACCTGCACTAGAAACTATCTCAAATACCTCCTGAGAACTACAATAATATGTACAAATAAATCATGAAAGTATAGTAATGAAATCAATCCATGAAGTACGAACTGCTGCTCAAAATTTGACAAAATGTAAGGTAAAATCTGGAAACTCTCTTCACAATGTATTCCAACGTGCTCAAGGTTTTTTTTACCAACCTGTTTACATTCCTTCTTAGAGAATTTTATATTCCTTCTTAATCCTAACCAACTCTCCATAGGTTTCTTAACCACCGATGTGTTCAAACATTCAAAAAGTTGCTCAAAAGTTGCAAAATGTTGTCAAGCAACATTGACAACTTTTGCCAAAATATGCATTTTTGCATTATCACTCATCTTAAACCTCCTATAATAACTTACAAACACTATAATGACATTTATAAATTCCAAGTAAGGTGTTGCAATACATTTTACACCAAAATGCAAGTTTATGTCATTTTCGGCTTACAAGGGCTCATAACCCAAATTTGAGTAAACACATGATCTAGTTGAAATTCATCCTTCAAATGCATTTCTAACACACAAGTGGACCTATGAGTAGTCCATTATTCACAAACTTAAACAAAAATAAAAACTAAACACACCAAAATCTAGAAAATGCACTCAAAACTAGGTGCTCCTGCACCAATGCCCCTGTCCAAGGGGGACAGGGGTGCCATGCCCTGTCCTGCCCTATTTTGGGGCTTAGAAAGGATCACAAGGTGATGCAAGGGATGAAATAGAAGGATATTTTGAATAATGGTGCCAAAAGGGGTCCCAATTGAGTAGGGAGATGCAGTCGCTATGGTGAGGACCTAAAATACGGTCAAAATTGCAAGGGTCGCAATTTTATGACGCTAAAATTTCATTTCATCACCCCAAGACCTTAAAAGTGAAAATGAACTCTTCCCTCGATCAAAAATTGATTTTAATTTTGTAACAATGCAACAAATCTAAAAACACCATTGGTGGATGTATGATTACCATTGAATATTCTGATTTTACCACTCTATATTTGGAAGTATATATTTTAAAGTGACATATATTTTGCGTATTCACCAAATGTAATATTTTCAATATAACACCCTTTATTATTAGCTTGACACTCTAATTTGGAACCAAGGTAATAGTCTCCTGGATTATAATCACTATGGAAATGATTATTATTAGTTTTTGTCATCTCTACATGGGACTTTAAGTTCTCATAAACCATTATATCTTTAGATCAACGAATGTAATCCTTGTGAAGTGATCTTATATCTATAAATGTCTCATCACTCACCTTTATGTTATTAGTATGCCCCACGTTAATCGAGAGAAATTGATTATCATTCTTCATCCTATTCAAAGAGCCAATTGTATCAAAATCCATATTTGAATTTTACATGATATTAACATCAGGATTTGAAACATTACTTATTTCTTTGACTAGTTCTCTTGATGGTGATGTTATATATTTTCATGATGCATATGACTCCATCTCGACATTATATAGATCATCTTCATAAACTAGTGCAATGCCCATACCATTTGAAAATGTTTCTTCCTCTTCATACAATAGATTTACAAATGCACAAAAATCACTCATAGATACACCTTGACAAGATACTGCAATCTTTTCTTGTTTCATTATACAAATGATTTGAAAAAAAATATTCGAAAGTAGATACCTCATCCATCTGCCACCCATAATAAATATCCTCATTAGATGCAACCTCCTCCTGAAAAATACTCATTTCTTCTATCTTCATTGTGCTATTATTTCACCTAACTTCATTTTCGGGATCAATGTGTGTCGGGTGTAAAATCTTTTAACTACTCTCATAAGTATATTTTTGATACTCTTGTAGCATCATAAAATTGTAACCCTTGCGATTTTGACCGCATTTTAGGCCCTCACCTTTGCGACTGCATCTCCCTACTCAATTGAGACCCCTCTTTGCACCATCATTCTGAGTCTCCTCTTGTTTCAGCTCTTGTTTTGCTTTGTGACCCTATCCAAGCCCCAAATTAGGGCAGCACAAGGACATGGCACACCTGTCCCCCCTCTTTGAGTGGCCCTAAAATGAGTCCCTCCGGCCCTTGAACCCAGTTTACTTTTTGAGGATTTAATCTCCCTATGTCGGCCTTCGATGAGGTGAATTAATTCTCCCAGGCTAGTATAAAAGGGATTTAGTCCTCTCATTTGCATATACAAAAGAATAAGAGAAAATTGGGTAAACAAGCAGAAGGTCTTCATTATCGCCAAGCGTTCAAGCGATCAAGTCTTCAAACATCTCCTTCTTCATTCATCCATTAGAGAAAAATTACAACATTCATTTGCAATCATGTGTGTGTGTTACATGTTACATTCCATTCCATGCAACACCTATGATTACATTCAAGAAGCAAAGCAACCATCATCAACAAATTGCAGATCTACAAGGTATACATTTCCATTATTCACATTTAAGCATTTGCAATTACTTTCTGTCAATGTTGATTCCTCAACTGAGGTTTGACTAAGGCAAACCCCTATCCACAACCCTTCTTCCCTTCTTTTTCGTGTGTAGGTTGAAGGTGCACAACTGTAATTGTAGGTTTGGGCTTCATTTTCAAAGATGGAAAAACCCTTTTCGGCACACGGATTTTTCAGAGGACTAGGTGCAACTTCAACCTGATCCTGATGAATTTTCTCCAAATTTGTACGGCAGATCCATATAAGTCTAAATATCTCATATCCGAAGTTACAGCGTGATCCCGAACCAATAGCTCCTTATTTCATCCATTTTGTCTGCCTTTTTTACATAGTCAACAAGTCAACATATCTATTTACAAAAGAGGGCAAATTACTTTTCAATCCTTGCAATCCACTTGGTATTCACATCCTTATTTCACTTGGATTTAGATATAGTGGATTCAATCCCCTCTTTTGAATGTAAAGTATCTCCCAAGTGAAAATCATCCTAGTGGTTTCCTTTCTCTCTCCTAGGTGGGGAACCACTAGGATCCAATTTTCCACTTTACAACTCTATAGCTAGAAGCTCTAAAATTGGTTCACTACTAAGTGAAATTAACTCCTTATTCACTTTACCACTAATGTATGCCCCCTTTTCACCAAATGTGTCATTTTGACATTCAAGTATGAGTGAATCTATTATTTGTATACTTGCCCCTTGATTCACTTCATTGCTAGTGTACTTCTCATGTAGTGTGTTTCCAACAGAATCTTCAAATTTATAGTCCTCCTCCAAGGTGTGAGATCGGCTTCCCAGAAGTTCTTCTTCATTCAAACTTGAAATGATATGATAGAAAAATTCACTTGCATGTGTCTCCCCCATTGATTGCAATATTCCATTATTCTCCTCATGTCCATCGATGGTGTTTTTGTTCTTTGCATTACAATACTTAGCATGGTTGGCACATTCATACATGATCCCCTCTAAAATCATTTCTAATAACTACTTAAAAGTAGTCAGCTTTGAACACTCATGACAATCAACCAAATCTGGCTCAACATTCCTATGAACAACTCAACACACACTTATTCATCAGACATTGCATTAATAGATATTTGCATATTGTGTGTTGGAATATGTGGTGATCATAATATTAACATTGAGATCAAAAGAATAACATACCAATGAGACTTTTGAATACAAAGATTAACTAACTTAAACTAGTTTAAAACAAGCTAACCTCCCAAGATGTGTCTCATTGTCCTCTATCTCATAAGATCCCTAAATTCAATTTTTAGCTCTCAGATCATTGAGCAAATGACTTGGGAATGACAACTCCAAGAATGAGTGATATTTCGATCTACATGCATGAATGCATTTTAAGATCTATATGATATGTTCAAGCTTGTGATATCAAGATAAAATGAAGATAATGATATGATAAAGATATTGACAACTATCCTAACATGATATAATATGGATGTGTTATGATATAAAAATGCTTCTTAATGCTAAAATGCTTTTCTAACAAAGAGAGGCTAAAATGCTTGATATAATTAGACTATAACGTAGATGCATGAAACTTGGATTTTGAGAATGAAGAATGTGAGCTCTATTTATAGAGGAAATAGGGAAATGAATGGTTAAGATTGAATAATCTTAACAGTGGTTAGGATTGAAAGTTACTCAATCCATGTTTATAATTTTCACCAATGAAATGGTGATAATTGTCAACAAGAGGTGGCTTGAGAGGAGATACAAGAGGCATTAAATGTCTGAGAAGACACGAAGGTTACCTTAGGAGGTTGGTTGAAGGTTAAGTTAGGGTCATCCATTGGATAAATCTTTTACCCAAGGGGTAAACTCTTGTGCAAGGGTTAGATGGGACAATTAGAGTGAAGGCCATGAGTGCTTGATGAGTCCTTTGAGTTAGATGAGGGTTAAGTTAGAGAGAAAGTCTCTAACCATGAGGGAGGGTTGTATTAACCATTAATGGTTAAGAGGACTTTGAGGGAAAAAAATTTAAGAGTCCTTACAAGTTTGGGGAACTCAACAAGTTAACTTGTTTAAGAAATAAAGTTTATTGCATTTAGAGGACTTTCTTCCAAATTTGAGAAGTGGCCTCCTCAAACTTAGGGAAATGATATGATTGGAAGAGTTAAGGATAATTGATTGGGATTAGATAGGTTCTAGAAGAATGATTAGGAGGGAAGTGGGAAATGTAGGAAGGGGCAAGTGGGAGAAATAGAATTTGATTAAAATAAAATGTTTTATTTTAACTAAAATAGATGCAACTTGCATTTGTAGGAAAATGCAAGTGGGGGGTTATAAATAAATTTGATTTATTTATATGCAAGGATCAATTTAATTAAATGTATATTTAATTAAAATGGAGAAAGGGGATTTAATTAAATAAAGTGATTTATTTAATTAAAGGCTAGAAAGGGGGTTAGATGAATTTAATTAAATAAATCAAATAATTCATTTAATCAAATAGATGAAAATGAAGAAATTAATTAAATAAGATTTAATTAATAGGGGATGTGGTTTAAATAAATATGTGGTTATATTTATATGTCTACACATATAAGTATTCAATATTCTTTTAAATAATTCCATACAGATTCTCCTTCTTGTTTTCTTATGCCAAACAATGCATCAACATGCACTGAGGGGTCAACACTACTTGAAGTATACCCATAATTTGGCTGAAATTCTTTTTGGCATGCAGAGTATTGTGGTAAACAAACTGGGACTATAAGGACAAGTGCACTATCTTCTATGGTATCATGAAACTGACTTAGAAACCACCTTTTTGAATTCCTCCCATGATGAGTGTGTAGGGGGAAAAGTGAGACTAAGTAAACAAACCCTAATCCCACTCTCGTGTACACACTCGTGGAATACGAAAGAGCCTAGGGAGGTAACAGACTTTGGCTACTTCTTGTGGGCAAGAGAGAGATGAGGATTACATCTTAGGGTTTTTATTCCTTTGTTGTAAATGAGGAATAGGATTGATGCAAAGTTCAGATTTGAATGATCACCTTAGAATGCAAGTATACACAAACAACCCTAATATGGAAATGCAGAATTGAAAACAACTGATATGCAGCTGAAAAGTATGGATTAGGAGATGAATTAAGAGGTGCACGTGTACCAAAAAACTGATCCAAAATGTACGGGATAGGGGTGTTATGCCCCTGTCCTAATTCTGCAAACTGGAAGTTGTACTTGACAGACTAAGATTTGAAGACTGTGAACTATTGTCCTGCCAAAATATGGGAGGACCAGGGTGCCACGCCCCTATCTTGGGAAGGACTGGAGCACCATGCCCCTATCTGAGTGGTTTTTGCTTAAATTTGGTCCTTGTAACTATGTCTATGTGCACTGCTAGCCATGAAATTTGTTGCGAAGCTCGGATCCCAAATTTGCACCTGTAGCTGAAAATAGGGTTTTTGGTGGCTATATGGGGTTTTGCCTTAGTAAAACCCCTATTTTGGTGATTTATTCTTCAACAAATAATTGATCTTCATAGTAAAATAGTGTGTGCAAGAATCTTGTGTGTGTGCAAGACCCTAAGATGGATGCAAACAATCTAGAGCAACCCTAAAGAGTGAACCATAAATGCTTGTAATTGACAAAGTAAATGCTCTAAATCAATGATGCAAAGTGATCTAAAGCATGAATATAAATCAAATTGATGTAATGAAGCTCATACAAAAATATGGAAATAACATGAAATCATACCAAACCCTAAGGGAGAGGTACAAGCCAATCTTCAGTCGGTGATCTCATGATGCTTTCCTAAATCTTCAAAAGCCCCCAATTGATGAAAGAATGCTTGATGAATGCTTGATAGATGTTGTTGAATGTTGTTGAAGAATTAAAACGATCTTCTCTTTCACTACATAGAAGGCTCCTTGTGATGACTTTGCTCAAAACTTCTCTAGATGCCTTCAAATGAAGAAAGAGAACTCTTATGTATGAAACCCTAAATCTTAATTTCACATTTAGGCCGACCTAGGATTTGAATTTCCCACCAATTTCTTGGGGTTAAGCATTATAATATCATAGAATTATGCTCCCAAAATTTTGGGAAAAATGTCAGGGGTCAGGTGCAACGTGCACATGGTCCGACCAACTTTTCACCAAATTTTCAGGGTCGTTAGATATGATGATATTAGAGCAAAATATTTTGGCATGCGAATTAGGCCTTAAAGGTCGAAATAGGACATAATTAGGGTTTATGATTTAAAAATTTATTGGAGGAATAAAATAAAAAGGGGCACACTTAGGGTAAAGGGCCCAATTTTATAATGTATGAAGTGATGAAATATGAATTTAGATTTAATTAAATTAATTGATTAAATTCTTAAAGGAGATTAGAAATGCAAGATGAAAAACACACTAAAGTGGGTGATAAACCGAGCGTATAATTGTACCACCCTAGAAAGGGTGTACAATTTATGATGCTACATTTATTTCCCACTTTAGCGGTCATATGATACTACGTGCATATGCAAGCTAAAGTACAAAAAAGTAAAGATTACTTGAAAAATGATGTATCCATATGTTATCAAATGAAGACCCCAACGATACCTCCAGTACATAGTTAGGAACTGTACCCTACAAAACCATATGTTAGATCACAGAATCACCTAATGCTTACTAAGGAAGGTGATGAAATTCACAGGTAGTTATATGCCCCCCTATTTCGGCTTGCTTATTAGTGAGGTGAAACAGGGTATCATGTTTACCATAGTGAATTATGATAAAAACCTTGATGAGACATGTTCACAACAAGGATTGATTGTACATCAAAGAACTTTATGTAACAAATGTGGAGAAAAAGAGAGAATTCACAATCCCGACGTCAATGGCGGTGCACAAATCGAAGCTCCCTAGCTCAAGTTATGATAGATTAAGTGAAAAGGGCAAAATTAGGGTTTTTAACTTAACATTATAAAAATGTAAAAGTGCATACCTTATAAATATGAAAGTGACACTTTCATTTCTCACTTTTTGAATTTTTGGACTATTCATTGCAAAGGAGCCCATGTGTCAACCATCATGCCTCGATGTCGACCCAAACGACTCGTGCGGATGGAGATCTTGCGCTAGGTCGTCCTGACTAGCAGACCGCTCGACGAGGTGAGTTGACCTTCTGTTGACTCTTTGTTAACTTTTTATCTTTTACTTTGAGTTTTATGTCGATGATGTCAGTGTGAATGATCATGCGCATGCCCCCTATCTGGGCACCATGGTCTCCTAGGGCATCTTGGTCCTCCCTGGGCACCCTAGTCCCACAGGAGCGCTCTGGTCCCAAAGGGGCACCCTGGTCCTCCCAGGGCACCCTAGTCCCTATTCGGAGTGACCAAGGGTTGCACGGGATCAAGCATCAAATGTTTAGAATAGATGTATTGATGTTTTTAATTATATGATTACGATCAATGAGCGATTACAAATGATTGGATTGTTTCATTTACATGCAAGAGCACACTATCAGCCATACATTTAAGAGCCTTCGGAGTCAGATTCTGAGGCTTACACTAGAGGATAAAGAGTTGCTACTGTCTGTGAAAAAGTGAAATAAGAATATGTATCTGCAAGACACAACACTTCTATTAAGTCATTACATGTATGGTTAGACAGATATAAGCATGAATAATAAAACCATAATAAATCGACCAATTGCCTTCTAAAAGATGCAAGTATAAGATTGCTCTCAGATTTTTATAAGCAGTACTAGTGACTAGACTACACCAAGACGAAAGATTTAATCTATATGAGAATGATATTAAGCTAAATGGATGCAAGATGGATGAAAGATTCAAGCAATAACGAATTCAAGCAATAATGGATTCAAGCAATATGAATAAACTAAATATGCAAATAATCAAAAAGAAAGCACAATATATTCAATGACTCCAGAGCGAAATCAGCATAATAACAAATTTCCAAGGTGTTTCTCAAAAATCTTTGGGGTCTTTTGAATGAGAGTTGAAGGCTGAATTTATAGAGAATTCACAAGAGATGAAGAAAAAGATCAATTTAGGATTAATTGAAATAATTGAGAAATCAAGTTCAGTTAACCTTGAGATAGATTCCAATTATAGTTTAATTGAAATGCATTTAAATAAGAATTTCAAGTTGCATTGGAAATAAGATTTAATTAATTCCATGCATTTGTGATAAAAATAGATAATTCTTTGATTTATTCAAGAAAAGAGTCTTTTCAATGCAACTGAACTTCTTTTTCTGAAAAGCTTTGAGTTCCAATTTTAGAGAATGATCAATAATTCAATTAATTGCTTTTTTGATTTCAAGTTCTAAATTTAGAAGAAGAAATAATATCTCAAGTTTGATTTCTCTCTCAATTCAATTCTTTTACTTTTTAATTCAACTCTTGCTTTGTAATTAATTCCTCTTTTGTAATAAATTAATTCCTTTTTTTGCATGATTAAATGGAAAATTTATTAATAAATTAAATATGCAAGGATATTTAATAAATTAAAATAGGATAATTGATCAAAATGATATTCTGGGAATGATTTAATTAATTAAATAAATATTTAATTAATATTGAATAATTCACTTGCCATGTGACATTTGATAATTGGAGAATTAATTAATTGCTCAAGATTGATTTAATTGCCTTTGGTTAGGACCTTGGTGATGTTGTCGAGATTAGGGGCCCATGGTTTAGGTGACCATTTTTAGGGTATTACATTTGCCCCTCTTTGAATTAATGTGTGAGCAGTGCGTTGGTTCAAAGAATATGTGATGTCTAGGAGATACTAGATCTGAACTTGATTGATCATGGACCAGATAAAGAGCAAGGTGTTAAGCTTTATTTGAAGCGATGAAGCTGAACAGAGTTTGATTAAAGCGGTACCGATCCCAAACTTGATTGAACTAAGAACAATAGAGAGGAAAGATACCAAACTTGAACTTGATTGATCAAGAAGCGGATCTTACTGATCTAGAACTTGATTGAACTAGACACAGTGAGCGAAGATAAAATTGATCTTGAACTTGATTGATCAAGATACGATGAGCGAAGATAAGTTGTCCAACTTGATTTGATGCGATGAAACTGAACGCCTACTTAGATTGAGCGTGTGATCAAAGATACTCTTTAAACTTTTGATTGAGTTTTAATGAATAATCAACTTGATAAAAAGTGATGAAATTGATTAACGTTAAGAGACTAATTCAGAAGAAGAGAAATATCAACTTGATATGAAGCGATAAAACTGATATGCCCCTAGCGATTGATTCGATTCAGATGATCGAGAGATCTCAACTTGATATGAAGTGATGAAGCTGAGATGCCCCTTAGAAATAATAATTTGTTTGATTTTCTTTAGTTGAAAAGATTTTTTGCTTGACTTTTGATGAAGATTTGAAAATTTTCTCGACTGTGAAGATGTGAGGTCATAAGGTCACGAGTATGCCCCCTCGAGAGAGAAATCAAAAAATAGCAAGGGTACATGATTATAGGCAAGTATTAGCAATGATAATTTATTTGAGCACAAATTGATTCTAAGGAATTTTTGAAAATTCAATGTTGATTACTGAGAAATTGAGCACAAAGTTGTTTTGTAGAATTAAATTGAGATTCAGCATTGATTACTGAGAAATTGAGCGCAAATTGGAGAAAGAATGAGCATTTGATGAAAAGCACAAAGTGGTCCAAATTGGCTAGAAAAATGATCTCAAATTTTGATTTCGATCTCAAAAATGGAATCAGAACGGGTGAATTAGCTAAGGGTGCAATTTTGATGTCCATCGGAGCAAGTTAAAAAATTAGGGTTTTGGCTATATATGGGGTAACAGTGTCATTTTCAATTCATTTTAACCTTCCAAGTTTGAAAATTCAAAAAGCCTTCTGTGAAGAAAAATGGTGGTTCCCACTCATGAGCATCGATTCAAGCACCAGAGATGACATAATTGACCTCGGAACTATGAGCCAATGGTAAGTGATCGATCTTAAGCCTTTTTATGTTCTCAATTTTGAATTTTTTGTTGATTTTTCAAGTTTTTAGCATGTTTAAAGTCGGGCATTTTCGTTTTGTCGTGCGAGACAGGATCTTGTCTCGTATGACAAACTGATTAAGTCTGTTTTGTCATTTAAGTCTACTAGTTTTGTCATTCGAGGCCTACCCTTGTATCGTACGAAAATGTTCAAAAGAGCCCCTTTTGTCATCCTAGACGTATTCTTGTGTCATATGGGAGTCTTTTGTCATATGAAGCCTATTCCTAACTCGTATGAGTTTCAGCCCCTGTGTGTTTTATCGTTTGGAAAATAGTGAGCATTTTGGAAAGTGCAAACTTTAAATTTTGATTTGGCAATTGACATAGTTGAATTTGTGTGATTTTTTACTTCTCTTAGGCTTATTTGAAATGTTTTATGATGCTCTGTTGTTTGATTTTTGCAGGTTTGATTGCCTCATGTTTTGTTCAGATGCGTCTATCCACTGACGATGACATTAGTGCGTTAGTTGTCAGATGTTGACTGGGCACATATTGATTTGTGTGGATTCACCCACCTTCTTGATTTACCCGATATCCGTGTGAATCACAGGATGCTCACTGCGCTTGTAGAGAGATTCTATTCTGAGCATAACACATTTCATTTGCTAGTTGGGGAGATGACGATCACTCCTGAGGATATTTACAGGATTCTCTGTATCCCTTTTGCTAGGGGTAAGGTTGATTATGATGCAGTGTAGCTTCCTGGGTTACTAGCTGTAAGACATGTTTTCAGGGATCCAGACATTTTGACATGATCTATCAGTTGGGACGTGATGATGAGCAGGTATAGTGAGGACTTTCCACTAGCTTGCGTCTTGGCAGGTTTCATTGGTTGTTTTCTGATGTCAGATAGGGGACAGTAGGGATTTTTGTGTGGATGGGGCAGGATGTTAGAGAGGCTTATTGAGACCCCTCAAAAGATAGGCTAGGGTTCTTGTATATTGGTCCACATGTATCCCGAGATGCATGAGATTGTTTATAGGGAGGGGAAGAGCATGGCTGCAGGATTATTGATTTTACAGGTATGGGCTTGGGAGCACCTAGCTTCATTCTCAGCTTCATTTTCATCTCAGGTTTGATTTTTGTTGTTTTAAGTTGGAAAGTTGTTTAGGATGTTTTTGAAGTTGTTCTAGGCTATTTTGATGAGTTTTGAACTCATTATGGGGTTTTGGTTTCTTGTTTTCATCTTTTTGCTCAAAGTTGCCAGTTTGGTGTTGCCTGGCAAAATGATGGGAAAATGAGGTTTTTTGTGGTTTTTGTTTTGAAAATGTTTTAGACATGTTTTATGCTTGGGTCTAAGGTATGAGAAGTATTTTTAGGTGATGGTTAGTTTTGGAGGTCAATCTTGCATTTTCTAGGCACCAAAAGTTATCATTTAGGCATCAAAATGTCAAAATTAAGTGCCCTTGGACATGTACCTATCCATACAGGAGGTTAACCAACTTGGAGAGGTATTTAATCTCTTGTTTTTAATATTGTAAGGGTTGATCATTCGAAGTGAAGAAGCATTTTGCAAATTTACACTAGTTTTGTTTGGTTTTTCCCTAGTTTTTGGCTCCATGTGAACAGTAGTCCGTACACCAACTGTACTTGGCCATACTGTTCTTACATTTTCTGATTCTAACATGTTTTCCTAAACTTTTCCCTTTGGTGGCATTTTATTTTATCAAGTTTTGAGTTTGTGGCAAAATTAGTTTGATTTGACAGTTTCACTGCCTTGTCTAGGAATTGGCAAGGATGCTTGACCAACTTGGCTTCTTGGAGTCCTAAAATTCTCATGGCTTCCCAAGAACGAGTTGGTCAACTTGTAGACTATGTAAATACATGGTTTTTTTTCAAGAATGCAGGTGTAAGGAGTTTTTGTGGCCATTAAGCCCTAGGCAAGTGTGCCATTTGGCTAGGGTCTTGAAGGAATTTAATGCTTTGCTCTACTATAGCAAGTGCATTTAAAAGTTGAACAGACTTGCCTTGATGAATAATTTTGTATGCCAAGGCAAAGAGGCTTTCTAAGCCATGAGGATAATGTTTCATATTTAGTTTTGGAAAATATTGTAAAAAATAGTGAGTCACTGTTTTAGAGTCAATTTTCTTGCATTAGCCTACTCTCCATCATGCATTGGAGCTTGTAAGGTTGTTGTACCTCCTTCTAATTGCTTGCAACAAGCACAAGGAGTGTTCTTCATGTCATCTATGAGTTTGAAGTTGCCAAGATCAATCAATGATCTTTGAGGCAAGATTTTGGAATGCCTAATTGCTGTCACAGTCAATTAGGACTGAGTTTTACTTTTTCCTTGAAGTTATACATGTATTCTTCTCCTCCCAAATGATAGGTATGAAGGACAATAAGTTAGAAAAGATTGAGCCTTGTTAAGGAGCACTAAAAAGACTTTTTGTGAGGAGTTCTAATAGTGAAAGTGCAGGTCACAATGAACTACAAAAACAGTGAAAGACAAAGGGCAGCAACAGTCAGCTTGACAGTGAATTAATTCCATTGTGTAATTGCCTAATGCTTGTATGCAGGGCTAACATGACTCTTCTTTGCTTCTAGATGGTATACATGTTCACATGTTGAATGAAATTGGTTTTGTTTGCAAATGATGTGTTTGAAAGAGGCAATATTGGAAAAATTGTAAAATGTTGCATTTCCCTTATAAGCAACTTTTTGTGAAAAACTTGTTCTTCAAACTTTGAAGTGTGAATCTTCTTATTTGTGGCTCAATTAGTCAGTACTATGATGTTACTAAGGTCTCTTGTCCATATTGGAGGTTTATAGGTTGAATCTTGGTTTTTCACCACCAAAACCCTTCAAAACCCTCCTTTTTCACCCATTTTTGGGACAGTCATGGAGAAGGGCTAAGAGACCCTGAAAATTTATGAATCTTCAAGTTCTCCCAAAAGGGTATCCAAAAAAGTAAATATTTTGTTCTTGAAGTCCATCGTTTGTACAGGGTGAGTACAAAACCCCTAATGGAAGGCTAATTGCCTAGTAGCCCGTTTTAGGCCTAAAACCAAATTTGTGACAAATCGGGTATGCCAATGAAGGTAGCAAAGCATGAATTCCAACAAAACAAGTTGAAATAGGTCAGCCTAACATGAATCCAACCTATTTGGTGAATTTGGCTTCTTAAGTTGGTTTTTGAGCACTTGAAAGGATGTCAACAACTAGGGAGTTGGAGCTTTTGAATAGCCAAGAAGAGTTTGACATAGGGAGGTGGAGCAAGGTGAGTTGTTAGACTGCCTTTGAACTATTTTCACTCTGACCTTGGTGTTTACACCTTGAAAATAGTAAGGAACTTTTGACTAGCAAACATACTAGCTGCTTAACAACCACCCAGCACTATCCTCCCTATCAACCTCCTAGTTTGCAGGTCAATTGTAGATGATGACAGGGATCCTAGTCAGCCCTTTATATATAGATATTCAGGTTATGTCACTCAGCCCCATCTGGGCAAGACAGATTTTTGGAGACGGCAGCTGGATGATTTGATAGCCGTTATATGGAGATCGTACAGGGGTCTAGAGCCATGGGATGATTGGAGGATTGTTCGCAGGGATCTGTTTGTGACTCGACCACTCATTGGCAGATCATAGACTGTGGTTGAGTGATTCATTGTTTCTCGAGTGATGAGGTAGTATGGTAGACCTCAGGGGATCTCGCAAGAGTTCACTACATACGCGCATTATGTTGATGAGGAGAGGCAAGGATGGGCACCAAGGTTATCTTATGCCTTGGGTATGCAGGAATTGACTGGGTTACAATAATTTAGGTGGGACTATATGGATGATGTTGCAGATGCGGGGGTATTGGCCCAGTAAAGGGATTGGTTCCAGTAGCACCCTTTCCCTAGATTCATTGATCCAGAAAAGCAGGCACCTCGTATAGAGGAGGTTGAGGATGATGCCCCTGCACAGGGACAGGGACATGGACAGACGTAGGGGCAGAGAGCTGAGGCTCCAAGGTGGGCAGGTGGCAATCCTGGTGCTAGCAGCAGCAGGGTTCCAGCTGGAGGTAGACAGCAGAGGGGAGAGGGTGGATCCCTAGAGAGTGTTGGTGTTAGGTTGGGTGGAGCGAGGGTGGCTGAGGGTGGAGGTGAGGAGGAGCGAGTAGCTCTAAGACAGGTTAGGCAGAGATGAGAGGAGCAGGGTGGAGCCAGAGGTGGAGATGGGGGTGGAGAGCCTACGAGGGAGCAAAGGGCCGACAAAGCACGGTCGATGAGAACACGTCTAGCGGATCTGCAATCACAGTTGACAGTGGAGTGAGACTGACAGCTAGTAGAGCTTAGAGCAGAGAGAGATTTTTAGGTCACAAAGATGAGGGCAGAGTGAGATGCTTTGCAATAGGAGGTTCTCCACCATACCAATCGGACAGCTTATTATGTTGTGGCTTATAGCGTAGCAGTTCCATCAGCACAGCAGGTTGTTTTGTACTTGCAGTATATGGCATGATCAGAGGGAGCCCGAGCACCTAGGCAGGATCCCGGTTAGCAGGATCCTCCTCCACCACCACCTGGCGATGAGGGAGAGGCCGAGAGCTAGATATTCTTTTTGTAGCTCTGAGATTTTGTTTTGTAGACACACCCATTTTTTGTAGCCCACACGATTCTTGCTCCGATGGGAGTTTGTATATGTCAGTTGATATCATTTTGTACTCTAAGACTTTAGACGATATATATATACAAGATCTTATTTGACTTCATTGTACTTGTGTTGATTCGATTATGAGATGCTTTCTATATGCTTTATTCTATATGTATGCATATCTTTTCAGTATGGATGTATGTAATGCAAATTTATATGGATGTCTATTTTTGTTTCTTTTCTTATGCAAATAAATGAATGTAAATGAGTAATGAGTAATGAATAATGCAAAAATTTATTACTTTCTATGCAATAAGGTTAATGCGAATGAGTAATAATGAAATGTATGAATCTATATAAGATGTTTATGTATGTAGCTAACATCTCAAAACACAAGTACTTGATCAGAGAAATGATGAAAAAGAGACCACTTAGCTAAGAAATGATGATGCTTTCAGCTCTCATAAAATAAAGAGATCATTATTATCATACTGAAATCGCTCTAAATTCACAAAATATAGATTGAAATGCAAAATGAGATGCAAAACGAAATGCAACCTAAACCTAGTCACTGGATTTGAAATGCTTAAGTTTCATCACCGAGCGTTAACGCAGGCAAATTAGAGTTCCTTTCTTTTCATGTGCAATATTTATTAAGTTGTCTGCAATGACCCTTTTTTCATTCATATCCTTGGATAGATTTCGCAGGGACCCGAATTGCATCATAAAGAAATTCCCTCAAAACAGACAAAGAAATGATGTTGAACCTCCCTGTAGCATACAAATAAGCGGAGTCGAGGTATGTGTGGTGATTTCACCTTGATGTGAAGGTTCTTATCACAGACACCCAGTTGATTAGATGTTTCCAGATCATTGGGATCATTCCTACAAGCAGAAAAAAAAGAAAATATTATGCCCCCAATCCTTGCTTCTCTTAGTCAAGATAGACTTCCTCGAGTTACTCAGAGGGATTATAATCAAAAACCAATATAAAAGACAACACACAAAGAAAATTTTCATGCATAGCTCAAACTGTTTAGTGATTGTTTTCCGTTATGTTGTTTTGCTTGTTTACTCAGTGATAAAACTCTTCAATAGTTAGGAGACAGGTGACTGACTCAGAGTGGACGACTAGGTTTCACTGACGGAAAGATGACTTGGTTGATACTGCTTAGGACATGTACTGTGCTCTGTCGATTAACCTAAGACTAGGACATTGATCAATTTCAAGCCATGAAGGTTCCAACAAACCAGGATGTCACAAAAGTGACTATAATATATATACAAGCGAAAGAAAAGATGCAAGAAAGCGGGAATGTCAATGTTGCGTTGATAGATGGAGCGCTTGAGTACAAAAGGCACCTATTTGCTAGGTTTTCACCTGCTTGGCAGAGATTTTTTTTTTACCAAGGTGCATTTTCTCTCTTTTTTTCTTTTTTTCTTTTTTTTATGATTTTTTTTTTATTTTTTTTATTTTTTTCAGGACCTTTTCAACTGTATAGGTTGTTGGAGCAGAGAATGTTAAGTGAAGAATTTCTTCAAGTGGATGGTGTTAATCGGTTCACAGAGCTATTCTCCTTCCAATGTTGAGAGTTGATAGGAACCAAAGCCAAAGACTACAGTAACAATGTAGGGACCCAGCCAGTTGGGTTCAAAATTCCCTTTGTTGTCTCGAAACTGTTGATTTTTAGGATTTTCTCTCAGAACTAGTTCACCAACTTGAAATTCTCTTTGTCAAACCTTCTTGTTATATCCTCTGGACATTCTCTTTTGATACACTCTGAGATGATCAAATGCCACTTGCCGATGCTCATCCAGCAATTCGAGTTCTTGCAATCTAGATATTCTATAGTCTTCATCAGTAACAAGACCTTGCAAAGAAACTCTTAGAGATGGTATTTCCACTTCAATAGGCAATACTGCTTCAGACCCATACACCAAAGAAAAAGGTCTAGCCCCAGTAGGTGTTCTGATACTTGTTCTATAAGCCCATAATGCAGGATTGAGCTGCAGATGTCAACTCTTCCCAGATTTGTTCACTATTTTGTGTAAGATAGTCAGTAGGTTTTTGTTAGATGCTTCAGCTTGTCCATTACCTTGAGGGTAATATACTGATGACCTGTGTTGTTTAATTTTTAATTTCTCACAGAGCTTGTCCAGTTCTTTATTCTTGAACTGCCCTCCATTATCAGTCACGATGGATGAAGGTATACCATACCTACAGATGATATAGTTTAGGATAAACAGAGCTACTTGTTTACCGGTTGTCTTGATGAGCGGAACCGCTTCTACCCACTTAGTGAAATACTCAGTGGCAGTTATGATAAATTTGTGTCTGTTAGATGATGCAAGATATATCTGACCAATGAGATCAAAGGCCTATTGCTGAAAAGGCCAATGTGTAATGAAGGGTATGAGATCCCTTGTTGGAGCATGTATGAGGTTCCCATGTAGTTGACACTTCTCACAAGTCTTAGAAAATTTAATAGCATCTTTCTCCATGTCTAGCCAGTAGTAGCCAGCTCATAGTAGTTTCCGAGCTAAAGTAAGACCATTCGAATGAGATCCACAAATACCTTCATGGACTTCCAATAATGCACATTTAGATTCTTCAGTTTCTAGACACCTAAGCAATGTATCGTCCAAACCTTGTCTAAATAGATCATTAGCAATGATAATATATTGTGAAGCATTTTGGGTTAGGTTTCTTTTCTCATTACGGGTAAGATTTTCAGGGATAATTTGGTCCCGTAGATAAGAGTAAATGTGGGTGTATCAAGATGAGTCATGTCCAATAATAGAACAAACTATTTGGGTCTCAGGAGAATCATAGGCAAGGTAATGTAACTCTTCCACTAGGAATTCAAAGAAAAAATTGGATTCTTGTAACTCAGGTATAGACGCCAAGGTGGCCATAGTATTTGTTGCTCTATTTGTGGATCTGGGAATCTGTTGGAATGATACAAAAGCAAAATATTTCTTAAGATCATCCACCATCCTCTTATAAGGCATCAATTTCTCATCTCGAGTCTGATATGTATCATTGATTTGATTGATGATCAGCTGAGAATCTCCATAGATGTGTAATTCTGCAACCTTCCATTCGATAGCTAGCTTTATCCCGTTTACCAAAGCTTCGTATTCTGCAATGTTGTTTGTTCAAGGGAAAATAATCTTATAAGACTTTGGGATTGAATACTTCTGAGGAGTAATAAATAGTATTCCAACATTGGAACCATTTTGAGTGAAAGACCCATCAAAGAACATCTTCAGTAAGGTGCAATATTGATTAATCTAGAAACTCTATATGCAGTGGTTGAGTGTCTTCAAGTAGAGCTTCAGCAAGTTGATCTGCAATTACCTGCCCTTTTATGGCTTTGTGTTCCACATACTCAATATCAAACTATGTAAGGACCATGACCCATTTTGTCAATCTTCCTGTAAGTGTTGCTTTGCCGAGAAGATATTTGAGCGGATCAATTTTAGCCACCAGCTTGACTGAATGTGCTAACATGTAGTGTCTCAATTTTTGTGATGCAATGACTAATGCCAAGCATGCTTTTTCTATTATAATGTAGTTCATTTCATAAGACACCAATGTTCTGCTGATGTAGTATATAGCTCTCTCTTTTTTATTTCCATCCTATTGTGATAGAAGTGCCCCCAGTGATGAATCAATTGCTGATATGTATAATATCAATGGTTTACCCTAAATTGGTGGCATCAATATTGGTGGATTGGACAGGTACTCTTTGATTTTCTAAAGGTGTTTTTCACATTCCTAGTCCCAGTTGTATATGACTCCTTTCCTCAATACTTTTGTGAAAGGTTGAGATTTGTTTGCTAGCTGAGAAATGAAGTGTCTAATTGATTGGAGACATCCTTGTAAACTTCTCATTTGATTGATTTTCTTTGGAGGTGGCATTTCCATTATAGCTTGGACCTTCTCAGGATCAACCTCAATTCCCTTCTTTGAAATGATGTAGCCAAGTAATTTCCCAGATGTCACTCCGAATGCACACTTTTTTGGATTTAACTGGAGTTTGAATTTTTCCATTCTATCTAGTATAGGGCCTAGCTCTTGAATATGTGTGGATCTCTTCATAGTCTTCACTAAAGTGTCATCAACATAATATTCCATATTCTTATGCATCATGTCATGAAAGATAGTAGTTACTGCTCTTTGGTAGGTTGCTCCTGCGTTCTTTAGCCCAAATGGCATGACATTCCAGCAAAAGGTTCCCCATGCATAGGTGAAAGTTGTCTTTTCTTGATCCCCGGGAGCTATTTTGATCTTATTATAGCCGGAGAATCTGTCCATTAGTGAGTACATCTCATACCCAGTAGTCATGTCTACTATCATATCAATGTTTGGTAATGAAAAGTCATCCTTCGGACAAGCTTTGTTGAGATCTCTGAAGTCTTTGCAAACCCTAATAGGTTTGTCTACCTTTGACATAGGTACTATGTTTGAAATCCATTCGGCATAGTCTATAGCTCTGATAAACCCAGCTTTTAGCAGTTTTTCTAGCTCAGCCTTGACTAGCAGTGCCACATGAGGGTGCATCTTACGAAGTTTTTGCTTGACTAGTTTAACTCCTAGTGTGATAGAAAGATGGTGCGTGATAAGATCAGGATCAAGGCCTGGAATATCAAAGTACGTCCATGCAAAATTGATCTTCTTTTCTGAAAATAGATGAGTGAAATCTTTCAATTCTTCTGTTGATAGTGATTGAGCTACATGAATGATGTGTGGTGTCTCTTGACTCCCAATGTTCACTGGCTAAGTTGGATCAATCAATATAGAAGACCTTTCCTGAAAATGACTTGGCAGTATATCAAGTATCTCACCTTCAAGCACCTCAGAGAGGTTTTCACCCTTAGGTACGTCCTTTATTTTCTCTTTTTTAGATTCTGACACCGCCATAATGTGGTTTTCGCCATCAGATCTTTTATTTTTATTTTTCTTATTTTTGTGACTAAGATACTTGATATCTGTTTCAGTCATGTTTTCACTTTGTTCACTGGTGGAAGAGTCCATAGGTTCAATTGTATTGAGGTAATAGGCTAACATATAGTCATTGGCAAAAGTAGGTATATTCATGGGTTGGTCTTGTAAAGTACAGTCAATTAGTTCTGGATGTAGTAAGGATAAATGTTGGACTGGTTCGAGGGAGTTCATAGTATTGTCATCACAACTGCAGATTGAAAAGTCAAGTTCTAGAAGGATACCTTGTGTAAATGTCTCGAGACCAAGAAGAGTCATAACATGATTATTAAAGTGCACGTTAATATTTAGTTGACCTGATCCAATAGACATACTTGTAGCGTTGTTTTCTACACTAGACTGGACTTCATATCGTGTTTCGACAGCAATAAGATCAGTAGACAAATTTTCAGCATTTACATCAAATGATTCAGAATTTGATGCTGAGTAGATATTGTCATAAATAGGACTGTTGTCAAAGTCATCAGAGTCATCGGATGACGTTTCCGAGTCTTCTCCAAGTGATTTATTGAATATATGTATGGTATCAACACCAACATCTTTAATGCTGCAAGTTCCTTCAAGCTTTGGCTCATTTATCATTTGTATCTAACATACATGTTGACATGATCTTGATGTTTCTATGAGTCCCTGTTGTCTACTCCATTTAGCTTCCTTTGGACTAATGACTGGTTCTGCTTCTGTAGCTTCAAATTCTTCTTGTGTATTTCCATACCTGATTATTTCTATCTTAGTTGAGGGGTACATAATAGATGAAAAAAATTCTAGTATTCTTCCTTCCTTCAGTCCTTGTTCATAGTTTGCTTGTCTTTTTAGTTTGATGTCCTGTATCTCCTTTTCTAGTTTTATGCACATCAGCTCTTGAGTATCATCTATGATACTAGTAGACTCTTCTAGAGTTTCTGTAGTGGATGTATCTGAGAGGTAATCTGGACCCCATTCATACTCATTTGAGTCAGTCTTTGAATCTTCTACTTGTTGCCTACCAGTGTATGTGACTGGAATTTTCAGCGGTGTAAACAATTCCCTGAATCTTTCTACTTCCTCTTTCATATCTTCTGGGACCTCTACTTCTTGTAGTTTTGTAGCTGATACCATCAAAACTTGAGTATTGATTGTTTCTTCTCTCTTGATTGCTAGTTCCTCTTGTTCTGTTTCATAGTTGTCTTGAAGTTGTTGAGTGTTTACTTCCTGTAATGTTGAAGGCAGTGTCTTTTTCTTCCACTTAGTCTTAGAAGCATGTCTTTGGTCTGATGTTTTTCCTGGATTTTATCCCAATCCAGCTTTATCATTTGTGGATTTTTTTTGCAGCTGAATTGGTTCAATAATACCCTCTTGATGTTTTCCCAGAGGACCAGTACCTAAATATCCCATGCGTTGAACCATTTTGTAGCGAGGACCATATTGGGTTGGGGAAATCTCACAATGTCGTACTTCCTCATTTTGACTATCTTCCTTGAAAAGCCATTTAAGAACTGCATCCTCTTCTATTTCATCTGTCAGGGAAGTAGAAGACTATAAAAAAAGACCATCATATATGATATTTAGAGTTGAATTTTGTGTTCTCATAGCCTCTGATGGTTTGCCCAACTATTTTGGTGATGGAGGGAGAGAGACTAATGAAAGTACTAGTTCTATCTTGTGGCCATCCATGCCGGTATTTGTAATCTTCAATTTCTTTTCTAAGTCTTTCATCAGAGCTTGCGGATTTTTCATTTGTAGAGGCTGCCCTATTATGAGGCACAAAGTTATCAGCGCCTTTTGTTAATACATTACAGGTGACATTTGTATCAGCAGGAATACTGACTTCAACTCCATTGTAAGGAAATTTTAAGCATTGATGGTATGTTGATGGAACTGCCTTCATTTCATGAATCCATGGCCTGCCCAGTAAGATATTGTATGATAGAGGAAGACCAAGTACCTAGAAAATGACATCTCTTTCTACATGTCCCACCCTGATTGGTAATGATACCAGACCTTTAAAGGTCCTTTCTTCTTCATCATAGGCTTTAATTGTTATTTTCTTGGCAGGATCAATGACATTTTCAGAAAATCCTAGTTGTGTAAGCAGACTGTAAGTATAGATATTCAACCCCGCACCTCCATCTATCAAAACACGTTTAACTCTGTGTTTATGGATCATGACTTCAATATGCAATGGCTGGTTATGTGGATGATTTAGTGAGTTGTCGTCTTCTTCAAAAAAGGTCAAATAGTGAGGTGAAGTTAGATGACCCACCATAGACTGAAACTGATCAATATCTAAATCTTTTAGAACATTAGTGGTGAGCAACGCTTTGTCCAAGATTTCTTTGTGAGCAAAAAAGATTTTTAGCAATTCAAACATTGAGATTTGAGCATTTGTCCTACAACACTATATCCAGAGGATGATGTTGAAGTTGGCCTTTTAAACTTATCAAATGTTGATTCTTTTTGTTTGTTTGATGAGGCTGGTAAGTTTGATGTTGCTTGAGCCAGAGTTGAAGAACTAGCTCCTTGGAGAGTGACTTTCTTTTGAGAATAGGTCATAGCTCTTGCATATCGCGATTTATTTTGTTTATCTTGGATTATAATCACATTGCAATATTTATATTGGGAAGGCTCAATCATGTTGATGATGTTGTCATTGCTGGTATAAGTATAATTTACTTTGGCACCTCCTTTGGTCTTTGAGGAATCACCTTGTTTGTAAATAGGTAAAGGGTCCTTAAATGCTTTGTGATCAACATTGGTCGGGTGATTCCCGACAACAATTTTACCAACGTCTATGAGATATTGAATCTCATGCTTGAGCTTCATGCAGTTGTTTGTGTTATGACCTTTATTCTGATGGTAGTCGTAGTATTCATTTTCTCTCCACCATTTTGGTTTGATTTCCAAATCATATGGCCTAGAATTATCTAGTAGTGTTATTAGGTTGTTTGCCAATAGAGTTTTGAAAGTGGATTCATATGATTCTTCGAGAGGAGTAAAGTCATGCTTAGGTTTGGAAAGCCAAGGTTTCTCTTTGAACCACTCTTTTGTTTTCTTCGAAGGATTTTCGGCTGTCGTTTCAGCTGCTTTGAGTGCTTGTGTGCCACTAGCCAAGTTGAATATTGTGGGCTTTGAGTTGGTTTTAACAGTGTCTACTACTTCATCATTAACAACATTCTTGTTGTTGTCTTTTCCATATTTCCAATACTTGTTCTTCTCTTTAGAGCTAGATCCTAGTTGTGTTTCTTTCCAAGGTGAAATATCCCCCTTCTTTATAAGCACATATTCCATTCAAATAGCATTATCTACCTTTTTGTTAAATGATGGGTGTACTTGCATTTGTATACTATATTTCAATTCTGGGACCAAGTTGTTGATGAATATATCCATTTTCTCAGAATCTGGGATAGGTCGTGAATACCTAGAAACATCTTTCTCCAATGTTGGAGGAAAGTAAGAAAAGGCTCCCCTATTTTCTGTTTAGTATTGCAAAGCTCAATCATAGTCACGAGATATCGAATGTTGTATGAGTATTGTTGTAAAAATAGTTGGATTAGTTCTTCAAACATTTTTATTCCTTTAGGTAGACTTGAGAACCATTCCATAGCTTGTCCTCCCAAACTTCTTGGAAAAAGGCGCATGAGATATGTTTGATCGTGCATGAACTCCATACAGGCAGCACAAAATTCCTTGACATGACCTTGAGGATCTAAGGTACCATCATATTTGTCAAATTTTGGGATCTCAACTCGTGAAGGAAATGGAGGCATGTATAGATTTTTGTCAAATGGAAATGGGCATATTGTCTCCAAAGAATATTGTTTTGGGGATTTATCCTTATTTTTCAGTTCTGTGATCTCAATCCGTAAGGCTTGTAATTGTCTATGTACCATGATTATAGGTGATTCTTCCTTTTTAGTAATGAGAGTCTGAATGTCATATCCAGTAGGAAGTTTGGCACCTTGTTTTGCTAGTTCTAAGAAATAGTCTTCTTTTTCTCTAGCTAGGATAGCTTTCATCATTTTTCAGAAATCTTTATCCTTTTGACATTCACGAATATCTTTTTCTGGAGGTTCAGAGTCTTCAGCTTCACTTGATGAGGAATCATTATCAGTTTCATGAATACTGAAGTTGTCTTTGTCATTGTGTTGTGTCTCATGTATAGTGGGAGATTTGGGTTCATCAAAAACTGGTACCCCTGATGATGAAGGTTTATCGGTGAGCGGGTCCTTTACGTAATATGGGTTATCTTGATATGTGAAGGGTTGTCCTTTGTCTTTGGCCTCTTTCGTACGATAAATCCTAGTTTGAATAGGCATTTTTATGGATTAGTGTGACCTAAACTTGTTTGTGATGCAGAGGTCAAGATCAAATTCAGAGCTAGTTTTTCAGTTAATGTATTGTTTGAGAGAAGCAACTAAGATTTAGTCTGGTTTCAGGAAAGATCTATCCTATATAAGAAATTTATCTAAGTTGATTCAAGAGAAGTGACTAAGATTTAGTTTGGTTTCAGGAATGATCTATCCTGTATAAGACGTTATCTAAGTGACTTAAGTTTGATAAGTAGTTAATTGAACTAGCTGAAAGATGATCGACCAAATTGTGCAACACAAATGGCAGAGGTACACTGTCTTGATCTGTTTATGCGTAGGATGATGATAACCAGTATTATGCTCGTTGTAGACTATTTTAGGCAAGTTTGCCTATTCTGTACTGACAAAATCAGATATTTCTATGATAGTTTATGCAGGACCAAACGATAATTTAATAGCTTGAGGACAACAACAACAGTGTTTTGTATGAGTTGCTGCCTAGTACCGTACGACAGATGGGTATGTCTAGAACGACAAACTGATCAATGTAATGTTTTATCATACGACACAGGAGTAAAGGTTAGATGACAATTCTTAGAACCAGATGATAGTCAATCAGGATTCATACGACACAGTATTGAGGCTCAGACGATAAATAATTAGACTCATACGACATAGGATATGAAGTAGGACAATAAATGATCAGACTCATATGACTGTTCACTGGACAGAGATAAAATTCTAAGTTTTCAATGGCTGAGTATGATAACTGAGTATGACCAATTTTGAGATGGACTGAGTTTTTGACTAGGATAGACTAGTTTTGACAGAGTTTCGATTTAGGATAGACTAGTTCTGACACAGACAGAGTTTTTGATCACTGAGTTGTTTCTTTTTTTCTCCAGTTGTGGTATTCCAGTTTTAGTTTGAGGGATGAAAACACAGAAAATATGTAATATGAATAATAACTCCAATCATAGCATGCAAACCCTATGGAATTTGGCGAGAGAAGAAAACCTTTGCTTGTAGACTCAGGTACACACCCAATAGCTAATCAGAATACAGCCGCTGAGTCTCACACAATGGATTCTCAACGCCGTATTAGCCGACTCCAAACGCTAATGGGGGCACGAAATGACAAGTATCTTGGGAGAGTTACTATCTCTCTTGCACAAAGATTATCCCCCTTTCGAAGGTGAACCGGGTAGCTTCTAATTTTAATTGGATCTAGTAAGGGGTCCGTTCGGCGCGTCGAGGTATAAACTCAATTAAGAGGTCTCCTAGCCTTGAAAACCAAGGTTCAATATACCTGAAGGTACTGAGGAGAGCTATTCCCGAGCACTGTCGTTGACTTGATTTTCATCAAATCACGTTTATTTTATAGTGGGTTGAAGTACTTGGAATTTAGCCATTCCCACTTGGGTCGTTCCCCTCACACCAGTCGTAATGGATTTAAGATTTATTAGCTCCTCGAGAGGGCAGGCCCGCTAAAGATGTACAAATCTCAAACTTAAAGAAAATGCCTCAAGGGTCTGGATTTCTGATTGTCTATAAAGACAAGAGCATACTCTCCTACCTCTCAGAATTTACTTAAATCACGAAATACAAATTTTTTCTTTAACCATGTAGAAATTTAGGTGCCTAAAAAAAATGAATTTGAAGAATACGCGATGTTTAGTCAATTCTTCTCAGGCAACCTGCAAATACAACGAATCAGTAGTCATATTGTCTTTGTGCGACAAGCATATTCTTCGACAAGCGTTCTACAAAAATTGATTAGGCTATGAAAAATTCTAAAATAGATAGGTAAACAACCTAGGTCAGTCGTCAGTATAATCAATTTGAACAGAAAACCAGAATAATGAAATTTGCTTTTTTTTTCTTTTTAACCAGGAAAATATAGAATCGTACGACAATATTTACCATATCGTTCGATAAACCGTACCAGTTCATACGACACCTGCAGTTTGTCATTTTGGCATGTGGGAAATGTCGTACGATATTATGCAGAAATTGTACGGACGAAAATCCGAAAAGTCAAAAATCTAAAAAAAAAAAAAAAAAAGTTAGTCTTGGAGGCCGAAAAATGTAGTCTTCTGCACCACGATGGGCGCCAGAAATGTTTGTGTGAAAAACTGAAATAAGAATTTGTATCTGCAAGACACAACACTTCAATTAAGTCATTAAATGTATGGTTAGACAGATATAAAAATGAATAATAAAACCATAACAAATCGACCAATTGCCTTCTAAAAGATGCCAGTATAAGATTGCTCTCAGATTTTTATAAGCAGTACTAGTGACTAGACTACACCAAGATGAAGGATTTAATCTATATGAGAATGATATTAAGCTAAATGGATGCAAGATGGATGAAAGATTCAAGTAATAACGAATTCAAGGAATAATGGATTCAAGCAATATGAATAAACTAAATATGCAAATAATCAAAAAGCAAGCATAATATATTCAATGACTCCAGAGCGAAATCAGCATAATAACAAATCTCCAAGGTGTTTCTCAAAAATATCTGGGGTCTTTTGAATGAGAGCTGAAGGCTGAATTTATAGAGAATTCACAAGAGAGATGAAGAAAAAGCTCAATTTAGGATTAATTGAAATAATTGAGAAATTAGGTTCAGTTAACCTTGAGATAGATTCCAATTATAGTTTAATTGAAATGCATTTAAATAAGAATTTCAAGTTGCATTGGAAATAAGATTTAATTAATTCCATGCATTTGTGATAAAAATAGATAATTCTTTGATTTATTCAAGAAAAGAGTCTTTTCAATGCAACTAAACTTCTTTTTCTAAAAAAGCTTTGAGTTCCAATTTTAGAGAATGATAAATAATTCAATTAATTGCTTTTTTGATTTCAAGTTCTAAATTTAGAAGAAGAAATAATATCTCAAGTTTGATTTCTCTCTCAATTCAATTCTTTTACTTTTTAATTCAACTCTTGCTTTGTAATTAATTCCTCTTTTGTAATAAATTAATTCATTTTTTGCATGATTAAATGGAAAATTTATTAATTAATTAAATATGCCAGGATATTTAATAAATTAAAATAGGATAATTGATCAAAATGATATTCTAGGAATGATTTAATTAATTAAATAAATATTTAATTAATATTGAATAATTCACTTTCCATGTGACATTTGATAATTGGAGAATTAATTAATTGCTCAAAATTGATTTAATTGCCTTTGGTTAGGACCTTGGTGATGTTGTCGAGATTAGGGGCCCATGGTTTAGGTGACCATTTTTAGGGTATTACAACTACATGCAGTAGGTCTTTGGTATGTGATGACTATGCTCGCCATCAAGTTCCACCTGGTGATGTTGATGGCCTTGATGGAGAGATGGGATGTAGATACTTTCTCCTACCTATGGGAGAGATGACGGTCACTCTAGAGGACATGTACTACATACTTTGCCTACCTATCAGATGAGAGACGATGAGGTATCGAGCTGATTGCACTGCTATTGACTATAGGAGGGAGCACATATATAGTATTGGGAGAGAGATGCTCGGTGAGATGAAAGGCCACATTATGATCAGTTGTCTTTTACACCCCACCGGTGAGGTACCACTAGTAAGACAATTAATGATAGCTACCATTGCATTAGTTGTGTGCCCTAATAGGCACGACACACACATGCACGAAGGTCTCACTTATGCGGTGAGAGCTATAAAGAGATATAGGAGGGTATTCTCTTAGGAGAGAAGCATGTTATCCCACCTCTATCATGACCTAGGAGAGGACATTTTTGGATAGGGATGCAACCTGATGACCTGCACACTGATAAAAATTTGGATACTTGAGCATATCATGTGTACTAGACCAGCTAGGGTTCCTATTGATTTCATTCCAGAGTAACCTAGGGTGTTTGCATATCCTCTTACCCATGAGTGGCGGTTCGGAGACTTGCTTCATGGGAGGGTGACCCTTGACAGATTGATAGCAAATATGATCAAATGGAGGCCCTACCTCAAGATGTACATGTGTGTAGGCATGCATAGGTAGTTGTTTTGCATGTAGAGAAACCATCTCTTGGAGGGATGATACAACCACATTACAGCCAGTTTGGGTTTGAGAAGTGTGTCCCTACAAATGTGGCTATCTACATTCGACACTCACGTGTGACCCCTAGGTCAAGAGACATTTTGAGGCCTACCAGTGATGAGATTGATATCACAAACTTAGATGGGTCAGATTGAGATGTCACCACTGACTATAGAGATGATGTGGGCATGCACCGATGGTACATCATATGGTGGGGTAGGATATACCCCACAGCTATCTTTCCTGCAAACTTCCCTAGAGGGAACCCTAGACCATGGAGACATGCAGATGGCCAGGATGACCCTAATACATCTGAGGACCTTGGTGAGGAGGACACAGATGATCAGGATGATGATGCAGTAGAGCAGGAGGCTAGTGGTGATGGAGATGATCCTGATGTAGGAGAAGGAGATCAAGATGGTGATAATGAGAGGGATGGAGAGGAGGAGGAGGATGATGATGAGGATGATGAGGAGGATGAGGAGGGTGAGGAGTATGAGGAGGATGAGTCAGAAAGAGTTCCACATCACTCCAAAAATATCACCATAGCCCTAGATCCACTGAGAATACCATTACGAGGGGAGAAGGACCCTATAAGGGGTCCTGAATCCAGTCCCCACCATCCCACGCCCACCATACAGAGACATTATGAGCCTAGAGAGCCTAGCGGGTCCCAATCACAAGAGATCTATTTCCATGATCCCTATTGGCGGGAGGGACATCCAGGTAAGGTGTTTTATGATTGTTTAATTTATACATTTAATTATTTAGATTTGGTGATATAGAATGTTACTAATGAAAACCTTTTTCTATCTCTGCAGTTGGCGTTCAGCAGTGGCACTTCCTTATCCAGAATGCAGTGATGGACATCATCACTACCACACACATTCCTAGCTCCTCGCAAATAGTGCATAGACCTCAGAGGAGTTTTGGATGGCACAAGGACCTATTCACCCCCTTTCGGGTGGAGTTAGAGGTCTAGCGGAAGAGGGAGAGTAATTTGTGAGAGAGACCATAGCGGACAAAGCATGATCTAGCAGCAGGTCAGGCAAAGGCAACTAGGTATCGCGGTATCATGATGGATAGGGAGCATAGGAGCTCCACGCAGAGTCACTCATGTTCCTCATCATGATACACACCTATAGGTCCACCCCCATGACTAGATCAAGAGGGGACAACCAGTCACCACCCTCAAGCTGCTAGTCCTAGGGATAGGAGATGACTATGTTGTATAATGGGACACTTTTTGATGTATAGTGATGTACATGTTATGACACTCATCGATATATATTTATTTATTCTTATGTTTTATCTCAAACATGTTATTTGAATTCTTGAAACAATGTATGCATTGCTTTGATTAAAAGTAACATATTTGGTAATGAACATGTATGTCTAATTTTATTTCCATGTGATTGGTTTCTCAATGCTTCATGATTAAATTGATACATGTGTGATTTAATTAAATAATTAAGTATTCAATTAAATACTACCTTGGTGATGTGGAAGAAAAATGTGTTAAGCTGCACAACATGATATAATCCTACTTAACACATAAGAAATTGTATAACATGCTAGCACATATAAAATGTAAATCTATTACAATTTACGTAAATGAATCCAAGACAAAACATAAAGTGAAGAAACATGCTTGTCAAGAATGAAGTAATGTAGACTAAAAAATGCAATATCATTTAATACTACATACTTTAATCAAGATATGCAAACATATTATCCAATTTGAAGAAAGAAAAGGCACAAGGAGAGAGAAAATAATCTAGAAAGAGAGAGAGAGAGAGAGAGAGAGAGAGAGATATTAGGCATAGTATCTAAAAAGGTGCATAGCATTTATGGGTTCTTTAAGAGGCGTACCATCTACATCTTCTATCTTGTAAGCACCCGATCCATAGACCTCGACAACAATGTATGGTCCAAGCCAATTAGGACTGAATTTTCCTTTTTCCTCAGGTAAGGCATTCACATTGCGTTGATTCTCATAAAGTACTAAATCACCTGCTGAGAAAGAACGTTGAATGAATTTATCATTGTAACTTCATTGTAGAGTTTTATGACACACTTGAATATGCTCAAGAGCGTTTATACGTCGTTCTTCAAGCATCTCAAGTTATTGGATCCTTTGTTCTCTATAGGAATCATCATCCATTATACCCTTAAGAGAAACTCTTAGACATGGAATGTCTAACTCCAAAGGCATAATAGCATCAACACCATAAACAAGATTATAAAGAGTACAACCCGTAGCAATACGAATGCTCGTTCGATAAGCCCAAAGAGCGTAGATTAACTGAGTATGCCAATCCTTAGCATGCTTGTTCATAGTCTTATTTGAAGATTCGGCTTGGCCATTTGATTGAGTATAGTAGGGTGTAGAAAATTTATGTTGAATATGATATTTCTCGAGAAATTTTTGTACACACCTAAAAAGGTCTCATTGATCATGTACTAATTATTCCTCTAAATGATTAAATAATTCTTTAATTATTTAATTAAGTTAATTAATTTTATTCTTCTAATTTCATATTTCCTCATCATCTTACTAATTATTCTATTTTTAATTCTATCATCATTTAATCATTAAACCTTTTTTAAATATTAATTAAATATTTATTATTTAATTAATTGTGATTTTAATCCTTTGATTTAAATAATCTTTATTATTTAATTAAATTTAATTTTTAAATAATTAAATAGTTTCTTTAAATTATTTAATTAACTAATTCATATTTCTTCAATTTCAAATTCCAAACCCCCAAATTCTAATTTCATTAATTCTTCTAATTTCTTCTAATTTCATTTAAATTCACATTCTTCTTAATTTCTTCTAATTTCAAATACATGTGCATGATTTCAAAAATCAAATTGAAAATCAAAGTCAAGTTCTAAATATATTCAAATAACATATTGAATTTAAAATAAATTTAGTATTTGAATTAAAATCTCATGCGAAGGTTAAATTGAAAATCCAAGTCAAAGTTCAAGCACATGCTAAATTAATTAATTCAATTATCTCTTCAATCTCTATTTCTATCTTTTAGTTAGCTTTGTCTAAATAAAGCTCTCAATTAGCTTTCAATCAGATAACTATCTCCTCCTCTTTATTTCCTCCAATTACCCTTTTTCATCCTTTAGTCAGTTTTTTCTCAATCAATTGACTCAATTAATCTATTCAATATATTTTGTTCCACCTCCAAATTGGCAGTTCAACTATCAATCAACATGTGAGCTCACCTAAGTTCCACCTCTTGATCTATTTGTTCCACCTCTCATTCAATCCTCTCCAATTATCTATAAATTGAGCATTCAATCTCCATTTTCAACAATCACAATGAATCACAAACTTCGAATCTTTGTGTCATTTGCAGGTTGTCGACACAATATCTAAGAGCCATCATACCACAAAGAAGAGAAGAACAATGGAAGCTACATGCGATCATGGAATAGGGAGTTTGAATTGATTTATTTTACATTCCTATTGCTTGTTTGCATTATTTCATTGAGTTTATTCAGAATTCTTTGATTAGATAGGGATTCATGATTTCCCTTTTATTTCTAGTTGAATACATGATGACTTTTAGAATACGACATTTTGGTGAACCCGATATGAACTAACAAAAAATTAAACCTTCTTTTTCTTCTGTGTGATTTTCCAGATCGTACGGAATTTTTAATTTTTGTGCAGGTTTGTATGGATTGCAGAACAAATTCCGAATCATGCAATCACGTTTACACCATCACGCAATTGCATAGACAGGCTCACGCAATCGATTACACAAGGTCATGCATTTGTGCGGACCCCATCACGCAAAAGCCTTTACTCTATCACGTATTTGCTCATATATTGTCACGCATTCGTCAGGGTTATTTCTATGTCTGTTTATCTACTATTTCTTGATTCATGTTCTTTGTTCAGATAAACTCTGTATGAAATTAGGTAAATCTGAATACAGTTTACATTTATTACATGGTTTAATTATGACATTTTATGGCACGTAAGGTACAATTCAGGATTTCAGGTGCCAGGAGGATGAAGGAACAAAGAAGACAAGCGAGACGCTATTAGCTTACACAATGGGTTGAGGCCCTTACATAAACCACTGGTAAGAAAATAGCAAAGTTCATGCTTAGTTACATTATCTGTCGGTACAGGATTCCAATGTGCATAGTGATAAACAATGGACGTCCATTCAAAAATCAAGAAATGAGAGAATTTTGTGAAAAAATTCAAATACAATAGAGATTTGCAACACCATATTATCTGCAAAAAAATGGACAAGCAAAGGCAACAAACAAGACAATATTGAAGATCCTAAAGAAAGTTGTCATTAACACAAGACGAGACTAGCATCTCCAATTAAATCCCACTCTTTAGGCTTATAGAATAGGAGTACGCACCCCTACAGGAGCAACATTGTATTCCTTGGTCTATGGTACAGAAGCAATACTACCTATTGAAATAGAACTACCGTCTTTAAGAGTCTCCTTCAAAAACATCATATCAGAGGAAGATTATCGGATTGCAAGATTACAAGATCTTGAAATGCTCGATGAAAAGAGACAAATTGCTTTAAATCATTTGCAAGGTTACTAGAACATATTGAGAAGGAGTTACAATAAATGAGTGTGCCCAAGGAATTTTGAAGTGGGAGATCTAGTTCTCAAGGAGAACCAAAGGAACCTAGTGGAACGAGAAAAGCCAGGGAAGTTTGAACGTAACTAGGCAGGTCCTTTTTATCATAACAAGGGTTATAGGCAATGGAGCATACAATTTGGCTACCATGGAGGGAGATCCACTCCCTGGCCTTATGAACAGTATGCACCTTAAACAATATTATATTTAAGGGTTGGGTTAGTTTAGGTTTTACTTTCCGCATTGCATATCATTTTCTTTAAATCATTGCATCACATATAGTTTCCTTTTCAAATGCATCACATTCACAAAATTTCTACATTGGCATATTTCAGCATCAATAAAACAAGGCAACTATCCAAGTTTATCATTTATTTACATTCAAGAGAAACAAGGGTCGTCTCCTTTCTTAGATATTTGGGCATGAAGTCTTTGAGGTCCTAAGGTCATACATTTTCAACATTACCCTATGGCGACGCTTTACTTATGGTTGGGTACTGATTTCACTATTTGAGACTTGTTAACCCAAAATCTATCGATTGCTATATCTCAAACACATTAAAAAAATCTCTAATTCATTCTAGATACCTGGTTGATCATATGTCTAGTGAAAAATCTAAAATTCTACTTCAGCATCATTGTAATTGTCACACCCAAGTAGGTTTCACTACTTACAAGTCAAGGCAAGAAAATATAAAAGAAAAACTGTTATGCCAAATATCCATCTCAAGGAAAAAGAGCAATGATATATAACTTAAATGTCATGCATACAAAGTGCGACAAAAAGATTGACTATGGGAACATGCAAGTAACTCCATCAGGGCTATTAACGCTTGCTGGCAATGGAGCAATATTTGAGAAATTACAGTCTATAACCTCATCGGAGCTCTAAAAGCTTGCTGGTAGCGAGGCTCTATTCAGGATGCTTCTGAAGTTAGGATAATCCATGTAGCTAGTCTTATAGGATGCTAAGGATCTTTAATGAACACAAGAGCAGGAATTAACTCATTTGCACACACCTAGGCAAAAGAAGATCAAAGTTGCAAGAACCAATGGGGAAGTTTGCGTCTCCATTTGTAAATCCTAGTCACTAAGTGTGTTAATTTGGATGTTCCAAGGGACCTTAAGGATCGATTGATCGCTTATCTACTAAATGTTTTGTACCTCCAATTCAATTCGTGTATTATGAAATGCTAAACAAACACAATCATCCTTGTTCGAGTAAGAAGTGCATCTTCATCATGCATATTGCATTAACATAGGTCATGTCAAAAATTCATTGACCCCACATGCAATCTACAAGATTATCATGTCATACAGGTCTGCACACCGAGGGCATAACTGAAAAAAATCCTAAAAATCATATAAAGTCCTGAAAAAAGCCTAAAAATCAAATACGATCCTGAAAAAATCAATCAAAAACATTCAAATATAATCCACAAAATCCAAAAACAGTGAAAAACATAGAAAATCCAAAAACATGGAAAAGCAAAATAACACAAAATACCAAAAACATTCACATATAATGTCTTGAAAATATCAACCAAAAACATTCAAATATGTCCTGAAAAAATTAACCAAAAATATTCAAATATCAATCCACAAAATCCAAAAACAATCAAAAATCAATCAAAATACTTGCAATAAAATGTCTCGCAAGAAACAAATACCCTAACATATATCCAGTAAACACCTCGCACAAAGTTAACAAAGGATATGACTATCCATTCAAACATTTGCAATCAACTGATCAAACTGTCTTATCAATCGTATCATATCCATATCAAGTGATCATTATCTTGTCTTAAACAAAAGAGGATACACTCGAAATCAGACAGGTCAGTCTTAAATGAGGTCCGCAACTTTCTGAGATCGGACATTATCAACCATCACATCAAGCAACTGAGAATGAAGGCACAAGGTCAGTATAGCTGTTGAATTTTATCTAGGTTAGTCTTTATCTTTTATCATTTGGTGACAAATCATGTTCTTATGCTACTCAAGGATGTCCACAAGTGATTAGAGGAGCCATGATGGGCATTATCTTTTTCTTTGTTTGTTGTTTGTGATGTGAACCGATGAAGTTCTAGAGAAATTGCTCTAGTGGGTGTCTGTGATAGGAGCATTCAGCTAGTGAATGTCACACATACTTCGACCCCTAGTGTATTTCCTAGAATGGAGGGGTTCACTCCTTGTTTGCTACGTGTTTGTTTCTTCAATGAGATATCTTTACATCTTGGTTCCTTATACCTTATGTGCTAAGCTCCATTGTTCAATAATAAGGCTCAGTGATGAATATATATTGCACAATAAATAATGACACAGGTTCATGAATCAATCATTATCATTTTCATCAAATTTGTTTATTGATAGTTTGTTGATTTCTCATCTCTTTCTAAATCATTTTTTCTATCATCTAACATTATCATTTCATCAATCTCTTCTTTCTTTCATTTTACTAACATTTATTCGAGGTCCATCTGAGTTAAAAGAATGTTCTGGCATTATCATACAAAAAAAAAATTGCATCCATATAGTTTTAAGTTGCATCCACATACTTTTAAATTGCATCCATATAGTTTTAAGTTGCATTCATCTAGTATAAATTGCATTTGTATAAATGTTAATTGCATTCATAAACATCATGTTTTTCATATAGAAAGCATTAAACCATTTAAAACTCATTCATAAATCATATAGAAATCATTAAACCATTTATTCATCATTATATCATAAATCATATAGAAACCATTGCATTCATAAATAATCATTTATAAATCATATAGACATGCATTGAATAACTCATAGCATCATACAACATACATGGAAAACAAAGCATAATAAATCGCCACCAAAAACTGCACATCATATATATAACTCAAAAATGGTAATGTGTCTGAATACAATAATCATAAAACAGGCCCGAAGGCTCAGATAACATGATCTCAATATCTCAACTGACACTGCCTCTATCAACAGGTGGATCCTACCCACTAGATCCTGCCCCAGGATGTTGAGGTGGACCCATGACTCCTCCACTGCTAGTCTGTCGAGAGCTAGATCGACTCAATCTTCTCCCATAAAAGCACTAAAACTAGGCTCCCTCTGACCCTCAGGAATAGCTCTCTCATAAGACTGCTGATAATAAATAGCCTCTTGTGTAGCAACAAAATATCTATATATCTAGCTAGGTGCCTCTGTCACCAGTCCAAATAACTGATCATATGCATCCATGGTGATCTGATCTCTCCTAATTGCCTCATCTCTCTCCCTCTGGAGATGATCTCTCTCAGTCTCTAGTGCACTGTAGTCTCTACAGTATGCCTCTCGCTCAACATCTCATCTAGCGACCTCATCCTCTAGACTCCAAATCCACACTCTAAGAATCTATGGATCATCATCATCTCCATCACCACCCTATCCTCCTCCTCCCCCCTCTATAGCAAGCACATCCTCTAGCTCTGGTATATCATCATCATTCCCGTCCTCACTGCTCGATGACTTTGAAGAATCATCATCATCCTCGTTGCTCATAGACTCGGTGTCTCCACCAATGTCTATGTCCTCCTCTCCTCCCTCATCTCCTCCTCCCTCCTCTCCTCTGTCATCTCTCTCCCTCTCCCCCATGTCAATCCTCAGTCATTGTCTAGGATGTTGTATCTGTTGTGTTGTGATCAAAACAATTGGATCAATCAGTGGAATAGGCCTATGTTTGGCCCACCATGCATCATACTCAGGATTAGTCCCTGGATCTGCTGCACCTGCACTCCAACCCCATGGTAATGCCTAAAGAGAATCAAACTCGACAGCCACCACATGTGGTTGTATGCATACACCCCAATCAGAAACCTCATGAGAAACACGAGCAAAGTACGTTGTAACAACAGGTGTCACTTGTACCTCCCCAAAATGTCTGAGTACCCATCCTAGAAGAGACATCTCAATAATCCTCTGCATCTCAATAGTCCTCCCAATAAGATATCTTTGTTGTCTATAGAAAGGCAAGTGTTGTGCATCATCTACCCAACCGGGGCAATCTAAATATGGTCTCCAAATGAAATGATGCAAGATATCAAGTTGATGTCGCCAGTACAAGGTGTTACCCAAACCCCTATGTCTAATACCAGGTGTGTATCTATACGCATAGGGCTTATCAGGCTGCAAGTCAACATGAATAACTAGCCTCGAGATAGAAATGTGCTCCCAAGCCCAAGTCTAGAGCAATGCCACACCACAACTGATCAATCGGTATCCTAGGTATACAATGATGTGCATTTGATAATAAACCATGGCTAATAGACAAGGACCCCAATCATATACTCAATGATGAACAATCATATCATGGAGCACTCTGCCCCATCCAACTGGAAATCCATGACCTCATCTGTCAGGAATCAACAAACCACCTACAAAATTGCATAATACTATAGTAAGATCATCATAGTCCAATCGAGCCCAAGGGATATCATAATGACCACTGATCTAAAAATCTTTCTCCTCACACTCAAAAAGGGCACGCAGTCTAGCAAAGCCATTGTCATGATCATATACAACTCTCGCACCATGGATGGAATATGCAGTATATGCCAAACATCCACTAAGGTAATGGATGCCTCACCAGTAGGAAGATGAAAGGTACATTTATCGAAATTCCACCACTCTACTAAAGCTATAATCAAGGCCCCGTTGGCCATGACCTCTAGAAAAATTAAAACATGATATAATCCTAGATGTCGGATATGCGCAATCTCCTCATCAAGTAAATCAGCTCGAAGATCAAGTCCACTGGGCCTACTTTGTCGGCAATATAACACTCCAATATTCTCCTGCACAGAGAAAATATTGAAAATGTCAGATAGCGGATGCCATGACAAAAATTGATCATACGCATGACAAAATATTCAATTTACAACGAATGCATAAAGTTAAATACTTATGCGTAGCATTTAACACTATTGCAGTACAATTAAAGCTTATGTGTAACAATTGCAATGAATGCGTAGCATTTAAGACTAATGCCTAAACAGATAAACAAATGTGTAACACTAAGCATCTATGCGCAACACTTAAGCTTTTGCGGTACATTTAAAGCGTTTGCGTGACACTTAATACTAATGTGTGAAAATCGATAGGCGTATGTGTGATGAATAAAACCTAGGTCTCTAGAAAAATTTGCAAAAATTTGCAAAAAACAGGCAAAAAAGTGAGCAAAAATTTGGAAACATACCATGCCGCCAATCCCCGGAGGTCTCTAATAAGAACGTACTTGGTCAGACAAGTGCACTCATGCCCTATAGCTAGCCATGATGATCAAATACTCACAAGAAAGAAAAAGACTCGCAAGGATCTCCAAGAACTCAAAACAATGCAAATGAGAAAATGAAAAACTAAACTCTCTATTTATAGCTCAAAATTAGGGTTTTTCCCACTCTGATGCCCGTGGTCCCTGTCAACTTCAAACAACTTGTAGGCTACTCAAACGATCTCGAAAATGCAATAAACTTCACACGATTGCTCATTATATTGATATCGAAAATATGGCCTCAATTTCCGAATTTTTCGACCACCTTTTCCGAGGGGGCATATTTATACTATACAGTGTTACCAAGGCATACTGGGGCAGAATTTTTTTCGTTTTCTTTGAAACAACTTCATTTCGACTTTGTCTCAAAGAGGGGCAAATGTAGACACCTAAAAATGTCGCATTGATCATGTACTAATTATTCCTCTAATTGATTAAATAATTCTTTAATTAATTAACTAAGTTAATTAATCTTATTCTTGTAATTTCATATTTCCAATTTTATCATTGTTTAATCATTTAAACTATTTTCTAATATTAATTAAATATTTATTATTTAATTAATTGTGATTTTTAATCCCTCAATTTAAATAATCTTTATTATTTAAATAAATTAATTCTCAATTTCTGTCTCTAATCATCTAATCATTAACCCTCTCTAAATATTAATTAAATATTTATTATCTAATTAATTGTGATTTTAATCCTTTAATTTAAATAATCTTTATTATTTAATTAAAGTCCATTTCTAAATAATTAAATATTTTCTTTAAATTTTTTAATTAGCTAATTAATTCTTCTAATTTCATTTAATTTCATATTCTTCTGATTTCATGTAATGTATAAATTCTTCTAATTTGATTTAATTTCCTATTCTTTTGATTTCATTTAATTTCTAAATTCTTCTAATTTCATTTAATTTCATATTCTTCTAATTTCATTTAATTTCATATTCTTCTAATTTCATTCATCTCCAAATTCTTCTAATTTAATTTAATTTCAAATTTCAAATACATGTGCATGATTTCAAAAATCAAATTGAAAATCAAAGCCAAGTTCTAAATATATTCAGATAACAAATTGAATTTAAAATAAATTCAATATTCGAATTAAAATCTCATGCAAAGATTAAATTGAAAAACAAGTCAAAGTTCAAGCACATGCTAAAATTAATTAATTCGATCAATTAATTAATTAATTCAATTGTCTCTTCAATCTCTATTTCTATCTTTTAGTTAGCTTTTTCTAAATAAATCTCTCAATCAGCTTTCAATTAGTTGACTATCTCCTCCTCTTTATTTCCTCCAATCATTTTTTTTCATCCTTCAGTCAGTTTTTTCTCAATCAGTTGACTCATTTAATCTATTCAATCAATTATGTTCCACCTCCAAATCAGCAAATCAACTATCAATCCGCATGTGAGCTCACCTGAGTTCCACCTCTTGATCAATCTGTTCCACCTTTCAATCAATCATCTCCAATAATCTATAAATTGAGCATTCAATCTCTATTTTGAACAATCACAAAAAATCACAAACTTTGAATCTTTGTGTCACTTGCAGGTTGCTAGCGCGATATTTGAGAGCCACCATACCACAAAGAGGAGAAGAGCAATGGAAGCTATATGCAATCTTGAAATAGGGGATTTTCATTGATAAACTTTATATTCCTATTTCTTGTTTGTTTTGCATTATTCCATTGTCTATTTGTTTGAATTCCCATTAGGATAGGGATTCGTGATTTCCCTTTCATTCCTAGTTGATTGGATTAATGAATTTTAGCATACGACACCTAACATAACCTAGATAGGGCTATGCAATCGCTCCTCCATACTTATATACGAAAGGCAAGTCATCTCCGAAAGCACTATTTGCAATCATTCAGCACACAAAAATCTGCTCCCAGGCCCAAACCTATAGTAGAGTAACCCGAAAATTGATAGAAAGTCTCTCTTGGTACACAATATCATGCAACTAGAAGTACAACATAGCAAGAATGCATGGACCCAAGATATACATAGTCCAATGGCCCATCATACCCTCTAAGGATGCTCCCCACCAAACTAGAAAACCATGACTACGTTTGTCAAGTGTCATTACACTTGAAATGACTAAACAAATAATGATGATCAATCGCTCATATTCATCCACCAAAGTGTTGTATCAAATCTCATAATCCTAGATTCCTATATCAAGCATCTCAAAACATAAAATTTATGCCAACCTCATATTGTACTCTCTATCCATGAATAGGGATGCACAGGATACACCAAACATCCTCAAGCATGACCATAGCCTCTGAAGTAGGTAGGTGAAATTAACAAGTCCCAAAGTACCACAACTCCGGTAACATTTTGAGAAGGCCCCTATTTTCCCTAATCTCGAGCGTAAACATGGTAAGATATAACCCCAAGGCATGTAGAGTTTGTCACTCCTCAAGCGTCAGATGATCTCATTAGGTCAAGCAAGTTAGATGACTATCATGAATATACAATGGATGCAACACCACCTAAATGAAATCAATGCATAACATTAATGACAATGTAACCCTAAACCTAGTTGACTCAATTGAATAATTTTTTAATAAATTGGGTTATTTTTCTAACTAGGTAGTTTTGGTATATAATTTTAGGAATTATGGTGTAGCATTTAGTTCCAAATCAAATTTAAGCACTTGTTGTCAAATACCAGTTGTAGTGCTAGTTAAGTCAATTGTGGTTCTTTAAAACACTTGTAGTGCTAAAAGTAGCAATTGCATCAAAACTTCAACAATTGTGGTAATTCAGCCACACTTATGATGAAACCATGCACATCTATAGTGCAAATTCCTACACCACAATTGATGCCCTCATTTTGGGGCCCTAATTCTTTCAAAAATGACAAATTGAAAAGTGAAAAAGGGGTACAATACTAGGGAACCTATGTTTGTGGGCCATCTATAGGTCTACACTCAATAGGCTTGATGTGTTGGATATTGTTACTACTAGGATATGTTGTTGTCATTGATGTCAAAATATTCCTGTGATTTATTGCTCTGGTGATTGCAAATTGGTTTATTGGGATCATTGTTTGTTGTATGGAGTATTTCTAGTATCATTACATCTTTCTGTATTGGTTTCGGTGATCCAAAAAGCTTAATTGATCATATCATATGATCTGGTCTGTAGTTTGTTTTTCTGATCAAGTGTTTTGTAGAGTTTAGTATTTCCTCCAGTATATTCCAATGTGATCAGATCTTGAGCTGAGATTTTAAGAGTTTTCTTAGGATGTTCATGTGTATCTTCATTTCAGATGGTTCGTGATTTGATACTCCGCAAGTTATCTTTCTTTGTGACAGTTGTTGTTGTTTGAGTGTTCTTGAGATTCAGATGTTGATCAATGAAGATTTGATAAGTGATATTGGTGCAGTTGTTGCTAATGATTCTAACATTATTGTTGGTGTTTCCTAATTGTGTCCTATTTGTTTTGATGATCCGCATTAATCATTGTGCGAGTTTTTGGTGATTTTGTTAAACCGGTGATGTTCTTTGTGTTATGCAGATTTCCTGGTGGTGTTATGTCGTATTCAACTCTCAATGCATTGGGATGATTTATCTACAAACATTATGGAAGTGTTCTAAACTAATATGATACTTATGAGGTGCTTATATTGTGAATTCCAATATTATCTATAAGCATAAAGTACATGAAGATTCCACATTTAATGTTTTGTTTAGATCATGCGAACTTTATTCTGAAATTGGAAACATCCAGTTCTTACTGCTTGTTGAAAATTTGCAAACTTTATAAGTTGGTCGATTTCACAAGTAATAGAGAGGATGGGAGAGAGATATATAGAGAGATGGGAGAGATGGAGTGAGAGGGAGAGAAATAGAGAGGATAGAGAAGTAGAGAAATATGGAAAGAGGGGAATGATAAGGAGAGGGAGAGGGAAAGGGAAGGGGAGTAATAGGAATAAAAACATAGAGAGATAGCTAGATGGATATAGTGGGAAAGATGGAGGGAGTAGAGATAGAGATGCAAAGAGATGTAAGAAGATAGAGATAAGGGAGAGAGAGGAAGTTGGAGATGAGGAGAGACAGAGATAGATAAATTATTCTATTATATAGTTTGAAAGAAGATAAAAAAAATATAATTATTATATAATAATTAAAATTATAAGAAGACAAATAATCAAACATTAAATTAATTATAATAACTTTGAATTAATTATTTATAATTTCATACAAAGGCAAATAATAAAAATTAAATTTAAAAAATTGAAATAGAATAAAGTAAATACAAATTCAAATTTTCAAAATTAAAATATTAATAAAAATAATAATTTTAAAAATAAATGAATAATAAACTTACCAAATTAATAAATAATTGAATTTTAAAGGTAAAATTAATTTTTAATTTATTAGAATTGAAATATTAATAAAATATATAAATATAACTATTACATTATAGACGATATTAACATTAATTAAAAAATAGACTCAATATTGACAAGACATAATTATTATAAAATTGAATATATGTATATGTATATGTATATGCACATGCATGTGTGTGCACACACACATATATGACAAAAATATTTTTTTATTTCAAATATTCACTAAAATTTTGTAATGTCCTTAAGAACAGAGTTGTCATCTTTTCTGAGAGTGAAGACGAGCTTATATGGACTAAGAGTGTTTCAGGCAAATAATCTATGAAAGATGGGTATAATTCCCTTATGCCTGCTAAGGATTTGTCTTCCTGGCCCTATAAATTGTTCTGGCATTCGGCTTGCCTTCCTAAGGCAGGGGCATTTGCTTGGCTTGTTGTACAAGATAGGGTTCTTACATGAATGAGATTGGACAGGATGGGATTGACTGTTGTTTTCCCTTGTGTTCTGTGCAATAAGAATTTGGAATCTTCCTCTCACCTGTTCCTTCATTGTGATTTTGCTTTTCGGTGTTGGCAATGGTTGTTTGAGAAACTAGGCCTGTACTTTGTTATTGGATATGATCTTCTCTCTCACTTTAGAGCTTGGCCTGTCTTGTTTTCCTCATCCTTTTATGCTTGTATCTGGCTCATCTCTCCTTCAATTATCATTTGGAACATATGGTTAGAGAGAAATAATAGGATTTTTAGAAAGGAATCATCTTCGTTCTCTGACATTTTAACGAAGATTGAGGCTTCTATCTCGGAGGTGGCTCTGTCATACATACATAAAAATTTGGAGAATTTGACATCCTTCTCTCATTGGGATGGTAGGATTATAAGGACCTGGAAATCTCTCTCTGCCATTCCTTCTCATGGGTCTGTTGCAAAAGGTCTTATCACTATTAATAAGAGACTTGCTGCTAGATGGGATCCTCCTCCTCTGGGACATTTCAAGCTTCATTTTGATGGAGCTTCTAGAGGTAATCCGGGGTTGGCTGGGGCTGGTATGGCTATTTTTTACCATAAGGCAGTTTTGATAGCAGCCTAGTGTCATGCACTTGGTTCCCAGTCAAACAATTTTGCTAAGTGCCAAGCTTTGTCTCTTGGGATTGATTTGGCTATCTCTTTAGGGATTAAAAACCTAATAATTCAGGGGGATTCGATGGTCATTATTTAGAGTGTTTTGTTCAGTAAGAGAAATTGTTGGCATTTGAAGTACATACTGGATCATATTCTGGAGAAGTTGTCATTCTTTGATACATTCTCAATATCACATTGTTATAGAGAACTTAATAAGCTTACAGATTTTTTGGCTAATATTGCAATTGACTCTGGTTCTCAATTTAAGAATGTGGAGGTAAGTGACATTCCTCAAGATATTCTTCTAGGGTATTTGATCTACTCTAAGGGTATTACATGGTCACTAATCACTCATTGCACTCCTGGCATCTAAAGTATTGATTGGACAAGACACTTGCTCAGCTTGAATTGTTCAATTCCTTCTCTATTGTTCCAGGGAAGCTAATAAGGTGGCAGACTTCTTGGCCAATAAAGCATTAGATGAGGATATCCAATGTTTGGCTAATATGGTTTCCAGTTCTTTACCACCTCATCCAGTTTAATTAATTCTAAATTAATTACAAAAGCATGACCTTGTGCCTTGTTTGGCGATTATATTCAGGCATGCAGCGTATTGTAGTGTTGATGGCTTTTTGGCCTTCATCACTTCATCATGTCTGCATTTTTGTGTGTAATCTCAGACTGGGTACGAGTTTTTTTGTCTTTGTTGTAATTGGTTGGGACTTGCGGTGTGTGGGAGCATCTTATAAGTATGCTCTACACCGTTTACACACTTCAAATCAGTTATGTGCTTAACATTATTGCCATGTGGTTTTTTGTTTGTCTAAATCATGATGGTTGTACAGGGTTTTTTGTGCTGCTTTCTTTATGATTGTACTTCGGTCCTGGGGGCGTGCTTATAGTTTTTAGTAATTCATTTATCCTCATCTCTTGCGGTGGCAATTTATTGAGTTATTTCGTTTTGTGTGGGGAATTTCATTCGTGTGGCTATCTTGTTTTATTGATTGGCATGCTTATGTTGATTTATGGCTATGAGTATCGTGCAGAAGTGGTCATCATTTTGTATGAAGGTGGCGGCCTCTAGTTGCTTTTTTGCACGAATGTCATGGGTTTGCTTGAGATGATATTTACTATTGTGTCCGTGGATGGCCGAGCTTGTTCTCTCATAATGGCATTTGATCTCCTTATATTCTTGTGCTCTCTTTTGGTTTTGCATTATCCTTTTATGGAGTCTGTGGGATATCGCATTTTGATGCCTCGCAAGCAATATGACTTCCAAGATTCTCATGTTTTTGATGAGGAAAAGCTTGGTCGTCTATTTCAAGTGTGTTCTCTATATTTCTCTCTGGCTTTCCGCAAGGTTTTGGGAAAGCGAAGGCTGGTGGAGAATGCAAGTTGTTTTCTTGTTGAAATTGCATCTCGTTTTCTCACTGTTTGTATGGATGTGCTTCTGGATTCTGCTATGGTCAGGGCACTTTTTGATGCATACTTCCACTCCAATTTCTACACTGCTGATGATTTGGATAGTGCATTATCTTTTTATCATTTTGAATTCGGTAATTTTGAGTATGCTAGTTTCCTATCTCGTTCTCAGTTATTATCTTCTGGCTGGTATGGGGATCTTCTTTCAATTATGAGAAATGGTTTGATCTCTAACCTATATGATGATACTTTGTTTTCTATGGTAGCTCTATTAGATCATGTATCACCAGATTGTTTGGCAGCAGCTGTAAATGTATTTTCAGGTATTCAATTCCTCCTAGACTCGATGCACGATGTACTATCTTCGCCAACATCAGTTTTGCCTATTCAGATGGTGCCTCTTGCAATTCTCATTGATGTTGATACCCCCCCTTCTTCTCCTCCGTTGGAAAGCACTAGTTCATGGTATTTGAATTCTTAATTGTAACCGACAGAGAAACTTTTGTACTCATTACAAGGGGTTGGGTTTTTGTTGGCCAACATGGCAATTTTGTAATCTCGGGTGGGCTTCTATCTGGTTTTTATGTATGAGCTAGTCCGGAGGTGTACTCATTACAAGGGGTTGGGTTTTTGTTGGCCAGCATGGCAATTTTGTAATCTCAGGTGGGCTTCTATCTGGTTTTTATGTATGAGCTAGACCGGAGGTTTTCTTTGCCTAGTTCTTTCCTACCGGTGCTCTTTGAACTAGGTTGTAAAAATTTATAATATTAATAAAATTTAGTGGTTTACCACTTTTATTAAAAAAAAAAAAAATCGTATTACATTTTTTTTTACTTAAATAGTTAGAGTTCTATTTGAGCCCTACTCTTGGAAGATACAATTTCAAAGTTAAATAAAATATATTCATAAAAAATAGAAAAAATAAGATGTTTTAATTAGTCTATTAAATTTTAGTTAACTAATTATGTTCATTAATGCAATTACTATAATAAAAATAATTATAAATTAAATCACAATAAAAATATTATACAATATTTTTAAAAAAACTTAAAAAATTACAACTAATTCAAAATTATAAATAAATACTTGAAAATAAATCAACAATATAATTACTTATAAATGTCTTATATCTCATTAAAATTTTGCATAAAAAATTAACCCACAAATTATAATTATAAATTATCCTATTAAAAAATAAACAATTTCACAATAAATAATTAAAATATATATATATATAACTATATATATAATTATTATTAAAATAAATAAAAAATAAATTCAAAAAATGTTAATTAATTATTTATAAATTATAATATATTAATTATTAAAAATTTTAAAATAAACATAATATTTAAAAAATTTAAATGTTATATTAATATTTATTTATACTGTAACTAAAAAAATAAAAATTCAAAAATTGAAAGCTTAAAAAGTTTTAAATTTTACATTAAAGAAATATATACTATGGACTTACTCATCATGGTGATAATTTGAAAAAAATATATTTTAAAAAAATTAATGGTTTTTATATAGATTAAAGGGAAATGCTTGGGGTTTGGGGAGTAGACATTGTGGATATTTCTCGTCCACTATGGATATAATAGCTCTTTTTAAAATGGTGAACAAGTGAAAGTTTAGGCAAATCAAAAGAAAAAAAATATTAGTGTTTTCATTAGTTAAAAAAAGTGACAAAGCCTATCGAAGATTCAATATATGGGATGATTTTGATCGTCTTCCATCCCATCTTCAACAATATGTCATCCAGGAGTAGACATTGTGGATATTTCTCGTCCACTATGGATATAATAGCTCCTTTAAAAATGGTGAACAAGTGAAAGTTTAGGCAAATCAAAAGAAAAAAATATCAGTGTTTTCATTAGTTAAAAAAAGTGACAAAGCCTATCGAAGATTCAATATATGGGATGATTTTGATCGTCTTCCATCCCATCTTCAACAATATGTCATTCAATCTCTTGAAATAAGAAATGTTAGCAAACCTACAACAACCCAAAACCTAGCTCAAAGATGGGGAGAATCATCCAAGCCAAGGCAAATTTGGGGGAGAGGGGAATGTTTTCCCTTCTACCTGCAATGAACCACAGTATAGGAAATACTACCATTAAGTCGATCAAAAGAAGGATTGGGTGGGGAGGCCCCCGTAGAGTTCCAGTCAACATCAGCAAGCTGCTGTAGCAGTAGAATGGCAACAGGCTGCTGCAATAGAACAACATCAGGAGCAGATTCGACAGGAGTGGATCGATGATGTAGAATAGGAGCAGCAGTCATAGGGCCAAAGGAGGCCAAGTCAGTAGCACCAAGGGGTTCAATGGAAGCTTCAACAACAGTGAGAGGCACTACCTCATCTCAAGAGGAGGAGTCATCCGCCTGAGAGGAGTCATCAGTATTAGCAGCATTGATCATCAAATGATCAACAGTAGCGTCCTTCCACCAGGTAGCAGAGCCTTTGTGTCGAGAGAGAGAACAGTCTAAAGCCAAGTGATCTGTAGAGAAGCACCTTCGATAGCGAAATGGAAGGCCCTTATAGTCCAATGATTGAGTCCAAGGCCTGTCCCCAACCATAAGAACCACATCCCCAAGGAGAGGCTTGGAAATGTCAATGTCAATTAAAATGTGGGCAAAGGTAGAATGACCCATGGAGGATGTGGCATCATCAACCTTTAAGAATCAACCAATAGAGTTACCAATGGCTTCATAACAGGAGTGCTCCCAAAAATGAAGAGGAAGATTAGGTAGGCGAACCCAAACTGGACGCACATTGAGTGGTTCGGTGAGGGGGTTAAAGGAATTTGTCCAAAGTTTGGCAGAGAGAGAGTGATCTCCCCAAGCCCACAGATTGCCCAAGCAAAGGCGGCAATGAAAAAGCCTTTAGCACAAGGGAAAAGCTCAATGCTACAAGCAACCAAATGTTTCCAGGAAACACTCGCCCAACCATGGAGATCCGAGAGAGAAGGACAAAAACTCATAAATCTGCATAAGAATGTTATGCATTGGTAGTAATCAATATTCTCAGCAACTTCTAGACCATAGACCACCACAGGAGAGGTCTTCGCACAAGGAAAAGGGTAGATCCCCTTGGTAGATCTAGCCACACAAGCAAAGCTACACTCGCCAACAGAAGGTCTGGAAACCTTAGAACCCGCAACATTGACAGCAGCAACGGTGCCAGACAAAATAGCTCCAGTACCCTTGACAACACCCTCAGCAGAAAAAGACAGGGACCCCGGCATCCCCAACAAAAGGGAGGACACCATGAACGTCAACACCAGCATTTTCATCTGGAAGAGGAACCATGGGTGAAGGAGGGCACGAACCCGTGCAATACCCATGACATTGTTAATAGCAAAGGCAAAACCCTCATGGGAGGGGACGTGCAAGCCACACACAGCAGTGGCATCACCACCGAGAAGGGGGTCCATAGCAGGGCTAGCAGCAATAGAAGGAAACGCCCGCAAGGAGGAGCCGTTGCAAACATAGTCGATAGTTTTTTAAAATGCCTCATGGGCGGGAGCCATTGCAGACTTCGAAGCCATCTCCACATAAATATTAGACTAAAAATTTTAAATGCTATATTAATTATTTATCTATATTGTAATTAAAAATTTAAATTAAAAAGTTCAAAACTATAAAAAAAAAAAATTCATTAAAGAAATATATAACGTGGACTTACTCATCATGGTGATAATTTGAAAAAAAAAAAAATATTTGTGATAGAGATTAAAGGGAAATGCTTGGGGTCACGAGGAGTAGACATTGTGGATATTTCTTGCCAATGATGGAAATAATAGCTACTTTAAAAATTGTGAACAATTCAAAGCTCAGGCAAATCAAAAGGGGAAAAATGCTAGTGTTTCCATTAGTGAAAAAAAGATGAAAAAGTCTATCGAAGATTCAATGGATGGGATGCTTTTGATCAGCTTGCATCCCATCTTCAACAATATGTCATATGATTTCTTCAAATAAGAAATGCCTTTGGCATAATCACAATAAATGCAAAACATTCATAATAAAATATATATAAAATAACTATAAGAAAGAGGGCCTCAAGTAAAATTAAAATATAAAATAAAAAAATTAAATATCAAAATATAAAAGATATTAATTATAAAATATTAAATTTTATTTAAAATAATAATATTTTTTCTCAAGGGTCATGAAGGAATGTGAAGTGTTATGGCCATTGAAGGAAAAGGATGTCTAAAAAGAAACCAAGCAAAGAAAAGGGCATCGTAGAGAAACATTTTAATTATTTGATTTTTCTACTTGTGAAATATGAATTACGGTTCAGTTAATATAAGGATGAAACCTCTCATGGTAGTAATTAAAGGATGAAAACTCCTCAATTTTCATTATCGAATTAGTGGATGGAAACCCTTGATTCAACAAGGCTATAGAGACAACATTTAAATAAAGAAAGATCATGGCAAATTTAAGGAAGATTTACAATAGAAATAAGAGGAAAACTTCTATATTTTTTTTAGATACATTTTAACCATTAAATCTAAATTATATAACAAACTCTTAAGCTACAATCTCTAGATTGATTTCATACTTGTAATCGTGCAATGATTATTTTGATAGGCTAATAGTAGTTATGGGGATACACCCTCTTATATTGATATAGAATAAAAATTTAAATCAACATACAATCGAATATGACCATCACTGGGTTAAAAAAATTCCTATCACCCCAAATTCAGACCCCAACCTTAAAACACCATCCACAAATAGATGACCCACATCACAAACTAGCACTAATAAACAAAAAGAGAGTGAAAAACTAGACCACCCCAACAACACAAAGACCTTACCCCGAGCTCTTGAGAACATTTAGCCCTTAAGAATTCATCTCCCAACACCACCTTGATAGTATGGATGATCAATCCATGGTCTGTTTTAAATAACCTCCTAAGCCTTTTGTTAGAGACTTCCCCAAGAAACACTATCTGTCTCCTTGTACACACCAAACTTAGGTAAGTACCCATACATGTCGCTCTCTGCAAACCACCAAGCAACAAGATTTGTTGCTCACTAAACTGCTGCGAGCCATAAGGTCAAGGAAAGAGTGTAAATAAATTTACACGTTGAGGTCTCGAAATTTCTTAGTTTGCAATCAATAAATGACCACCTCCAAACATCACATTTGTCCTTAATCATTAAAGCGACCTCATTCGACCTTGGTGTACGCAAATAGCTCTGAGCAATTACTCATGCATGCTAGAGTCTTAGTGCTGAGTTGGCCAAAGGATTAGCCAACTCAACCCCCAACGATTGCTTCACCATCCATCGACCACCTGCAAAGAAGCCATAGAGCCTGCATTTTCTAGAGTAGTGGATGAACACCTGGCCAAAACCTCTATACAAAACAATTAGGTGGCAAGGAGAATAATTACCATAATGAAGCCTCATCAAATCAAACATTTTCCCCCGGATTCACAGATCCCAAACTAGCTACCTGGTCGTCATCCTGACAAAACCGACCATCTTGACATAATCTGTCGCAATCTGCCCACCAACCTCAACTATGGACTCCTAAAAGATTACACTGCTACCTTTTTGGCCAACTCGAACAATTCATTTCCTTCTTAGTAGATATGAGATAATTTAAAGTCCCCAAATCTAGCAATCAAATTCCAAATAGGAGTTAGTCATTTTTGCAATTTCCAATTTGAGTGGCTTTTTTATGAATCGCATTTATTGTCGTTAGTTGCAACTTCTGAGATTTCGATCTTCTTACTCAACACTTCATCTGTATGATCTCTAGTCACATATCCTACCCCTTTCGGATCTGGGTTCCCCTTAGAAGCATTGACAAAATTGATTTTTACCCACCTCGACTTTGGGGCCAATGATCTCACACTAGTCCTAGGATGGACATGAAGATTATCTTTTTGAATCCAATTAATGGGGGGTTAATTGTGCAATGATTATTACGAGTTGGGGTTAAATATATTTAATATGAGGATGAAACCCCTCAGGGTAGAAATTAAAAGATAAAAATCCCTCAATTTCCATCATTGGGTTAGTGGACGGAAACCCTTTATTCAACAAGACTCGAGACACTTCAAAGTCATTTAAATAAAAAAAGATCATTGTAAATTAAAGGAAGATATACTATAGAGTTAAAGAGGATAAGTTCTATATTTTTTTAGATATATTTTAAACATTAAATCTAAATTATATATAATAAATTCTTAACCTATAGTTTGTAGGTTAATCTCAGAATTGTGATTAATTGTGCAATGACTATTATGAGTTAGGGTTTATTAATATATTTAAGGAGAACAAGGAAAATTTGGAAGTAGACATCACAATAGTATCAGACCTAAATCTTGCTAGCCTATGAGATTTTCATCTTATACAATTGAGTGATAGAAAAAGTGAATATGATAGATAGAGGGAAAAAGCTTGTTTAGGGGAAGACTGTAAATAAGTTTGAAGAGAAGGTTGATATATTGGCAGACATGTTGGGTTAGATGTTCCAAATGATGCAAAATAATATGAATGCTTCCAAAAAGTAGAATAGTGGGCCAAACACTTTAGGAACCAATAATAATAACTAAAACAATCTCACACAAATAATAGTTCAAGATTTCATTCACACCATGATGTCACAAATCTTAGGACTATCAAAACCTACCAACCCATTACTCCCACATAACAACACCACATCACAACGAATTAACACCAACATACCCCCTAAATAACACATTCACTAACTTGATATATATTTTCATACCCCCTTCACCATCATATAACCTACAATCTAATAACACACTTTAGCACCTATACATATGTGAAAACACCCAACAAAATACGAACTCCAACTCTAATCCATCAAGTCAAAACCTCCCTCCACCTAACAAGGGTTTTTCACTTCTTAACCACAATATTGTACGCCCTTCACAAAATTGTAAGAAAGTTAAGGTAATGAAAAAACTTCACACATTAAACTAGAGACAAGGGTAACTTTTTAGATCTTTACAACAATTACATAAACTTTAAAAAAAAACATAAATATCATGCATACCATATCACAGTGATTTATATGGGGAAAACCCTTTTGGGAGAAAAACCCCACACTCCAAAAGTCGTCGAATATATTATTTAGAAATAAAAAATAGATTACAATATACTTGTAGAACAATCTTGTCACGGGAGTATCAGATGAAAATCCTAGGTTTAGTAGCATGGGAAGCATATATGGGGCAAGATCTTACCAATTGATTTGTATTATTAAAAAATGTTCCCCTAGGAAGGATGACTCACCTGATATAAGGGTTTTACTAGAGCATAGGGACAAACACTCTATTTTTGGGCCCCGTAAGGAATCTTGTCTTAAAGCCCCAAAATATAGGGGTGAGGTAGCGAGCCGCTCAATCAACCATACATCATAATACAGACTCAACAACTATCAGACTCTCAAATACATCACAATATACATCTTTAATACAATGTCCTTATAAAATGGGGTTGTCTTCTAGGGAAAACAAAGCACACAAAATATCCAACGAATATCTAGAAGTAACTCAACAACTATCAGAGTCTCAAATACATCATAATATACATCTTTAATACAATATCCTTATAAAATAGGGTTGTCTTCTAGGGAAAAAAAGCACACAAAATATCCAACATTAGATATGTGACCTAATTATACATAAAGTGTGGCTTTTGGGGGTGTTGTCATTGAACCTCGCATGTAGCCCTCGGACCCTTGTTGGGGTCCATCCCCTTGAACCCTGCAAGGGGGTAGCCTCCCTTGCAACCCCCCATGCTCATTTATTGACAATAACCTTTTATTATTGCAAGGTGAGATTGTTTTCCTAATAAATATCCCACTTGTTAAACACCTTGCAAGAGCAACGAGAGGGGTACCAACATCATGCTTTAATTGTTAGGGGTTGAGAGACCCATAGACTTTGAACACCATTTGAACTTCTCTATGCTCACAAACTTAATTAAAAAATGTAATTTGCAACATTCTTCAAAATCTCTACCTTAACCAAGTTCACCCTACTATCCTCAACCATATGTATGACAAAATGATACTGAAACTCAATGTGCTTAGTCCTAACATGAAATGTTGTGTTCTTAGCTAGGCAGATTGCACTATGCTTGTTACAATAAATAGTTACTACACCTTGTTTTATTCTTATATCTAAACACAATCTCTTAAGCTAGTTAGCTTCTTTACAAGTATGAGTAGCAGCCATATACTCAGCTTCAATAGTGAACAAAGCAATCACAACCTATCTCTTACTGTTCCCATTAATTCAACCACCAAATAAAGTAAATACATAAGAATTTGTAGATCTTCTATTATCAATATCACTTGCCTATTCTGAATTCACATAACCATGAATATCAAGGGAAATATTGTCTCCTATCAAATTGCCATTATAACCCAAAGAATAATCTAAGTTACCCTTCAAATATTTGAATAATCTTTTAATTGCATCCCAATTAACTCTACTAGGAATAGATATATATCTAGAAAAAACTCCCAATGCTTTGGTAATGTTTGGTCTAGTGCAAACTATAAAATACATCCAACTTCCAACTACACTCTAGCAGGGTACTCTACTCATGTCTTCCATCTCTAATGGGGATGTAGGACAATCTAAAGCAGACAAATTTGTTCCAAATGTAAAAGGAACACATAATGATCTATAATCTTGCATGTTAAACCTCCGTAAAACTAAGTTCACATACTTAATTTGGTCTAGTCATAATTTTTTGTTCACTCTAACTCTTCTAATTTCCTTCCCAAGAATGTGTTTTGCTACACCACAATCTTCATTTCAATTTTTTGCTAGAATTTGATACTTAATTTTGAAATCATACCTTTCCCTTTATAGATGAACAACATATCAGCAACATATAATGCAATGAATAGGAAATGATCACTAGAATAGTGATTCAATTTAGAATGCTTAAATCACAAACTCAACACATATGTATCAATTTTTTGGTATTACATCCTAGGACTTTGCTTGAGACCATACAAAGATTTCTTTAACGTACAAACTAAATTACTTTTACCTTTTACCATGTCATGCTCTGGCTATATCACATAACTATCCTCCTCCAAATGACCATGAAGGAAATTAGTTTTCACATCCATTTTCTCAACCTCTAAATCATAAGCAACAACGATAGAAAGAAAAAATCTATTGGATGTTACTTTTGCAAAAGGAGAAAATATCTCACCATAATCAACACCCTCAACTTGAGAGTAGTCTTTCACAACCAATCTCACTTTTTTATTTCTCAATAGCTCCATCTAAACCAATCGTCTTCTTGAACACCCATTTGCAACCAATAGGTTTAAGTCCTTTAGACAATGGTGCAAGATCCCATGTATCATTCTTTTCAAAAATAATTTTTTTTACATCCATTGCAAATTTTGAGGATTTTGCATCATTCATATACCTAATGCCTCTTTTTCAAATCTAGGTTCATCCATGCTAGTATTCAAAGCAAAAATACATAGAATACCTTTTAGGTGGTTGTCTATGCCTTGTAGGCCTTCATTTTCTTGGCTATTTGCATAGTAATAATAATTTATCTATTCAAGTATTTATGTTTTTTTCTAGTTGGTTTATGTTGCAAAAAATCATTATAAAGTTATTTGGAATAACCTCTAAAAAATTATTTGTTGACATATCAAATTTAAATATTTTATAATTTTGCTAATTGCAATGGGATTTCATCCTCAAATTTATTATGTTTTAGTATTAAAATTTGAAGACTATGTAATATTTTAACCTAATTTTCAACAATTCCTCCTAAAATATTATTTCTCAAATCAAGGACTTCTAGAGTCCTAAATTTCCTAAGTTGTGATGGAATATCTCTTCGAGTATGAGGTCACAAGTTCAAATCCCACAAGGGGGCAAGGTATGTATGTTAGGTCCCGGAGACAAATGAGAGGGGGGAGGCGGGGTGAATCAGTTGTCTAATAAATTCAAACCAAAAACCAATTAACCAACTTAATGCTTAATACCGGTAAACCAGTTAAGTATGCCGGTAGACAATGTTAACAATAAATTTCTATACCGGTAAAGATTAATGCATGAAACATAAACATAAAGTCATCCACAACACATAACACCAATATTTGTACGTGGAAACCCTGTAAGGGGAAAAACCACGGTGGGAAACCTTACCCACAATCAGATGATACTACTGCAGATAGTAAGTGTACATAAATGGGGTCTGGACATGCAGAAAGGCCAACAGCCTAGAGCTCACTGCTCAATCACAAATGGGAGTCACACTGACTACAGTTGGATGGTTAAATCCAATAAGAATGTACTGCACAAAATAGCATCTTCATATGTTGGATTCAGTACCGGTGTAATGCTCATATGCTTCTACAAAAACCTATCTTCACCTTCAAATGATGTCTTCATGTATACCTCTTCTTAATCTCGCATATACCTTCACACAATTCTTTTCTGCATTCCACATTTGATCTTACAAATAAGATCTTACATTTATACCATACCCTAAGACCAATTTTAGTAGGTCAACTCTACAAGATATTACAATAAAAACATTTTTCATACAATATAATATCCAATGCAATAACTGATTAAACATGTCGGCTAAATGCATTTACATCAATAATAAATCATCTCCATAGTGTGCCATGCTGATCTGGAAAAGATAAACTTGCCGGTGTAACCCTAGATAACCCTGGACCTATTTGTCGATAAAAGCAAATATGCAAATATGAATATACCAATGATCAATCCTTCAAAACAAAGTGTCCATATGATGTCTTCGACATTACCAAGTGTCTTTCATATCATTCCAAGTACTGGTGAACATTATATCCTGCCAGTGAACCATATACCAGTAACTGTGCAATAGTTACTTGCTTGCCGGTGAATGTTGCTAGATCTCCAAAGTGCTTGTTTTCAGTAGGTGTTGACATCAATGACAAAACCATACCAAAATACCAACAATCTCTCCCTTTGGAATTGATGGCAACACAAGATGGAAAAAACATCAAAGTGCCAAAACAGAAATGCCAAATACCAAAAATCTCCTAAACAACAATTTCTCCCCCTGGGAGCAACATGTGTATATCCAAAGATTAATCTTCAATACCAATCTCTATCTCTCCTCAAAAGATAATGTGTTTTTCCATAGATATCTCTCCCCCTTTGACATCAAATGCCAAAGTTACAAAAATCAAGTTCATACAAAATACCAACTACTCCCCCTGAGAAGTAGCTTCCTCATCAAAGACCAGAGTAAAAGATTTGTCTTTCAATTCTGTCGGTTGATGACAATCATCAACTGTCTAAGTCTCTACCGATGGTGGTATGAATCCAAGCTGATCTCTGAGATATTCAAAAGTCTCCTTAAGCAAAGGTTTTGTGAAAATATCTACAAGTTGTTCTTTAGTATTCACATAAACCAGTTTTATCTCTTTTTCTTCAACTTTTTCCCTTAGAAAATTCAGTTTGATAGAAACATGTTTTGTTTTAGAATGTAATACCGGATTCTTAGATATATCAATTGTTGTAGTGTTATCATAATATATAGTAATAGGTTCCTTGCATTTTACTTTTATGTCTTTCAACATTTGCTTAAGCCATAGTACCTGTGTACAGTTAGTTGTTGTTGCAACATATTCTGATTCTGCTATTGATAAAGATGTACAACTCTGTTTCTTACTCAACCAAGAAACTAATCTCTTTCCAAGAAAGAATGCTCCTCCAGTGGTGCTTTTTCTATCATCCACATCTCCTGCCCAATTTGCATCTGTATATGCACATAGATCAAAATTTTCATCTCTAGGATACCATAATCCAAGATTTGCTATGCCTTGTAAGTACCGAAAAATCCTTTTTACTGCTAATTCATGATTTTCCTTAGGATTACTTTGAAATCTAGAAACAATACATACTGCATTCATAATATCAGACCTGGTTTGTGTCAAATACAGTAAACCTCCTATCATAGATTTGTATCTAGTTGGATTAACAAGTGTAGATTCATCCCTTTGAGATAATTTGTCATTTGTAGTCATAGGTGTGCTTACTGGTTTAGAATTCTCCATCCCAAATTTCTTTAGTAATTATTTTAAGTACTTGGATTCACTCAAAAATATACCTTTATCAGTCTGTGAAATCTGAAATCCTAAAAAGAATTTTATTTCTTTAATCATAGACATTTCAAATTCTTGCTGCATTTTAATAGAAATTTTTTTACATAATCCATCTTCTCCTCCAAAGATTATATCATCAACAAATACTTCAATAATCAAGATGTCATCATTAGTTACTTTGTAATATAAATTGCTATATGCATTTACTTTAGTAAAACCAATCTTTAAAAGATACTTATCCAACCTTGCATACCAAGCTCTTGGGGCTTGTTTCAATCCATACAGAGTTTTTCTTAACCTACAAACCATATTATTGTCATTTGTCAAAGAAAATCCATCAGGTTGTTCAATATATACTTCCTCTTCAAGATCTCCATTCAAAAATGCACATTTAATATCCATTTGATAGACTTTGTAGTCCTTGTGAGCTGCAAAAGCCAAGAATAATCTGACTGCCTCAATTCTGGCTACCGGTGCAAAGGTTTCATTGTAATCAACTCCTTCTTTTTGAGAATATCCCTTACACACTAGTCTTGCTTTATTTCTGACAACCTTACCATCTTTATTAAGTTTGTTTCTAAATACCCATTTGGTTCCAATTACATTTTTATCTTTAGGTCGGGGAACTAATGTCCAAGTATTATTTTTCTCAATTTGTCCTAATTCTTCTTCCATAGCTTTAATCCAAAATTTATCTTCACAAGCCTCATTGACAGATGATGGTTCAATTTGAGAAATAAGACATACCTCTTCATTTACCAATCTTCCTCTTGTCATAACTCCTTTAAATTTGTTTCCAATTATCTGATCTTCAGAATGATTCAATCTTACATACTAGGGTGTCTTAGTTTGTTGTTGTTCTTCAATTACTGTGGAATCCTCTGATAATACCGGGGTAACTGGATCTTCATTCTGTACCGGTGGATTCAGTGTAGGTTCATTTGTCACAATTTCTGTTGCCGGTTCAAAGTCTATATACCTTGAAGTTCCTCTGAATTGTTCATCAATCTTTACATTTGTACTCTCAACAATTTTTTGCAATCTTTTATTAAAAAATCTATATGCCTTGCTCTTAGATGAATAACCAAGAAATATTCCTTCATCACTTCTAGGATCAAATTTGCCAATATACTCATCTCTTCTAATATAACTGTATGCGGGAAAAGTGGGTCGATAGAACTTAATATGTGAAAATATTGCTAAATACTAGTCCACACACACACACAAGACTTCTTGGTGCAAGCTATGGAGTAACGACGTATTACTCAGCTTCCCAAGGTGGATCCCGTGGTTCTCTATCTTACAAGGTCCCTCAAACCAATGTTTTTGCTCTCAGATCACTGAGCAAAATGGTTTAGGGATGGCAAATGCAAGAACGAGGGATGCTTTGATGGATTTTAGTATGAAAGGTATGCTAAACTATGTATGATTTTAAAATGCAATAAACTAAATGATAAGATGACAAGATTAGTATGAGTACTATCCTAACATGATATATTTAGTCTATGATTGAGCTAAAATGATAAAGAAAGTATTCTAAGCATGCATATTTAGACTAATTTCTATTCTAAAGAGAGGCTAAATGATGAGCATAAAATGATATATGAGAGCTTAAATGTATTTGAGCATAAGTGTGATGCTACAAATTTGGAGGATATCCTTAAAATGGAGGAATGAGAGCTCTATTTATAGCAAAAATAGGGCAATGGATGGTCAGGATTAAAAGATTTAATCAAGAGTTGAGTTTGAAAGTTGGGGATCCATGTTTGCAATTTGCACCAATGAAATGGTGACAAGTGTCAACATAGGGTTGGGTTGAGAGAAGGGGTTGGAGACATTAAATGCCTGAGAAGACCTCATGGTTATCTAGAGGGTAAGGGTCAAGCTTAAGTTAGGCTTACCTAATGGATTAAGAGTTAATCCAAGGATAAACCTTTGTGCAAATGATTAAGAGATAATCATGGTCAAAGCATTAAAGGCCTGATGAGACCTTTGGGTTGGGTAAAGGTTGAGTCAAAACAAATTCTTTAACCATGTAGGGGGGTTTGAGTTAACCATTAATGGTTATTGGAGACTTTGGGGGATTAAGTGGTTGAAGGTTGGAAGCCTTTAATGGTTATCAAAGACTTTGAGGAATTAAGTGGTTGAAGACTTGAAGCCTTTAATGGTTATCAAAGACTTTGAGGTTTTGAGAAGTGACTTCCCTTTGCTTAGGGATGTGACAAAGTTTAGAGGAGGGGTTAGGTTAATTAGAAGCGATTAGAAGATTCTAGAAGGGATTAGAAAGGGGTTTGGGATTTTGCAAGTGGATGGAGGGATAATAGGATTTAATTGAAATAAAGTAATTTAATTCAATTTGGTTGCAATTTGGAAAAATTAAATAAATTAGATTTATTCAATTTTAGGATAACTATTTAATTAAATTTGAATTTAATTAAAAGTGGATAGAAGAGATTTAATTGAATAAAATGATTTATTCATTAAATGGGTATAGTGAATTTAATTTAAATAAATTGAGTTATTTACTTAATTAAATAGAGGAATGTGGGTAATTTAATTAAATTGGATTTAATCAAATAGAGAAATGAACATAAAATATTCATTTAGGAATATGGTCATTTTTATACGTCTACATTTTGCCCCTCTTTGAAGTGACGTGTGTGCACATGTTATTTCAAAGAAAATGATGTGTTTTTGTGATTTATGATCAAATGCAATTTTTTGTGTCGCTTTTATGATTTGCAAGTCGTGCCCCGGATTTGTTTTGATGTGTGATGCCCCAAATTCGATATTTGATGGTGATGCCCCCTCGGGAGATGAATCAATATTTTGAAAATTTTTGATTTAATTTGATGAGTTGTGTATGATGTGTATGATTTCGTGCATGTGAAATGTGGGGAAATTGATTCATCTCCCGATAAGTTACAAATGTTATGGTATAGGGGAGACCGCGACCATATTACAGGTCCGTTCGGCTAACCCTAATTTCATTTTCCTCCTATAAAAGGGGAAAAGGGCTTGAATTAGATTCATTTGTGCTTTGTTGACTTTGGAGAAAGAGAATTTGGTCTGCAAAGAAAATGCCTATTCCGTATCATAGACACCATTTCAAGCGCGTTCGAAGGTACTGGAGACCTGCAGCGTATGGACCACCAATAAGTCAGCATTTTTGACCCTCTTTTGACTTTTCATTTGGTCATTTTTAGTCATTTTTTGATTTTCAAAGTTCGGGTTTAACGGTTTAGCGCGTCTAGGGCATAGATTAGCGCATACGAAGTTTTAAGTAGCGCATCAAGTCGAATATTAGGGGTCGCGTCCAAAATAGATAGGATAGCGCATAGGAAATATAGGTTAGTGCATATATGTAGAATAGCGCATGGCAACCGTCGGGTAGCGCATCAGGTCAACAGGTTAGCACGTAGGGTAGACCTAGCGCATAGGGGTCGCAGGGGTTTGCATAAGTAAGGGGGTTTAGCACGTAGGGTTAACCTAGCGCATAGGGTCAAACGGGTAGCGCCTAGGAAGTGTAGGTTAGCGTGTGGGTAGGGTTTAGCGCATAGGGTGTTTTCGGTGGCGCATGGGGGAAAGATTTTAGCGCGTAGAGTCAATCTAGCGCATAGGGTAAATAGATTAGCGCGTAGGAAAAACAGCCTAGCGCATGGGGGATTTTTAGCGCAGTGGGAGTCTGTTTTAGCGCATCTGGAAAAATTTTGCATGATGAGCCGAAATGTAAATTTGTTTTCTTTCTTTGTAGATATCATCATTTAGCATTTATTTGTTTAGGATATGTTGAAAATTTATACAAGCATAATGGTATAATTGAACCATAATGACCTGAGAAAAATTTACATGATATTTGATTTTGCAAGATAGCACAAGCGTCAAGGTATAATTGAACCAAAACGACCTGAGTGCGTATTGTGTAAACAGACAAGATTAGATCATTTGTATGCATGAAGTGGAATTAGGCCTGCAGTGATATTTAACGTATCACGTCTCGAGGCAAGTATTCACACAGTACAAGTGATCGCCTCCCAGACAGAAGACTAAGAAAATATTGGAAGTTCCTCTTGATCTCTAGCTGTGAAGCATTTTAGTGAGAAAAGGAAAAGATTCCAATAATTTTAAAAAGTTCAAAATGCAAAATAGTCAAAAAAAATTATGCGATAATGCAACATTTAATACTTCAGAAAATCATCCATCCTTGGTATTTCTGTGAAATGTTTTGTTTTGTTTTTGCGATGAAGTGTAGTTTTGGTTGTTGGATGTCAAGCTGTTGAGTTTTGCAAATAGCCTTGATGTCTTGAATGTTTACCAATTTTAGACGATTGGAATGCCCCTAGCTGAGTGTGCCTCTTGATGTGAATATGTACAGTGATTTCCAAGCCATGGTGGATTAGTGGTAAGAGGATATATATAGATAAATCAGGATAGTGACTACGCTAAGTATGTCCTGAATGGATATTTGCTAAGTGTTGGGCGATGGCCGATAGTGTTTGTATGGATAAAATGGTATTGATATAGATGGAGGAGCCATTCTTTCACAACAGCGCCTGTTTACCAGGTTTTCACCATTTGTTTTTATTTGTACTTTATGTTTTTGCTTTTTCTGGACTTTTTTGATTTTTTTTTGCTTATTTTGGCTTTTTCCGTGCACTAGGCCACTTAAGTGTAGTACCTCTTTAGATGGATGTTGTTAGTTGGTTCATCGAGCACATCTCCTTCAAAATTTGTTAGCTGATAGGCACCTGATCCATAGACTGATATGATAACATAGGGACCCAACCAGTTAGGTTCAAATTTCCCTTTCTTTTCTCGATCTTGCTAATTTCTTGGATTTTCTTTGAGGACTAGGTCACCAACCTTGAAGTTGCGGGGAATGACCTTGTGATTGTAGCTCCTGCACATGCGTTGTTGATATGCTTTGAGATGAGTATAAGCATGTTGGCGTCTTTCATCTAATAGTTCAAGTTCTTGCAGTCGGTTAACTCAATACTCTTCATCTGGGATTAAACCTTTCAAAGAGACTCTGAGAGATGGGATTTCTACCTCCAGGGGTAAAATGGCTTCTGATCCATATACCAATGAGTATGGTGTTGCTCCTGTAGGTGTGCGGATGCTGGTTCTATATGCCCAAAGTGCTGGATTGAGTTGTATGTGTCAATCTTTGCCTGCATCATTTACTGTTTTTTTTAGGATTTTCAAGATTGTCTTGTTAGATGCTTCTGCTTGACCATTGCCCTATGGGTAATATGGTGTAGAAAACCGATGTTGGATTTTGAACTTTTCACATAGTTCCTGTACATCTTGGTTTTTGAAAAGTCATCCATTATTTGTGACGATTGAACTTGGAATACCATATCTGCAGATCAGATAATTTAGGATAAAAGAGGCAATTTGTTTCCCAGTCACTGTGGTCATGGGAACTGCTTCGATCCATTTGGTAAAGTATTTTGTTGCAGTTATAATGAACTTGTGTCCATTTGAAGATGAAGGATGAATTTTGCCAACCAAGTCTAGTCCCCACTGACAAAAGGGCCAGGATGTTGTAAATGGTTGCAGTTCCTGTGCTGGTGCATGTATGAGATTACCATGGATTTGGCATTTAGGACATTTCTTGGCGAAGTGATATGAGTCTTTTTCCATTGTAGGCCAGTAGTATCCCATTCATAGAAGCTTTTTAGCAAGAGTAGTACCACTTGAATGTGTGCCACAAATACCTTCATGAAGCTCGTGTAAAGCAGAATCAAAATCATTACAATCAAGGCAACGAAGAAGAGTACCATCTAGACCTCGACGATACAAAGTGTCAGCGGTAAGGGTATAACGGGTAGCTTGTCAGATAAAGTTACATTTTTGGTTATGGGATTGGTCAATGGGTAAGATATTGTGCTTGAGGTAGTCGTATATTTGTCCATATAACAGAGAATTTGAACTAGTCAAGGCATAGATAACTTGGGATTTAGAGTGGTCATAGGCGGGGGAGAACAGTTGCTCTACCAGGAACTCGTAACGACTCTGTTGCTCTGGAATTTGTAGTAGTGAAGCGATAGTAGCCCTTGCATCAGCTGCTTTATTGTTTAATCTTGGTATTTGCTCAAAGGTGATGTGCGCAAAATACTGTTTGAAGTCATCCACCATTCGCTTGTAGGGTAGTAGCTTGTCATCCTTGGTCTGATAGTTGTTGTTGATTTGATTGATGACTAGTTGTGAGTCTCCATAGACTTTTAACTCTGTGATTTTCCATTCGACGGTCGTTTTGATGCCTATGACCAGTGCCTCATATTCAGCCACATTATTTGTGCATGGAAACATAAGCCTATATGATTTTGGGATAGTGTGTCCTTCAGGAGTGATGAACAGAATGCCAGCACCGGAACCATGTTGTGTATAGGATCCGTCAAAGTACAGGGTCCATTATTCAGTAGAAAGAGCAAGAACGTCCCTGTCTAGAAATTCAATTTCCATGGTGTGTTTGCTTGGTAGCGATGCTTCAGCCAACTGATCTGCAATTGCTTGTCCCTTGATGGCTCATCTTTCTATGTATTGGATGTCGAATTCACTGAGAATCATGACCCATTTAGCCAATCGTCCTGTAAGAGTTACCTTGCTGAGTAGATATTTGAGAGGATCATTTTTTGCGACTAGCTTGATGGTGTGTGCTAGCATATAATGTTGGAACTTCTGAGATGCGAAGACCACTGTTAGGCAAGCCTTTTCAATGAATTTATAGTTGAGTTCATAGCCATTCAATGTCCTACTGATGTAATATATGGTGCTTTCCTTCCCTTGTTGATCTTCTTGTGCCAATAGTGCCCCCAGTGATATATCTGTTGTTGAGATATAGAAGATAAGAGGCTTTCCTGCGACTGGTGGTACCAGAACTGGTGGATTCATCAGGTACTGTTTGATTTGGTAAAAAGATTCTGCACACTTGGCCTCCCATTTGAAGGGTACATTTTTGTGTAGTAAATGGTTAAATGGTAGACTTTTATCTGCTAGCTGAGCGATGAATCGCCTGATTGATTGAAGTCGTCCCTGTAGAGATCTGAGTTGACTGATATTCTTTGGTGGTGGCATGTCCATAATGGCTTGTACCTTTGCTGGATCTACTTCAATACCTTTAGCTGAGACAATGTAGCCTAGTAACTTGCCTGATGTAACCCCGAAGACACACTTCTTAGGGTTGAGCCTGACTTGGAATTTCTCCAATCGATCAAAGATCTTTGTTAGGATGCTGAAATGTTTGGCTCTGGTGAAGGACTTAGCGAGTAAATCATCCACATAGTCTTCCATAAATGTATGCATCATGTCATGGAATATTGTCGTCATTGCTCTTTGATAAGTGGCCCCTGCATTCTTCAAGCCAAAAGGCATAACATTCCAATAGTACGTTCCCTAAGGACAGGTGAACGCGGTTTTATCTTGATCTTCTGGGGCTATTTTGATTTGATTATAGCCTGAGAAACCATCCATTAGTGAGAGCATTGCATGGCCTGCTGTGAGATCTACAATGATGTCGATACTGGGCAGAGGAAAGTCATCTTTTGGACAAGCTTTGTTGACGTCCCTGAAGTCAATGCATATTCTAATACTACCATCTGGTTTTGATACTGGAACGATGTTGGAAATCCATTCTGCATAGTCAATGGGTCGGATGAATCCGACATCTAATAGTTTCTTTAGTTCAGTTTTGACCATGAGTGCCACCTATGGATTCATCTTTCGTAGCTTTTGCTTGACTGGCTTAACTCCTGTAGAAATGGACAAGTGATGCATGATTAAGTGTGGATCTACTCCGGGCATATCAGCATATGACCAAGCAAAGTTAATTTGTTGTTCTTTAAAAAAAATGATGAATGTTGATCTTTCTTCCTCTGTCAGAGATTCTGCAAGGTGTAGGTTTCTAACTACGTCTATGGTGCCAATGTTGATTGATTGAGTGGGTTCAATCAATATGGGTGATCGCTCATGAAAGTGCTCAGGAAGAGTGTCAAGTCTCCCATCGTTAGGTGCCTTAAAAAGGTTTTCACCCTCAGATGCGTCCTTTATTTTTACTTTTTTGTGATCTAGAGCTGCCATTGACTGGTTTTCAGCATCATATCCTTTATTTGGTTCATTTTTGTGACTGAGAGACTTGGCACTCCCTGGTTTGTAGACATCATTACTTTGTTCACTGGTAGAGCCTATTTCCGTATTTACGGTACATAGGTAATGGATAATAGATTCATCATTTGGGAAAATTGGTATATCATGGATTTCAGGTTCATCCCAATCGATGAGGTCAGGAAAGACAAGCGGTAAGGAATCATTAGGTGGATCAAGTTCGACTACTGTGAGTGTTAGGACAGAGTTTTCATCATGATTGTTCTTGGTTTTAAAGAAGTCCAAGATTTCATCGAGGTCTTCGACGGTATTATCCTCTACATAGACTTGCTCATAATGTTTCTGTTCGCTTTCCGTGGCGTCATAGATATTCTGCGGTCCAAATTCAAGAGGTCTATCTTCTGCGTTATGTTCTCCTTGAGAAAGAGATATAGAATCAGTATCATTATGGATATCTGTAGTAGTATTGGAGCAGGTACCCCATTCATATTCATTGGAATCTGTCTCATAGGCATCATCCCAGATTCTATCTGTGCTGCAAACAGGTACGTTGTATGGTGAAAACAAATCTTTGATGATGGATACCATTTTGATGGTTTTTGTTGATTCTGTATCAGATCCGTCTTCTACTTTCTGGATTTGTTCATAGACTGTGCTTCCTCAGGGAGGAATAACGGTATCTGGAGATGACATGATTTGTTTTTGAGACATTGGTGTTTGAGACATTGGTGTTTGAATATGAGCTACTGCTGCAGATAGGGCCTTCTTATGACTTAGAAGTTTTCCCTGATGTAACTTCTAATCTTGAAGTTCCCGTGCCTTGCAGATTGTTTCTGTTGATTCAAAGAGTGCTTCCTGCCAGGATTCTTCTTTGTACTTCTTCTTTACCTTCCATTGAGGTTTTGTAGTTGTGTGTGGCAGCTGTTTCAATAGGAACGTGAGTTTAGAACCCAATCCTACTTTGTTTCTACTAGGTTGTGAAGGAAGATCTATAGGTTCAGTGACTCTTTCTTTGCGTTTCCCAATAGGTCCTTTACCGCCATATCCCATTTGCTTCATGATTAAGTAGCCTTTTCCATACAGGTGTGTTGGTAGAACAATGTCCAGAGCGGCTTCTCTATGATCTTCTTCCTCATCTTTGTATAACCAGCTGAGAACATCCTTGTTTTCTGATTCATGTGCCAGAGTGCCCAATTGGATGAAGGTACCATCAAATTTGGTGATGGGCTGAGTGACCAGATGTGTTGATGTAGTAGGCAATCTATGAGATCTAGGTGATGTTGGCAATTTAGCCAAACATAAAGGCTCCAAAGAGTATTCTCCCATGCCCTGGTCTTTGATTTGCATCTTCTGCTTGAAGTCTCCCCATAAGGAGTTGGATTTTGCTATTTGTGGATCTGATGTTGAAGATCGTTGCTTTTCTCTATTATGAGGAACCAAACTGTCTTGGGTTGCCCCCATTGCGTTGCAATGTTGAAATGGATTGTGATCAGCAGATATGGATACTTCTTGTCCGTCATAAGGAAATTTTACACACTGGTGATATGTGGAAGGTACTGCTTGCATTTCATGTATCCAGGGTCGCCCTAATAAAATATTGTAGGTAAGGTCTATGTCCAAGACCTGACATACAGCATCCTTTTGTATTGGTCCCACTTGAATAGGTAATATCACAGTTCCTTTAGAGGATCTTTCCTCATCATCATATACCTTTATGATGATCTTTTTGCAGGGATCAATAGATTGTTCTGAGAAGCCTAATGCACGGATAAGCTTTAAAGTACATATATTAAGTCCGGCTCCTCCATCTATTAAGACTCTTTTTACTCGATGTTTGCAAACAATGACTTCAATATGGAGAGGAGTATTATGCGGATGACTCAAGGAAGTATTGTCATGCTCTGAGAAGGTGAGGTTATGAGGTCCTGTCATATGGGCGACCATAGCTTGAAATCTGTCTGTATCCAGATTTTGAGGTACATTTGTTTCCAATAGAGCTTGTTCTAATATGTCTTTGTGCTTTGGTGATAGTTTCAATAATTCCAAGATAGATATCTAAGCTGGAGTCTTGCGTAGTTGGCTAACCAAGTCATATTGGATTTTTGGTGTGGTAGTTGTAGGTGCAGTATGTCCCTTCAAGACATATTTCTGAGTTCGGGTTGTTACATTGACAGATTCATGATCATGCTTATTTCGGATGGTGATGACATTGACTTGATGATCTTCAGCTGATATGTGGTTGATCGTGTTGTTGTAGATGTGATTAATATGAGCTTCGCGTGTATCATCCGAAGTTGATGCTCCATCTTTGTTGTAATTTGGGAGAGGATTTTTGAAGGCTCCGTGATCACCATTTGTTTTGAGACCATCCACCGTTAAGTCACCTCGATCAATCATGTCTTGTACTATGTGTTTCAATCTCATGCACTCGTTTGTTCTATGACCCTTGTTGCGATGGAAATCACAATAGTGTGAATCATTCCACCAAGGTGGTTTGATTGGGGGTTCATAGTTGCTGATTGGAGGCAAAGAAAGAATTTTGTTTGCCAAAAGTTCTCTGAATGCGGATTCTAATGATTGTCCCAGTGGTGTGAAGATACGCTTTTGGAAATTGTTCATGTTGTTGCGTGAATTGTTGTTAGGTCCTGGATTCATGTTTTTGCTTTGAGTATCGTTGGTGTTGTTTGTGTTGAGTTGTCCTTGATCAGTGTTTGGTGTATATGTGTTAGCACTGGGAGTAGCATTTTTAGGATTTTTCATATTTTGAGGATTTCCGGATAATGCAAGCACTGGTTGTTTAGATTTGGGATCATATGATTCATTGTTGCCTTCATTTTTGTTTCAAGTCCAAAATCGAGATTTGTCAAGGTTGGTGTTGTTCTGGTTATTGTAGTTTGATGAGTTTGTTCCTTCCTTGTAGAATTTGAGTGTTCCCTTTTTGACATAGGCTTCCTCTACTTGAATGCCATTTTCGATTAATTTAGCGAATGATGGTATGCATTGAAGTTTTAGTCTGTAACTCATTTCACTATTCAAGTTATCGATGAAGATTTCCATTTTCTCCTTTTCAGGAATATCTCAAGGATATCTGGAGACCATGCATCGCCAGCGTTGAAGGAACACCATGAATGTTTTGTTGTTCTTTTGTTTGGTGTTGCAAACATCTAGCATGGTTATGGCATGTTGGATGTTGTAGGAATAGTGGCTTATGAATTTGTTAACCAATTCATCAAATGATCTGACAGGTGGCGAAATTCTGGATAACCATTCCATGGTTTGCCCTCCCAAGCTTCTGGGGAATAACCTCATCAAATAGGTGTCATCATGAGCAAATTCAAGGCTCAATGTGCAAAATTCTCAAACATGATCTCGGGGATCACTTTTCCCATCATATTTATCAAATTTGGGAACGTCTGAGTTTGGAGGAAAAGGCACCATGTTCAATCTTCTGTCAAATGGGTAAGGACAGATTTCGTTTAAAGAGTACCGCACTGTTGTCCCTTGTTGCATATCATGTATTTTCCTTTGTAAAATTTGCATTTGTTGAGTAAGGGCAGCCAAAGGTATATTGTCTTGTCGAGGGAAAAGTTCTTCCCTTGTATTTGTTCTCAGCTGAAAAGGTGTGGTAAATGGTATATTTTGCTCTGGTGTTTCTAGCTCAGGTATATGTATTTTTGGTATGCGTTGTTCTGGAATGTGTTGCTCAGGTATATGTTGTTCAAAATTACGGGTTTCTTCTTCTCTTTGTTGTTCTTGATATGCATATTTTTGAGATCCAGTTTTAAAGATGTTTGGGTCTAAATCTTCGGGAAGTTTAACGCCTTTACTTGTAAGCATGAGCAAATATTTTTCTTTGTCATTTTCCATGAGCTTTTCTACAAGCTTTTGGAATGAAGGGTTTTCCTGACATTCCCGAAGAAGTGCTTCAGTAATTTCAGGTTCTTCTAAGGGTGGAACTTCAAAAGGATTTGACAATCTTCGGTTCATACTAGACTCAGCGTGTGTCTCGCTTTGTTTGTCTCTTTGAGAGAAAGTAACAGGCATTTTAGTAGAAACTCTCAGTGATGAAAGGGGCAAAAGCCTCGTTGATATGTTGTTTAGGGGTGGGGGGTTCTGGTTGAGATGTGTTATAAGTGATACACTCGTCGAGCAAGAATGTTGGATTGATTCTTCCGCTGCGGTTTATGGTTTGATTAAAAGCAGACTTTTGACAGTATGCTCTTGTCTTCAAGGGTTCTTTGTCAAATTCCCTGGATTTGTTTTGGATATACCATTTGATGTGATGAAGGAATACCCGATGAGATTTGAAGAGTTGACGATTGATGTATAAAAACTTATTTCTCTTGATGAATTTGGAAAAAACTAGGTTGTTGTTTCTTCAACGTGATGTTACGATAAAGGTTCTTTCTTCTCAGAATAAGGGGATTAGTCATGCATAAGTGATCAATGGTTTCCTTTGATTGGTTTCGATTCAGTTGATTCTTGTTTTTGAAAATTTCAAATCGAACTCTATCAAAATGAAGGTTTAGATGCCCCTTCACGACAGAGCGTGTCAAATGATATGGATAGAAGCCTCCCGATCTGGAAACTTGATTTGACAATTTGAAAATTTTAACAAGTGGTGTTTGTGAGATAAAATTCATAAAATGGTAAAGGATTCCGTTGATACTGATGATGAAGTTTCCGGATTATGATAGGAGAGACATCTTTTATCGTGCGATTCGCTTAGGATTCTGACAACTTTTGTTTTGACACAAATTTAGCTTGAGAAATAGTTTTAATGGTTTGTTTGTCACTCTGGTTTGATGAAAAATAATGTTGATGAAAAAAAGGCTTCTAAAAATGTTTTTGAAAATTTCAAAATTTTCCTCGATTTTGCCCTTTGTTTTTCTGTTTTGGATCACGCGCTAGAACAGAGTCTACATGCGCTACTGAAATTCCTCTATGCACTAAAATAATAACCACACGCGCTAGGCTGCCCCCAGACACGCGCTAAAGTTTTGACTATTTTAAAAATTGTTGTCTAACAGTTGAAAAACCTATGCGCTATCCTGGGTCTGTCACGCACTATCTTTTGGACTTTATGCACTAATGTTTGGTTTCCACGCGCTAAGTTGTTGCTTCCACGCGCTAGACTATTTTTCTGATGCGCTAAAACATTTCAATATTGATTTGTCTTGGGATAAAACGCTATTGTTTGGAACTGACGCGCTAACTTGAGGTTTGGATGCGCTAAGAAGTTGCTCTTATGCGCTAAACTGCCCTGATTTTTTCTTTGGTTTGGTTTTTGTGAATTTTGAATTTTTTGTTGTGAATTTTTCAAGTTTGATGGATGATTTTCTGAAGTAATAAATGTAAGCACGGCATAAAAAGTACAACCATTTTGCCTAATCTAACAAAAAGTGTATGTTTTGCGAGGATGTGTTCAAATCCCCAATGTTTTAACAGGTTTGGATACGAATAATACACTTCAGAAAGACTCTTTAGTCAATGGTCATAAATAACATCATAGCCCACTAGTCTCGATACTCCGTCAGCTCAAACATTTGTGTCACCCCCTAGAGGGTGCCCGTTTTTTTGCCTTTTGCCAGAAATTAACTCAAAGTGAATCGCTTCATAGTTGAGTAGTTATCTTGGGAGATATATGGTGAGTAATCTTGGGGGCGGATTCTTCCCCACCATTGCACTATGATGTTATAAATGTCTGGTTACTGACTCGGTTCAAAGCTTCTATTTCTATGGTTCGTAATCAGGCTTCCTGTTCGGCCGTCAGTGATAAACTCCCTCAGGAGGCTTCCCAACCTTTAGAACAAAGGCTTTACGTATCTCGAGGATATTAGGGGAAGGCTAATCACTGCGTGCAACCGTTGAAAAGAACTTTCGTCACTTTCCACATTTGATTATAGTGGGTTGGAATTCTTGGCGTCAAAGTCGTTCCCCACTTAGGTCGTTCCCTTCACACCGGCCATAAACGGCTTTAAGAGTTGATTCCAACTCCTCGGGAAGGCAGGCCTGCTAAAGATTTTATTGCTTGAAGTAAAGAAAGCTGTAAGAGTGGTCTGGATTTTTTATCACCCAATTAAGGAGAGAGCATATTCCTTCCACTTTCGAGATAAAGCAATCAAGTTGGTTCTTTTTAGTCTTTCAATTCAGTGATTTGTTAAAAATCTATGTGGAGATGTTGCTCCACAAAAACATGGTGTTTATTTTATCATTTCAAGGCAATGATTTTCTGATCTATGAAAAGGAATTGGTCAACAAAGTAAATTCGATGTTTTGTCAACAAAAAAAATTGATCAAAAGGGGAAGATCTTCCCTCTTTAGTTGTAAATGACTCTGGACATGTGTAATTCTTTGACTTTGCAAAATTTTGAAGTGAATCCTTTTATGCACCAAAGGATGGTGAAGTTCTTTTTAAATCCCTTTGCCAAAGTAAAGATTTGTTGGTTCTTTTTATAGCTTCCCAAAATGAAATATTTTTCTCCTATAAAAGCAAGAAGGTTTCCGATAGTAGTTCTTTTTATAGCCCCAAAGAAGTAAGTGAGTTCAATTTTAAGAATAAAATAAATGTTTTAAAATTTTAAACTAACTTTAACTAAGTTAGAGAAAATCTTAACCATCTAAAAATTCTAAGATTACGCTCCCTCCTGCAACAAATTTGGTTAGCATCCTGCAAGCAAACCAGAGAAAAAAATGTTAGATGATTTGGTGGACTTCCACAAGTCTAAACTTTCATTTTCGGTTCCAATTTTTTCTTCTTTTTTTTTGTTTCTGTCTTCGATGCGCTACATAACAGACTGAATGCGCTACAATATATTCTTGATGCGCTAAAATTAAGGATCAACGCGCTACATTGTTTGCTGGATGCGCTACTCTGTGCATCGAAGGCGCTACTCTGGTTCTCTTCCAAAAATTAGTGATTTGACGCGCTAATTTATTCACAGCACGCACTAGATGATGGACTCCACGCGCTAAACAGTGGACCAGATGCGCTATGCTGTTTACTGGATGCGCTACTCTGTGCGCCGAATGCGCTACTCTGTGCGCCGAAGGCGCTGCTCTCATTTTCTTCTGCGCTAAGACCTACAGGAAAATATTAGAGGGAGTCACGCGCTGAGGAAAGGTCTTCACATGCTAAAGTATAGACCCCACGCGTTAAACAGTAAGCGGAATGCGCTAGACTGTTTACTGGATGCGCTACTCTGTGCACCGAAGGCGCTGCTCTGGTTTTCTTCTGTGCTGAGACCTATAGGAAAAGTTTACTGGGGTTATGCGCTAAGGAAAGGACTGTACGCGCTGAAGTAGAGACCCCACTTGCTGAACAGTGGACTGTATGCGCTACGCTATTTACTGGATGCGCTAAACAGTGATTTGAACGCGCTAATTCATTTTTCCCGCGTGCCTGCAAAAGTATTTAGTTTCAAAAATTGATTTGATATTTGGGGTCGGGCCCCACGGTGGGCGCCAGAAATGTATGTGGGAAAAGTGGGTCGATAGAACTTAATATGTGAAAATATTGCTAAATACTAGTCCACACACACACACAGGACTTCTTGGTGCAAGCTATGGAGTAACGACGTATTACTCAACTTCCCAAGGTGGGTCCCATGGTTCTCTATCTTACAATGTCCCTCAAACCAATGTTTTTGCTCTCAGATCACTGAGAAAAATGGTTTAGGGATGGCAAATGCAAGAACGAGGGATGCTTTGATGGATTTTAGTATGAAAGGTATGCTAAACTATGTATGATTTTAAAATGCAATAAACTAAATGATAAGATGACAAGATTAGTATGAGTACTATCCTAACATGATATATTTAGTCTATGATTGAGCTAAAATGATAAAGAAAGTATTCTAAACATGCATATTTAGACTAATTTCTATTCTAAAGAGAGGCTAAATGATGAGCATAAAATGATATATGAGAACTTAAATGTATTTGAGCATAAGTGTGATACTACAAATTTCGAGGATATCCTTAAAATGGAGGAATGAGAGCTCTATTTATAGCAAAAATAGGGCAATGGATGGTCAGGATTAAAAGATTTAATCAAGAGTTGAGTTTGAAAGTTGGGGATCCATGTTTGCAATTTGCACCAATGAAATGGTGACAAGTGTCAACATAGGGTTGGGTTGAGAGAAGGGGTTGGAGACATTAAATTCCTGAGAAGACCTCATGGTTATCTAGAGGGTAAGGGTCAAGCTTAATTTAGGCTTACCTAATGGATTAAGAGTTAATCCAAGGATAAATCTTTGTGCAAATGATTAAGAGATAATCATGGTCAAAGCATTAAAGGCTTGATGAGACCTTTGGGTTGGGTAAAGGTTGAGTCAAAACAAATTATTTAACCATGTAGGGGGGTTTGAGTTAACCATTAATGGTTATTGGAGACTTTGGGGGATTAAGTGGTTGAAGGTTGGAAGCCTTTAATGGTTATCAAAGACTTTGAGGAATTAAGTGGTTGAAGACTTGAAGCCTTTAATGGTTATCAAAGACTTTGAGGTTTTGAGAAGTGACTTCCCTTTGCTTAGGGATGTGACAAAGTTTAGAGGAGGGGTTAGGTTAATTAGAAGCGATTAGAAGATTCTAGAAGGGATTAGAAAGGGGTTTGGGATTTTGCAAGTGGATGGAGGGATAATAGGATTTAATTGAAATAAAGTAATTTAATTCAATTTGGTTGCAATTTGGAGAAATTAAATAAATTAGATTTATTCAATTTTAGGATAACTATTTAATTAAATTTGAATTTAATTAAAAGTGGATAGAAGAGATTTAATTGAATAAAATGATTTATTCATTAAATGGGTATAGTGAATTTAATTTAAATAAATTGAGTAATTTACTTAATTAAATAGAAGAATGTGGGTAATTTAATTAAATTGGATTTAATCAAATAGAGAAATGAACATAAAATATTCATTTAGGAATATGGTCATTTTTATACGTCTACAATAACATTTACTTCTAAAAATTCTGAAATACTTAAGAGTAGGAGTATTACCAAACCATAGTTCATGAGGGGTCTTACCGGTTTCACCTTTGATATGAACTTTGTTGAATGTATAGACAGCAATGCTAACTGCCTCTCTCCAATACACATGTGGTAGATTTGCTTCTGATAACATACTTCTTGCTGCATCCAAGATGGTTCTGTTTTTCCTTTCAACAACTCCATTCTGTTGTGGTGTCCGAGGTGCTGATAACTGTCTTTTCATTCCATTTACTTCACAGAATGTATTAAAGTCCTTAGATGTGAATTCTCCTCCTTGGTTTGATCTTAAACATTTGATTTTCTTACCGGTTTCATTCTCAACCATTGCTTTGAATAGTTTGAACTTCCCAAGTGCTTCTGATTTTTCTCTGAGAAAAGTAACCCAACACATTCTAGAATAATCATCAATAATTACCATGAAATATCTATCACCTTGTAAGCTTTTAGTTCTAGTTGGACCACATAAATCAGTGTGAATTAAATCAAGAGCATTATTGGATTTTTCTGGAATACTTTTGAAACTAGCTCTAACTTGTTTTCCAAATTGACATTCCTTACAAATTGTGTTGTGAGGTTTCACAATTTTAGGTAGATCTATAACTATCTTAGAAGTACTGATTTTTACCATGTAATCAAAGTTTACATGACATAGTCTCTTATGCCATAACCAACTTTCATCTATATGTGCAATTAAGCATGTCTTTTCACTGTTATTCAAATGAAAGATATTACCTCTAGTCTGATTACTGGTTGCAATTTCTAAACCAGTTCTATTCATGATTTTGCATTTTCCATTTTTAAATTGTAACTGAAATCCTTTCTCAACTAATTGACCAACACTTAAAATATTATGCTTTAATCCTTCAACATAGTAGACATTGTCAGTGTTATGCTTACCATCAAGAGATATTGAACCCTTACTTTTGATTGAACAGGCTTTGTCATCTCCAAATCTTACTAAACCTCCATTATATTCTTGAAAGTTCAAGAATTTACCTTTCTCTCCAGTCATGTGATGTGAGCATCTTAAGTCAATGATCCATTCATCCTTTGCTTCAACTTTAGCTGCTAGGGCTTGTTCTACCTGTTGAGCGGTAGGTGCAGGTTGATCTTCTATTATAACAACAAAAACCCATCCATTGTCTGTCGAATCCTCATCAGAATCATCAGTCACACCTTCATCAGCAATGTAACAAGATTTGTCTTTGTTCTTCTTAAATTTGTATCTCCGATATTCAGGATTAGGCTTGTATGTTCTTCTAGCTTCTTCTCTTAGTCTATCATGTCTATCAGGGCATCTCGAAGCCATATGACCAATCTTATTGCAGTTAAAACATTTAAAGGGTGCTTTACCTTCATACTTACTTCCAATTGGACCTTTTGGCATTTTTCTTGCAAATAGTGCTTCAAGTTCTTCAAGCTCTTCATTCTCCTTCCTGGTTTCTTCAAGTTCTCTTGCATAAAAAGCTTTCCAGTCTGATTTGTCAAATGATGGAGCAAATGATGTTGATGCTTTAAAAGCTAGATCAGTTTTAATAGTAGCAATAGGACCAAATTCCTCAATTTCAAAAGCTGAAAGTTTTCCAATCAATGTATCCCTAGTCACTGATGTATTAGGCATTGTTCTCAACTCATTTATAGCAGTAACCTTCATTTTATATGCCAGTGGCAATCCTCTTAAGATTTTTGAAACAATTTCATCCTCACTCAAGGTTCCTCCACAACATTTAATACCCAAAACAACTTCATTTACTCTTTCCATAAAAGCATAAATCCTTTCAGCTTCTTCCATTTTCAGATGTTCATACCTGACTCAGAAGCTTTCAAGTTTTGCAATTTTGACTGTGAAATATCCTTCATTTTGTGTTTCCAAATGATCCCAAATAGCTTTAGCAGTAGACCTATCTGATAATCCCATGATTTGTTGATCTGATAATGCCCTCAAAAGTGCTTCTCTTATTTTGCAATCATTCTCTTCATCTTTGGCTAAGGTAGTTGGAGTAGTTTGACCAGCTACAGCAGCAGTATAACCATTCTTTGTAACTTCCCAGATGTCTTTACCGATGCAATTTAGATGTGTTTCCATCCTAATCTTCCATATCCCATAGTTGGTTCCATCAAGTTTAGGACTGTCCTTCTTGAAGTAATTAGTAGACATTGGATCTCCTCAAGTTGTTAAACTTCTGCAAAAGAGGACTAAGCTCTGATACCAATTTGTTAGGTCCCAGAGACAACTAAGAGGGGGGGTGAATCAATTGTCTAATAAATTCAAACCAAAAACCAATTAACCAACTTAATGCTTAATACCGGTAAACTAGTTAAGTATGACGGTAGACAGTGTTAACAGTAAATTGCTATACAGATAAAGATTAATGCATGAAACATAAACATAAAGTCATCCACAACACATAACACCGATATTTGTACGTGGAAACCCTATAAGGGGAAAAACCACGGTGGGAAACCTTACCCACAATCAGATGATACTACTGCAGATAGTAAGTGTACATAAATGGGGTCTGCACATGCAGAAAGGCCAACAACCTAGAGCTCATTGCTCAATCACAAATGGGAGTCACACTGACTACAGTTGGATAGTTAAATCCAATAAGAATGTACTGCACAAAATAACATCTTCATATGCTGGATTCAGTACCGGTTTAATGCTCATATGCTTCTACAAAAACCTATCTTCGCCTTCAAATGATGTCTTCGTGTATACCTCTTCTTAATCTCACATATACCTTCACACAATTCTTTTCCGCATTCCACATTTGATCTTTCAAATAAGATCTTACATTTATGCCATACCCTAAGACCAATTTTAGTAGGTCGACTCTACAAGATATTACAATAAAAACATTTTTCATACAATATAAAATATCCAATGCAATAACCGATTAAACATGTCGGCTAAATGCATTTACATCAATAATAAATCATCTCCATAGCGTGCCATGCTGATCTGGAAAAGATAAACCTATCGGTGTAACCCTAGATAACCCTGGACCTATTTGTCAGTAAAAGCAAATATGCAAATATGAATATACCAATGATCAATCCTTCAAAACAAAGTGTCCATACGATGTCTTTGACATTACCAAGTGTCTTTCATATCATTCCAGGTACCGATGAACATTATATCCTGCCGGTGAACCATATACCAGTAATTGTGCAATAGTTACTTGCTTGTCGGTGAATGTTGCTGGATCTCCAAAGTGTTTGTTTTTAGTAGGTGTTGACATCAATGACAAAACCATACCAAAATACCAACAATGTATGCCTCATTTGTAGCATACTTAAGTGTTTCCTACAAGGAGTACGAGGTAGTCCCATATTGCTCTAACCCATCTAGAGACTCATATACAAATTGTTGGCATCATAGACTATAAAAGATCCTTTCCTTTCCTTTCCTTTCCTTTCCTTTTCCTTGTTCCAATCTCTCAAGAAAATTTCTATTTATGCAGTAGAGTTTTTGTATAGAATGGGTTACTCTAGCATAGACACTGATATGCTTCTCGTACTTTGAAAAAAGATAAATCTCAAAGGCTAGATGAAGAAATTGTGGAGGCACAGTTGGATACAAATTGGTGTCTAATATTCAAGTGTTCTAAAATTTAGAAGTTTGGAATAGTAGAATTCAATATATTGCAAATTCAATAAGATGGATCATAGGAATCATTTTTTCAAGGGCGTAATGAGATAGCTTCATGGAATATGAGAAGTCTTCTTTTCTGTTCTTTCATAAACTAGTTTTAAATCTGTAGACACCTAAAAGTTGCACAATGAATTAAGTGAATTTTATTCATTTAATTATCCCTAATTCTTCATATTAATTAAACTAAGGTTTAACTGATATCCCCTTTTCTTCTAATTGGCACATTAATCAAATTAAACATTTGATTAATATTCCCCTTTTTCTATCTAAGCCATTTTAATTAAATTCACATTTAATAAAATACCCCCCTCTCTAGCCATTTTAATTAAATTCACATTTAATTAAAAATCTCCATTTACCCCCTTTACCCTTTTTAATTAAAATCACATTTAATTAAAACCCCTTTGCAAATAAATAAATCAAAATTTATTTATAAATCCACCCACTTGCAAAATTCAAATTCACATTTAAATAAATCAATATTTATTTAAATCTATCAAATGCAAGTTGCAACCAATATTTGAAATAAATCAATTTTATTTTAATTAAATCCTATTTTACCTCACCCACTTGCAAAATCCTACATCTCCCACTTGCCTTCTAATATTCCTTCTAGAAACCTCCTAATCCCATCCTAATCATGTCCTTTCCCTAAATTTGAGGAGGTCACTTCTCAAATTTAGAAGAAAGTCTTCTAGATTCAATAAAGACTTTATTCCTTCAACAAGTTAACTTGTTGAGTTCCCCAAATTTTGAAGGACTCTTAGAAATTTGTCCCCAAAGTCTTCCTAACCATTAATGGTTAACTCAACCTTCCCACATGGTTAGAGACTTTCTCTCTAACTTAACCTACATCTAACTCAAGGGTCTCATCAAGCACTCATGGCTTTGACCCTAGTTATCCTATTAACCCTTTTACAAGAGTTTATCCCTTGGGTAAAGGCTTTATAGATTGGTTATCCACTAACCTAACCTTAACCATACCTCATAAGGTAACCACCATGTCTCCTCGGGAATTTAATGCCTCTTACATCTTCTCTCAAGCCCTCTCAAGGTGACATTTATCAATTGGGGATTGGATTGAATCCCTCATATGGATTGATAACTTTAAATCCTAGCCCTTGTTGAGATTATTCAATCTCAACCATCCATTGCCCTATTTTCTCTATAAATAGAGCCCATTCCTTCTTCAAATATCAAGTCTTTTGTGCATCTAATTTATAGTCTCATTTCATCAAGCATTGTTAGCCTCTCTTTGATAATAGCATTTTAGATCATTTTAGTAGCATCATAGCTTAGATTTATCATGTCTTGCATATTGTGTGTGTGAAAAGTGGACCTGTATCTGTATCTGTATCTGTATCTGTATCTGTATCTGTATCTGTATCTGTATCTGTATCTATATTTGTATCTGTATCTGTATATGTATCTGTATCTGTATCTGGAATACACAACACTTCAATTAAGTCATTAGATGCATGGTTAGTAAATCAATAATCAATGAATAATAAACCATTACAAAGCGACCCATTGCCTTCTAGTAGATGCGAGTTTAGATTGCTCTCATATTGCTAAGCTATCCAGTGACTAGACAACACCTAAACGGAGGATTTTTAAATCTATGTGAGCATAAATATGAGCTAAATGGATGCAAGATTTAAGCTAGATATGCAAGATTAATCTAACATGATTTAAGAAATATATGAATATTTAAGCTAAATGATTTAAGCAATATGAAATAGCTAATATGCAATATCTCAATGCAAATTCTCAATGAGCCTAGAGAAAAAACAACATAATAACAATATATTCTCCAGGATTTTTGAATGAGAGATGAGAGCCTGAATTTATAGAAAATTCAGAAAGAAACCAATGGCTGAGATCAAATGATGATGAGTGGTCAATATTTTCCAAGAGGAAGCACAATCCAAGTGAATTGATGTGATTGGATGTTTTTCTCAGTTTTAAAGGAAATTGAACTAAAATAAGATAAAATCAGGAAAAACATGATTTATTCTCTATTTCATTCCATTTTAATATTTAATTATTTTAATTTCTTTTGGTTAGGACCTTGGTGACGTTGTCGATATTAGGGGCTCATGGTTTAGATGACCATTTTTAGGGTATTACATTTACCCCTCTTTGAATTAATGTGCGAGCAGAGCGTTGGTTCAAAGAATAGTTGATGTCTAGGAGATACCAGTTCTGAATTTGATTGATCATGAACTAGATGAAGAGAAAGGTATTCAGCTTGTTTTGAAGGGATGAAACTAAATAGAGTTGATTAAAGCGATGTTGATCCCGAACTTGATTGAACTAGGACCAATGAAGAGCAAAGATACCAAACTTGAACATGATTGATCAAGAAGTGGATCTTACTGATCTAGAACTTGATTGAACTAGACTCAGTGAGCAAAGAGAAAACCGATCTTGAACTTGATTGATCAAGATACAATGAGCGAATATAAATTGTCCAGCTTGATTCGATGCGATGAAATTGAACACATACTTAGATTGAGTGTGATCAAAGATACTCTTTAAACCCTTGATTAAGTTTAAACGAATAATCAGCTTGATGAAAAGCGATGAAACTGATTAACGTTAAGAGACTGATTCAAACAAAGACAATATCAGCTTGATTTGAAGCAATGAAACTGATATGCCCCTAGAGATTGATTTGATGAAGCTTAGCTGCTCGACTTGAAGATTGAAAGAAATTCTCAACTTTGAGGTCATGAGGTCATCAGATACCCCCTCGAGAGCGAAATCGAAAGATAGCGAGGGTTGTGCAGTGATTGCAGGCAATTGCTTTATCGATGATGATTATTTGAGTATGAAAGTGATTCAGAGGAATAAAATTGAGATTCAACATTGATTTATTAGAAATTGAGTGCAAATTGGAGAAAGAGTGAGCTTTTAATGAAAAGCACTAAGTGGTCCAAATTTTGGAAATTGACTAGCAAAATGATCTCGGATTTCGATTTCGATCTCGAAAATGGAATCAGGATGAGCAAATGAGCTAAGGGTACAATTTTCATGTCCATCAGAGCAAGTTGAAAAATTAGGGTTTTGGCTATATATGGGGTAAAAGTGTCATTTTCAATTCATTTTAACCCTCCAAGTTTGAAAATTCAAAAAACCTTATGTGAAGGAAAATGGTGGTTCCCACACATGAGCATCGATTTGAGCACCAGAGACAACATAATCGACCGTGGAACTATGAGCCAGCGGTAAGTGATCGATCTTAAGCCTGTTATTCATTTCAAAATTGAATTTTTTTGTTGAATTTTTTTTTTTTTTGGCATGTTGAAGTCGGGTTTCATCGTTTTGTCGTGCGAGGCAGAATCCTGTCTCATATGACAAACTGATCGCGTTTGTTTTATTGTTTAAAGTCACTAGTTTTTTCATTCTAGACCTACCCTTCTGTCGTATGAGAACCTTCAAAAGAGCCCATTTTGTCATTTTAGGGCTAGTCTTGTGTCATATCAGACTGTTTTGTCGTATAATACCAATTCCTGTCTCATATGAGTTGATGCCTCTGTGATGTTTTGTCGTTTGAAAAACAGAGCATTTTTTAAGTTGCAAACTTGAAATTTTGATTTTACAGTTGATGTAGTTAGATTTGCATGATGTTTTACTACTCTTTGAGGCTAATTTGGAATGTTTCTTGATGATATTTTGTTTGATTTTTTTGCAGGTTTGATTCCCTAATGTGTTATTCAGATGCGTGTATCAACTGACCATGACATTAGTTCGTCAGTTATCAGATATAGACCAAGCATATATTGATGTGTGCAGGTTGACTCATCTTCTCGGGTTGCCTGATATCCATGTGAATCACGGTATGCTCACTGCATTAGTTGAGAGGTTTCATTCAGAGCATAATACGTTTCATTTGCCAAATGGGGAGATGACTATCACTCCTAAGGATGTATACAGGATTCTCCATATCCCTTTTGTTGGGGATAAGGTAGATTATGATTCAGCACAACATTCTGGCCTTCTATCCCTGAGGCAGGTATTTCATGATACGGACATTCTGACACGGTCCATCAGTTGGGATGAGATGATGACCAGATGCATTGAGGACTTTCCACTAGCTTGTAGCTTGGCAGGTTTCATCGGCTATTTTCTTATGCTAGACAGGGGACGGCAGGGGTTTTTATGTGGATGGGGCAGGATGTTGGAGAGACTTGTTGAGCACCCCCAGAGATTAGGATGGGGTTCATGTATACTGGCACACAGGTATCGTGAGATGCATGAGATCATCTATTGGGAGGGGAAGAGTATGGTTGTCGGGGTGTTGATTTTACAGGTATGGGCCTGGGAGCATCTCTCAGTATGCAGACTGATTGTCGACGATGTGAGGGATCCACAACAACCCATCATTTATAGATATTCTAGATATATTACACAGCCCCATCTAGGCAAGACCGATTATTGGAGGCGACAGTTGGACGATCTTATAGTTTTCAAATGGAGACCTTACAAGGGTTTGCAGCCTTGGGATGATTGGAGAGTTGTGCGCAGAGACCTATTCATGACTTGGCCTCTTATCGATAGATTAGCACCAGTAGTCAAGCATTTTATTGTTAGTCGAGTGATGAGGAAGTATGGAAAACCTTAGGGGATCTCGCAAGAGTTTACTGCATATGCACGTTATGCAGATGAGGAGAGACGGGGATGGGGACCGAGGCTATCATATGCCTTGGGCATGCAGGAGCTGACTAGGTTACAACATCTCAGATGGGATTATTTAGATGATATTGCAGATGCGGGGGTATTGCCCCAGTATAGGGATTGGTTCCAGCAGCATCCATTCCTGAGATTTACAGATCCAGCAAAGCAGGCACCTTGCATAGAGGAGGTAGAGGATGATGCCCCCGCACAGGGACAGGGATATGGCCAGAGGCAGGGACAAAGAGTCAAGGCTCCAAGGTGGACAGGTGGCGATTCTAGTGCTAGTAGCAGCAAGGTACCAGCTAGTGGTAGGCAGCAACAGAGAGGAGAGGGTGGATCCCTAGGGGTTGTTGGGGTGAGAATTAGTAGAGCGAGGGTAGTAGAGGGTGGAGGAGAGGAGGAGAGAGTAGCTCTAAGACATGTTCGGTAGAGGAGAGAGGAGTAGGGGGGAGCCAGAGGTAGAGATGGAGGAGGTGATTAAGGAGGAGATGGAGGCGGAGAGCCTGTGAGGGATCAGGGCGCTGACACAACGCGGTCGATGAGAGAATGCCTAGCGGGTTTGCAGTCACGGCTGACAATGGCACAGACACAGCTGGCGAAGCGAGACCGACAGTTGGTGGACCTTAGGGAAGAGAGAGATCGTCAATTAGCTGAGGTCAGAGCTGAGCGTGATCATCAACTGGTGGAGCTCAGGGCAGACCGCAATCATTAGGTCGTAGCGATGAGGGCAAAGCAAGACGCTCTTCAGTAGGAGGTTCTCCATCAGATGAGTCGAGCAGCTTATTATGTTGCGGCTTATAGCGTAGCAGTTCTAGTAGCGCAACAGGTTGTACCGTATTCTCAGTATATGGCATGATCAGAGGGAGCTCGGGCACCTAGGCAGGATCTGGGTCATAAGGCTCCGCCTCCTCCACCACCTAGCAATGAGGGAGAGGCAGAGAGCTAGATTTTCTTTTTGTAGCTCTGATATTTTTTTGTAGACACGCCCATTTTTTCGTAGCCCTTATGATTCTTGCTCCGATGGGAGTTTTTATATGTCAGTTGACACTATTTTGTACCCTAAGACTTGATCATTATATATACAAGATCTTGTTTTGACTTTATTGTACTTGTGTCGATTGATTTATGAGATGCTTTTCTATATGTTTTATTCTATATGTATGTATATCTATTCAGTATGGATGTATGTAATGCAAATGAATATGGATGTTTATTTTTGTTTCATTTTTCATGCAAATAAATGATGATGTAAATGAATGATGAGAATGAGCAACGAGTAGTGCAATTTTTTTTCTCTTTTTTCAATGCAATAAGATAAATATAAATGAGTGATAATGAATGTATGAATCTATATAAAATCCTTATGTATGCAGCTAAACATCTCAATACACAAGTACTCGATCGGAGAAATCATGAAGAGACCACTTAGCTAAGAAATGATAATGCTTCCAACTCTCATTCAGAGATAAAGAAATCAGTGTTACCATGCCGAAATCACTCTAAATTCACAAGATGCAAAATGAAATGCAAAATGAGATGCAAAAGAATGATGCAAAATGAGATGCAACCTAAACCTAGTCACTGTATTTGAAAAGCTTAATTTTCATCATTGAGCATTAACAAACATAGCAAGCAGATTAGAGTTCCTTTCTTTTCATGTGCAATATTAATTATCTTGTCCACAATGACCCTTTTTTCGTTCATATCCTTGGACAGATTTCGCAAGGACCTAGATTGCATGATAAAGAAATTCCTTCAAAACAGACAAAGAAATGATGGGAACGTCCCTGTAGCATACAAATAAGAGAAGTCGAGGTATGTCTGGCGATTTCACCTTAATGTGAAGGCTCTTATCACAGACACCCAGCTAATTAGATGTTTCCAGGTCATTGGAATCATTCCTACAAGTAGAAAACAAAGAAAATATTATGCCCCCAATCCTTGCTCCTCTTAGTCAAGATAGACTTCCTCGAGTTACTCAAAGGGATAATAATCAAAAACCAATATAAAAGACTACAAACAAAGAAAATTTCATGCATATCTCAAACTATTTAGTGATTGTTTTCAGTAATGTTGTTTGCTTGTGTACTCAATGATAAAACTCTTCAGTAGTCAGGAGACAGGTGACTGACTCGGAGTGGACGACCGGGTATCACTGATAGAATGATGACTTGGGTGATACTACTTAGGACATGTAATGTGCTTTGTCGATTAACCTAAGACTAGGACATTGATCAGTTTCAAGCCATGAGGGTTCCAACGAACCAGGAAGTCACAAAAGTGACTGAAATATGTACAAGCGAAAGCAAGAATGCATGAAACAAGGAATGACAACGTTGTGTTGATAGATGGAGCGCTTGAATACAAGAGGCGCCTGTTTGTCAGGTTTTCACCTGCTTGGCATAGATTCATTTTTATTTTTTTTACCAAGGTGCTTGTTTACCAAGTTTTCACCAAGGCATTTTCTCTCTTTTTCCTTTTTTTTCTTTTTTTCTTTTTTTTTCTTTTCTTCTTTTTTGATTTTGTGAGTTTTTTATTTTTAGGATTTTGTTCAAGATATTTTATGATTTTTAGGATTTTGTTCAGGACATTTAATGATTTTTAGGAGTTTTGTTCAGGACATTTTAGGATTTTTTTTTTAGGATTTTCTCAGTTATGCCCCCAGTATGCAGACCTATATGACATGATGATTTGCAGAATGCATGTGGATCCAATGAATTTTTTATATGACCTATGTTAATGCAATATGCATGATGAAGATGCATTTCCTATTTGAACAAGGATGACCGTGTTTGTTTAGCACTTTGTAATACATCAATTGAATTGGAGGTACAAAACATTTCATAGATAAGCAGTCAATCGATCCTTAAGATCCCTTGGAACATCCAAATTAACACACTTAGTGACTAGGACTTACAAATGGAGACGCAGAAAACTTCCTCATTTATTCTTGAAACTTTGATCTTATTTTGCCCATGTGAGTGCAAATGAGTTAATTCACACTCTTGTGTTCACTAAAGATCCTTAGCATCCTATATGACTAGCTACATCAATTATTCTAACTTCAAAAGCATCTCAAATAGAGTCTCACTGCCAGCAAGCTTTTAGAGCTCCAACGAGGTTATAGACTGTAATTTCTCAAATATTGCTCCATTGCCAATAGGCGTCCATAGCCCTGATGGAATTACTCGCATGTTCCCATAGTCAAGCTTTTTGTCGCACTTGTATGCATGATATTTCAATTATATATCATTGCTCTTTTGCCTTGAGATGAATATTTGGCATAGCACTTTTCCTTTTTTATTTTCTTGCCTTGACTTGTAAGTAATGAAACCTACTTATGTGTGACAATTACAACAGCACTGAAGTAGAATGTTAGATTTTTCACTAGTCATATGATCAACTAGGTGTCTAGAATGAATTAGAGATTTTATTAATGTGTTTGAGATATAGCAATTGATAGATTTTGGGTTAGCAAGTCTCAAATAGTGAAATCACTACCCAACCATAAGTAAAGCGTCGTCACAACGTAATGTTGAAAATGAATGACCTTATGACGTCAAGAACTTCATGTCTGAATATCTAAGAAAGGAGACAATACTTGTTTGTCTTGAATGCAAACAAATGATAAACGTGGATAGTTGCCTTGTTTTATTGATGTTGCTATATGCAAATGCAAAAACTTTATGAATGCGATGCATTTGAAAAAGAAACTATATGTGATGCAGTGCTTTTAAGAAAATGATATGCAGTGCAAAAAGAAAAACTGAAACTAACCCAACCCTTAGATATATATCATTTAAGGTTCATGTTTTTCATAGGGTCAGGGAGTTTTGTGTAGGTAGTTCATTGGTCCAGCATAAAGATGTCTTTCCAAGAAGGACTCGGCTAAGTGTACATGTCCAGCATCTCCAATGTTGATTTCCTTAGTTTTTGGATTTGGTGATGAAACTAGGGTAAAGTCTTATGCAAAGGATCGGATAAGGGGTATGGAAGGATGAAAAAGAGGTGTTGGATAATGGAGCAGATATTGAAAGTTTGGTGCATGACCGAATGGAAACGTTTGATGGATCACCATTGGCACATATCTTGAGGGATGGTGGATTGATGGAGGAAAAGTGGATCTCAAATTTTGAGATTTGGATGGAGGAACAATCAGGGATTTTGGAACATAAGGATCCAAAATAGATGAAGGAGGTGATGAAGAAATAGATTTGGAAGGTTTGGATGGAGAAACAACAATCTTGGCTGTTGATTTGGATTTTTCTTTAAATTGTTGTGCTTCGAGGAGATGCTTAGGGATCCATATGGTTTTTGATTTTTCATGCTTTTGTAGTTTCTTGGAACGCATTGCTTCTACAAGTGCCTTAGGAACCCATATAGATTTTGATTTTGCTTTCTTTTTCTCAATGAGCCTTTGTATCCTTTTAGATGGATGGAAGGTACGTGAATACGTAAGCCTTTGTTGATCCTGCACAAGGGATGGAGGAATATAGGGTCCTAATATGGATGGAAGAGATGAAGGGGAAGGCGTGTATTTGGATTTTGGTTTAGTAAGGGTACCAACATTTTGAGGATTGTCACTGAGACCATGACTCTTAATAGTTTCTTTAACATGGAGGGGTTCTTGCTTGTGAAGGTCTACCCCTTTGCGCTTATAAATATTTTGACTTGTAGGATCATGAGAGGGCTTTATAGGCATGATGGATCTATAAGGTGAATGTGGAGGATTATGACAAGGATATGAAGGTATACTTTGATCTGACATGGAAGAGGGTCATTGGATAGAGTAGGAAGGGTGTTTGACTCTTCATTTTGAATAGGATCATTTGAAAAGGTGGAAGAGGCATCATGATCTTTCTTAAGAAAGATGTTTTTCTCTTGAGATGGAAGGGGATCATCTTGGAAGAAATGGAAAGGTATAATGGAATCCTCATGGGATTCTAGGGAGATAGGATCTTTTTCAACCATTGGATGGGATGGCCCTTGAGATAGCTCTGGAGGATCAACATGAGAAGTTTCATCATTAGGTTCATTCTTTGAGGGATATGATATGGATTGTTGTTGAGAAGCCTTAGGAGATGGAGGAATCGTGGAAGAGATGGAGGCAACATGTGGGCCATTGCTAGACATAGGTTCATGATTTTGATCATGCTTAGAAGTAGTTCCTTCTTTTTCTTTAGGTGAGTCATTAGGATCTTCAATTTCAATGACACCATTATCAATGAGAACTTGAATCTTATGTTTTAATTCCATACATTTCAAAGTCTTGTGTTCATTTTGTCTATGATATGCACAGTATTTACTCAAAATTTTACATCCCCATGTGGTCTTTTTAGGTAATATGATAAGATTGTTCTTAAGAAGCTCTTCCAAAGCTAACTCAATAGATTGCCCCAAAGGTGTAATTTGTCTATCCAAGGAATAAATGTCTTTTTGTCTTGGTGAAAGTGTCTTGAGAGCTTGTTTGAGATTTGGCTTTTGATTGTCAATTATTTGTTGTTCCATCTTATGTAATTGTTTTAGCATTTCTTGAAGTCTAGTGTTCTTAATATCATGAATTTTTATCTCAAGAGGGGTCATTGAATCTTTTCATTGAGCTTGAATGGCATATATTTCTCTCTTGAGATCATGAATTTGTTGAGCTAAGGTAGCCATGGGCTTCTTACTTTTGTCAAAAAATTTAGAAGAGCTTCTGGTTTGAATAGGCATTTACAACCGATGGGACCGAGAGCTAGATGTGATGCAGAAGTCAAGATCAAATTGCAGCTAGTTGTTCATCTAACGTAGTGATTGAGTGAAGTAACTAAGATCTGGTCTGGTTTCAGGAATGATCTATCATGTGTAAGATGTTATCTAAGTTAACTTAGGTTTGATAAGATGTTGTTTGAACTAGCTGAGAGATGATCGACAAAATCGTGCAATGCAACGGCAGGGGTACACTATCAAGGTTGTTTATGCTCAGGAGTATGATAACTAGTTTTATGCTCATTGTAGATTGTTTTAGGCAAGTTTGACTGTTCTGGACTGGCAAAATCAGAGATTCGTACAACAGGTTTTACAGGACCAGATGACGGTTTACAAGCTTCAGAACGATGACAATAATATTTCATACGAGTTGTTGCCTCAGACCATACGACATATGGGTATGTCTGAAATGAAAAACTTATAAATGCAATGTTTTATCGTATGACACAGAATTCAGGCTAAAACCACAATTCTCAGAACCGGACGACAAACAATAAGGGTTCGTATGACACAGGATGAAGTCTCAAACGACAGACTGTTAGGACTGATGGAATATAATACGACATAGAAAATGAAATAGGATGATAAATCAGAAGACTCATATGACTGTTTACTGGACAGAGGCTAAATTCTGAGTTTTCAATGACTGAGTATGACCAATTTTGAGGCGGATTGAGTTTTTACTGACTGACAGGGACTAGTTTTTTCTTTCACTGACAGAGTTTATCACTGAGTTGTTGATTGTTTTCCCCAGTTCTAGTATTCCAGTTTTAGTTTCAGGGATGAAAAACACAAAAAACACGCAATACGAATAATAACTCCAATCACAGCATGCAAACCCTATGGAAATTGGTGAGAGAAGAAAACCTTTGCTTGTAGACTCAGGTACACACCCAATAACTAATCAGAGTACAGCCACTGAGTCTCACGCAATGGATTCTCAACGCTGTATTAGCCAACTCCAAACACTAATGGGGGCACGAAATGACAAGTATCTTGGGAGAGTTACTATCTCTCTTACACAAAGATTATCCCCCTTTTGGAGGTGAACCGGGTAGCTTCTAATTTGAATTGGAACTAGTAAGGGGTTCGTTTGGTGTGTCGAGGTATTAAGAGGTCTCCCAGCCTTGAAAACCAAGGTTTAATATACCCAAAGGTACAGAGGAGAGCTATTCCCGAGCACTGTCGTTGACTTGATTTTTATCAAATCACGTTTGTTTTATAGTGGGTTGGAGTACTTGGCATTTAGTCATTCCCACTTGGGTCGTTCCCCTCTCACCGGTCGTAATGGCTATAGAGTTATTAGCTCCTCGGGAGGGCAGACCCGCTAAAGATGTACAAATCTCAAACTTGAAGAAAATGCCTCAAGGGTCTGGATTTCTTATTGTCTATACAGACAAGAGCATACTCTCCTACCTTTCAAAATTTTCTTAAAACACAAAATATAGATTTTTTCTTTAACCAGATAGCAATTTAGGTTCCTAAAAATGAATTTAAAGAATACACGATGTTTGGTCGATTTTCTTTAGGCAACCTACAAAAACAACGTATCAGTAGTCATGTTGGTTTTATTCTTTGGCAGGCGTATGTGTGATTGATAAATTCTTTGACAAGCGTTCTGCAAGAAACTGGTTAGGCTGTAAAAATTCTTCAGATAAACAGCCAGGGTCAGCGTTAGTGTAATCAAAATTGAACAGAAAACTTGAAGAATAAAACTTGTTTTTTTTTTTAACCCAACGGAATGCAAAATTGTACGACAATTCTCACAGAAGAATGACAAAAGCAGTTTCTCGTACGAGTTAGAACTAAGCATAAAACGATAAAGTATAGAATTAGATATTCAGAGCAGAGATTCGTATGAGCCCATTTTCTAATTCGTACGACAAATCAAAGACCTTGACAAAATGTCCTACGATGCAGGATATACACTTGTACGATATTTCACAGAGGTTGTACGGACGAAACCTGCAGGATAAAAAAAAAGTGATTTTGAGGCCGAAGTATTGAATTTTGTGCCCCACGGTGGGCGCCAAAAAGGTGTGTGTGAAAAGTGGACATGTATCTGTATCTGGAATACACAACACTTCAATTAAGTCATTAGATGCATGGTTAGTAAATCAATAATCAATGAATAATAAACCATTACAAAGTGACCCATTGCCTTCTAGTAGATACAAGTTTAGATTGCTCTCAGATTGCTAAGTTATCCAGTGACTAGACAACACCTAAACGAAGGATTTTTAAATCTATATGAGCATGAATATGAGCTAAATGGATGCAAGATTTAAGCTAGATATGCAAGATTAATCTAACATGATTTAAGCAATATATGAATATTTAAGCTAAATGATTTAAGCAAGATGAAATAACTAATATGCAATATCTCAATGCAAATTCTCAATGAACCTAGAGAAAAAATAGCATAATAACTATATATTCTCTGGGATTTTTGAATAAGAGATGAGAACCTGAATTTATAAAAAATTCAGAAAGAAACCAACGGCTGAGATCAAATGATGATGAGCGGTCAATATTTTCCAAGAGGAAGCACAATCCAGGTGAATTGATGTGATTGGGTGCTTTTCTTAGTTTTAAAGGAAAATGAACTAAAATTAAGATAAAATCAGGAAAAAACTGATTTATTCTCTATTTCATTCAATTTTAATATTTAATTGTTTTAATTGTTTTTGGTTAGGACCTTGGTGACGTTGTCGAGATTAGGGGCTCATGGTTTAGATGACCATTTTTAGGGTATTATACATATCATGTTAGGAATATCATGTTAGCTTCATTTCCATGCTAGTTTAATATCATTTTAACATTATTTTCATGTTAGTTTAATTTCATATCAGTATCTTGCACCATATCATCATCTAGTTTCATATCAAAATCATTCATTAGGAACATAGTTGCATCCATTTTGATCCTAAAATTCTCTAAATCTTGTTCTCTAGGTTGTCATCCAAGAGATCAAGTGCTCTTCCAAGTGAGGGCCACCTTGAATCTTGAGGATCTTTAGAGATTGAGGAGCATGGAATTATTTTAAAGAGTTTAGATTCATTTAACTTTGTCTTGTTTAGATTTCTAACCTCTAATGCAATGTTTCGTGTTTGTGTTTGAATTGTTTTCTCCTCTTGTAGGTTGATACCGCATTCCAAGCATACATCAATTGGTGCCCACCATGGGGCACGTCCCGAAAAATAACATCATTTTGTGTGCAGGTAGAAGACAACAATCACGCCAAAATATCAGAATAATGCATCTGGGACTTCTTTTAGCGCATATATTCTGAACTTTAGCGCTTCTATTGCACACTTTAGCGCTTAGAAACCATACCTTATTGCATTTGAATCTCTTTCTGGCACATACTCCTCTCTTATTTTTCAACGCATAGGAGCCCTAGATTAGCTCATCTAGGCCTCAGAGTAGCACGTCAATACTATATTTTAGCGCTTTTGCACCGCATTTTAGTGCATCTACACCAAAGATTAGCACATAGCTTTGACAAAAGTAAAAAATTGTAACAGAGCTAAAAAATTTAGGCTTGTGGAAGGGCAATATATATGGAATATAACATTTAAGTATACTTTAAGTTATATTCCATATATATTGTCAGGATGTTTGAAAGGGGTTTCGGACCTCTAGGAGTTACAATGCAAAATCTAGTTTTTGGAAGATCCTCCAAATTTTAGACTTAGTCAAATTTTAGGGCATTTCAAGATCAAGAATAAAAAATTTGTAACCAAGATCAAAATTTAGGCTTGTGAAGCCCACCATCATGATTCGATTTTTTGCTAACTGACTATGTGCAGGTTCTAACATTTTTGTGCAAGAACAAAAGGAATTAGTTTAGTTTTATTTGCTTTCTTTCAAAGTTAGTAAAAATAACTCACCTTTCTTTTTCTTGCAAAAGTTTAAAATGAATCTCACCTTTTATTTTGAGGCTTAAAATAAACTTCATGTTTTTCTTTTGGTGCTTAAAACAAGACTCAATCTTTTCTTTCTTGCATGGATAAAAAGAACAACAAAATCAAATCTTTCCTTTTATGCAAGATAGGATCATCTTTCTTTGGGCTATAAAAAGAACAAAACAAATTTCCAATTTTTGCAAAGGGTTAAAATTGAACATCATTTTCCTTTAGTGTTGATTAAAGCGAACCTCATTTTTCATTTGGGAAATTAAAAAGAATCTTCACTTTATTTCAAAAAGTTTTCAAGATTGCAAAACTATTGCTATTCATTTGATGAATTTACTTTGGTTGACAGGGATCTCTTTTTCAAAATTTCGGCTATCTTCACACATTGCTATCTTGGGTTAAAAAGAACCACATATATTCTGGATAGTTCTTAGAAAACAATTGCAATATGGGATAAAAAGAAAGTGTGTACTATGTGTCTTGAAAGTGGTAGGTATATTCTCTCCCCTTAACTGGGTGATCAAAAAGCCAAATCCACTCTTTAAAGCTTTCTTTACTTCAAGTATTTTACAACCTTTAGAGGGCTTGCCTTCCTGAAGCCTTGAGGGGGCTAGTGAGAAGGGTACGACTCAAGTAGGAAATGACTTTATCACCAAGTATTCCAACCCACTATAATCAAATGTGGAGGCTGATGAAAATCCCCTCCAACGGTTTTGCTTAGTGATTAGCCTTCCTCTAGTATCTTTAAGATACATAAAGCCTTTTTTCTAAAGGTTGGGAAGCCTCCCGTGGGAGTTTATCACTGAAGATCGAACGGAAGCCTAATTAAAAAATATAGATGTAGAAGCTTTGAGTTGAGTCAGTTGCCAAACATTGGCAATATCATAGTGAAAGGGTGGGGAAGAATATGCCCCCAAGATTACTCATCGTATATCTGTCAAGATAACTACCCAATTGTGAAGCAATTCACTTTGGGTTAATTTCTAGACAAAGGCAAAAAAACGGGCGCCCCTTAGGGGGTGACAAGGTTGTTTGAGTTGACAGAATATCGAGACTAGTGGGCTATGATAGTGTCAATGACCTTTGAATAAAGAGTCTACTTGATATGTATTTATTGTAATCCAAACCAGTGAAAACATCGAGGATGTGAACACATCCTCAAAAGAACATACACTAAATGTTTAGCATTAGGATGACCATTGTCTTCATGTGTGCTATGTATTCTTGTCACAAATGATCAAACATCTTGCAAAGTATCAATCAACAAATAAATAAATAAATCAGTTCAAACAAAGAAATCATAAGTGAAGGAGATTTTCAAATCCAAGAAAGCATCTTTGGAGGTGGTTATCAACTTTTCAACTATCTTTAGGCAAGACTTTCATCCAACAAGATTAGGGCAGTATCAAACCAAGTGATCAAGATTTTATCATCCAACTATCTCAACGATAACAATACCTAGCTAGGTGTTAAAGTTAGTCAAATCAAGTTTCCATATCAGGAGACTTTATCCATATCATTTAACATGCTTTGTCATAGGGGCCTATTGAACAAACCCTCTATTCGACTTAGTAAGCTTGAGTATCCAAAACAAAGTATCCATCAAGTCAATAATATCAACCTATCCAAACTGAAACTTTGATCACTCATGTGACCATCCCTCGTCGCTTGAAAAAGAAGAAGCTTATTCAAAGGAAATGAGTCTTAGCCTAAATAAAGATCAAGATATCATGGCTCTCCAATCTAATCTCATTTTTTATCAAGATCCAACCTATCAAGAATCTTATGATGATCTTTTGGTTTTCCATCCACGATGATCCCCTTTTATCTCAAGAGCAGAGTCCCATTCAACATCCACCTCCTAAGCAAGAGCATTATATATCTTCCATCTCCTTCACTAATCTAATTCAAAATCAAGAGAAAAGAACAAACTCAAATGATCCTACTTCAATTTAAGATCAAGATCAAGGAATCCTTTCATCCTCCAAATCCATTTTAGGTCCTTTCATTCCAAAGTCAAATCCTTTCATCCTCCAAATCCATTTTTGGTCCTTTCATTCCAAAGTCAAATTCTTCATCCTCCAAATCTATTTTAGGTCCTTTCATTTCAAAGTCAAACTCTCCATCCCTTCCAGCCATCTTGAGTACTTGCCTCCCTTCATCTACCAATCCATCACCTCAAATGATCCATAAGAAAGATCAACAAAGGCACATATCTTTGAACTTATTTCAACCATCTATCTAAACATCTTTTCAAAACTATTCTTCCATCATTTCCTTTATCTATTTTGGGTCCTTATGTCCTAAAATTCAATTTTCCTCCATCTCTTCATCACTTCTCGAGTTGTGTACCAACACTCATCTTGAATACATTTCCATCTATCCTTGCACAAATCTTCAAACATTATATCTATTATCCAACACCTCTTTTCCATTCTTCCATCCCTTTCATTCAAATCCTTTGCATAAATATTTCATCTGTGAGATAGGTGTTTGTGTTATTTTTTCACATGCTTGCCCATGCTTGAATCTCATGTTCAACACTTTCCTAAATATCTATTCATGAAATGCTTCAGAATCCAAGGTTGTTCCTCTTTAACATTTTCTTTTAGTTGGGATACACACTCAATCCAGAAAAGAACCACTTATTGTATCTTGGTACCAACATCTTTTGATTACTATATCTCATACACTTAATCAATTGCTCTAAATCATTGTGATCTTTTAGTTGAAGACATGGCTAGTGAAAAATCTAAAATCTTACCTCAGCGCCACTATAATTATCAAACCCACATAAGTTTCATCACTTACAAGCCAATGCAAGCAAAATACAAAGATTAAAAGCCAATATCAAAAGCTCAAAAGCACGAGCAATAAAAGAAATATCAAGAAAAGAAAAAAAAATGCAATGAAATGCAATATCAAAATGCTTGGCTATGGTAACATGCAAGTAACTCCATCGGGGCTATGGATGCCTGGCTGGCAATAGAGAAATATTTGTGAGATTAAAACGATAACCTCGTCGGGGCTATGGACGCTCGCTAGTAGCGAGGCTCTATCCAGGATTCTTTTGAAGTCAAGGTAACTCATGTAGCTAGCCATGCTGGATTCTGAAGATTACAATGATCATATGAGCCATAATGAACCCACTTGCACACACATGGGTAATCAAAGACTAAATACCTTGATCCAGTTTGGGATTCTTCTTCCCTTTTGAGTATTGCTTCCTAGTCACTAGATATGTTCAGTTGTATTTTTTCAGAGGTTCTAAGTATGGGTTGGGTCTCTATCTTTGAAAAGTTCAGGAACACTTATTCAGGTGGTGCTAAATGTTGTGACAATATTACATATCACCTCTTTACAAATGGAAACCTCTATGCTTGGGGGCAAAGTTCATCCACTCTATTCTACCTATCAATATCTCCCATTATCCTTCCTTCAATATCCATTACCTTTTTTTGATCTTGCTTCACTTTATCCATGCCATATATCCTATATATTCATTGCTTCCATCATCTATAATTATCTATTTTCTTGTTTCTCCTATCCATATCTTATATCCATCCATATCCCCTTTTCCATCCTTGATCTTGATCAAACCTAAGGACAAAAACATGATTTCAAAAAGGCTCTTGACATGTCTCCTCATAAGCTCCCTTTGTCTTTCTCCTATCCATTTCCACCTCAACATATATTTTAATTCATCCATTTCTTGTCTTGCTATACATTGGGGCAACAAAATACATCTTTCTTCTAATCCAAAAGGCTCCAAAAATCAGAAATGTCTAAAAATCCTAAAAATCAAAAAATCAAGAACAAAATTGAAAATCAAAGCATGAACACATGGCCCATCCATCAAATCAACAACAGTAACCATATTGAAACCAAGTTTCATGTCGAGACTCAATCAATCAGTCCCATATTGCAAACCAAAACAAGACCCATATCAAAACCAAGCATCATATCAAAAATCAAGTACCATATCAATCAACCAGAGACCCATATCGAAACCAAGCATCATATCGAGAATTAGTATTATATCGCAATCAATGACCCATAATGAAATTATGTTTCATATCAATCACACAAGTATCATATCAAAGATCATTCAATCAATCAAGAATCATATCGAATCAAGATCCATATCGACAATCAGGACCCATATCGACAATCAGGACCCATATCGAATCAAGACTCATATCGGCAATTAGGACCCATATTGAATCAGGACTCATATCAAATCAAGACCCATATCAACAATCAGGACTCATATCAACAATCAAGATCCATATCGACAATCAAGACCCATATTGAAATCCAAAAACATACCAAAATCAAGCATCATAACACAATCAAGACCCATATCGACAATCGAGACCCATATCGAATCAGGACTCATATCAAATCAAGACCCATATCAACCTATTAACCCATATCGACAATCAATTTGACCCATATCGACCTTTGAAACATATCGACACTTGACCCATATCGACAATCAGGATTCATACCAACGCAACCTCAATGGACGTGTGGGACATGTACGCGCTATACCCACATTTGTCTTCCTCACTTCTTCAATATTTCTTTTTAATAAAAACTCTCGAAGTCTCCAATCAAACCAATCACATGTCTTGTTAATCAATTCATCACTCAAAATCTATAAACATCAACATGTCTTATACAGGGATAGGTACACTCGAAACTAGACATATCGGTCTTATACGGGGTACTCACTCTTTGAAACCAGACATTCCTATCAATCATTAATTCTTGCTAATCAATCCATATATCAACAAAAACAACATGTCTTATAAAGGGATAGGTACACTCAAAACCAAACAGATTGGTCTTATACGGGGTAGTCACTCTGTGAAACTAAACATTCTTATCAATCATCGAACAAATCAAAACAATGACATAGATCAAAATGCCTGTTGGATTTTGTTCTGGTTAGTCTTATCTTTATCAATTGATGAAAGGACATGTTTCATCTCTCAAAAATCAGAAAAAGACAAAAAATTCAAAAACAAATCGAAATGTGCAATAAAAACAAGGGATTTATAAATCTTCACAATTCCACTAATGCTTATCAATCCTGGACACCCCACCATGGCTTGTGATCAGTGTAAATATCCATATCGAGTAGTATCTAGAGTGGGGCCAAGTTTGTGACCTCGTTGGAGGCCTCTCTCCTTTGGGTTTTAGCATCATATCAAACACGTATCAAGAGAAAACAAGGATCATAACAATCAACAAAGCACATATCAATGTATGAACACAAACACAAAAGTGAACACATCAAGGCTCTTTGAACTAATCATACTTGCAATATATTTTATGTGACAAGGATACATTCCAAATGGCATGCATGTTTACTTGTGGTTTTGATCTTTTGCTTATCATATCTCCTGAGCAACTCAAGGATGTCTCACGACTAGAGAAGCAAGGAAAGAATGTGATGTTTTCTTTATTTGTTGTTTGGGAGTGAAGTCTTCTACTATACAAATTTGTCTTACGACGTGATCGGGCAACATATCTCTAAAGACATTTTGGATTTGTATGGGACAAAGGTTAACTCTTGTCTGTTATGCAAGCAACACTCAGGTCGTCTTGGTTAAATTATACCTTGACGCTTGTGTTGTCTTGCAATATCAAAATCCATGTAAGTTATACTCAGGTTGTTATGGTTCAATTATACCATGATGCTTGTATCAAATTTCAACAAATCAAGGCCCGATGATGAAAATAAAGGAAGCACTGGCACTTTGATCAAAACATATGGCAATATTGAGAACGAGAATGCATATTAAGCTTTGCACTAGCTGCATTATCATTTCCATATGATTTTAAGATTGCATTAGGTGCATCAACATTATCATTTTAATTTGCATTTAGATTGCATTATCATATCATTTAATCATGGCATTTAGTTGCATATCTATCACATCGTCATGGAATTTTTCTTCACTTTCATATCTTCATCATTCATCCAACTCTCATCTATCATGTCTTATATAGGATGTATCTTTCCTAAAACCAAACATTTTGATCATGTATTAAATAGGATATATCGTTCTTGAAACCAAACGCTTTGATCATCTTTGTCTTATACAAGAGGTGTCATTCCTAAAACCACATTTGACCTCAATCTTATCAATTCCATCAATCCAGTCAATCTCATCAATTCTATCAATCCAATCAATCTTTTCAATTCTATCAATCCAATCAATCTTATCAATTCTATCAATCCATTTCATCTGATTCATTTTATCATGTCTTATATAGGATGCATCTTTCCTAAAACCAGACATTTTGATCAGGTCTTATACAAGATATATCGTACCTGAAACCAGACGCTTTGATCATCTTTGTCTTATACAAGAGGTGTCATTTCTGAAATCAGGCTTGATATCAATCTTATCAATTCTATCAATCCATTTCATCTGATTCATTCTATCATGTCTTATATAGGATGTATCTTTCCTGAAACCAGACATTTTGATCAAGTCTTCTACAAGATATATCGTTCTTAAAACCAGACACTTTGATCATCTTTGTCTTATACAAGAGGTGTCATTTCTGAAACCAAACTTGATATCAATCTTATCAATTCTATCAATCCATTTCATCTGATCCATTATATCATGTCTTATATAGGATGTATCTTTCTTGAAACTGGACGTTTTGATCAGGTCTTATACAAGATATATCATTCCTGACACCAGACGCTTTGATCATCTTTGTCTTATACAGGAGGTGTCATTCCTGAAACTAGACTTTATCTCAATCTTATCAATTCTATCAATCCAATCAATCTGATCAATCTTATCAATCCAATCAAACCCATGTCTGCCATCAATCTATTCACTATTCTATCTTTCATATAACTTTCTTCTTTTGTCAAGAGATCATTCATGCCCTTAAGGAATGAACAATCTCTTGAGGGGGCATCATGCTATCAGTTTCATATTGACATCGGTTCCATATAAAATTTTCATATCATATCAAATCAATTCTTCATATCTGAGGCACCATATCGAAAAAATTTAGCGACAAATCGAGCATTTTTCTTTGAATCAATATGTGGTCACACATCACTTCAAATAGGGGAAAAATGTAGACACCTAAAAGTTGCACAATGAATTTTATTCATTTAATTATCCCTAATTCTTCATATTAATTAAACTAAGGTTTAACTGATATCCCCTTTTCTTCTAATTGGCTCATTAATCAAATTAAAGATTTGATTAATATTCCTTTTTTTCTATCCAAGCCATTTTAATTAAATTCACATTTAATTAAATACCCCCCTCTCTAGCCATTTTAATTAAATTCACATTTAATTAAAAATCTTCATTTACCCTCTTTCCCCTTTGCAAATAAATAAATCAAAATTTATATATAAATCCCCCAACTTGCAAAATTCAAATTCAAGTTTAAATAAATCAATATTTATTTAAATCTATCAAATGCAAGTTGCAACCAATAATTGAAATAAATCAATTTTATTTTAATTAAATCATATTTTCCCTCACCCACTTGCAAAATCCTACATCTCCCACTTGCCTTCTAATTTTCCTTCTAGAAACCTCCTAATCCCATCCTAATCATGTCTAATCCCTCTAATCATGTCCTTTCCCTAAATTTGAGGAGGTCACTTCTCAAATTTGGAAGGAAGTCTTCTAAATTCAATAAAAACTTTATTCCTTCAACAAGTTAACTTGTTGAGTTCCCCAAATTTGGAAGGACTCTTCCAAATTTGTCCCCAAAGTCTTCCTAACCATTAATGGTTAACTCAACCTTCCCACATGGTTAGAGAATTTCTCTCTAACTTAACCTTCATCTAACTCAAGGGTCTCATCAAGCACTCATGGCTTTGACCCTAGTTATCCTATTAACCCTTTCACAAGAGTTTATCCCTTGGGTAAAGGCTTTATCCATTGGTTATCCACTAGCTAACCTTAACCTTACCTCCTAAGGTAACCACCATGTCTCCTCAGGCATTTAATGCCTCTTACATCTCCTCTCATGCCCTCTCAAGGTGACATTTGTCAACTGGGGATTGGATTGAATCCCTTACGTGGATAGATAACTTTCAATCCTAGCCCTTGTTATGATTATTCAATTTCAACCATCCATTGCACTATTTTCCCTATAAATAGAGCCCATTCCTTCTTCAAATATCAAGTCTTTTGTGCATCTAATTTATAGTCTCATTTCATCAAGCATTGTTAGCCTCTCTTTGATAATAGCATTTTAGATCATTTTAGTAGCATCATAGCTTAAATTTATCATGGCTTGCATATCATGTTAGCTTCATTTCCATGCTAGCTTAATATCATTTTAACACCATTTTCATGTTAGTTTAGTTTCATATCAATATCTTGCACCATATCATCATCTAGTTTCATATCAAAATCATTCATTAGGATCATAGTTGCATCCATTTTGATCCTAAAATCCTCTAAATCTCGTTCTCTGGGTTATCATCCAAGAGGTCAAGTGCTCTTCCAAGTAAGGGCCACCTTGAATCTTGAGGATCTTTAGAGATAGAGGAGCATGGAACGATTTTAAAGAGTTTAGATTCATTTAACTTTGTCTTGTTTGGATTTCTAACCTCTAATGCAATGTTTCATGCGTGTGTTTGATTTGTTTTCTCCTCTTGCAGGTTGATACCACATTCCAGACATACAAAATCATTAGTATTTTAGTCAAATATGTTGGAATACAAATAAATGTAATAGTCACTTATATAGAGATGTGCTTGGTATCATAGACAATTCATTTCATCATCAAATAAGGACTATTAGAGTTAATGAACATACAAAGAAGTATGTATCTAGTAGTTTATTGGACATTTGGTAGTGTTAGCTTGAATTTGATAGTCATTGTGTTTTTTTATTAAAAATGAAGCAAAAACAAGGGTGTTGACCCTATACAAAGGCAAGTTTAGAAGGCTACGTACAACTGGTCAAGAATAGGCCTCTAATAGCAAAGGCCAAAAACAACCCATTTACAACACACTAACAAAACAACTAGTAACCCACATCAAATATAATTGTGTTAATTTTGGTTTGATATTTAGATATTCTGTGTGATTTTTTATTCCTTTGATAATATTTCTTTATAGATTTACCTATAAAACACTCACATATAAAGTTAGCTCAAGCCAGAGTGAAAAATATCTAATCGTACTCTAAACCTGTGAGTTAATGTATAATGAACTATTGTTTGTGTTTCTATTGGTCTTTAAGAAAGGTTTCCCAAAAAAAATCATATTTATATTGTGACTCTCATTTGTTTCTTTTAATAAATAAGAGGTAGCGCAAGAGCATAAAAACCATGGCGAAAGGATTAAGGGATGGAGTTAAGACAAATTGAAATTGACATCCTCATCATCCTGGCAATGGCGTAGGAATTGCAGGGAATACCAAAAAAACACAAAATAAAGCACAGACAAGAAGGAAATGAAGCGACCCAAGAATGTGAAAGGACATCGATGTGAAAACCATTGCAAGCAAAAATGATTAAACATAAACTTATCTTAGCCCACCATGGAAGAAAGCAATCGGTGGAAATTGAAACAATAAAAAATAATAGAAGGTAATTGAATGTGTGCTGTAATTGAAGAATGGTGTTGCAGGTTTGGAGGGGGTCGTGAGTAGCAAAAACTGAGAGGAGAGTGTGATGAACAGTGGTTGAATTTGTGCAGAGTCGAGGGAGTAGGATCATTGAAGAGGCCAAGCTTGTAAATAGTTTGTTGCAGATGTAAAATTTCTTGCGAAGTGAATTTGAACAGAGTTAAATAGTTTTGTTACAGTCTTTATGTTATTTGAATGACTTTGAGAGCAGTGATTTGCCTCGGTGAGTGTGTGATTTTGGTAGCAAGAGATTTTGTTTCTGCATCATAAACATAAATGACTCAAGTTTTACCAGCTATTTTGGTTGTAAACCTTTAAAATTAATATTTCTAGGACAAAGCAAAAAAGGTATTAATGTGACAAATCACCAAAAATAAATACTTTCTAACTTCCTTTCTGATCTTGTTTTTGCCACTAGTTAATGACATTACAAGAAAGGATATATGATCAACATGAATCAAAATTCAATCCACTTGAAAACATCGCTAAACTTCAAATTATTAAACATGAATAGTTGTATAAAATTTGACAGACAATATGTAACATAGTGTTTGTTATACATTATGTAGAATATACATCGTTTCATATATTTTGCACTTTGCAACATGAAAATATGATAATTGATGTTACATGATTAGCTTGTGGATCAAAAAGTAGAATATAAATGATCCTACTTTCTAGAATACAATTATTTTCACAATGTTTGAAATAGAAAATTAATAGTGGCATCCATGAATTTGAAGCATATGACGCTCCATGTTTTGTTGATCCACAAGATTCCCATTACGATTGAAAAGCTAATTACACAGCCTGTTGCCATCCCCATATCCCACCATATATCATCCTCTGAATCTTCATTGTTTTCTTCATGTTCCCTTAGAGAATTAGGATGACTGCTTAAGCATGATACATAAATTTGTAGACCACATAAGCCAAAATTGTTGGAGAAATATGTCGAATTAAATGTCATCATTTGTCCTCCTTGTGGTATCATCCCTGATAGGTTATTATAGGACACATCAAAGTAACTTAATGATGTGAGAAGTTGCAGCTCAGTAGGAATAACACCAGAGAGATTATTGTGTGAAAGATCAAGTGATTGCAATAGCACCATTTCTCGAATAGATTTAGGAATCTCGCCACTAAAATGATTTCTTGAAATGTTCAAAATAATCAAACCTTTGAGGGATCCAATATTCCAAGGAATTTTACCCGACAAATTATTGCTGGAAAGGTCAAGACATTTTACTAATCTCAAAATTTGCCTAAACTCCATATTTTGTCCTTTATTCATAACTCTTATCCCATCTATGTATGGTACAGCTCCCTCTGAAGCTATCATACTAAGAAAGAATGATTGTTCAAAGACATTTGTGTTGTCTGATTGATTTGTCATTGTAGTTAGCTTCATCAAGTCACTTGGAATAACCCCTGAAAAGAGATTATTTGAAATATCCAAAATTTGAAGATTTTGAAGTTTGGTTAACTGCAATGGGATTTTACCTTTAAATTTATTATTTTTCAGTACTAAAATTTGGAGACTATACAAGCTTTTAACCCAATTTGCAATGCTCCCTTGTAAATTATTGTTTCTTATATCAAGGATTTTTAGAGTCCCACATTTTCCAAGTGATAATGGAATATTTCCTTCAAGCATATTGTTTCCTAATTTCAAAGTCTCAAGGGAAGAATTCATTCTCTCAAATATATTTGGTATCATCCCCTCTAAGTTATTATTCTCTAGATTTACAAGAGACAACATAGAACAGTTCTCTAGACATTGGGGAATCTTACCACTAAATTTATTATTTGACAAGTCTAAAATCTCCAAACTCACCACATTACAAATAGAATTTGGAATAAAACCAGTAATATTATTTTTGGCCAATGAAAGAAACCCAAAAATATTTGAATACCTACTAAATGTTTTTAAAATTTGTCCCTCAAAAATATTATTTGACAGATCTAAAAATGCAAGATCAGAGAGTTCCCAAAGCCAATTTGGAATATTGCCACTAAGAGAGTTGTTTGACAAATCTAAGTAGATAATAGAATATTGAGTTGAAATAAACCCAGGAAAAATTCCTCTAATGTTAGAGTCACGTAGATCTAAGTGAGTAAGCTGAAATTTGGGAATGGTAGATGGGGTGAATTCTACGGTCAACATATTGCTCGAGAGATCCAAAACCTTAAGTTGGGAGCAACTATTTAAAATAGAAAATGAGAAAGTTCCATTTAAGCTGTTGTTGGCCAGATTAAGTCGATTTACTTGGGATAGGTTACCAAAAGAAGTTGGAATTGGACCACTCAAAGAATTATCCTGCAGTTCAAGCCAAAATAGCGATGAGAGATTACCTAGAGTAGGCGGAATGCTGCCATTTAATTTGTTTGAACTCAGATCCAGGTACTGCACTTTTGAGAGCCCACCTAAAGAGGAGGGAAGAGGACCTTCCAAATTGTTGTAAGAAAGAAAAAGATTCGACAAAGGAAGCGCTCCTAGACAGACAGGAATCTTACCTCTTAATGAGTTGCGTGACAGGTCCAACCATTGAAGCCCTGAGAGATTTGCAAAGGAGGGGGGAATTTCCCCTGACAATCCACAGTTGTCCATGGAAAGTTTGGTGAGATTGGCGAGAGAGGCGATAATCCCCAACCAAATATCTCCTTCCATAGTGAGATTCATGTCGCTCAGTCCAAGATGCTCCAACCCTCTCAAATGTTTTATCCACTCACCCATGTTGCCGCTCTGCAAATCATCATTTAACCAAATTGAGAGGTCAAGGAATTTCAAGGTGGACATGTTACCCACCTCCCTTGGAATGACACCATCGAGATGATTGTAACTGAGGTCCAAGAGCTCCAATTGCTGCAGTTTACTCAACTCTCTTGGAATTTGGCCACTAAATCCACAGTAAGATAAGCTCAGATGCTTCAATCTCCTCAGCTCTCCAACTTGTGGAGGGATGGAAAGAGGATTGAAGGAATTCCCAGAGAGGTCCAAGTATTCCAAATACAACAGTTGAAATATCCCCTCTCGAATTTCACTTCATGCAAAGCCAGCATCATTTCCATAACTAGAGCCGAGATCCAATGTGATGACATGGCCAGTGCGCGGGTGGCAACCCACTCCTTCCCAAGTACAGCAGTTGAACCCTCTCCATGATTCCAATGGCAACTGGAATCCTCTGTAATAAGTGAAGTTAATGCCTTGCCTGAAATCCAAGAGAGAATTTCTCTCTTCCACCAAACATGCAGAGCAGCAAACAATGGGCAGCAGCAGTAGCAACGAAACCCAAATGCCCAAACCCATTTTTGTTTCGTTCCAAAGACAGAAAGGGGCAAATCTCACCATGACACAAGAGAACTCAGCTTATCTCACTTTGCAAATCCCCAAGGCTTCTCTTTCTTGCGGTTTGCAAGGTGAGACACAAACATTTATAGCGCATTCAAAGAGAAATGCTACGATGTGGAAAAAATCAATCCACGAGATAGAAGATTTGAAGAAAGAGGAAGTTAATGGAGAAAGCTAGGCACTTACAATTTTCCTTTGTATCCCTTTCCGTATATCTATGTCAATTTCAAAAGTCAGCAGAAAATGGAGAAAATTGGGAGTTACAAATATTTTCTACAGTTTTTAAAGTTCACAAATTAATGGAGAAAGCTACCTTGTTACATTTTTTCTTTATATCCCTTTTTATATGTCTATATCAATCTCAAAGTCAACACAAAATGGAGAAAATTGTGGGCTATGAAATTTCTTCTAGATTTTCTACCTGTTCATAAATTAATGGAGAAGCTATGCTGTTAAAATTTTATATCATATCCATCTGTATAACGAAGAAAATTGGGAGTTACAAATATTTTCTACAGTTTTTAAAGTTCACAAATTAATGGAGAAAGCTACCTTGTTACATTTTTTCTTTATATCTCTTTTTATATGTCTATATCAATCTCAAAGTCAACACAAAATGGAGAAAATTGTGGGCTATGAAATTTCTTCTAAATTTTCTACCTGTTCATAAATTAATGGAGAAGCTATGCTGTTAAAATTTTATATCATATCCATCTGTATAACGAAGAAAATTGGGAGTTACAAATATTTTCTACAGTTTTTAAAGTTCACAAATTAATGGAAAAAGCTACCTTGTTACATTTTTTCTTTATATCCCTTTTTATATGTCTATATCAATCTCAAAGTCAACACAAAATGGAGAAAATTGTGGGCTATGAAATTTCTTCTAGATTTTCTACCTGTTCATAAATTAATGGAGAAGCTATGCTGTTAAAATTTTATATCATATCCATCTGTATAACGAAGAAAATTGTGAACTACAACATTTATTTTATGTTTTCCACCGATTCACAAGTTAATGGAAAAACCTAATCTGTTAAAAATGGAGAAAAATGTGTTTATATTTTCTTTCATATCCCTTTTCATATGTCTATGTCATATGTCTATGCCAATTTCAAAGGTCAGCAGAAAATGGAGAAAAATGTGAGCTACGAAAGTCCTTCTATATTTCCCACCTGTTCACAATTTAACAGTGAAAGCTACGCTGTTAAAAATTTCAATAGTGAAAGCTACGCTGTTAAAAAATTCTTTTATACCGCTTTCTGTATGTTTATGTCAATTTCAAAAGTTAACAGAATATGGAGAAAATTTGATGCAGAACGGAGAACTCCCCTCTGCTCGGCAACCTCAAAACTCAACCACAACTCACAAGCAAACTATATTGAGTGCAACAAAAATGAAAACAAATCTTCTAATTCATTAATGCATTCAAATCTGCATACATATTATCTACCTTCATGTCATTGCGTAGCAGTAATCCCAATCGACTCTAGCCCTTTTGGTTCTGACTTCTCTGCATTTGCACACGTATCCACCATGGCAGTTGCAATTCGAACATCATCATTTAGGTGGATTGATTTCCATTCTTTGTTATAGGGCACGAAGATGCTAGTAAAAGTTGAGGAATTAGATCTGTCCACAACATTCCTTTGAGGGGTCTGGCATACATGTCTACTAGGACAGTGGCAACTACAATATTTGAATTGATGGATAGCCATGACCGCCAGAGAGATCAGGTTAGATTTAACTCACTTATCACAGCAATCAAAATTAAAAACCAAAACTGAAGACAACAAATTGGAAAATGTTTTTGGTCAGTGCTGATTGTCAGTCTATTTGTGTGCTCATGCACAAAACACACTGGGTAAGAAAATTTTGTGATTAGGACTCATAAAATGAAGTTAAGTAGTTGAATTATTTCTTATGACATTTTCACACATCACTCCATTGCAAATGACACATCACCCCATTGCAAATGGGAACCCTTAATTTTTGCTTGGTAATCTTAAGTGTTTTGCTAGGCTTTGTATTTTGTTAGCCTGACGATGGTTTTTGTCTTCCAATCCTGACAATTGAAGAAAGGTGAGTCGTCTTGACAAACTTAGGAATGCAATACTCAAAGCAGAAAATGGTGATAGTCTGGAGATTTGTCAACAAAAGAGTGATCAATTTGAGAGTCTAAATTCATGAGTTGGGCTTTAGGACTGAATAGAAGGTGAAATTGTAAGTGAGTTTGCTTGGAACGTCAAAATTGTAATAGGTTGTCAAAAATATCAACGTTGTCAAAATTTGTCAAGGTTGTGAAACACTGCCAAGATTGAGGTACGATGTTTATGCGTGACGAGCTCAATTTCCACCTTGTATGGGGTAATCTATGCATGATGAGGTTGAATTTCTACCTTGTATGAGGGTAATCTATGGGTGAGTGAGGTGAATTTCCACCATTGAAGGTGAAGTTTGGATGAGGAATGTATGGGCAAGTGTAAGTTTGTTTGTTTAATGTGTGCATAAGAGTAAACTCTGCCTTGTTTAGTGCATGCACTAGGTGAAAGTCTTCCTTTGACTAATACTTGATCACATTCAATTTCCGACCTCTCTTATGCATGCATAATGCTAAATCTCGCCCTTTAATCCTCTCTCGATGCACAAACAATGTGAATTTTCGCCCCTTCAATGCATGCATTGGGTGAATCTCCGTCTTGGTTTATGCATGCACACTACAAATCTCTGCACATCAATACATGTGCATAGCAAAAGTCCGCTTAGAACATTTTATGTATGTATAATGAGAAATCCTGACGCGAAATGCAAACCCTAACTATGGTAGAATTCACAAATCAATGGAAATCAAAAAAATCAAACCTAAAATCAGAATAAAATCCTCAGATTCACATGGCAAAGAAAAGGTTTGAATTCAAATGCCTAAAGTTAGAATTCAAGTGAATGACCGAGCGGTAAGGTGAGTTTGTAAAGGAATTCAAACTATGAAAATTAGAACTCAAGGATAAAGTAGGTAGCCAATTTTGCTAAATTCAGATATGGAGTAGAGGAGGTCATCATTAGAAAGTAAAATTAGAGTTTTACAAGAAGATTTGAGTGCTTACCTTCATTTTTTTTTTAGTGTTTTCAGTTCTGGAGCATCATTTCCAAAAGTTCTAAGTGTGCATTTTCAGATTTTGAAGGGTTTCATAAAAAGAATTTTGTGAATTATCTTGCATTTCACTAGCTTAGGGTTTCATTATAATTATGATTCAAGGTGTCTTCCTTACTTTTTTAGGTGATTGATGTAAGGAGCGATGCACATGTGCAAGATGGAAGACTTCAATGATGGTGAACAAATGAAGAAAATAATAAGATAAAGAGCTTCACATCGACATGAAGAATTCAAGCTCCAAGTGATGCAAGGAATTAAATGAAAGTATTCTAAGGATGAGAAGATTAAGTCATGCAAAGGAGACTCAATGAAGAGGACTTCACTACCTTGGTAATGCAATCGCAACATGGAAAGGGAGAAAGACTTTACAACCTAAAAGGAGAACAAGCCAAGTAAAGAGGTTGATAGATGAAGACAACATCAAGGACAAAAGACATTACCACATGAAGATCAACAATTTCAAATCATTAGAGGAGTGTGGTGGTAAAAATTAAAGAACACTCTAACAATGCAAGGTGACATCAAGATGCATAAGCCAAGGGATTGCTTTATATCATGAACGATTATACACGACCTTGGATTTCCTTTGGAAATTGAAGTTCATGATGAATGCCGCTACAAAAATAACAAGGAAACCTAGGATTTTCAAGACAAAAAGTTCCAAAGTGAAGATGAGGACTATCTCAAACATGAAGAAGATTTCATAACAATAGAAAACACAAGGTGGATTTCCAAACATGAGAATGGAAATGTGAGGAATAAGGGCATCACAAGAAGAGGGATTCCTAATCATAGAGATGTGAAGATAAAACTTGAGCATCAAGATGATGTAATTTGTCAATATAACCCATCACATTCATCAAATGATTGGATAATGTTAAGTATCAAGAGATATTCCTTGCGATGGGATATCAAGTCTACAAGGTATACATGTTGAGGTGGCATCTAATCATCATCAAGCCAATCAAATCATGAGAAGTCAAGATGTCCAAGTGCATTAAACCTGACTCATCTACAACTATACATGTGGAAATGAACTAAATTCAATGTACCTAACCTCATTTCTCATTGGTTCAAATTCAATGCAGGACATATATGTCAAAAATAATGCAATGATCTCATTGACCAAATGATTTGTAATCAATCCTGGCCCTTGAATTGTAATTGGGATGTCTACAAAAGGCATTGTATTTTCATTTGTAAGGTTCATGGTTAGAAGTTCCTAATTAGAAGACTCAATTTGGAATACAGTAGGAGGAGAAGACAAAGATTGGAGTAATTTTAGGATAATTATCTAATTATTGATTAATTAGATCCTTTAATTGTTTTTTCACTTAAGCTAAATTTAGGTGCTTTTTATTATCTAGGGTTTTCTTCTCTAACATTAGTTCTAGATGTAGTTGAGCTTAATTTAGCTCCTAATTGCATTGCTTTACTTCTCCTAATTTTCGCATTAGGGTTTGCACCTAGGGTCTCATTCATCCTTTACAAGGATACATTCATTCATTGTAATTGTACCTCCAATATTGTATCTCCACTCATTCTTTGTGCAATATTATAGAATTATTTGGTTGTTATAGAGCATATAATCTTTGCTTATTCTCTTTTGTGTGATAGGTGTTTGCTTGTAGATGATTCTTGGCTCTTGTGGTTGATCATCAACTCGTACATGGTAGAGTTGTTTTGTCAAGTTCCTATTTGCATGCTTGAGGGATCCAACTAAAGTGATTTTTTTGTGCATATTGGACTCAAACGGAGACTTTCATCACATCGATGACATCAAAAAACCCTACGTAGACTATTATTTCATCAAAATTGGAAAAGCTGAAAAATCGTTTCAAATTGGCTGAGGGCACAAAAATCGAAGCAATATCCAGAGAAAGCTAAAAAAATCTAAGTATTGTGTGTTAGAATCCAAGAACATTGAGAGGGGGCGGGTGAATCAGTGTTCTACCGATAAGTCTAATTCAGAACTTATTGCTTATGAACCGGTTAACAGTAAATAAAATAAAATTGCATAAACCAAATAACACATAAAGAAGCAACACCACAACACCAATATTCACACATGGAAAACCTTGCAAAGGGAAAAATCATGGTGGGTTTGATACCCACATTATCTATATACTTGATCAAGGTATACAAATATTACATGGAAGGGATTGCACATGCAATCAGGCCAACCACCTAGAGCTCACTGCTCAAACAAAAGTCTCACTGACTTACACAACATTACATAGTGATTACAAATAAAAATGAACTTGTTAAGTGCATCTGACCATGCTGGATAAGTTCTGGTTTATGCTCTGACTACCTTCTCTGTGAATCGGTTTACTGATACTCTGTTCTGCCCCATTCTGCTACCACTTGAGATTGTGCACGATAAACTGCACACTAAAGCTTCCTCTCACTGACCAAAATGCATACCATCAATCTCTAACTGACTCGCAACCAAAATAGCATTCTCATTCACACTGAATCCATCGCTAAAAGATCTCCTTAAATAACTTTTTAACTTGTTGAATATGTTGGCCTCAATGAAGAATTATAAACCTGTCGGCTGTCGGATTACAAGATATAACATGCCTAATCCCGATTATTGTGTTAGCCTTCACATACTGCCAAAAGTTCCTTGAAAGAAATTATCGAGGTCACGAGATATCTTAGTCGGGTCCTATACTTAACCGGATTCCAAAAACGTGTTATCGGTACCAAGAACCGGGTTCCAAAAACGTGTTATCGGTACCAAGACTAACCGATTATTAAGTAAAGTGTATATACTGGTTGTGTGTGGTGTATATCAGTTGACCCAATCAAAGCAAAATGATAAAACAATGAATCCCAATGAAAAATATTAACACCTGGAGATGAGTTGCCATCAATGACAACCCTAAATGCAATTAACCTTACCGGATGAGTGTCAATTGCCAACAAATTCATTTGGTTGGACCAGCCCTACAAGATCACCGAAGAAGTTATCATCGGCCTGCATAAGGTTGGAGGTCTACCCGGCCCTAGGTCTAAACTCTCCAACACATAACTCTACAAACTCACTGGCACCACCTTCAATGGTCGTTCGATGAGGGTTGATGACATAAAGGAGATTGATGTCAAATTTGCAGCAATGATAATCGGATCCAAAGTTTACTAGTCAAACCGGTTGAACTCTATTTCTGGTAATAACATTCTTATTGCACATCAAATGGCGAAGGAGGATGCACACTATGACCTGTGCAGTGTGATGCTGAAGGAGCTAATGACCAACTTCAGAAAATAAAACATGACAAGAAAAATACTTTCTGGTATGGTTCTTTTGTTATTTGTTTGGCATTCGACTTTTTGAATACAATTCCCAGTTATGACAAAATTCAATGGGCTTTTAATAGACCAGTGGCCACACAGATAGCCAAGGAGATAAACAACAAAAGGCAAACTTCTAGGCATTTTTCAAAACATTTCAGGAAGAAATGAAAAATAGGGCTAGGATATTCAAATCAATTGTAGAAAAATATAAAGATACTATATGCTTTATGGTAAATAAAGATGAGTGTATGATGGAGGCAGTCCAACCTAGAATAGTCTGGATTATGTCGATGGGATATGAGGTGGACGAGGCCACACTGGATGCATATGCACAACATCTACTGCAAGCTCCAGTTGATGAAAAAGAAGAAAAATTTGGCACAGCCCAGGAGAAAGGACTAAAAGTTCACCAAGAACAAGTTGCTCTGGCAATAAGGAGAAAAATGGTTGCAGTAGAAACCTTAATAAGTGAAGGTCATGACAGGGCATTAAAATTTTTGAGGCATGGAGAAAAGAAGAGATGAAACAGAAGAGAAAGGAGAGAGAAGCAAAGAAGGCAACTCAGACCACTCCAAATGTGATCTTGGTTTCTTCTTAAGCATCCAAACAACCGAAAGCACCATCTGGTGAGCTTGCCAGTCCTAAGCCCAAGGAACTGGTAAAGAGAAAACAAAAGGCGGCTAGGCAGTACATGACTGTTTCTTCGAAGGAGACCAAATCAGAAGAAGAAATCAAGGAATCTCCAAAGCAGAAAGGTGTTTTTGCAAGGGTTGTAAGGGAGAAGAAGGGAGAGTAGCAGAAAGAACTGGCTAAGGAGCCTCCCCAGAAGACACCCAAAATAACCATTGTACATAAACGAAAGCGTAAGTCTGATGAGCAACCTAAATCGGAAGCAAAGAGGAGAACCGATAAGAAGAAACTAGATTCTCAAGAAATTATTGATCAAATTATTAATGATGGTAATTTGGATAATATTTCTACATTCTTTGATGATTTTGACGATAAGGATAAGAAGCAGATTGAGGAAGCTATTCTTTTATACCTTGATTCTTTCTGTAAAGCATTGATTGAGTTAGAGAAAAATTGGGTTTCAGTTCAAACTGTATTCTGTAGTATACAGATAGAAAGGGTGCCTAGCCTCTTTCCCCCCCCCCCCCCCTTCTATATAGCTAGGTAGGCCTAGGTAGATAGGGTCGGGGTTTGCCCAAAACCCCGACATGGTTTGGCCAAGGCTCGGTCAAGTACATAAAGAGTTGTATGATAGATTAGAGGCTAGAAAATTATATGCTCAAACTCTAGACCGGCAAATAAAAGAGACAGAATTAGTCAATCTTTGTCCATCAATAACCTCTCCAGAGATAGCAGATTTAATCAATAAAATAGGGTCATTAGAATTCAATCCAAAACATCGGATAAATAACTTAATGTTAGAAAGATTTGAGGAAATCTAGAAAGAGACAATTGTTGTTTGGGTCTGAATTCTTTTGAATCTTGCGTATGAGTTAAGTCCCAGTTTTGTACAGTCACAAAATATTCAATTACCAGGGAATAAGGAACCGACAAAATCAGATGAGCAAAATGTAAATATTGATCAACCAGTTAGCACTCTACCGGCTACTACTGTACCGACTAGTGAGTCCAATTTTGAAACTCTGGATACTCCAACAAATAATGTATAGGGCATAGAGGCTAATATTGAAAAGGAAAAGGATTTTGATAATAAAGTTGTTGAGGAAGCACCGGAATAGAATAAGGCACCAAGTGGCGAAGTCACCAGTGCACATGAAATAAAGGATACAGCAAATAAATCTCTGACAAACAAAGGCAAAGAAAGTGTGATAGACTTTTCTTTCGGCTTGGCAATTGACACTTCATCCATAACCAAAGGAAATATGTCACAATTTTCTATCATTTTTTACTAGCCTTATCATAAGATGTCTCCAACAGAGAAGATTTTGGTAGCAGCGGCACTACATGCACAAGCAACCAGGAATTGGTCGAGGAATCAAAAGAGAAAGAATTGATTAAGAATATTTTTTAAGTTTTGAACCGGTTAGTACCTGATTTCCAAGCACAGGAGAGCGCAAGCTCATCCGGTAAATTATAGAAGATCATTGATTTCATTCCTAAGCATTATGATTATTTGGTAAAACTTTCAATAACTGATGCAAAGAATAAATTTGTTGAGGCTCAGAAACAAACATTTTTGCACATGATTGCATCTGAGAAGGTAAAACTCCAAATTTTCTTACAATCCATTGATGCAGCATTGGTGGAAGGAGGAAAAGTTTACAAGACTTGTCTAGATTTTTCAAAGCTTACAGCCTCCATAGACAAGTAAATCTCAAACTGTAAAAATAATTTGATTCAAATTTCCAATTCTTATAACCCAGCAGTTAACCTAACCAGTTCTCTGGATGGTTCAATTTTGGTGGTCATGGATCAAATTTTGAAACTAGAGAAGGAAAGGGACAGCATAATAAAGAGACCAACTAAGCTCCAAAATTTCATTGGTCCCTGGCTTGACAACTTATTATTTCATAAGACTGAGTGTATAACAAACATGCAAAAGCAATATTACACTGAATATGAGGCAATTGAATACTACACCAGTCTCTTGAATGGACTCACCTCCATTCTTGACTCTCTTAAGCAAGGTTGGGACACATACTTCTCATTTTTGAAGATTGTGTATGTTGATATTTTGAAACTTGTATAGAACCAGTATGTGTACATATATTTGTGGGAACCCCACTTTGTCATTGATGTCAAAGGGGGAGGAATACGGTGAAAAATGTATATGTCACAGGGGGAGTATATCAGATGTTTATAGTAGCAGGAGTGTACAGGTCAGGGGGAGAAGATTCAGGGATGGTATCATTTTTTACATGAGTGTTTCCATCAATGCCAAAGGGGGAGATTGTTGGCAATTGACACTCATCTGGTAAGGCTAATTGCATTTAGGGTTGTCATTGATGGCAACTCATCTCCAAGTGTTAATATTTTCCATCAGGATTCATTGTTTTATCATTTTTCTTTGATTGGATCAATCGATATACACCACACACAACTGGTATATACACTTTGCTTAATAACCGGTTAGTCTTGGTACCAGTAATGTGTTTTTGGAACCCAGTTAAGTATAAGACCCGGCTAAGATATCTTGTGACCCCTATAATTTCTTTCAAGGAAATTTTGGCAGCGTGTGAAGGCCAACACGATCATCAGGATTAAGCATGATATATCTTGTAATCCGACAGCCGACAGGTTTATAATTCTTCATTGAGGCCGACATATTCAACAAGTTAAAAAGGTATTTAAGGAGATCTTTTAGCGATGGATTCAGTGTGAATGAGAATGCTATTTTGGTTGTGAATCAGTTAGAGATTGATGGTATGCATTTTGGTCAGCGAGAGGAAGCTTTAGTGTGCAATTTCTTGTGCTTAGTCTTAACTGGTAGCAGAATGGGGCAGAACAGAGTATTAGTAAACCGATTCACAGAGAAGGTAGTCAAAGCATAAACCGGAACTTATCCAGCATGGTCAGATGCACTTAACAAGCTCATTTTTATTTGTAATCACTATGTAATGTTGTGTAAGTCAGTGAGACTTATGTTTGAGCAATGAGTTCTAGGCGGTTGGAGTGATTGCATGTGCAATCCCTTCCATGTAATATTTGTATACCTTGATCAAGTATATAGATAATGTGGGTATCAGCCCCACCATGATTTTTCCCTTTGCAGGGTTTTCCACGTATAAATATTGGTGTTATGGTGTTGCTTCTTTATGTGTTATTTGGTTTATGCACTTTAATTTTATTTACTGTTAACCGGTTCATAAGCCATAAGTTCATAATTAGACTTATCGGTAGAACACTGATTCACCACCCCCCCCCCTCTCAGTGTCCTTGGATTTCAACATTGTGAAATAGAGGTCACCATCGCACTCAAGAGGCTCAAGAACCCTAAAATTGCCTATCAATTTGTCGAAATCGGAGATTGGGGAATTCTTTGTGTAGACGTATAAAAATGACTATATTCCTAAATGAATATTTTATGTTCATTTCTCTATTTAATTAAATCTAATTTAATTAAATTATCCACATTCCTCTATTTAATTAAGTAAATTACTCAATTTATTTAATTAAATTCAATTAACCCCTTTTAGGTCATTTAATTGAATAAATCATTTTATTTAATTAAATCTATTCTTCTAAACCTTTTAATTAAATTTACATTTAATTAAATAGGGAATCCCAATTAAATAAATCTAATTTATTAAAAAACCTCCACTTGCAACCAAATTAAAATAAAACAATTTATTTTAATTAAACCTATTATCCCTCACCCACTTGCATTTTCCTACATCTCCCACTTGCATCCTAAACCCTATTCTAGATTCTTCTAATCACTTCTAAATTAGCCTAACCCATCTCCTAAATATTGTCACATCCCTAAGCAAGAGGAAGTCACTTCTCAAACCCTCAAAGTCTTTGATAACCATTAAAGGCTTCAAGTCTCCAACAACTTTCTCTTCCAAACCATTAATGGTTAACTCAACCCTCTTGCATGATTAGAGACTTTTTCTAAACTCAACCCTCAATCTAACCCAAGGGTCTCATCAAGCACTCATTGCTTTGACCATGGTTATCCCTTAAACCTTGTACAAGAGTTTATCCTTTGGGTAAAAGCTTTATCCAATGGATAATCTTAACCTAACCTTAACCCTTACCCCCTAAGGTAACCATGAGGTCTTCTCAGGCATTTAATGTCTCCAACCCCTTCTCTCAACCAGTCTTAGGTTAACAATTGTCACCATTTCATTGGTGAGAATTGCAAACATGGATTCCTAACTTTCAAACTTGACCCTTGATTAAATCTTTCAATCCTGGCCATCCATTGCCCTATTTTTACTATAAATAGAGCTCTCCATCCTCCATTTTAAATCATCCAAGTCTTTAGCATCATACTTATACTCAAATCCATCCAAGCTTTAATATATCATTTATGCTCATCATTTAGCCTCTCTTTTAAATAGGAATTAATCTAAATATGCATGTTTAGAGTATTTTCCTTATCATTTAGCTTAATCATAGACTAGTATATCATGCTAGGATAGTCTTGCTACTAATCTTGTCATCTTATAATCTAGTTTATTGCATTTGTAGATCATGCATAGCTTAGGATGCATTTCATAATAAAATCAATCAAAACATCCCTCGTGACCTTGTGAGATAGAGAACCATGGAACCAACCTTGGGAAGTTGAGTCATTCTTCATGACTCCATAACTTGCACCAAGAAGTCTTGTGGGTGTGTGTGAGCAAGCCTCTTTGAACTTCATTTTTTCACATTTTAAGTTCTATTGACCTGCTTTTCCTGCATACACTTTGCAAAAAAATTTAGAAAGTTCCCATTTTCAGAAAGTTTTTGTTTTCAAAAACTTTTATATTTTTGGCAAGTTTATGTTTTCAACAAGTTTCCATTTTTAGCAAGTTTCCATTTTCAAAAGGTTTCTATTTTCTAAAACTTTCTATTTTTTAAAGTTTCCATTTTTAGAAACTTACTATTTTCAAAAAAAAATCATTTTTGGGAACCCTTCAAGCCTTCCAAGCCTTAATTAACATGTAGTTGGGTTTTTGCTCATAACTTCCTCATACATAGTCAAAATCAAGCAAATGAGTTATCATTAGAAAGATGGTTCTAGCGTTGATATGATTTTGTACTAGGCCTTCAAAGTCAACCTTCAGTTTCATGCTTTCGACGCCATAAATTGAGCAAATAAACTTTTTTTTGACTTCCACATATCATTGGAAAACTCTCAAATTCCTCTATTCAAATCTACAGTCAATTTTTATAGAATATTCACTAGGTACTCAGTGATATTAGTTTTTGTTTCTCATCTTATACAAGTGCAAAAGGGTTAATTTTTCTTGCTACAGGTGGGTAGAATCCTCATATTTCATATTCCTATATTGCGCTAACCCTGGCCCAATGGTGAATCCTTCTATTGATAAAATCAACCCTCATAGATATCATAGCTAGAAGACTACAATGATTAGATTGTTTCAGTCTAGGGGTTTATGGTCTTGTTTTGATCAAACCCAGCCCAAATTGACTAGTGAGTTTGAGATCATTCAATGTAGGGACAAGATAAATTAGTTACAATTTTGATTGGCCTACATGTCTTAGACAGTCTCTGGGTTCTATATTGATTCCTGCACAACTATTATGGCTATGTGGCTCAAATTTGAGAATTTTTTGGGGGGTATTAATGAGTTTTGTGCACTTCATCTTAAGACAAATTTGATATCATTAACACCTAATTAATTTCCTTCTATTGAGTACTTTCTAGAGAAGTTCAAATCCATCAAATCATGATTATAGGGTTTGGCAAGTAGAAGACAAACAAGGAGTGCATCTTCCTGATTTTGTCTAAGCTTCAATACCAACTTCAATTCTTTTCTTCATCATTCTATTCCACCATGGATTCTCTGGGTACCACATTCACTATGCCTTCATTTGAGGTGTTTTGTGGGTAATTGACACAGGAGCAAGCCAAGCTATCTTAGCTTGATTCAGTTTCTAGTTCCAAATCTCAAGCCTTGGTTGCTCAGAATCCTACATCTACAGGGAAACAAAAGAAGAAGAAGCAAAGTTAAGATACACAATCTACTTCTCCAGCTTCAAAGTCTCATGCACATGATTCATATTCTTTCACCTCTTCCAAGATGTCTTTATCCAGGAAGGAGAGGCCTAAGTGTTCTTATTGCACCAAGCTAGGACATGATGAGAATCGGTGTTATGCAAAGAAGATTGATGAGTTGAAAGAACTTCTTCGAAAGAATAATATTCAATCACAAGATGAAAGGTCATGCTCTCCTTTGCATCAACACATTACTCTCAGTCCTCCAGACAACTTCTAGGTTTAGGAGCTTCACATCATATAGCATCATCAAAGGGTATGTTTTCTTTTTTTTAGCATGATCCTTTTCCACAAATTTTGATGGGTGATAACTCTTATATGAGTGTTAATGGGATTAGTTCTATTGAGGTTGATGGTGGAACATTCAATAATGTTATTTGTGTACGTACATTATCTTCCAACCTTCTTTCCATCTACCAGATTACTCATATTGAGACAGGCAACAGATTTGAGTTCACCCCTGATTCAATGTTCATCAAAGATCTTTATAGTAGAGAGCTTGTTGCAGTTGACACTATTGATCATGCAACAAGGTTGTATGTGTTCCCTCGTTTTTCTCCCATTAAGCTTGCATCTTGTCCTATCTCTCATGCATCGAGAATGGATCATAAATATGAGGAAAAGTTAGGTCACTTGAACCTATATGTGCTTCAATCATATGTAGTGGTCTGTGAGACTTGTGTTGATCCTCCTCCACCTCCTACTTCTTCAAAGATCATTTTCAATTCAGCAAGTTCAGTGTTCCCTTCCAGTTTTAGCAAAGTGGGATGAGTACTTGCTAGATATTGCAGCATTGTTTGATACTTCACACACTCCAAACATTGGGGACATGATTGAGGACTTCCATTCCTCTCTAATCTCAGTTTGAGCATTCATGTCATCACATCTTTAGTGCCTTCAAATATTGTTCATTAGTTATCTTCACAGTTATTTAAATTTTCTTTAGTTGATTTGGCATCTTTTGTTTTAGACAATTGGACAGTTGAGTGGTCTTCCATGACACACATCACAAGACTCCCTTCCATCTCATTTCATAGAGTTGTTTCAACCTTGGCCACTTGATTTGTTTCTTCCTAAGGGGAGGAACGTAGTTTTCCACTCTTGGATCTTCATCAACATATGTCCCCAAACTTTTGCATTGGATCTTATCCATTATGGGGGCAAACATCGCCTCTTCTTCTTTCTCTTATGAGGGGATATTCATTGTACTTTTGTGACATATTTTTCACTTTGGGGGGCACTTGGAGTCATTCATCTTAGTGACATGTAGTACCTTTTTCATTTCATTAAATCTCTCACTTTTGGAAAGGAGTTCTTCCCCATGTGGTTTTTCTCCTTTTATCTATTTAGAGAGACCTCATTGGTGTGAGTTGCATTGGTTTGTACGTGATTACCTAATCGGGCCTAGTTGTTGAGACTCTTTCATGCATGCATTTTACATTCATATTAGTTCTTTATCTTATCCCTAACTTAATCTTAAGGGGGGGGGGGGGGGGGGTCTTGGATTAATTTTAGGATAATTATTTAATTATTTTTTAATTGGTCCTATAATTACTTTTTCACTTAAGCTAAACTTAGGTGCTTTTATTATCTAGAGTTTGATTTGCTAACATTAGTTCTATATGTAGTTGAGCTTAGTTTATCTCCTACTTTGCATTGCTTTAATTCTCCTAATTTTAGCATTAGGGTTTGCACCTAGGGTTTCATTCATCATTTATAAGGATTTGTTGATTCATTGTAATTATATCTCCAATCATTCTTTGTGCAATATTAAAAAATTCTCTAATTGTTATAGAGGATATAATATTTACTTGACTTCTTTGTGTGATAGACCTATTTTGCTTGTAGATGATTCTTAGCTCTTATGCTTGATTATCAAATCCTACAGAGATTTTTGCCAAGACTTGATGGAATAACCATACTTCTTTCATTGAAGATATGGTGATTTTGTGTGTTATTTCAATATGTTGCATTGTTTCTACTTCTCAAGTTTCAATTCAAGTTTTAGATAAATTTTATTGAATCTTAATAAAGCAATATGATATGTGATGAATTCCTTGGTTCATAATTTTTGTGGTTTGTTGATTGTAAGCTAAAGTGTAAATTTAGCTTGAGCCTTGTTATTGTGGCTAACTTCGATTGTGAATACTTATTCAAGTTGCATCGACATTAACTATTTGGATGGATGTTTACAATGTGAAAAATTATCATTAACTTGGGAGTTCGTGTCATTTTTTTATAGTTGTTATCATGACAAAGCAAATCTTAGTTTGAAGTAATTTGTCTATCAAAGCATTATTCATTTTCATCATTTTCCTTAGGATTAGAGTGGATTTCTCTAAACCCTTTCCCTTTTGTCTTTTGTTTGAGTTTTAGTTATTTAGTTTTCATGTTCCAGTTGTGATCCATAAAAGTAAGTCCCTTTGTCATACCAACATATCACATCATATACACTAAGTCTATCCAATTTGCAACATCAAGACTTGACTAAAGAAACCTTGTTGTAGCCTTAATAGATCAGATTTGTTTAGCATTTGAGGTTTTCTTGTTTAAGAGAGGATAAAATACTTAATATTTTATTCTATGTTCGAAGTGCATAAAAAGCACATCAACACAACCCTTACAGTTGTAAACAACCTACAACACACTCTCCCACTATATAAGGCATGTGAAATTGCTATTTTTTCCTCATCTTCTAGCATTTGGCAGGAATATTTGTCATCCTCCTTCCACAACTCTATTTACCACTCTTCGTTCCTCTCGTGGATTTGCATCCACCGTGTACCATCTGCCTCTGCTAATGGCTCTCTCCTCTCATCTTCTCCTTCATGAGATCCAATCCACCATTAACTGACCTCCTCCACCAAATAACCTGCCCATTGTTCCCCTCTTTTATGGATTTTGATCCACCACGAACCAACCACCTCCACCAAATTTCACTGCCAATATCCTCTACTGCTTCCACAAGCACATATGCAACATCTACATCTAACTCACTTCTATTCTTTTCTACTTTAGTAAACTTAGGAAGCTCAAGAATTACCTTTTCTACAATATCATCTTCAACCTCCACTACTGCAATGTCATTTTTATCACCTCTCATAGCAACGACAACCTCTTCAAGTAGCTTATCTTCTTTCTCATCTTCTTCACTCGACACGAATAACTCTTATATTTACATGACCTCTTCTACAAGAAAAACCTCTTCTACCTTCTTAAATTCATCTTCTACTACCTCAACCTGCGAGGTGTTTTCTTCTCCATCGGATTCTTGTCTTTCACTCACCAAATGGCAATCCACCACGACCATTTTCTCCTCTCTTTCCTTTTCATTCTTCTCTTCATTGGTGTGGATTTCTCTCACATCTATCTCCTTCTAGATGCAATTGCCTTTCCTCAATGGGATTCTCCACATGACTCTCTTCCCAATATTGCTCCAAAAACAAAGTCAGCATGGGCCTCCTCATGACACATCATACTCTTCTTCACAACTTCAAGCTCTCAACTGATCAAGACTTCACACACCTACAACAATTCATTTGAGCTTTCACATTTCTCTACTCTCTTTCCATGACTTGTCCCTCTCGGCTCTCAATTGCTCAAGAATCCTCACACCTACAACAATCCACTCAATCCTTTGAGACAACTTTAATGCTTCCAACTTCATCAGTTGTCACCTGCAAATCCTGGCAGATCCTCTCCACTATCAAGACCCTTGGCTCTACTAATTGATGCAAGACGAAAAACTCCCTCTTCTCTACAACCCCAAAACTTGACCACAACTCACAAGCAAACCATATTGACTGCAACAAAAATGGAAACAAATTTTCCCATTCTTTAATGCATTCAAATTTGTATACATATTATCTACATTCAAGTCATTGGTGACCTTTCTCTTAACAATCTGCTCTTTCTCACACACTTTGCCTCTCTTCCATTGTATGCATATCATGCCACTCTTTCAATGCAACCGCTTTGAAAGCTTCTCCATGCAACTAGCTCTCCTTTACACTATTGCTTACAATAAAGCCACACAAGCACTCCCTCTACCTTAGTCATTACATAGGCCCTTTTTTTTTGGCCAAAAATTACAAGTCTCACTTTCTATGCAATCCCACACTTCCCCTTTGTTAGATCATGCGTAACCCTACCTCATACCTATTAGCGCAACTTTACTTAAAATTATTCTCTCCATGATTTATGGATAACTATTGATGTATGCCCCTCCTTACATTAAGCCCATGACTTATGAAAAGCTTGCGATTGCATGATGTTTGCATGCTCTATGCATTCTATGCATAAGCTAACTAAAATGAACAGTAGTTAATCTTTTTATCTCACAATCTTCACTGCCTTTTTTGTGGTTACCTAATGTATTTATTGCAAGTTTTGTATTGTAAATGATTAATACAATAATTTCATTCATGTGCAGTTTTGATTTTCTGCTCTATTCTTTTCATTCTACAAGTTTTGTTTTTTCTTTCCTAGCTAGATCATTGTATGGGTTCAACTCCAAATTTGAGGAGGTAGGAAGAAGGAGCACAAACAATCTTTTGCAGATCCTCACTAATCAAGGCTACATAAAGGCACACATACCTATGCATAAGCATTCTTATAGGAATGTCTCTTTTTGCAACACAATTAGAATTGTTTTCAGAACTCATAGGAATCAAACAACTTGCATGAAGGTTTGAAGAATTACTAATTTGCCAGATTGACAAAAATTCATTTTGCACAAGATTCTTCTATTGCAAGTTTCTAACTTTTTGCATAAATTATTTTTATATGTGCATGTAAATTATAAAGTGTTGCTTTTATGTATCTTTCTTGGGGGGAATAATGCATAGGCATTTTGTCATAATTAATAAATGAACTGAAATAAAGTTCCAAAAGGGGTAGTCTAAGGCTAAAATGGGAATAAAATATCATCCATCTATCATCACTTTGGAAGAAGGAAACTACAAGTCCTAGCTTGATGGAGTCTTAAAGCACTATAAATGGAAACATCTATTGCCACATTTGTATAGGCTTACCCCCAAACTAGGTACATGTTGGCATAAATCTGCATGGGAATGTAGAAATGATCATGTCTTAGGATTAGGTTTAAGTGTTGGAGACCACACATCATGGGCTCTATCACACATTGAGTACCCTCACACTCTTTGGGCCACTTTATGGGAAATGTATAGAGATCCCACTAAACCTCCATTCCCAAACGGTCCAACTATAGACATACTTGTCCCTTGATAATGAGGATGATCCTATGTATGATGATAAAACTGAAGAGGGAATTTCTTATTGGAAGAGTCTTGATTGTCTTGATTACACAATAAAATCTCCTTCTGCTTCTCCTCCTTCTACACATCTAGTATTGGCAGCTATGTAGTTATCTCCACCTACCAATTTGATACAGATCTTGGCTTCCCAAATGCTACCTCAAATTCTCTTCAACAAGTTCATTCTTGTCCTCTTAATGAGCAAGATATAATCCTATTAGACATTTAACATTTGTTTGTTGAATCTCTTCTTGATCATGACGACAATATTGAGGGCATATGTCTTCTCTCGAATGTCAGCACACATCAAGATGCATCTTTTGGTTTGGATTCTCTTTTTTTCTCTCTATCACTCCATGCTACTATCTTGACACATCTTGATTCACATCCAAATAAATCTCATTCTTCAGTGTTCACTATTTTGTAGTCTTGTATGGCAAAGTTGCAATACAACATCAAATTGGAGAAACATGAGTATTTTACAGAACCCTTCATCTTGATTCCATTATACATTTCACTTGAGTGGGAATGCAATAGTTTGATAGCTCGAGGTTTCTATCTTCCAAAAGGAAGAGGCATCATTTGTTGCAGAGGAACCTACTACAACATTCGTCATGCTACATTTTGTATGGACATTCTTTCTCTTCTTTGTGGAGGCACAAATGGATGCTATTTTTTCATTTTCACTTTTCACAAGACCTTCTTGTGGTGAAGGATGTTGCAACATAGTAGATGCTATGCAGAGAGTGTGTAAATTCTGAGGGGGGTTTTCTCTTCCCGTTGGGTTTTTCCTCATTCCTCTTTCCTTTCATCAGGCTTGTCTCCTTAGTTAGACTTAAGGGGGGTGTTAGCACAACTTTACTTGCAGTTCTTCTCTCTGTGATTTGTGGATAAATGTTGATGCATGTGCCTCCTCACGTTACATTTGTGACATAGAAAACTTATGATTGCATGATGTTTGCATGCTCTATGAATAAGCTAACTAAAGAAAATAGTAGTAATATTTTTATCTCACAATCTTCACTGTCACTTCAATTGTTACCTATTTTATTTAATGCAAGCTTTGCATTGTAAAATTTGATTTTCTACTTTGTTCTTTTCAATCTACAATTTGTGTTTTTTCTTTCCTGACTAGATCATTGTGTAGGTTCAACTACAAATTTTACAACACCATATTACATTTACATTCAGTCTAAGGAAGGATTGATGTCTTCCCATACTACACATCTCGCAACCCACAACCTGCTTCCTCTCTTGGTGCAGGAGCACCCATGAGTTTTGTGCCTCTACAAGGCACATATGGTCATTGTTGGTTTCTTTTGTTTTGCTTTCATGTAATAAGGTCTTATTAGACCATTTTAAGTTGATAGGAGTCTAGTTTGGATCATTAGTATTAAGCAATGTAAAGTTGCAAGAAAATTGTCAAGCAACTTTTCTTGCTAATGTTGTCATAAAGACACAAAATGTGGATTTGTTAATTTGTTATTCAAAAGGTGGTTGCTAACCATTGGGGGAGGTTGGGAAACATATAATATGCCTTGTTCCATCAACAAGGATTGTTGGTTGGATGATTTTGAAAGTTGAAGCAATACAAATACCAAATTTTTCGCAATTCTAACACCTTTTTTGCTGCTCTATTGATTTGTACGGCTCTGTACAGACTTTTGGGGGCCCAATATCGGTTGGAAATGATAAAGCATTGGTTTTACTTTCATTTGCAACAAGTTTCATTCATTTTTATTGGGTAGATCAAAATTTATAGTATTTTCTTTGTTGGTTGCCTAAAACCCTAGGTTAGGGTAACAATGAGCAAACAAAAATGCCTTTCTCACCATTCCATCGATGAAAAAACCCTCAAAATCGACGAAATGGTTTGTGCATATGTGCATTTTTATTTCCCAAATGTGCAAGAAGATTGGTGGAAGTTTGCTAAGAGTTTGGAGGCCATGAGGGACTGATATCTCTATGTATAAATCATAGGGTATCTGAGACAAGTGAAGTTTCTCATTGAATGTGATTGGAGGAAGGGCCTTGGGTTGAGAACGGTTGATTTAGACCCTAATTGATGTGTTCCAAGCATTGGAACAATAGGTTGTACCTTTGGAAGAGTTTTGATGCAAGCCCTAGCACCAACCTAATCAAAGTTGCTAATTAGGCCTAGTGGAGAAACAAGGCAGTCAAGTTTTGAGCCCTTCACTCCAAAGTAACCCCTATCTATCTCAAGATATATTGTCAAATGGCCAAATGGGTATCCATAAATGCCTAGATTTTTGTCCTATGAGACCCATGTTAGAAATTATGTCCTAACATGCCTATCTGGAGGGCTATTAGGAAAGAGACCTAGTTGTGAAGGAACTATGATTGATCCATGCCCAAGATCAAGGGTGAGTGTTTGTTTAAGTTAGTAGAGAGATCCTAAGCCCCTGCTCTACATCATCTCCTCTCACGCACTAGTCTATTTTCCTTAGTCAACCCCTTGAGCCTTTTGTCTTGAGCCACACCACTACTGACTCCATTCCTTGGATTTTTATAGTTAGTTGCAATTTCATTCATTGTATGGCAATAATCCCAATAGACTATGGCCCTTTCGATTTTGACTTCTCAAACTTCCAACGCAATGGAATGTGCCTAGGCTTTTGAGGCATTTTTAATTCACCTCTTCAATGCACGTTCGCTTTTCATGAGGAATGGAACCTAAATGGTCATAAAACTTGTTTGAAGGTTTCTAATGCCTTACCAACAAATCCATCTCAATCAAAAGCATGTCTAGTTTAATGGATATGGTACATATCAGTTGAAAATTCCTACCGTTACACTTGTGAATTGCCTTTATTCTTAAGTTTCTTAAGGCTTACTAGCAAAGTCGTTTATTTCCCAATGCCTTCCATCATACGGTTCTTCTCTACATTTGCATATGTATCCACCATGGCAGTTGCAATTTGAACATCGTCTTTTCACAATCTCATGAATGAATGTTAAAGGAAGTGATGTTTTGCTATTAAGAGGTCATTATCACAAAGATTGATCTTAGAATCATCCAGACTTTATTTGACAATTCAAATTACTGCAAAACTTCTTTGCAGCTTTGATGCTCCCACCAAATAATGTATATACAACTCCAACTTGGACATTTATGAAATGGAGGCCTACTTTATTGAAGCAAGTAACACATACATCAATGTTCTCGCTATCAATAATATCAAAATTTAACACTTGCTCATGTCCTTTCTTTATTTTGAACAAATGGATTTCTTTCTTCATAATCACACAACCTTTTATCATCCACTTTTTTTAAATGGATTAAGCTTTTAAGAGGGGTGATAATTGATGTTTATTTTATTTGCATACAAATTTGTGTATTCTAAACATCAATCTCTTAAAATTTAACTATGTGGATATATCATTTTCATCTAGATTTACTCAAGTTCAAAAGAAATCTCCACGTATTGTTGTATAGTTTTCTCATGTTATTTGAAGAGGAAGGTGGAATTGGAAATGAAATTACAATACATGCAATCTCTAGTTTAAACATTGCAATCCACCCATGTAATTAAGTAAACTACACTATTAGCAATGCGAAGTAAAAGTTAGAAATGAGAATGTTAAAGTCCAATCATCATAGTTGTTGGCTCACCTTAGTGCAGTCTCTAGTTTAAACATTAGAATCCATCTATGTAATTAAGTAAACTGCACTATTGGCAGTTCATAGTAAAAGTTAGAAATGAGAATGTTAAAATCCAATCATTATAGTTGCTGGAAATTATAAAATGGCTTTTACTTTTTTGGCAAGGTAGCTTTTTGTGATGAACCCTTGCTGGTTCAACTCTACAACCTGTTGTAATTTGTAGATCTTTGTAATTTTGATTATTAAGATGGTCTTTCAGAAATAGACATAAGTTGCAGAAGGGAGTTTCTTTAATTTGCAACACATTGAAATAATACATGAAATTAATTAACTAAAACAATAAACTGGAGAATTTAGAAGCATACCCATGGGTCCTTAGCCAATTTATTGAATTAAAAGAATTCAATCAGCGACTTGCAAAGTCCTGATTTTTATTCTGAAACATTTTAAATCTGTTCTTATTTAATACTAAGGCACCCAAATAGTGGAAGATGGCGCCAATAAATGAGCAAGTTGTGTGTTTGGGAAAAAGAAGTCTCCAAACCACAGAAAAAAACCTACAACAAACAATAAATAGGAAACCTACAACAAATCTGCCTTGTAAGAAGTCAAATCTGCCTCAATTTAATTCAATTTGACTTCTGAATGAAGCCAAACCAACGGCAACAATTCGATTAATCTTTCACAATCTCAAAGCTACAAAATTCTGAAGAATGCACGCTCTACAAAACAGGTCCAAACCCTAGCCGCCATAGCCAAGTGCTCAGAAGAAATGTCAAATGCTCAATATCAATGAATGAGGTTTAATTTCCATCTTGGCTGCCTAAATACCCAAAAAGTACGATTTTTGGCAATTAGGGATTCAAAAATCATAACTTGCTTTTAGGGTTCCCAACTTAACCCTAAAAGCAACACCCAGCTTAGGAGATATTAATTTTTCACTTAATAAATTTAAGTGAACTTAATAAATTTAAGTGATGCACATTGTGAATTTATATTAATATTTCATTAAAATATTAATTGCCTGTGGAGCCACTTAAAAATTCATCTCTCATTATCGCTCGGAAACTGAATCTGTCAAAAGTTGGGGCCACAGTTCGCCACGCCATTGAAAATAGGACCATGTCTATTTTTAGCAGTTTTTCCCTAAAATTTAGGAAATCCTCCTATAATGTCAAAAACTGATGAATCAAAGACCAGAACTGAACTCAACACTGAACTAGAACAAATAGACAGACCACTCCTCAAGATACTCCATTACTGACCCCCTTATCCATACCCTATTAGCCTACAAGGGTCCAAAAATAGGCTAACTCCTCAAACCAATGTCCCTGACTAGGATGGAGACATTGCACTTTTTGTAGATGAAATCCATCATAGTAATCTATTTTGTATCTAATTATTGATTTGATGTCATGTCCAAACATTGCAATGCTCAAGACTTAAAGATGTGCATGCATGTTTAAATTGTTCATCAATTTGATTGTATTTAACATCAGAGAGAAACATAACAAGTAGAAATGTATTATTTGAATTTTCGTTATTATAATTATGTAAAAACCTAATTAATAAATATGTTGGAACCATAGAAGCAATCTAGACATTTTTCCCTATTTACAACAATGTTTAAATATATATCTAACATAAAATAAAATTTTACAATTATGATTATCCTAGAAAACTGAAATGGGTAAATTGTAATGGTAAAGAAAATACAAAGATACCACAACACAACTATAGCTAACAACTACAGTGGAGTTCTCGCTAGGAATACATGAAGAAAAGTAAAGTTAGCGAGAAGATGAGCATGATATAACAAAGAATCAGTGTTTAAATTTGGCCTTGAAACTTAAGTTGGTAACGTTAATGTTTGTTGTAAATAGAATTAATTTTTTATTACATCCAATTATTTAAACAAGCTTGAAAACAAAATAGAGAACTTTAATGGAAAATGGGGTCAAATTATAATGAAAAACAATGTTTATTTTTACTATAATAGAAAATAAGGTAAAGTTTAACTTAATTAAGAAAAATGTGATCTGCTGATATTTGGATACGATTCAAATTCAACCGTCGTTAATTAAAATTAATTCTCTATGAGTGAAATGCTAGAGATTAAATAGTTTTGACAAGTAACTAAATGGAAGCCACGCCAATTAAACCCTTCATCAGTCGGCAGTATTCACCAATGAGCCGCCTCTTCAGTGATAAATGCAATTATGCCAGGTGAACATTAACACAATAAATATTCATGCAAAACCAAAGACCACTCAAACTGACACAAGCTAAATAATGGTTTGAATGGCATTATGTGCAAGTAGAGACAAGCTAATTATTGCATCCACCTCTTGTAGCGATAGGTCACAATGACACAAATTTTAATTCAAAACATCTACACATGGCTACAAATTTTGGTCTCAATTGAAAGCTCGGGTGATCTACGAAATGAGACTTTCGTCAGAGATACCGGCTAAACTTACGAGACCCTATGCAAACTGAGTAATACAACAATATCCAAGTCTGTGTGTCGTATGCCTAAACCAAAGGGACTGGAGCCAATATCTAAAGGTTTCATATCGCCTGTTAAAAAAATATCATTGAACCGAATCTTAAATAGCAAAGACTCTCATTCAAAATAGATAAATTCGCTGCCTCGACTACTTATCTAACACCCACTCCTGATTTAACAACGTAGCTAATACTGCAGAATAAATATACCATGTTTCAAAAGCTAGTACTCCCTATTGTGGTTGAAGATTTGAACAGAATACCCACAAACAAGTAACTATATTGCATAACAAGTTTGAGCAGAAACTATGCAGTGGGATAATGAAAATGATATTACTTGCCCCAAAGGGAGAATTGTTATAGTTGTTATAAAGTAGTTGTCACCACTATCTAGTAAGTTACCTATATTGTGTGTTAAACTTGCCAGATCAATAATTTTCTACTTGTAATTGTTCCTTTCATACAATTAATTTACAGAATAGAAAACTAATCAGAGATAATATGTAGCAACGGTTGTTATCTAGTCCACCAGAATCCAGAAAACATGAGAATAAGCTCGAGAAATATCATTTGCCAACATGCAGCAATAGTTTTTCTAGTTGTGTGTTCTATACATGTGCCTTTTTCATAAAATTATGATCTATATGTGATGATTTGAAAATGCCACATTGAACCTTTTGTGCTCGTGAGGTTGTGAATCCTCTGGCCCTGACCATTCATGAATTTGTAGTGATTTGTGCTCACCAAAACTCCTGTAATCCCAGTTTTTTCTTCTAATTATGTTTTAAGATACATGAACCTAGAGGATGTGGCTAATGCTCATTAGCATTGCAGACAAACAGATTATTAGCTCTAGGGTTTGCTTGAAAAGAAAAACAAATTTAATGATTACTAGAAAATTTAACTGATGTTCCCTTCTTCCTCTAATAAACAACTGTTAATGTGGAGGCTAACTTGCTAGCTCAGGATTGGATTCGGATACAGGTTCAAGATTTGGGTATGGTTATCCCTCAAAATTATATCACCCAGATTTACTACAGCTCGAGTGTAGCTGTACAAACTACAAATAACTCATAAATATAAAAATTACAAATATCATTTTCAAATAATTATATTTAACCATAATAGTCATGGAATATACAAAATTAACAACTGACAAATTAATAATCCGCTATCTGTCATTAGGTTTTAGCTTTGCTTTTTTATTTTTTTGACTTTTCTTTAATTTAAATTTGTGTTCTTTAATAAAGATGACAAACTGTTCATGTTAAGTGTAGTTCACTGTGTTGTTTCTAAATAATGTTAGAAATATAAACAAGTCTCTGAGCAGTGATAGTTGTAAAATTATAGTGAAGTTGCACAAGATGGCTCTCTTCTGCTCCAGCTCTTGGATGGAATCCAAGGAAACGTCTCTGAGCAGTGACAGTTGTAAAATTATAGTGAAGTTGCACAAGATGGCTTTCTCTTCTGCTCCAGCTCTTAGATGGAATCCAAGGAACAATTAAAAACTGTGTTTGTCCTAACTGAAACCCCTCCCCCATTCAACAAGATTAATATTCCCTACTCGAACAACAACACACAACTTTCATGATTTCCTATCTGACAGGAAAGTTAAGGGTTCCCGTTCATCAAAAGTGCATAGAAAAGTATGACATCTAGATATGGGACGAGAAAAGGGCAGGGGTACTTAGAATTTAGAAAATAATCAAGAGACGATTGACTTTTAAATCAGAAGCAAAATCCTCATTTGATTGACCTGCCCGGGCTTAAAAAAGGATGCCACATGCAATGCCTTTTGTGACAGAACCTGATATAAAAGAGGAATCCAAGGGCCACGAAGTGCTCTCTTTGCCTTCAGGATGCAAAGACTGTACATTTAACTTAATATTGAGATCTCATTCTGCAACATTTCTATCTGATCACTGTGGTTTTTTTCTCAGCCTCCAAAAAGGGCATTCATCAAAGATTGGTTCAAAATGCATACTCTCTATTTAAATGGCAAATCAGCTATACCCAGAATCTAGAAACATACACCAAAACCTTAAAAAACCCAAAACACTTGTCTATGAGAAAATTGATGCATTCAAATGTTCCTAGAGGATAAACAAAGGAAATTCTTACAATCAAAGATTATGTGAAATACGCATATATTTGTCAAGCAGTATAAAGAGATTAGAGGATAGATTATAAGACAGCTTATTCTCATGACCTTTCCAATGTCTTTGGTTACAACCATATTTAATGTTGTGTTTGTAGCCAACCTCTTTGGGCAAACTCTAAAGTCTAATGTTTACACGTATTTCACATAATCTTTGATCGCATATATTTCCTTTGTTTATTCTCTAAGAACATTTCAATGCATCAATTTTATCATAGACAAGTTTTGGGTTTTGTAAAGTTTTGGGTTTTGTAAAGTTTTGGTGTATGAAGACATTTTTCAAAATTTCTCAGAGGTGATTTTCATTAACCTGGCTATTTACCCTGCAAGCTTCCAATTGACTGGCTACTTCAACAGAAGAAAACGAAGAAAGAAAGAAAGTCTTATTCTGTTTAAGAAAAGCATACACATATGAAACAAGTGTCGAAATAGACACATGCATTGCATTATTCCAATAAGGTTAGTTCTCCACACATTTATCACAGTTTTCCTAAAGACATTCTTTTATAGTTGTAGGGATAATAAAAACAAGATAACTTTGAAAATATCAACAGTAATAACAATAAAATGAACTTGACCTAAGGTTCTATGACAATTGAAGGAAGAAAGAATACATGCGTGCTTTGAAGTGAGAAGAGAGAAATGAGAGGATAAGAGAAGATTGACAGAAGAGAAGCATGAAAAGATAGTGGTGTTTGTATTGACTATGTTCACAGCTCTTTGTTAATGGAGTTAACAAAAGAAGGAAATATCATATTTGACAAGAACAATGGTGTGAAGGGATTATGCAAGTCCTCTACTTAAATGCAATTCCACGGGGAAGGAAGGAGAAATTGGTCTAAAAGCTGAATGTGATGAAAAGCAATAGAAAGAACATTGACCAAAATCAGTAATGATTTAGAATTACACAATCTGAACCTACGTGTGTCTCTAGAAGTTTGTCTGTAGCTCTCTGTGTCTCCAAAAGCTTGTTTGTAGCTGCTTGTGTCTCCAAAAATTCTTATGTACACTAGCATGTAATTCAACTATATTTATAGATAGTTCGGGTGGTGATCAAGCACAAGGAATAATTAATGCATTAAAAAAAAGTTCATTTACACCATCTCTCAGCAAGCAGTGAATCAAATATAGGGAAACTCTGCATTTACTTCATAAGCAGTGCAGGTACTGCATAACATATTTAGAGCTGAAATCATGTGTTGGATTCTATAACTACTGGTAGGCATAATGCCATAAACATAAACAGTCAATTACTTCCCACAATTGTGGACTGCAGATTCATTGTGCTGAAATCCTATTCGAGATTCAATCACTGCAGGGTGGCTTATCACATATTATATCAAATCTTAGCATTCATTGCCTCACTGACTAATGTATTTTTCGTCTACCTATTTGCCTGTTTGTAACAGAGTGATAGGAGATGTCTGAAGTGGCAAGCACAACTTAGCTTCTCATATGGCATTTAATTCCTCATCAAACAAAGTTACATTCAAAGCATAAAATGATTATCCTTTTTGAATTCCATTAAAGCAGAAATCAGGCATTATAGTGTCGCCTTGAAAATTGCATCGAAGTGCAGAGACAGAATGGTAGGTACTTTGAATTTGCATCACCGTAGCTTGTACCATGGGTTTCACATTGGCACCTATGGGTCTCACATTGGCACCTAACTTCTAGGCAAAAGAAACTACCTTCTCCCGATACCCTGCAAGTCTGTCAAACAGCCCATCCAAAACATGTTTACAGCATGTTCGATCCTGTTTACCAGCGGGAGGTACTGTATATCAGACTGAGACAGATCTCTCAGTTAAATATGGACTTGCAAGTCCACTTAGAGAAATTAGTTGCATGCTGAAAATGTCTTTTTTCACTTTCAAAAAATATAATGTCAGATTTCTACATTTTAAGGGGTGAGTACTAAAACTTAGATTTCCAATGGGAAGCTTGGACACCGAAGGTGTGTCCTGCTGGGCACACTAAAAACTATGGTTCTAATCAATAGGGGAAATCATCAAATGAAAAACGGATCTCCTAGTCATGTTGCGGTAGCAATGATCATACCTAGACATGTATAATCACCAGTTCCAATCCCTGTCTTGACCCTTGGTTAAGAAGAGACAAGCACTTCTGCTTTTATGTGCTCCTTGGTGAAATCATTTATATGCAAAACATAAGAATTATAAGTCAATGTCTTCCTTCAACTTCATCCACAATCAGCCAGTTATCTCCCATTCGTTAAACTGTAAAGACAAGGACCCTACATGTTACCAGCAGGAGAGGGCACCAAGGTACACAATCTACAAAAGAGCTTATTAAGGAGCACCAAACTGATGTGTTGAGAAAGTGAAGGGTTGGACCTCCACGCATCCATCAATCAAACACTGCAAGAATAACGGTCACTCCAACAAATAGAAAATCAACTAAGATGATTATTGATAGTATGTGGATGTGTTCTCAAAAAATGAGAGAGGAAACCAGATCCAGACTTTGGGGCACTCTCCCTTCAAAGAATACTTCCTGAGACCTCTAGGTTTGGGTGACAACCAAACAATACACCAATAAATTACAAATACATTAATTTCAGAATACATCTCTCAAGTAATGTGTAACCAATCATACCCACAGATAGTCCTCAATCAGGGAGGTTGAACGATCCTATTAATGCCTTGACCAACCACCTTTATACAGCCCCATTTTCCGATTTTGTTTTCTTTGCACAGCCAAATAACAAGGTTTTTAATGTGAAAGAATACAGGGTCCAAACAATTAGATTAGACATAGAATACAAAATGGAAACAATTCATGTTTTCAGTAAAAGACCCAATTGTAAACGTCTAGAACAATGTTAAATTATAAATGGGACCTTCAATTATTCAACATTATAACTTCAAATTTCACAATTCAAAGCCGGGATTACACACTTCCAACCAATAACTCATCTAGAAAGACCTTAAACTGACAAGAACATAGTGCCCAATTGTAGAAGTCTAAAGTGAAGCTCAGTGGGGCCTTCAATAATTGAATACTGCTAGGACTGTGACTGCTAAAGTGGTCAACTAAATACTGCTGGGGTTAAACACTTTATCTTGCAAACAGAAAAGCATGGAGCAGGGGACTCGAGAAACTTTCAGGAGGACATTCCTCATTGTCATGTCCCTTTTTTGGGCTAAAATAAAGTAAAGATATTATTTAAGTTGGACCCAATTATTTCTCATTTTAAGGGTAACTTAACAAAATTATTATAATTGAAATAAAAGGTGTTTTCAGACAGTAGTATTAAAATAAAAGTATTTTCAAATACTTAAAAATAAATTTAAATTTAAACTAAAAATACTTTCAATAGTATTTGGAGGGAAATTTAATCAAGAGCCCAGAATTAAAAAAGGGTATAAAAACGACACTTACGATTTCATTTTGCAATTTTTCATTGGGAGCTTTGGCATTTGAGTTTTGGTATCCAAGGATGAAAACTCTTTGTTTGCTTGGGGTTTGAGAGGACGAAAACCCCCTTGGATTCCACATATGGGATCAAGAATGAAAACCCTTATTTCTTGATTTAGGTAATTCCATCCTAGGATCACAAATGTGCTGATTCATTGAGCATTTGAAAGCATTTTTCAAATTTACATGTTGTCACTACAGTGTCGCTACAGTTATTCATTCCTTTGGAGAGTTATATGTTGCTGCTACAGAGTCTCTACAATGATTTGTTGAAAATTTCATCATTTGGGGGATATATGTTGCTACTACAGTGTTGTCCATCATATTTGAGGGTTTCTATGTTGGTTTTCAGGACTTTGGAGAGTTGTTGTGCATCAAAAACTGCTGGATCTGAATTGTTTATGACACTTCCAGTCAACCCTAGCTAAGCACTACCTTTGGAGGAGTAAAATCAGTCGATTCCAGCCCTAAAAGCAGTTAAACAGCTATTGTTTTACATTATTTCCAACCACCAACAATCATCCTTAGCATTATGCCAATCATATAAGGTGCTGTTCCAGAATTTTAGGAGGTTACATAAGTGATATAAGGTGCTGTCCCAGTTAACAAAAGGTTGTATCAAACATTAATAGTGTCGTACCTGGGTTTGACAGCATAAGTAATCATTTGAAGTGCTTTATTAGTAATCATATGGCACAACATGCATCAGTGTTCACTGTTGATTGGGAAAGTGATAATTCTGAAAATTCATATTCCAGCTTGCATATCAGCATTGTCATCACATTGAATAAAATCAAAAGCGTTGCTGCTGTCACATTGATCTCTAATCAAATCTGAGTGTGATTTGTGGCTATCTAGGATGTGTAACTTTTTTGTGAAGTTTCCAACTTGGTAGTTGCAATCGGCATTTGTATTACAAGTTTTAGTTGCTGTTCCTGTAGTTAAATTCGAGAAGAATCAGAAAAATAAAATAAAAAATAAAAAAATAACCAATTATTAAAAAAGAGAAATTACACTCATGCAGAGTCACATGTATAAAAATTGTTCGCCACAAACAGTACAGGAATTTTTAAGCTATCAAACTGTGTAAGTAATTTACCTGTTAGTGTTGCAATCAATAAAGCTCCACAAACTAGGCTTCAAAAAGTTTTACATTATTAATGTTCCACAGCCGTTGGGGACGGGGAGACAGGGGGATGCAGGGACGGGCTTTGGGGACGGTGGGGGGGTGGGGGCATATCCCTGTGGAACACTGCTTATTAATATTTTTATCTTTGCTTTACATGGTAAATGACTAATAGAAATTAAATTGTGGGAATCTAGTCAAGAAGTAATGTTCCACAGCCGTTGGGGACGGGGAGACAGGGGGATGCAGGGACGGGCTTCGGGGACAGGGGGCGGCATATCCCCGTGGAACACTGCTTATTAATATTTTTATCTTTGCTTTACATGGTAAATGACTATTAGAAATTAAATTGTAGGAATCTAGTCAACAAATCCACTGATAACAAAAACTCTTTCAGGCCTATGTTTAAGGAATTTAGTGACAAGGCTACTATTTTTTAATTGATTTATCTTTATGCTGTGTTTGGACTTATTTTTGTAAATTTACAATGTACAGTTTCTGAATTGAGACTAATAGTAATTAATAATAATAATAAGTGACATGCTTCTCAGATTCATTTAAGTGTATAGCAAGGCTATCTTCAGCAAAACAAAATTCAACTCATCTGAAGAGAACGGAACAATAAGAAGAATTCAACAAGAATTGTTGATCCTTCACAGCCTCAAATGTTTGTTCAGAAGAATTCTAATTATCAACCAAAACATTATTCCAATACATACCCTAATCAGAAAAAATAAGTTCAACATTAATTAAGCATCATCCAACAGCAAGAGAAGACTTCAAAGGTATAATTTAACTAGCCTCTGACAAAGGGTACTCAAAAACAACCTCCTTCCCACAAAACTTCCTATAAACCCCAGTAAATGTTTCCAGTTTGTATTCTGTGTTATTACGCTCCTTGGGATCCAAATAGACCTGAAAAATGGAAAATTGCACATTAGTCAAAAATGATACATACGTATAGCCTGGAATAGGTCCAAGAACTAGATATACAGGTTTCTTTATCACCAATAATTTTACCTTCATTATCTTGGAGCCATCAACACGGTATCTAATTCGTTTCCCAACAATCTCTGCAGGATAGACAACATCTTCCAAGGTAGCCTCATGGACAGAAGTCAATGTTCGACTACGGGGTCGAACTGCAGCTGAGCCTTTCTTCGGTGGCCTTAATATTCTCCTTGTTGCAATCATAACAACATCCTATTTTTCAGCAAGAATCAGTTTCCACATTATTACTGCAAAATACCAAGAAGAAGCAAGAAGAAAAACATTTGAGAAAGAAAACACACAGAGGGCTTGTTAAGGTGTTAACCTTTCCACTGAACTTCTTTTCCAGCTCTCGCACAAGCCTTACATGCATCTTTCGGAAAGCCTTCCTCAAGCGGTATGGGACATGAATGACAATCGCCTTTCGATTACCAGATATATCAACTTGTCTTCACAAGACCAAAAGATTTTATAACTGACAATTAAATCTAAGATTTAAAGCTTGAACTCCGATTAAATATTATTCTACTAGTTGAAATCATCTAAGTAAAAACTTCAAGACATGCTAATAACCATTCATGGTTGTGACTTTATAGAGCAGTAAAAATTTGAGGCGTCACAAATAAAATATGGTAATCCACTACTAGTTGACAACCAACTTACTTGGCAGAGTTAATATACAAATCTTTGAGCTCACTTTTCAGCTCCTGATTGGTGTTCTCCAAATCAAATAAGGCCTACAGTAAAGAATGAAATGTAGTTACAAAAACCTGAAAGAAACCTAACACATATTGCATCAAAGATAAGATATGCATTACAAGATTTGACACTGACCTGTGCCACAGATTCCTCAAAGTCATCAGGCTCTGCACCCTTTTCCTTTTGAATTTTCCTCCTAGCAGTATACATGATTAATAAAGCTCACCTGCAAACAAATAGAATAAAATTTGGAAAATCATATACAAAAAGGGGCATTTTACTTTCTTCCGAGCACTACTTAGAATGCGAAAAAACCCTAGAATTCAAGCTTCTTGCAAATTCCAAATTCTAATGATATTCAGAGAGCATCATCAACTAAAGTGTGTGTGTGTGTGTGTAAGATTATAGAGTTCTTTTACTGCTGTAAGAATTATAATATATTAAAAAATTATTATTTTTATTATATACATGATTGTATATATTTACTGAGTTGTCTAAATCATGTTTTGTATTACTAATATTCAATAAAATGACAAATTATATGATAAAAATAGTAGCAATTAGAAGAAAAATTTGTCTCTAGTCCCTTCTCTCCTATGCGAAATGACTAGCACTTGAACCGAAAGGAGAGGTGTAATGGTTACACCAATTAAAATTTATATAGAATATCCTATAAGCTTGACGTGAGCTCTATAGCTGAATTTATAAGTACTTTATTAAGAAATTGATACAACATCAAAATTGAGAAATTGTGTACTTATTTATCATAATTAATTATTTATAGGTCTTGATATTGTGTACTTATTTATAAGTCTTGATACAACCATAGTTCCACGGAGTTTCTTCGCGTGAGGACAGGGATGGGTTTCAGGGACAGAGTGACCAAACGCCTAAATTTGGGGATGGCGAAGGTCTGGCAAGGGGATGACGGTAGAGCAATTCTGCTATCTACAACTACAATTTAGGGTCTTTAATTCCATGAGATTTAACCTACACTTGAGTTGCTTGTGGCCTATTTTAGTGATCATTCATACTCTTCCATTCATGGAGTATACAATGTCAACAATAAATCAATAAGACAAAACTTGATGTTATTGATCAATCCCAGATATTGCACACCATTTAGACCGAGTCAAAAACTATCCATGACATTGAATTCCTATTTTTGAATTTCTTGCTGTCTTGTATCTGAATTAAGTCCCTGTTTAAAGCCAAATAAAGAGCAGCAGTGTGCAACAATAGAAAAGTATATCTCTACTGATAGGACTCGCATATTTGTGTCAGGATACATCTGTCAATAGATTTTGATTAGATAAAAATCTGCTGTTTAAGATAACATTTGGAGCGGTTATTGTGGGAAAGAGTGTGATGGAAATTTGATTATTAACAGGAATTTGACATTGTGAATGCTGACTTAAAGGGAAATTGTCAGTCGGCAAGCACAGATATTCGTATATGAAAGACTGGGATTGTACCCACCATACAATAAAAAATAAGCAAATTGCATTTTCAATTCATTAAGGCATTCATGCTATGCGAGGTGAAATCAAATTGAAATAAAACCACAGAACCGATCCATTCAATTAACAAATAATAACAACAGCATTGATTTAGAATGAAATAAAACACGGAAAAAACTGACCAGCCAAGTACAGAATCCCAATAAAGAAACTCATTGAAAAGATGCTAATGACTTACCTTGAGATTCTGCACAAATGCTGTCAACCATGCCAACGAGGAAAAATGGGCAGAATTTGCATTAAAAATTACAAAACCCTACCAAAGGAGAAATTTTATAAGAAGTGAGGCAAACCAAAACTAGTCTCCCTATAGCTGCCGCTTCGGAGTATATCCAAACAAATTGGGGTTTAAAGTCTTCTAGGCTTATTATCCACCACCCATACAACAAATCCCATTTTGTCCGCGTCAAAATATCTATCAGGACCTCAACACAACAAATAGTTTGCAAAAACATGTATACTCTTCATAACTTCCTCCTGCTCTCACATGCCAACGCAAACATGGCCTGGCCAACTGAAAGGTGAACGAAGACAATCCTCGAACCAGTACCAATCTAGACCACGAAACTAAAAGCCATATGTTTAAAAACTCATTTATAAACATCGAGATATATATTAAACCCTCAGATTTAGCACCCACTTTATAATACCCTATACCCACTTCATAAATGCCTTCTGCTCTCGCATTTCAATGAAAATTTGGAATATACAAACAAAAGGGTTCAAAAACAAATCCTTGTTTCAGTACCAATCTTGGCAGATGAAAGGGGTAAAAAGAGAAGAGATATATTGCTTCAGTCCCATCTCGAGTATGAAAAATTCTCTCATGACTGACGAAATGACAATAAAACACAGGAAAAAAATGATCCAACTACGCACAGATTTCAAAAAAAGAAACTCACTGAAACCATGCCAAGTGACTTACCTCAAGATTGTGCACAAATTGTGTCGTGCTGTCAACGATACCGAGAAGAAAAATAGACACAGTTTGCAGAAAAAAATTATGAAACCCTTCCGCCGCCGAATTTTTTTTAAACGAAGTGAACCAAAACCAATCTCTCGACAGTGCTTAAACGAAAATGGATCCGTAAAATATCGGGGTTTTAGGGCTCCTGAAAATACTCAGTTCAGGTGGGCATGCCCACAATATATGGTCTAAGTAAATAAGAAACTGAGTATGTCTTCTTATGATAAACTAATGTTAGTCATACTTGTACACAATTTTATTCTTATTTTGTAAGCGAAAGAGGTGTGGAAGGTCAATTAGAAAAAAAATTGGTCTATTTTTTTTGCATATATTTGTGCAATACATGAGGTCAATCGGTATGTCATTTAGCAAATAGTGTTTTTTTGTGCAACAAAGGTTGTAATGGAGAAGAGATAGCTTCAAATCAACTCTGCATCCACTTACAAGGATCTAAACACAACTTAAATAGAACCTCTGAATTAAGAAGACAATCAAATTCTATTGCCAACAAACTCATGTTATGTTTGTGAGGGGGGGGGGAGGGGGGGGGGGGTGTGGATATGGAGAGAAGGAGAATGAGAGATAACAAGAAAGAGAAGAGGGGGATTGATGTAGTCAAGGTAGGGAGATCCAATGAAGGACAACCCATCCTTGCAGCCTAACACAAACACCATGCAAAATATACTGGTAACCTGTAATACAACACCAGAAATAGCAGAAAGAACAACCGATAACAACACAGAATACATAACCGATAAATAATATGAATAATTCTTATTACTATCTGTAGAATTACACATGCCACATGTTGGATCGCAGTCCAGGATACAAACAATGCTTACAACACAGATATCGGATCCGCAGATCATCCACATATCAATCGGCCTTTGGAAACAGTCTATCGTTTCTACCCTAATCCGGACCTCGGCCCCGTCAGCCTCAATCCACTGGATCAGAATCTCATTGAATCTACATCTTCGCTCGATCTCTAAACTATGTCTTTGATCTTCTATCTTATGTCTTCTCAAATGATTCGCAAACCTCCATTTATACCATCCACAAATAATAACAACTTAATCAAGTCAGCCCAAAGACCAACCAGTTCATGAAACGTGCAACAGTAACATGTCATCTCAAATCACTAAGAACAACTTCCAAAATGCATAAAACAATGTGCGGTCCTCCAGCAACATCGAACACGGCATAAGAAACATAAATCCACGATCCGCACGGAGATCAACCGCAACCCGATCCAACTTCACTCAACACACAACCAAACTAACCGGTAAGAACATATCAACCGAGCCAATACAAGAATCGATAAATCAATGGGATTAAATCCAAATGCCACGAAACTCGAACACAACAAAGACCACGAACACAAGGGGAATAAACCCAACACCATAACTCTAAACACTCAAACACGAAGAAATGCCACGATCTCAAGCAATTCCACTGAAAACTACCTCAACCGGTAAGAAGTAGACCCGTGCTCTTGCATCAAACTCTCAGGGTTATTTAAAAAGTGAGTCTCATCACTTGATTTGGTTCGGCGATCTGCCAGTGGGTACTTGCAACTGCCTCAGGGAGTTTGGTGACCTGACTATAGCTTCTGGTTGCCTCTCCTCGGCGATCTACCAGTCCAAACTGCAGTCTGCCTCAATCGGCAATCTATTCAAGTCTCCACCCACTAACTGCCTCAAGCTCAAGCTCTAGGATAGGCGATTTACCTACAAACCTTGCTCTGCCTCACGTTCGGTGATCTAAACAAGTCCATAAGTTGCCTCAACTTCCTCTCCAACCAGTGCACGATCAACACTTTGTCCAACAACAGGTTCACAAACCAACTCTAATACCACTTGATGTAGTCAAGGTAGGGAGATCCAATGAAGGATAGCCCATCCTTGCAACCTAACACAAACACCATGCAAAATATATCGGTACTCGGTAATACAACACCAGAAATAGCAGAAAGAACAACCGGTAACAACACAAAATACATAATCGGTAAACAATATGAACAATTCTTATTACAGTCTATAGAATTACACATGTCACATGCTGGATCGCAGTCCAGGATACAAACAATGCTTTCAACACAGATATGAGATCCGCAGATCATCCACATATCAGATCGGCCTCCAGAAACAGTTTGTCGATTCTACCCTAATCTAGACCTCGGCCCTACGGCCTCAGTCCACCGAATCAGAATCTTATTGGATCTACATCTTCGCTTGATCTCTAAACTCTGTCTTCGATCTTCTATTTGTTGTCTTCTCAAATGACTCACAAACCTCCATTTATACCATTCGCAAATAATAACAACTTAATCAAGTCGGCCCAAAGACCAACCGGTTCATGAAACGTGCAATGGTAACATGTTGGCTCAAATCACTAATAACAACTTCCTAAATGCATAAAACAATGCACAGTCCTTCGAGAACATCAAACACGACACAAGAAACATAAATCCATGATCCACAAGTCACGAAGATCAACCGCAACTCGATCCAACTTCGCTCAACACACTATCAGACTAACTGGTAAGAACATATCAACTAAGCCAATACCAGAATCGATAACTCACCGGGATTAAATCCAAATGCCATGAAACTCAAACACGACAAAGACCATGAACACGAGGAAATAAACCCAAAACCACAACGCTAAACACTCAAACACGAAGAAATGCCATGATCTCAAGCAATTCCACTGAAAACTGCCTCAACCGGTAAGAACTAGACCAGTGCTCCTGCATCAGGGATAGATAGAGATAGATAGACGGAGAGATGAAGAGGGATAGAAATAGAGAGAGAGGGAGAGAGATAGAGAGAGAAAGAGAGAGAGATAGGGAGATAAAGAGAAAGAGATAGGCATAAGAGTACAAACCTTTGTCACACTTTAGGCCAACTAAATATTTTTGATCAGATCATTTTTGGTTGACCTCTTTTCAGTTGAAACCACATGGTGCCCTTGTGGCAATACCTTTTTGGTTGAGTAGGTTTTGGCAGAAACCTACTTGGCCAAAAATGTTTCAACCAACTGCTTGAAATATAAATATTAAAAAAAGAGGCCTGAGCATTTTTCTCAAGACCCACCTAGAAATGTATTCAATCGAAAACACTTGAAACGTATTCAATTGAAAACACTTGCCCACCAAATCCAATGAACCTCCTACCCACCTATAAACTCTAGGTATTCTCATATTTGCAATCTTCATAGTTTTTTGTTTTTTAAAAGCCAATATTTGCATTTGTGGTTTACATAGTTTTTGTTTTTTAAAGCCAATTTGTAGGGATTGTTAGGTTTGTAGGGTTAGAGGTCTAAAAAAATTCAATAAAACTATAAATCTCATGTACAAAGAGAAAATGAATGATTGCTTACAACTATAGAAAGAAAATAAAAATGAAGATCATAACAAATACTAGCTATTTGTGATAAAAAGAAAATAAATAAGACAGTAAACACCAATAGAAAACCAAATATTAATTGTCTCCCAATGAGGAATCAATATAAATGTAAAGAAAGTTAAAATCAATTGAGCAACTAAAATCGTACAAGGAAAAATGAAGGAATTATATTGACACAAACAAAACATTTGGATTGAAATCAGACGACAATAATATTCTAAGAATATCTAGCTCTATAAGCATCTAATTTTTTCTTGGGATCCATATTTGAAGTATTATGAGATCAATGCAATAATTATATGCATGACCTTTTAACACCATAAGGAACTCATACTACTAGTTAAATCATTCTTGAGTTCAAAACAATACGTGATTAATAGTGTATGAACTATATAGAGAGACGTCATACAAAGAGGAACTCATATAGCATGTGATTTATGTTATAAAAACTATGCGAGGGAAAAGCAAATAATCACACTATGACTTGAACCATACTCAGGTACAACTAATCCCTTCCCATATACTACAACAAAAATAGAAAGGAAAACAATGTTTGATGTAAAGCATTTTTTGATGAAATTCATTATAACCCTCTCCAATCTAGTTATGGTAATTACCCATTATAATAGGAATGTAAAGCATATTTGAATGAAGTACATAGTTTACATCTCCAAACAATCTCTAGTAGTTACCCATCATAATAGAAATGTAAATTTATAGATCATCTAATATACTTATGCACACACAAAGAAAGAGACTCTAGAAATTCCAAAACACTAATTACATACGAATTTATTACATAGGGATTGGTTCAAACAAACATCCCTACCTTAGAACTTGGATGATAGACCATTTATATTGTGTAGAGACAAAAAATCAGTTACAAGGCAACTGCATAGCTCATAACAATCACCAAAGTCAAACAACTAACACTAACTAGCATCAAGATAACCGAAGTTTGAACTATCAACAATTGAAACATTGAAATTTTACTTTTTGATAAATCAATCATTTATACATTGCCTAGATTAACACAACAACCATTGAATTTGTTATCCTTAGATGCACATAGGATCTACATATGAGACAAATTAGCAAGATTTACCATAAAAATCCTCAATAAGGATGTTATTCACTAACAAACACAAATGCTTGTACACATTATAAAGTAGACCACCCATGTACCAACTTATACAATCATCCCTAGAGAAGGGAATCCTCCCCTAACGAGTCCTCAAAAAATGGAGACTCCTCTCTATCATTTGATGCAATCCTTTCAAATCCGACTCCCACTCTCTTCTATATAGTTTCACCTTCCATGGGACTATCCCTTATTTCCCCTTTCTCACTCCCATTATATAATATCTCAACCTAATGTCACACCATTATCTTAAAATTTTATCAAATATGAAGAATAGTATTCCTATCATGCACTATAATCTAAGTCACCACAACAACTTCTTGATTGAAAACAATATTTTCAATCTACGCTCATGGATAATTCAATTTGGGCTTATGGTACAATAATCTTCATGTACCCATCCATTTACATAACACTATGTGAGATATAGTCATTCATATCATTTATATCATATAGGTTTTACATTCATTTTCGCAAGTCACATTCTTTGTAATCATATGTCCTAGTTTTGATCCCATTCTTTCTTGGCTTCCCAAAGGTCAATGAATGTGAATTTATTTTATGTGCAAAATGTTGTTCAAATTGTGAATTATATTGAATTCTCATGTAGACCCATTCGTACAAGATAGTCTAGAAACATATATAGTTCAATATTACTGTGTTTCTAATGCTTATTTATTAGATAAATAATTTTACTAATATTGATACATAGCTAAATTAAATAGCATTGAATTTGAACTACATAATTCTTTTTTATTTTTTATCTATGAAGATATTTTTCACATGGCTAATTAGAGTTCTCATTGAAGTGTGAGCCTAGTGTTCATCGTGATAATGATCAAACTTCTCATCAGTTTAGTCGGTTACCCATTGACTCTGGAACTGATTCTAGGGCTCAACTTTATGCAATATCATTGATAGGTTACAATGTGCTTTAAAACAGCTCGAGAAAACACTAAATAACACCCATGTCCTACCAAATAGACATAGGATAATCAATATTAGGGATGAGCTTCTACATATGAATGACATTATTTGATCATATAATCCCTAGGATGATATGAGCATTGATACTTTTTATTTTTCTCTTTCTTGTAGTGTTATTGGTGTCACACGATGGAATACCATCTCTAAAAAGGTTTCTACAACCAATGTTCATCGCATGTTCCTATTTTATCAGGGAAAAGATAGAGTTAAAGGGTATGTCATCACTAGATGCAATGATGTACTTCTGGCACCATTCATATATCCTAGATGGTTGGAAGCTCATCATAGATGGCCCCACAATGATGAGTTGCCACTTTATTTTTGTAAACAATTATATTTAGAGTTTCATGTTTACAGTTAGATGTAGATTATACATCTTTTTCCTCACATGATGGGAAAAGGAAAGGCAAGTTTTCTAACAAACCTGAGTTTAGACGAGGTGATTTTCCATCATCCATTTATAAGTGGGCATTAGTTGGTCCAAACCTTTTGGTTCTTCTGAAATATTTAGATGTTGTAGTCAAGGATACTAGATGAGAGACTTTTTTTAGTAGTGTGACTATTGTGACTCAGGCTGATCAGAAGTCATTTGATCGTGTTGACGGATAATTGTTACATTCACATATTAGCCTTCCTCCTACTGAGGCTCATCTAGTATCTATGACCCTTAAATTCATGTTGAGTTATCATTTCCTGTTGATATTGCATTGATGAGTGAGGTTGATCCTTTGTGTGATTTGAGTTCATGCCTCACTAGCAATCTATTAGATCCATATTAGTTTGTTTTTTATGAGTATGGGATCTCTCTTCATGATATATTGGCACGTGTGAGACAATGTCTTGGTAAATAGTCTAGGAGCCATGGTGCTAGAGCTTCTCAAGGTGCAGCAGGATAAAAGGATATTCTAGTACATCCTATAAACCCTCTTCAAGATAAATTGGTTGATCCTACACCTCCTCCTCTTCATACATACGTTGATCCTACACCTCATCTTCTACATACATCAATTGATCCTACACCTCCCCCTCATTGGATGATGGCACATGTTCCTACATCTCCCTCAACATATGCAACATAGTGTTATAGCTCCCCTCACCATATGTCACTTAATCGGGCTATTGCACCTAATATTGGAGTCTAGTGCATGTATAGTAGTCTTCTTTTGGACACAAACATTACACAACTACATACAGGTGTCGATATGTCCATTAGAGATTTTCAATATGCTAGTGGTCCTATTCCTCATCATGCTCGGGTATTTTAAGAAAAACAGACCTTTTGAGCTCATTTTGATTATGTTAATTTTTTAGCTATGTACAAGTTTTTAACAAGTTGTTGTTGTTGTTGTTGTTGTGTGTGTGTGTGTAGGTTCCAAGATCATGTCTCCCTTCTCTTTATATTCCTACACAACATGTACATGATGCAGACCATGGAGATCATGTAATTTCTAGACTATATATATAAAATTAAAATTTTAAGAACTACATATATAAATGTATGTATACATACACACACATATGGCATAGATATTTTTTTTAACCATGTGGTTAGATATATATGTGTGTACTTTCTTGTGTAGGGATAGAGATCAAAATGTGGATCACGACAAGGCCCATCGGTACATAGCAAGGCTCAATCTATGGGCCATACACATATTGGGCATCCTCATGTTGGATATTGTTGATAAGTTTGTTGGATTGATGTTTTGTGATTGATTTCAACATATTCTTTTGTGTATTCCAGTGTTGCAGTCAAATTAAATGAGTTGGTTTGGTCAGTGTGTTGCAGTCATGTTGTTGCAGTTTAATGGGTTTTGAGATAAGTATCTCTAGTTGATTTAGCAAAAGTTTTAGTGGTCTGCGTGATGTTTTGATCCAATTGTGCAATCTTGTATTGTGGTTGTTATTCAGTTGTTCATGTTATTTGATATTCTAGTTTATTGATGCAACCATAATCGGTAAACCCTCAAAAGAGAATTGACTAGCTTATGCAGCAAGAGTAAAACAACAAAAGCAACAAGAAATCTTAGCAATATTACAGAAACAGATCATATTATTGTCTTAGAACCTTTGGTAACCAACTGGTTATCATCATACAACCATCATAGAACTTCTGGCAGTCAATCGGTTACATGCAGGCTGTTGGAATATGTGCCTCTAATTCACTTGACAATTGTCCATACTGATCAGGTTAAGTCTTTCCGATGAAACAACATGAAGGATCTTTGTGAGCTCTATCGGCATGACTCTTGCCGATGCATTCTCTTCTATCGGCATGACTCTTATCGATGTGTTCTTCTCTATCGGGTATCAGAATAGCAGGTATAACGCTATCCCAATGACCCGATGAGTCGACTTTGGTCATCAGGATAACTTCAGGTTTTTAGGGAGACTGCAGCAGTGTTGTGTCAATGATCCGATGAAGTTCTCTCTAGTGGTTCGGGTCACATATCGGGTATCGGGTTGACATTCCGAATCATGCCGATGTCCTGATGGGTTCACTCTTCCCTGTCTCACTTATTGGCATAGAATTCTCCCTTGTGTTCCGATGACCCGATGAGACCGGGCTCTTGGTATCGGCAATCGAGATAGCAGTTGGTTTCTTGTTCCGATGTCTCGATGAAGACCACTCTTGCCATCGGAGATCAGAGTTGCTTTTGGAAAGCTATACCGATGACCCGATGGAGTCGCCTTAAGCGATCGGGTATCATCGGGCCATCGGATTTACCTTCTGGATGTTATGTCGATGGACGATGGAGTAGTCGACTGCGGGAGAGAGGCCGGACCGAGATTCAAAAGGTTGACTCTCAGACACTATGTTTGTGACCGTCGGTGTAAATGAATACAAACTGACCCGGTTCTATGCTGCATGTGGGATAATCATTTTTTCATGAATGTAGACCGACACAGGCAGACGGTTAGACTTCGAGCCGTTGGAGCCATTACTCTAGTGAACCGTCGTTTAGCCTGATATGAGCAGCCGACTGTAGTGCAGAAGAATGGGGGTAAAAACTCGAGAGCTTATGTGTGTTATGTGAAGAGTTTAATCCAAACATTTGTATGTCAATCTGGAATGACTGTATAATAGAGTAATGGATATCTGCAGATGAGACTCTATTGTATTGTTTTAACATACTGATAATAAAGTCGATCATTTGCTGGTGGTGGGTTTTCTCCCGAAAGGGTTTTCCCACGTTAACTCTTTGTGTTATCTCTCTGTGTTGATCTTTGTGTATGTCTTACTTGTGCCATGTTCAATAAATGTTGAAATTTTGTTTACACTAGTCTACTTCTCCTCTGCGAATTGACATTAGGGAAGCGAATTCCGCACTTGCTTTCCCTACAAGTGGTATCAGAGCCTGTCCCATTTTATTATCCTTATTGGGTTGAGTTGGTTTTTTGTGTCAGTTCTGTCTCAGTGGGAGTCTTGCAGAGTGTCTACTTGTTTTATAGATTGAAATGGCCAGTACTTCAGGACGCATAGACATGGAGAAGTTCAATGGTTCCAGTTTTAAGCTTTGGAAACTCAAGATGGAAGACTTGCTGGTCGACAGAGATCTCTAGGGTGCTGTAACTACAACTTCTAAGCCTTCAGGCATGAAGCAAGAAGATTGGGATTTAGCCAACCAGAAGGCAAGGGGTCTAATCAAGCTATGTCTGGCTGATTCTGTTTTGTTAAACGTCCATGAGGAGAAGTCTGCACATCTTCTCTGGGAGAAGTTGGGTGACATTTATCAGGGCAAATCCTTGGTGAATAAACTTTTCTTGAGAAAGAAATTGTACTCTCTGAGGATGGACGCAGGAACACTGTTGGTAGACCATTTGAATTCTTTCAACATGGTTCTTGCACAGTTAACTTCTGTTGGTGTGTCCATTCAGGGGGAAGAATGTTGCATGTTGTTGTTGTGTTCGTTTCCTGACTCTTGGGAACACTTAGTGATGGCTATTGGTAGTACCACGACCCAATTCAAGATGGATACTGTGGTTAATACTCTTTTGTCAGAAGAAATGAGAAAAAAGTCTTCTGAGATGACAAAGGATGCACTCTCTGTTCGAGGCAGATCGAAGGACAAAGACAAGAAGAAAGGAAAGAAGTCCAAGTCTCAAGAGAGTTTTAAATCTCCAGGCAAGAAGTCAAAGGTGAAGTGTTGGGACTGTGGGGAAAAAGGGCATATCCGAAAGGATTGCAAGAAGGAGAAGAAGAAGAAGAAATATTCTGACACTGAGTCTTCTCAGAGTGATGCTGATGCTTTCGTAGCAGCCCTGGCAGTGCCTACCTCAGATGACACCTGGTTAGTAGATTCTAGCGCATCTTTCCATATGACGTCCCGTAAGGAATGGTTCTCGAAGTATGAACCATATTCTGGTGGAAAGGTATATCTGGCTAGTGATTCTACATTAGAGATTGTAGGGAGAGGCAGAATCAAAATTCAGTTTCCAGATGGTAGAGTGAAGGGGGTTAATGGAGTTCTTCATATACTAGGTCTGGCAAGAAACCTTCTCTCTGTAAGTAAACTTAATGATGCTGGAGTGCAAGTTACTTTTGTGTCTGGTGGTTGCAAGATGACCAGGGGTTCCATTGTATTGGCAAAGGGTGATCACATTGGTACACTGTACAAGTTAAATGCTGAACCTATATGTTATAATGTAACTTCTGAAAAGTCTGATAAGACAACTATAAGAATGCACAATGCAAACTCGTTGGAAGCGAAACTTCCTACTGAGAAAACAATGCTCTAGCATAACAGGTTAGGCCACATAGGTGAAAAAGGTTTAAAAGCCTTGAAGAATAAGAATCTTGTTGAAGGTCTTGATGATTGTAGTTTTGAGTTCGATTTCTGCAAACACTGCATTTATGGAAAACATAACCGAGTTCAGTTTTATTCCAGTTCTCATAAATCTTCTGCTATTCTGGATTATGTTCACTCTGATGTGTTTGGTCCAGTGGATGTACCTTCTTTGTCTAAGTCTAAATACTATGTATCCTTTGTAGATGATTATTCAAGAAGGTCATTTGTGTACTTTCTTAAAAGTAAAACATAAGTGTCTAGTCGGTTTAAGGAGTTTAAGAACCTTGTTGAAAATCAGACTGGGAGAAGGATTAAATGTTTAAGAACAGACAATGGTGGTGAATTTTGTAGTGCAGATTTCGACAAGTACTGTGTTGATCATGGAATTAAAAGACATAAGATTGTACCTTACACTCCACAGCAAAATGGAGTCGTTGAAAGGTTGAATCGGTCTCTAATGGAGAAAGCAAGGAGCATGTTGAGTGGAGCTGGGTTGGAACAAACATTCTGGGCTGAAGCAGTTGCTACAGCGTGTTACCTACTGAATCATTCTCCTACTTCAGCATTGGTTGACAAAACACCTATGGAAGCGTGGTCTGGTAAGAAACCTTCTCTAAGGCACCTACATGTTCTCGGTGCAGAGGCATATGCTCATGTGCCTGATGTGAATAGATTTAAGTTGGATAACAAAGCGGTAAAATGTATCTTCATTGGCTATGGAATTGGTGTGAAAGGATACAAACTTTGGAACCCAGTGACTGGTAAGGTTTTATTTAGCAGAAGTGTGATTTTTCATGAGATGAAGCCTATGTCTTTAGATCATAAAATAGAAAAGAAAGGAGAAGCTGAGGTTGAAGTACCTCCAGTCAAAGAAGAATCTCCAGAGATACCTGAAGATGAGGAGAGTTCAAGCAGTTCAAGTAGTTCTGAAGAAGAACATGATAATGAGCCTCCTGGTGAACCTCAAGAAGCCTCAACACTAGAGTTGAGAAGATCTACTCAAGAGAGGCATCAACCTGAAAGGTATACACCTAATAAGTAAAATCACTCTATGTTGAATGTTAATTGTGCTTATGTGTTACTTGTAGATACTGATGAGCCTAGGACTGTAAAAGAAGCAATTGAAATGTTTGATTCAGATTCCTGGTTGGAAGCCATGAATGATGAAATGTCATCATTGGATAAAAATGGAACTTGGGATTTGGTGCCATTGCCTAAAGACAGAAAGCCTGTAGGCTGTAAGTGGGTATTCAAAAAGAAGTATGGTCCAGATGGCAACATTGACAAGTATAAAGCAAGACTGGTTACAAAGGGGTATTCGCAAAAGGAAGGTATTGACTATGGGGAAATCTTTTCTCCTATAGCTAAGCTGACATCCATTAGATTTCTCTTGTCACTTGCAGCAACATATGATTGGGAGATTGAGCAGATGGATGTGAAGACAACATTTCTTCATGGTGATCTTGAAGAAGAAATTTATATGTCCCAGCCTGAGCACTTTGTGGAAAAAGATAAAGAACATCTGGTATGCAAACTCAAGAAGTCTCTGTATGGTTTGAAATAGTCTCCCAGAATGTGGTATCAGAAGTATGATACATTTGTTTTGTCCTTGGGATTTGTGAGATCCAAAGCTGATCATTGTGTTTACTACAAAACTGATAATGATAGGATTCTTATCATAGCTTTGTATGTAGATGACATGTTGTTCATAGGAAACACAAAAAGTATGATCTCAGATTTAAAATCCTAGCTTTGTATGAAATTTGAAATGAAGGATTTAGGACCAGCAAATTACATTCTGGGAATGGAGATAAAAAGAGATAGGTCTAAGAGGAAACTTTGGCTCAGCTAAAGAAAATACATAACTAATGTTCTTGACAGGTTTCATATGTCTGACTGTAAACCATAGGTTGTTCCCATCTTGCAGGGAACTAAGTTATATGTGCTGGACAGTCTAAAATCTTCAAAAGAGATTGAAGACATGAAAAATATACCTTATGCAAGTGCTATAGGTAGTTTGATGTATGCTATGGTCTATACAAGAACAAACATTGCCCAACTAGTGGGAGTACTTAATACGTTTATGTCGAATCCAGGGAGATCAGACTGGGATGCTGTAAAGAGAATGTTTAGATACCTGAAGGGTCCTTCAGATTTTGTATTATGTTATCATGGTAATCTGAAGGATTCAAAAAGAACTCTCAGCATTTGTGGTTACACGGATTCTGATTGGGCAGGGGATATTGACAGCAGGAGATCTACCAGTGGATATGTTTTTGTCTTGAATGGTGGAGCAGTTAGTTGGATGAGCAAGCGGCAAGTTGTAGTCGCTTTGTCCACTACAAAGGCTGAATACATGGCAGCCACACATGCTTGCAAAGAAGTAGTCTGGCTTAGACGTTTGAGTTCTAACATTGGTTTTGAGGTGGGGCAGATTGAAGTCTGGAGTGACAGTCAAAGTGCCATATGTTTGGCAAAGAATCCTACTTTCCATGCCAGGTCGAAGCATGTTGATGTTCAGTATCATTTTGTACGTGACATGGTGGAAGATGGAAAAGTTTATCTTAACAAGGTAGACACTCTGGAAAATGTTGTAGATGCCTTGACGAAACCAGTGAGCACACACAAGTTCAGGTGGTGTTCAAATTCTATGGGTCTTCGTACCCATGCTTGTAAGTAACATCTGGAATTGTATCTCGGTCCAGTGAATTCCTCGTCAAGTGGGAGTTTGTTGGAATATGTGCCTCTAATTCACTTGACAATTGTCCATACTGATTGGGTTAAGTCTTTCTGATGAAACAACATGAAGGATCTTTGTGAGCTCTATCGGCATGACTCTTGTTGATGCATTCTCTTCTATCGGCGTGACTCTTGTTGATGTGTTCTTCTCTATCGGGTATCGGAATAGCAGGTATAACGCTATCCCAATGACTCGATGAGTCGACTTTGGTCATCGGGATAACTTTGGGTTTTCGGGGAGACTGCAGCAGCATTGTGTCGATGATCCGATGAAGTTCTCTCTAGTGGTTTGGGTCACATATCGGGTATCGGGTTGACATTCTAAATGTCATGCCATTGTCTCAATGGGTTCGCTCTTCCCTATCTCACTTATCAGCATATAATTCTCCCTTGTGTTCCGATGACCTGATGAGACCGGGCTCTTGGTATCGGCGATCGAGATAACAGTTGGTTTCTTGTTCCGATGTCCCGATGAAGACCACTCTTGCCATCAGAGATCGGAGTTGCTTTTGGAAAGCTATACCGATGACCCGATGGAGTCGCCTTAGGTGATCGGGTATCATCGGGCCATCGGATTTACCTTCTGGATGCTATGTCGATGGACTATGGAGCGACCGATTGCGAGAGCGAGGTTGGACCGAGATTCAAAAGGTTGACTCTCAGACACTATGTTTGTGACCGTCGATGTAAATGAATACGAACCAACCCGGTTCTATGCTGCATGTGGGATAATCATTTTTTTCATGAATGTAGACCGACACAGGCAGACGGTTAGACTTCGAGCCGTTGGAGTCGTTACTCTAGTGAACCGTCGTTTAGCCTGATATGAGCAACCGATTATAATGCAGAGCAATGGGGGTAAAAACTCGAGAGCTGATGTGTGTTCTATGAAGAGTTTAATCCAAACGTTTGTATGTCAATCTGGAATGACTGTATAACAGAGTAATGGATATCTGCAGATGAGACTCTATTGTATTGTTTTAACATACTGATAATAAAGTCGATCATTTACCGGTGGTGGGTTTTTCTCCCGAAAGGGTTTTCCCACGTTAACTTTGTGTGTTATCTCTCTGTGTTGATCTTTGTGTATGTCTTACTTGTGCCATGTTCAGTAAATGTTGGATTTTTGTTTACACTAGTCTACTTCTCCTCTGCGAATTGACATTAGGGAAGCGAATTCCGCACTTGCTTTCCCTACACAGGCTACAAGCCAGATACAATCCATCCGAAATTCTTAGAGTCAACCGGATCACTAATCATGAATCTAAATCTTTCTTCTAATTTCTACTTCTTATGTCCTAGAAATGATTACATAATACCCAATATATACCCTTCGGAACATATCTAGGTTGGCCACAAAAGATTACATTTACCAATGCAGGAAAATGAAACGTGTAACTAGGTCGACCCTAAAAATGGAAGAGATTCCTCCGAAAAATAACATCCTAGAAGTGCAGATCAGGAAGAAGGTCGACCACATGCCAAAGAACATCAAACAAGACCCCAAATAGATCCACACGCGAAGAAACCACTCTGAAAAAGAAAGAAACCATATAGTAAGCACAAGAACTGTCCTGAAACACAGAAACAGTCAAATTGGGAGCGCCAAAAAGCCAAAAAAGAATCCAAATGGACTGAAAATGTGGAATTAAGCACATAAACCAGCCTGGAGACTGAAAATAGGATCTGTAATGAAAAGCAAGCAACGACCGGCACCTATCTCTAGGAACACATAAAACTGCACATTGAACTGAACAAGAACTAAACTGAAAGGAAATATTTTTGGTCGATGCAAGATTGCTCATAGACCGGGGATGCTCCTGCATCAAACACCCTAGGTAGAAAGAGATGTTCCATGAGAGGAAACTCATGAACATCGAAAAGGATTCAGGATAAAGACCCCATGCTCATTTCTGATCCAAACATCTTCCTTAACTGTAAACCTCTTTTTTAGCTCCTCCGAGACTTCAACCAAATTCTCTAACCCCTGACTCCCTTTGTTTCTCTTCCTTTGCTTTGGATTTGCACATTGTCTCTGCTTACTGCTCTCTTTCTTCTACAACTTTGATTTGTTTCTGCCACAAGACTTCATCTGGTTTTCCACCATAAGATTTTTGTCATCCGGTTTTATTTGTCCATCAGGCTTATCTATCATATCCTTCTACAAACTCATGCCACCTTTCGGTATAACCTCTACAACTAGTTTCTTAGTACTGCAACTTTTCTCAAGATTCGGGTTCTTCATCTCCTTCTCTTTATCCTTTAAAAAGTCAATGTGAATTTCTAACCATCCTTCTCAATGGTGATTAGGTTTCTTCTACAATCAGAAATAGCTCCTCCATCAAACTGCCAAGGTCTTCCCAACAAGACATGACAAGCACTCATAGATACAACATCACACAAGACCTCATCCCTAAAAGGCCCAATATTAAAATTCACCAAACACTATTCCTAAGTTACTTATAACTTTTGATCATCTTGTAACCAACTTACCTTGTAAGGACAAGGGTGCTCAAGCCTCTTCAATCCAAGCTTCACTACCATCTCCTCAGATACCAAATTATCAGTACTTCCACTATCCACAATAACCTTGCAACACTTACCACCTGATTTGCACACAGTCCGAAAAGACTCTTTCTGTGAGTAGATCTGGTATCTTCACTACTCTACTCCATCATGACTCTTTTGAACATAAGGGATTCTCCTTGCTCCGATACACAGTCAGTTTCGATAGCTTCACCTTCCAGTTCCTCATTTTCTAGGAAAATCTTTGTTGGTACTGCCACTGCCTTTCCTCTGTGTTTTTTGTTCTGGCTCTATACCCCACTTAGGTTTTGATTCCTCTTCAACATTTTGCTTCTCTGTACTCATATGCCCCTTGAATCTATCCTTCCCTCTAAGGTTTTTCGCCTGTCTTCTTCTCATCTTCTCCTCAGCCTTCAAAGCATACAGATAAGCTTCTTCAACTATGGAAACCCTCAACATACTCATCTCATCCTAAATGTTAAATGCAAGTCCATTTATGTACCTCGCCACCTTCTCTCTATCTATCTCTCTATGTCCAGATCTAATCATCACCTTGTAGAATTCATTAGTATACTCTTTCACAATCATGTTTCTCTATTTCAGGTTCTGCAACTTCTTGAATAATTCCAACTCATAGTCTCCCAGTATGAACTTGGCCTTTAATCTTGCAACCACCTGTCTTCGCCGAGTGATATTCATTTCACCATTCTCCACTCTATCTTTCTGCAATTCTTTCCACCATAAGGCAGCATGTCCTTTCAACTTAGTCTATGCCAACCGGACTCTTTGCGGGTCCTTGAAACCCTCAAACTCAAAGTAATCCTCCTACTCTCTGATCCAATCAATCAGATCCTCTAGGTTCAACATTCCAGAAAAGTTTGAAACTTCCACTTTATGAACTTTACTCACTTGTGCCACTACTCTTAGGAATCTTTCCTCTCTTCCATCTTCCGGTCCTTCAGCCTCTTCCTCTTTCAAGTTCTTCATTGACTTCTTCATACTCATCCTCAGACTTCGGGTTCCTTCGTAAACCAGCCAAGGTGTTTTGAATCTCGTTCCTCACTTCATTCTTGAAATCCTCCATCATCTGCTCTACCCTTTGGGGTTTCATCCTTCTAGGCGGCATCTCCTCTTCAGCTCCAGTGAACTACCTCAACTCGATGATCTGACTACCAGTTTCAATTGCCTCTCACTTAGCGATCTATTGAACACATGCTTAGCTTGCCTCCAATCGGCGATCTGTCCACCCAAAGGAATGCCTCAAGGTTCGCAAACAACTTTTCCACCAACTGGCTCATAACCAGCTCTGATACCAATTGATGTAGCCATAACCGGTAAACCCTCAAAAGAGAACTGACCGACTTATGCAACAAGAGTAACACAACGAAAGCAACAAGAAAACATAGCAAGGTTACGAAAATAGATCATATTGTTGTTTTAGAGCCTCCGAAATCAATCGGTTATCATTATACAACCATCATAGAAATTTTGGTAGTCAACCAATTACATGTAGGCTACAAGCTAGATACAATCCATTCGAAACTCTCAGAGTCAACCGGATCACTAACCACTAATCTAAATCTTTCTTTTGATTTCTACTTCTTCTGTCCTATAAATGATTACATAATACCCAACATATAACCTCTGGAACATATCTGGGTCGGCCATAAAATATTACATTTACCAATGTAGTAAAATGAAACGTGTAACTAGGTCAGCCCTAAAAATGGAAGAGATTCCTCTGAAAAACAACAACCAGGAAGTGTGGATTAGCAAGAAGGTTGGCCACACACCAAAGAACATCAGACAAGACCCCAAATAGATCCACATGCCAAGAAACCGCTCTGGAAAAGAAGGAAAACCAACCAGTGAGCACAAGAACTGTCCCAGAACCTAGAAACAGTCAAACTAAGAGCGACAACAAGCCGGAAAAGAATCCAAATGGACTGAAAATCTGGAATTAAGCACATGAACTAGCCTGGAGACCGAAAATAGGATCTGCAATGAAAAGCAAGCAACGACCGACACCTATCGGTAGGAACACAAAAAACTACACTCTGAACTAAACAAGAACTAAGCTGAAAGGAAATATTTTTAGTCAATGCAAGATTGCTCATAGACCGGGGATTGCTCATAGACTGGGAAATATAGTTAGTTGAGTAGATGTTCTTGAGGTTCGGTATAATGATGATGAAGATTCTAGTAAGGTGTGATATTGTAGATGTTTCTGTGGTGATTCACATTGCTTTTGGATGTTTCTATATCGTGTTCTATCTGTGTTGTTGGTCTGCATTGATCATTATGTGTGATATTGATCATTTTCTTGATTCAGTGGTGTTCTTCGTGTTATGCGACATTAATGGTGATTGTAGCATGTTGTGGATGATCAAGGCATAATTATTGGTGGTGTTTCATATTTGCGGTGATGATTTGGGTCCAGATCATGTCTTAGCTGACATTGTTTTGGTCTGCATGTGTTGATGTAGCGTGCGAGGTTATTATTTTGTAGATTGTGTTGAGGGTTTAGCCGACCTTGAAATATAGGTTGATGAATTGTATAAATATATACAATATTCACGTGAGAGATGTATTTGTGTGTGCGAATATTGTTTTGATATTTCTGTGGTAGAGGAGAAAAGCGAAGAAGTGTGAAAGAGTGTGCAAAAGTGTGAAGTGCAGAGTTTGAGTATATGTGCTTAACCGGAACTGTAACCTAGCATGAGGAGATGCTATTTCATCAGTTCATGTAATTCGGATTGTTGTCTGAATCTGGTAAGGCAGCGAGCCATCCTCAGGGTTGTAGCCCTTCTTGTATTTGAGAAGTGAGCTCTAGGTAGTGTGCCTGAATGCATGTGCATTTCCCATTGTAATATTTCACTTATTCCTAATAGGATATTATCTCATTGTGGGTAGGTTCCCACTGTGGTTTTTCCCTTAATCAGGTTTTCCACGTCAAAAATCTTGGTGCTATGTGTGTTATCGATGTGGTGTTGATTTATACTTTTATTGTTATTAATCAGATCTAAATTTGTGTTTAAGTAAAGTTTGTGTGCAAACTGATTCACCCCCCCCCCCCTCTCAGTTTGTTGCATTGTTGCTGGAACACCTCATATTTGAGTCATTTTACATGCATGTACGCATACAAGATATCGTTTTCTATGTTTTATGCTCGTTCATTTCATACATATAGATATTTCATTATATCTATCTTACTATATATGCTTGTGCATTCGTGTGTGTTTTACATTATATTTCAAACATTATTTACATGTTTTATGCTCATGTGTTCTATTATTTACATAATAATTGAACATTATCTACACATGATACACTTTATGTTCTACATGCATGCATAATTTCTAGTACATGTTCTAAAAGTACACACATGTTTTGTGTTTTACATGCATGCACAATTTAGTATACATAATATTGTATTATTTCATTAGATGTTCTCCTACTCCACAAAAGTTAAAATTTTAGAATTTCAACATGTGTATTATCTTTTGTATTGTACACCATCTTGTGTGTCTAGGATGAAGGTATATGTAGGTGAATATAAATTATGTGCATGTACAATAAATTTAATGTATTCTAGAACAATCATCATAATGCATTAGATAACAATTAGAAGAGACCTATATAGTGAAGTTAAACTACAATTTAAGCATTCAATGGTACAACCTTTAACGTCTTATGTTTATCCTAAAAAATATTATTATATACATATAGGAACATATATATACAAGATACAATACATATGTATGTATACATATGTATATGTATATCTACATATTGTAAGAACCTAAAATTGTCCCACATTTGTAAGACAATTTTACTAATTATTCTACTTCATAATTAAATAATTTTATTTATTTAATTATTTTTTATTTATTCTTTAATTTCATAACACATGATTCAAATTTCTCTCTAACTTCTTAATCATTTAATCATTTAATCATTTAATCAATATTATTTAATTAAATTTGATTATCCACTTTAATTAAACAATTTTTATTGTTTAATTAAATTCAATTTCTACCAGTAAGGAAAGCACAACACGAAAACGCCTTCCACAGTGTTAAATTCAAGGGGAAGAGATGCAAGGATGACTTTCAATTTCAATTACAGTCATTAAGATGCACATTACTAGAGTAACAAAGTAAACAAACAAGATTCACATAGACATAGAGGACACAAAATTTACGTGGGAAAACCCTTACGGGTAAAAAAACCCACCACCAAAGAAGAATCACTTGTATTATAGTAAAACGTCTATTACAAGTTACAAATTATTCTCTTTTAGGTGAATATTCATAGTCTCTATTCTAACAACATTCATCCTACAGATAGAATTCGACCACATAGACCACACAAGTAACATGAACAATAGTTTTGCAACAAACCAATCACTCATCAGCCTCCAATTATCACCCTCAACATCCAACCATCGAAATCAGTCAATACTGATTTCAGGACTATAAGGTAACTGTCTCAATGACCTCAATTATAAACGTTCTGCAACAAGTCTACCAAACCTTTCTTTCTGGTCTTCTTTCTCAGACTCACTCGGGCCAACCAACCAGCCTCATCGTAACTGTTTCTTCAGATGATTATATCTATGCTCAAGAAATGATTCATTTTAGTTCAATTTGTTTCCTAGATGATCAACCATCAATCTACCTAGTCGTTGAACAGTCATTGCCAACTCAGAACATAGATCCAATGGCTATCGAACATGTCAGATAGTTAGGATGGTCAACAAGCATGAGACTCACGTTATCGGCTTGAGTCAGAGATCTCAAACCGATATGTAAAACCATTGCTCATTTTTCATTCTACCTCCTTGTCGGTGTGAGTCCCTTCAATGATCAACATGATGGATCCATCGGCATGACTACAACTATCGAACAAAGATCCAAGAAGTCACATCGAAGAGAAAAGTCACTTTGATGCCTTCAGTCAACTGGCAACAGCTTATTGACAATAGTCTCATTGATGAGCAACATGACCAAGTCCATCGACAAGAACTATACAGTCAGAAAAACATTCTTCAAGTCATCCCGTAGACCAAAATCACCTCGACAATGTTTCGTATCGGCAAGTGTCACCCCGATGTTCAACAAGAACAAATCCATCAACAAGACTTCAACTGTCGGACCAACACACTTAGGTCTTACCGAAGACCAATGTCACACTGACTCCCCAGATTGACGAGAGTCTCCCCAATAGAACTTATCGGCCAGACTGCTGCCAACCAACCAAGTTGCACCAACATGATCTCCATCGACCTGACTCTCTCCAACAATAATTCATCGGCCAGAGACGCTTTATTGGGAAGCTCCTACCAACATCTCAAGTCACCCTGATGATTGTTCACAACTACTTGGAGTCTCACCGATCCAATTGCTAGGAACAGTTGGAAGACAATACTGCTCATCGGTAAGACTTTTGAAGGGTCTCCCCGATTTTGCTCTTCAGGAGGTTCTAGCTAATAATATTTAAGGCACATTTTCCAACACTAACTTCTCATGATTAATAATTTCTTTGAATTATTTAATTAGCTAACAATGTCCTCTTGATTAAATTAATTTCCAAATTTATTTAATCTCCTTTCCTAAATTTCATTTCCCTCCAAATTCAAATCAATTTCATTTCCAAATTTGATTTCATGTTTTGAAAATCCAAATATTCTCCAAATGATATTTCATTTCAAATTTCAAACATCACATGTGGAAATTCACAATGACCACTAACTCTCAATCAATCTTCAATCACTTTTTTCTAACTAGTCGATTACTTCCCCTTTTTTTGAAATCATCTTTTTTTTACTACTCAATCTATTCAATTCCACTCTAAATCAAATATCTTGATTAGTTAGTCAGGAGTTATTTCTTCGATTAGATTTAGTCATATTGAGCGATTGTCTCCCACCAACCCGTCTCATGGAATCTTAGCCTGGTCATCTTTATTCTCAAATCAATCTCAGTCATCGACTCAAATTTCAAAAAGTTTATAAATTCAAGATCAATCCTCCATTTTGAACAACGACCAGCTTTGAATTCTTGTTCATCTATCTTGTAGGTTTTCGTAAAGTGCAACTTTGAGAGCCATAATCCAAAACAAGGAAAAGAAGAACAATGGAGGCCAAGTGCATGGGAATCAACATTGAGTTTGCTTGTGTTACTGTTATTTTGTTTTGTTGATTTTCTTTAGTATTTCTTCATTATGTTGCAATTGGATTTTGTGATTAGATTTAAGGTTTAATGGTTGCCTTTTAGGCAAAGTGACATGTTGATTTTCCCCACACACACACACGTGTATATGTATATGTATGTATGTATGTATGTATGTATGTATGTATGTATGCATGTATGTATGTATGTATGTATGTATGTAGGTATGTATGTATGTATGCATGCATATGTGTTAGAGCATTTTAACAGCTAGTTATGTCTTTTTTCTTAAGTTCACTTAGTTGTGCATCTAGTTTAGCTAGAGTTAAGGTTTTTTAAGCTCCTCATTCTTACACTTTAGTTCTCCTAAATTTAGCTTAGGGCACTTTTGTGCTTTCTTTATAAGCACGTCATTATGTATTGTAGTTTCATTATGTAATCATAACTTTTGAGGAATATGGCATATTTTTCTTGCTACTTTCGTTTGTGGAACGTGTTCTAGTTTGTTGTTTGATCTTGTAGGCTTGTGTTGCAAAATTCAACATGGTATCAGAGCATAGATTCGACAAACCCATTCTCTAGCTTTGAGGGTTTCTTTTCTAAAAAATGTTGCAGTCATAGATTTTCTCTTTTGTGAAATTGGAAGTGGGTAATTTTTATCAGTTTTTTGAGCAAAATGAGCGTAAAAAGAAAAAAAAAATCTTTCTCGAAAACTTTATATTTTTGGCAGCCTTCTATTTTCAAAAAAAAAATATTGTCAAAAACTTTCTATTTTCGAAAAGTTTTTATTTTTTTTAATTTTTTATTGTCAAAAAGTTTCTATTTTCATAATCCCTTTCAAGCCTCCAAGTCCTTTTTTTGACAATGCAGTTGTTTTTTTTACCATAACTTGTTCATACAATGTTCTTTTTTCAACTTCTACATATTGTTGGAAAGTTGGTTTAGAGGGCTATTTGAATCTATAGATGGTTTGATTTTATTTTTCTCATGATAATTGCATTAGGCCGTTGAAGTAAACTCTTTTTTATGTGCTTCTGAGGCCATAACTTGCACATATAGACTCTTGTTGTTATTTTTCTTAGATTTTAGGTATTTTTTATTTAGTTTTTTTTTGTTTTTTTACTTTATAGTTGATTACTTGGTCATTTTGGCTTCTGCATACTTCTTGTTTAGACTGGATGACTTACCTTGGGCTGTTCTACATGTATTTCCAACACTTCACCCTATTTGGACATTTTGGACATCCTTTTCATGAACCTCTTTATTTATAGACACACTAAGATAAAGTTCCACTCTTGTGTATGGTTTTGGGGGATTTTGCACATTCTGTTGTGCCTTATTTTGTACATGCATAGTAATATGAAGTTCCATGGGGGGTTGTGTAGTTCCTTTTTTTTTTTTTTTTCCTTCACACCTTTGTTCGGTGAGTGTCCCTACACAACATCAAATCCTAGAGATTCTTGTGCCATGCATGTGTGCATTTTTTGCATACCCTTTTTCAATTGCAGGTATTTTCTTATGCACATTCATATTCTCCTTCATGCACTACTTGGTGACACTCAATTTCAGTGGACCTGGCATGCCTCTCCCTTGTTAGCATTATGGGGGGTTTCTACTGTTGGTGCTAATACTTCCTTGGTTTCACTTTGGAGTGAGCTATGTATTCAGTATTTGTTCCTATGTACTATTTGGATGCAGTGGTTGTATTTTGGTGAGATGGAGCTTTTAACACATAGGCACTCTTGCATTCTAGTTTTGCGGAGGTTAATTATCCTCAATTGATCAACGCTATTCAAACTATTGGTACTTGTATGTTCAACTACCTATTTACTCTAGCATGGTTGAGTAGTATTGTTGGGGTCATATGGGCATGTTCATGTGACATCTATATCTTTGATTGATATATGTTTTGCATTTGTTTGCCATTTGATTGTTCAAGTAGTGTTGTTGGGGGTGCTCATACAAATTGTTGTCTTCTTGATCCTCATCATTATCTTGGTTTTAGAGGAGGTTCTTCATTCAAAACTATAGCACTTATCATTCGACAATTGTCTACAACTTTTTTGTTCTTCAAGGATGCTCTTCATGTTCCTATTGTTGGGACATTTTTTGGAGGCTTCTTAGTTTTTCATTCTCTTTTCTATCTTTTGGACACAAGTTTTCTCCCACTGGATTTTTCTCTTTTTCTTCGTTTGTGAGAGAGCATTGGCTTGTACAAGGACACCTTTTTGGGCCTTTAGTTGTTGGGACCCATTCTTGCATTCATGCATTTACAGGTTTTAAATTTACCCTAGGTTTCACTTAAGGGGGAGAGGGGTGTTAGAGCATTTTAACAACTAGTGTTTTTTTTTGCTTAGGTTAACTTAGTTGTGCTTCTAGTTGCTTAAGTTATCTTAGTTGTGCATCTAGTTTAGCTAGAGTTGAGCTTTATTTATCTCATCATGTTTGCACTTTAGTTCTCCTAAATTTAGCTTAGATCATCTTTATGCTTTCTTTATAAGCACATCATTGTGCATTGTAAATTCATTATGTAATATTTTTTTTATGAATATGACATGTTTTTATTGATACTCTTGTTTGTAGAAGGTGTTCTAATTTACCTTTTGATCTTGTAGGCTTGTGTTGAAAAATTCAACATCATATTAGAATGCAATCTTTACTTTAACAATGTGTGTGTGTGTGTACACACATGTATATGTATGTATGTATGTATGTATGTATGTATGTGTGTATGTGTATGTGTATGTGTATGTGTATGTGTATGTTTATGTGTATGTGTATGTGTATATATATATGTGTGTGTGTGTATGTGTGTGTGTATATATGTATGTATACATGCATGTATGTATGTATGTATGTATGTATGTATGTATGTATGTACACACATACACATACACGTACACGTACACACACACACACATATATATACATATATGTGTATGTATATATACACACATATACATATACATATGTTGGCCATTTGGTGGAATTGATTATGTGTTGCATTGATGTCAACACTAGCTGTTTGGATGCTTTACCGACACCCTTCTGGTCCCGGTAGGTTGAGTGGTTTCTGGTTGATTTGGATTCAGCATGATCCAGTAGGCTCTGGTATAGTTCGGTGATGAATTAGCTTGTTCATAATACTCATGCTCATATTTGGTCAATTGGTTTTGGTCTGGTGATCGAATGCTATCATGTTTGCTTAGAAGCTTAGTTTCTGGTTTCGGTGAGGGTTTCACTGGCAGAGCTTTTGATGAATATATTTGATGAATTGCATAAGTGGTGTTGGTGCAACTTCTGGTGGAGTTTCAGGGTGCTGTTGGTGATCATATTCGAGACTTGGTGGATGGAGATCATTGTTGTAGCGTGTGGACCTATATTAGGTCCCGATTGATCTAGGTTATGGACTGATTTTAATGTAATGTGTGGATTGGATCTCTCAATGTGTTTCTGGGATGTCTTATGTGTTGGATATTATTTGTTTGGTCTAAGACCGACATGGTTTGTAATTATGTAATTGGTTTATTATTTATTGGCCGACCTAATTGTTTATGGTCGAGGGTTTGTATATATAGATGTAAGATCTCATTGTAGATCATCATGGTTATGTTAGAGGTCATGTTCAAGGAATGGAATGTGCGAATAATGTAATATCATTCAGGTAGAGGATTTGATCGATCATTGGAGATTGAATTGGGTTTATGTAAGAGGATTTAGTCCTCTGGTAGTGAGCTTCACCAGAACTATACTCAGGCATAGGAGATGCTATCTTTTGTAGTTCAACACTTCTTTGGATTGTAGTTTGGATTTCTATGTAGTCAATGAGGCTCCTTTTGTGATGAGCAATGTGCTCTAGGATGTTGGCCTTCCTGCAAGTGCAGGCCCCTCAATTGTAATTCACATACTTATTGCAAAAGTATTATCTGACTGTGGGTAGGCTTCCCACCGTGGTTTTCCCCTTTACAAGGTTTTCCACGTACAAATCTTGGTGTCATGTGGATGGTATTTATTTTGTGATTATTGTTTATGCTTAATTGGTTTAACTCCTATTTCGGTATTAATGTTTTGGATTCCAGTATTAAAGTTTTAAATTGTTAATAGTTCCGGTAATCTGTGACAACTGATTCACCCCCCTCTCAGTTGTCTTCTAGTTATTTGAATTGTTTAACAATTGGTATTAGAGCTTTGGTCCTCTCTGTAGAAAGCTTAACCACTTGAGGAATATCCTATGGTGACTAATAGTTCAATTTCATCCAATTCTTCTGGAGCTATCTTTCAGAGGGATATTCTGAGGCTTGATGGAACAAATTATAGAGTATGGAAGATTCAGATGGAGACTCATCTGAGATGTCTTGGCAAGGAGATTTGGGAGATCACACAGAATTGTGTCACACCTTATAATCTGGGATATAACAATCATCCTCTAGAAAACCTGGACAAGGAGCTTGAGAATGATTGTAAAGCAAGAGAAGCCCTCTTGTGTGCACTTTCTGATAAAAAAATAATAAGATTAACCGACAAATCATCTGGAAAGGCTATGTGGGATAAGTTGGAGACTCTTAAAGAAGATGACCCTACAGTGAAGATTACTAAACTTGATGGTTACCGGGTGAGATATGAAAACTTGAAGATGGAAGAAGATGAAAGGATTATTGCATTCATGGAAAGGGTAAATGAGATTGTTATGGGAATTCAATATTATGGTGGAACTCTGAGCGAAGATGAAATTGTTTCTGAAGTCCTGAGAGCCCTACCACCGACTTACAAAATGAAGGCTACTGCTATTAATAGTTGAGAACAATGGCTAATAAATCTGTCAACATAGATAGTTTGGTTGGGAAACTATCTGCTTTTGAGCTTGAAGGATTTGGACCTTCTGGAGCTATGAAGACTGAACTTGCTTTTCATGCATCTACATCTACAACCGGTAAGCAAGACTGGAAAGCTTTGTATGCAAAGGAATTAGAAGATATGAAGAGAGAAGCTGATGAGTTTGATCAACTTGAAACATTATTTGGTAGAAGAGTACCTAAAAGACCGATAGGAAGTAAGTATAAAGGAAAAGCACCTTTAAAATGTTTTGCATGTAATAAGATTGGTCATTTTGCATCTAGATGTCCTGAAAGGAATTCAAGATTTGAAGAAAGAGCTAGAAGATCATTCAAGCCTAACCCTAGATATCATAACAAGTAAAAGTACAAGAAAAATAGAGACAAATCATGCTACATAGCGGATGAGGAAGGCATTACTGATTTTGATGATGAACCGACATAAGACTCTGCTAGTGGTTCCGACAATGGTAAGGAATTGGTGTTCCTAGCTATCAAGGAAGATGATCTGACACTGGAAGTGAATGTACCTGAAGAGAAGGCGCTTGCTGCTAAAATTGAAGACAAGGATGAATGGATAATTGATAACGGTTGTTCACATCATGTGACAAGAGATAAAGGGAAGTTTCTATCTTTGCAAGAATTTGATGGTGGTCTAGTTAGATTTGGAGATGACAAAGCATGTATGATCAAAGGAAAAGGAACTATATCACTGGATGGTAAGAACAATACTGACAATGTTTATCATGTTGAAGGTTTAAGGCATAATCTTTTGAGTGTAGGACAATTGGTAGATAAGGGATTTCAATTAAAGTTGAAGGATGGAAAATGCAAAATCTTTACCAAATCTGGTTTGGAGATTGCAACCAATACACAGACAAAAGGTAATATATTTCATTTGAACTTTGGTGAGAAGACATGTTTGATTATACAGATTGATGAGAGTTGGCTATGGTATAAAAGGCCGTGTCATGTGAATTTTGATTGCATTGTGAAGATCAGTTCAACTAAGGCAGTTAGGGACATATCTAAGATTATGAAGCCCTATAATCCGGTATGTAAAGAATGTCAAATGGGTAAACAGGTTAGAACCTCTTTTATAAGTATACAAGATAAATCAAATGATGTTCTTGATCTTATTCATACTGATTTGTGTGGCTCTGCTAGAGCTAAAAGTTTTCAAGGTGATAGATATTTCATGCTAATCATTGATGATCATTCTAGAAAGATGTGGGTTACTTTTCTAAAAGAAAAATCTGAGGCATTTGAAAAGTTTAAAATCTTTAAGGATAAAGTGGAAACTGAGATAGGATTGAAGATTAAATGTTTGAGGTTAGATAATGGTGGAGAATTCACATCTGGTGAGTTTAATAACTCTTGTGAGAAGCATGGTATAAGAAGACAATTTTCTGCTCCTTGAACACCTCAACATAATGGAGTTGTGGAAAGGAAGAATAGAACTATCTTGGATGCTGCTAGAACAATGATAATGAAAGATAGTCTCCCTCATAACTACTGGAGGGAAGCAGTGAGCACAACGGTTTATACATTCAACATAGTACATATCAAAGGAGAAACCGGTAAGACACCTTATGAATTATGGTTTGGCAATACACCTACAGTTAAGTATTTTAGAATTTTTGGTAGTAAATTTTATATCAAGAGAGATGATATCATTGGGAAATTTGATCCTTGATGTGATGAAGGCATATTTCTTGGTTATTCTAATGAAAGAAAAACATATAGATGTTATAACAAGAGTTTGCAGAGAATTGTGGAGAGTGCTAATGTCAAAGTAGATGAGCTGAACAGAAGTAAAATTAGAGTTTATGAGAAGGAACCGACAGTGGAAATGATTATATCTGAACCGGTAGCACCTTTATCGAAACAAAATGTTGAACCCATTGCTCCAGCAGTATCAAAAAGTTCTACATTAACTGAAGAATAGGGAAGAGGAACAAAAAGTCAGAAGACTCCTAGGTATGTGAGATTGAATCATTTAGAAGATCAAATCATTGGGGATAAGAGAAATGGAGTGATGACAAGAAGAAGCATGACAACTAATGAGGTATGTTTAATTTTACAAGTTGAACCAGTATCAGTAATTGAGGCATGTAAAGATGAATATTGGTTGAAAGCTATGGAAGACAAATTAGATCAAATTGAGAAAAATAACACATGGACCTTGGTTCCTCGACCTAAAAATAAAAATGTTATTGGAACTAAATGGGTTTTTAAGAATATATTGAATTAGGATGGTCAAGTTATAGGGAATAAAGCTAGATTGGTTTGTAAAGGATATTCTCAGAAGGAAGGAATTGATTATGGAGAGACTTTTGCATTTGTAGCTAGGATTGAAGTTGTAAGATTATTTCTTGCCTATGTTGCTTATAAAAACTACAAGGTTTATCAGATGGATGTTAAATGTGTATTTTTGAATGGGGATCTTGATGAGGAAGTTTATATTGAGCAACTTGATGGTTTTTCACTATCAGATGATACAAATATGGTTTGCGGGTTAAGGAAAGCTTTATATGGATTGAAACAAGCACCTAGAGCTTGGTATACAAAGTTGGATAAATATCTTTTGAAGCTTGGCTTTACTAAGGGTAGTGGTGACAATAATTTATATTATAAGATCACTAATGATGATATATTGATTATTGAAGTATTTGTTGATGACATTATTTTTGGAGGTGAAAATAAGTTATGCATAGAATTTTCTAAGAATATGGAGAAAGAATTTGAGATGTCTATGATTGGTGAGATGAAATTTTTCTTAGGTTTGCAGATTACTCAGACTGATAAAGGTATTTTGATCCGTCAAACTAAATATGCTAAGGAGTTGTTGAAGAAATTTGGTATGGGAGATTCTAAACCGGTAGGTACTCCTATGGTTACAAGTGAGAAATTGACAAGAAAAGATGTTTCTGCACCGGTAAATCCTACAAGATACAAATCTATGATTGGAGATCTGCTTTATTTGACTCAGACTAGGCCTGACATTATGAATGTTGTTTGTATTGTTTCAAGATTTCAGAGTGATCCTAGATAAAATCATGAGATGACGGTGAAAAGGATTTTTAGATACTTGCAAGGTACATCAAAATATGGTTTGTGGTACCCTAAGGCTGATAACTTTACTTTATGTGCATATATAGATGTTGATTGGGCTGGAGATGTTGATGACCAAAAAAGTACTTCTGGTGGAGCTTTCTTTCTTGGAAAGAAGTTGGTTTCATGGATCAATAAGAAACAGTCATGTACTTCTTTATCTACTACTGAAGCTGAGTATGTTATTGCTACTACTAACTATACACAAGTTTTATGGATGAAGCAAATGTTGAAGGATATAAAGGTGGATTGTGATGCACCAGTAGTTATTCACTATGATAACTCTATTGGTATTGATATATCAAATAATCTGGTATTTCATTCTAAAACAAAGCACATATCTATAAAGTATAACTTTTTGAAGGAAAAGGTGGAATCAAATGAAGTTAGATAGGTTTATGTGAACACTAAAGAGCAAATTGCAGATATTTTCACTAAACCTTTGCCCAAGGAATAATTTGAGTGCCTAAGAGACAGATTGGGAGTTTCTGCCCCTCTGGAAGAGACTTGATTGATGCGGTTCGGTATCAGTCCAACGTGCATTATCAAAGATACTATTCATTTCGGCACTAATGTGGGATGCTTCTGCTCAGGGGGGGTAGTCAGCTTTGTGATTCAGTGGTTTATGTTTTTGCTTTGATATTTTTTGTCAGATTTCTGGCATTGATGTCAAAGGGGGAGAGATATTGATGTGAAAAAGACAAAGAAAGAAAAAAAAAAATCATTGGGGGAGAGATATGAATAAGAAAAGTAAAAGGGAGAGATATTGACACTTAAAGCTGTATATGGGAGATTGTTGGTTATCTTCCATTGGGGGAGACTTGTTTGGCATTTCATGGTACTTAGATGTTTTTCACATTTAGTGTTGCCATCAATGCCAAAGGGGGAGATTGTTGGCCATTTGGTGGAATTGATTATGTGTTTCATTGATGTTTTGTCATTGATGCCAACACTAGCTATTTGGATGCTTTACCAACACCCTTCTGGTCCCGGTAGGTTGAGTGGTTTCTAGTTGATTTGGATCCGACATGATCCGGTAGGCTCCGATATAGTTTGGTGATGAATTGGTTTGTTCAGGACACTCATGCTCATATTTGGTCAGTTGGTTTTGGTCTAGTGATCGGATGCTATCTTGTTTGCTTAGAAACTTAGTTTCTGGTTCCGACGAGGGTTTCACCGGCAAAGCTTTTGATGAAGATCTTTGATGAATTGCATAAGTGGTGTTGGTGCAACTTCTGGTGGAGTTTCAGGATGTTGTTGGTGATCATGTTCGAGACTTGGCAGATGGAGATCATTTTTGTAGCATGTGGACCTATATTAGGTCTTGATTGATCTAGGTTATGGACAGACTTTAATGTAACATGTGGATTGGACCTCTCGATGTATTTTCAAGATGTCTTATATGTTGGATATTATTTGTTTGGTCTAAGACCAACATGGTTTGTAATTATGTAATTGGTTTATTATCTGGTGTCCAACCTAATTGTTTATGGTTGAGGGTTTGTATATATAGATGTAAGATCTCATTGTAGATCATCATGGTTATGTTAGAGGTCATGGTCAAGGAATGTAATGTGCGAATAATGTAATATCATTTAGGCAGAGGATTTGGTCGATCATTGGAGATCAAATTGGGTTTATGTAAGAGGATTTAGTCCTCCAATATTGAGCTTAACTAGAACTATACTCAGGCATAGGAGATGCTATCTTTTGCAGTTCAACACTTCTCCGGATTGTAGTCTGGATTTTTATGTAGTCAGTGAGGTTCCTTTTGTGATGAGAAGTGCGCTCTAGGCTGTTGACCTTCTTGCAAGTGTTGGCCCCTCAATTGTAATTCACATACTTATTGCAAAAGTATTATCTGACTGTGGGTAGGATTCCCACTATGGTTTTTCCCTTTACCGTGTTTTCCACGTGCAAATCTTGGTGTCATGTGGATGGTATTTATTCTGTGATTATTGTTTATGCTTAATTGGTTTAACTGTTATTCCGGTATTAAAATTTTAAATTGCTGATAGTTCTGGTAATCTAACAACTAATTCACACCCCCACCCCCCCCACCTCTTAGTTGTCTTCCGGTTATTTGAACTATCTAACAACATATACATGTACGTACATGTATATGTGTATACACACACATAATAAGTAGTTCTTTAAATTTTAAACCAATAAAAATATTAATTATGTTCAAGTATCTTCCTTTGAAATGTCAAATCACTACCTCATTAAAGACACAATTAAAGTTAGTGGTGGTGAGAATTTTTATAAGAATACCTGACTAAATATATTTTTAATCTTGATACATAATTTACTATTGAAAGAAAAATTGCAAAAAAAATAATGCTACAAGCAATCTTACTCTTGCTACAATTTTTTTTCTCTTTGTCCTTGTACCAATATGTGAAAACATGCATGAGATATAAAGATATAGCTCATTTCAAAACAAAAATATTTAACATTATGTCTAACAATACAATCAATATCTAGAGCATTGTCAAACATATAAAGAAAAATTCAATAGTACAAAGGAGCATAGATAAAACCTTTCAATATATTATACTTGAAAGTAGAATCTTCATCATCCTTGACATTATATATTTCTATTTGCCAAAGTTTTCTACTGCATGCAATAGGGGCACCCCCGGGTAGGTTTGACTGGGACAGGAATAGTGGGCGAGGGGGAAGGATTGAACCCACGATTAGAGTAAGTCTACTTGCTCCCTAGACATTATTCAAGAAAAAAAAACATGAACACTAGGATGTCATAGTGTGGTACATCTTGACACCAAATTAATTCTTTAATTATTAAATAGTGTGTACATAAATCAAAGATCTCAAAACACACAGCATAGAGTTCTCACCACTTATTAACATTGACGATACAACCCAAATAAACATTCTAATACAATCAAGTACACATTCAACACTTTAGAACATGTCATTCAAACACAAAATATGAAAAAAACACTAAAAAGAGGATCTAATTTGTAATACACAAGAGAAAATGATTAATTTGTACCCAAAGAATATAAACCTAATAAATTATAGACATAATGATAATGCATGAAACAAAACTATAATTGAATGTAATATAAGGTTCAAGCATAGTTCACACTTTAGTGAAAATACAAGATCATAATTTAAACACTAAATATGAAAAAAAGGACATTAAAAAGAAGATCTAATTTTTAATACACGAGAGAAAATTATTTTAATATATACCAGAAGAATATAAACCTAATATTATAGGTCCATAATGATTTTAATGGAGGAAATGTGACCTTGCAAAAGGAACACTATATTCCTTTGAAAGCCAATTTCACAACATATATTCAAATATCTCCAATAAGATAAACTAGTGAAGATATCCAATTACAGATAAATAAAATGGAGATTATGATTACATAAATGGAAATAGCAAATGATAGAAGTTTTTTGTTCCAAATCTGAGCATCTTGGGCAAGGACACCAATGCGACATGTTGTAGTCTCTTATAGATTGAAACAAAAAACACTCAAAAGGTGGCAAAAACCCAACTCTATGTTTTAGCTAACTTGTAAAACCCAAAAGTTAGAAACATGACAACAAATACAATATAACAGATATAAATGAAAATGAAATAAGTAGACACGTATGTTGGCAACAAGAAGGAAGGAAAAATGAGAGGGGGGGGGGGATGAATCGGTTTTCACTGAAATAAGAAAAATACAAGACCTATTGGATCATGAGAAGGAAAAATCAAAACATTTGGAAGAGGAAGTAGAGGAAGAAAGGAAAAAATGTGCACAAATGAAAGAAGACCTGCACAATGCAAATGATAAAATTAAAACTTCGGAGGATATATTGAAAGATAATATGAAAAATACAATGAAGTATATACAAGAAAACATTTGGGGGAAAATAATGCAAAGGAGTGACAAGTTGTGTGAATGGTTTGAATTGAATGAAAGTCTAAGAATAATTTATATGAAAATCAAAGAGCACATTGAGAAGAGCATACATGTTTATTCAAAAGAGGATATGGCATTCAGATTTTGCAAGTAGTCTACAGTACCAATGACAGCTATTTGGCATCCAAGGGAATTAAGAGTTGTATTGATGCCACAGTTAAGACATCATCTATCCTTCAAAAATGCCAGAAACTAAGGGAAACATCAGAAGTTATGGATAAATATGGCAAAAAGATATTGAAGTTGCAAGAAAAGACAACTACTTTGATTAAACTTGGTTTGCCTAAGACCGTTGACCCATCAAATAAATTCATTGGAAAAGAAGCTTACAAAAAAAACATGGAGATAAAAATGAAGTCTGATTTAGACTTGCTTCCTGAGAACACAACTCCCCAAAGCTTTCTGGAATTCATCAAACCATATACAACTCTGAATGTGGTATTGGGTGAAACAATGATGTCAAGTCACTCTTCTAAATATGGATTGTTGACGAAGTTGTAGTTGACTTTCCATAGTTTAAAGAATATTGACCCTCCATCAGATGAAGAGTGGAGAACCCTACAATAACCGACACAAAAATCTTAAGAATCATAGTATGTATTGCATAGTTTTCTGCTTTTACTCTTAATTTCAAGGTTTTATGTTTTTTCTGTTTGGAATTTGGCATCGCTTGAAATAACTCTGTTTTATGAACATGAAAAAACCAGCAATTGCTATTGCTAAACCAGCCTATGAATCTATGATGATCATGCACAGTGCAAACCTTCAACCTATAAATTTGTATTCTCAAATTCTCCCAAGTTTTACTATTTTTGCATTTCTCTATTTCCGATGACTAGGTTTTGGGCACTTCTACTATCTATATTTAATTTGTCATGGATTGAATTAATATTAATATTTAATTTTAAACTCTGTTTTTTGAACAAGAGACATCAGACATGTAGCAGTTGTTAAATTGCTAATCCGGCCTGTGATAGCCATGTAAAACTAAATTTGTGCTGAAGCTCGAGTTTGTGATTTTGATGTTGAGTCTTCACATGTTGCAAATCGACCTGAAGATGTTGTTGCTCCCTTGTTTCTATAAAAGAGAAATCAGGGTCATTTGCAAAGGGTTCTGAAACTTTGTATTGACTTTTGCATGGAGAATCACACAGAGTGGTGTATTGAAATAATTGTATCATATGGCTATATTTTTGAAAGAATTAATGAAAATATAAGTTCTCAAACATGTCTAAATAAACATCTCTATATCAATAAACACATTATGGTATTTTGTTATGCTATTTTAAATCTGGAAATAGAAAGTTGAAAAATACAATTACAAATCAATATTAAATTCTAATTTCAAAAAGTTGAGACTCATAAAATATCATCAAGTTATCAACCATAATAATATGCTTTTGTAATATGAATGATCAGATACAGTAATAAGATTAATAAATACCAATCTCTTACAGTTGCCATTCATCCTCATCAAATTCAAAGCTTTCTTGATTCTTGTCTATGTTTTCTTCACTCTGAGTCTGCATACCTTCATTGAACTGCATCTTAATGCTACTAGTAGGTCTAGTACATGAGTCAATAGCCCCACTAGAACTTTGGTTTGAAGTGTTGCCCAAATCTCTTCTTTCACATTTGGACCTCCAGATTTGCAGTGCCCTATCGTAAGGAAAAGTGTGGACATCATACCTAGATGTATAGAGCCTCAAGCAATTTTTCAAATTTTTGTCTAGTTTGTTTCTTAGCTTTGATTTCAGGAACCCCAAAGCACTAAAAACTCTCTCATCTTCCACCGAACCCAATATCATGGTAAGACATAAATCATCAAGCTTCAAATATTTTGGCATTGAATCATGCAACACTGTGTTCTCAGCTATATATTTCCAAAGCCTTGCTACTGATCCCTCTTTGCAGGGGTTCTCCATTGTGCCATATTGTTCCCTCATAGTGTATGCAAAATGATATGATTGCTCTCTAATGCGAGTTTTTGTCTAATATTCCATTTATAGTTACTCCATTCAATTCTATGGATATGCAAAATTGTTTTATCAAAGTCGGTAGCTTACTTCAAAAATCAGTTGCACTTTTGAGGCTCCAATATTGAGGAAACACAACAAACATGGCTTCGAGTAGGTTGTCAGGAGGGAATCTGCTTCTAATTTGTGAGGAAAGATCATAGGCAATTTTATTCACATAAGTAGTTACAGAATCAACAATCTTGTTGAAATCTTCCCTTGTAACTCTTGCTAGTTGCTTCCTGGGGCACTTTCCTGGTTCCTTGGGGTCGACCGTGGCATAGAAGTGCATTGGTATCTCAACTCCTTGTACATTGGCACATACCTCCCCATCTGCACCGATTTATAAAAAGTTATCAAGATTGTTCAAATCTGTGAGTGTCCGCCACTTAACAATTTTTTCATCAGATAGTGTTGGTTGATTTCAATAGAGATTGTTGAGGGTCATGCATGTCATCTTACGCAACGTAGCATATTCTGCAATATACAGACCTCTTTTTTGGGTAGCCTTCATAATGTTCCTCATTTCCTCTAGCATGGACAGAAGAGCTGCTAAAGTTAAGAGTGTCTCTACATTACTTAACCTCTGAAGAAGGTTAGGAAATTTCGGTTGATCTGATTCGTCGTGAGTTGTGTGAAATAGTCCAATCAAGGATGGAAATTTTTGAAAAAACTCGATGCGCTGGACCATCCAAAGAGATCCATTTGGTATCATTATCCTTGAGAAGCTTGTTCCCATCAGTTATTCCATCAGTAAAGTGTTGAAATTCCATAAATCGCTTGGGACTTCGACAAAAGTGTGAGTAGAGCTCTCTGATTAAAATTTTAATTTTTTTACCAAAGCATACTTGCTCACAATTCCAAAAGCTAGATTCATTCCGTGAGCCATGCAGTGAATTGTAGTAATGTACTGTGCAAATTAAGTTTCAATATTTGTACAAAGACCGTTCCTATGACCTTGCATTACTAAAGCTCCATCTGCTCCAACACAAACCAATTTTTTAGCAACCATCATGTCATCCATACCTCCATATTCAATTAAAATTTTCTTTCCTAGTTGAAATAAATTTTCCGTTGTCGCACTCTCCTTCATTTTAGCAACAGATAGTATATGAGGTTGACGGGCATGATTCTATATAGTATAAACATGCATGCATACCCATGAAGTATTGTAAACTGTCGTAACTTCGTCTAAAGAAAATGCAATAAAGTTTGACTCTCTTATTTTTTCCTTTACATCTTCTTTTTCAACCTCAACAAGACAACTTACCCATTCCCATCCACTGTTTACTGACCAGTGTCTATTAGAATAGTTAGGAACTTTCAAAAAGTGTAATAAACCACTAATTGATGGGAAATCTATCATAGCACATCCTCTGCTCAAAATATAAAAAACATCGCTTAACTGAACAACTTTTCCCAGTTGTTCTATTTGCATTTCTTTTCTAAAACTAGCTTCAATAGAACCTTTAACTTCAACAGGCTTCGTCTGTATTTTCTCATGAAAATAATACTCTTCGACATTCCTCACATGCTTACATTCCTCCTTTGTTTTCCATCTTATCACTGATTTTTCAACTCCTTCTATCATTTGTTTTTCATAAACTTTACCCATATGCTTTTCTATGGTGTCAAATTTTAGTTGCAACCTAATTTACTTGTTATGTTTCCAATTGCAAATCTTACACCTGCATTTTATTGGAGGCTCACCTTCAATTGAATTTGCCACTGGTTCAATGAATGGATACTTTGATGCCCAATTAATTTGAAAATTCCTCACTGACATATCACACTCTTGATTCTTTTTTTATTATGGTTGATCCTTTTTTGATCTGGCTTTTCTTTTCCCCTTCAGTACATTATCATCAATGGCATTATCACCTAAGTCAATTATATCATTCTGGCTAACTTGGGCATCTACCAGATAATCTTCTTCAAGATCATCCTGATCTAAGATAGCAGGTTCGCTGTTGTCTTCAATATGCGGTGTAGGTTGCGAATTTTGTACTTTTACTTGTGATGATGTACCTTCTTGATTTTCACCACAATATTTTCCAAAGACAACGTTATGCTTTTTGTTGGCCTCTCATGGCCTTCCCCACATTCAGGTTTCCTACCCTTCTTCTTGTTCGACATCTCCAACGAAATAAAGGGTGCCAAAAAAATATCAATTTGTTGAAGAAGCAATAATAGACTATAAAGTATAAGATATGTTTCATTGTCCCTATGACCTACAATCTAGATGTCTAAGGTCTAAATCTCCCGGCTGATCACTTGGCACTGATGGATCCCCATTGAATAAGAATGAACTCAATAGTGTAAACAAATATAGATAAATTCAGAATAATATTATAACACATCAAAAATATGATCGCTCACCTTTAGATCACTACCAGTCACCAATGCAGTCAACAACAATGATTTTCCTTGGTATGAAACTTCGCTATTGATAAGAATTCAGAGCCTAGAACGCACCAAATTGTGTAGAGATAGATATGATCTTTGAATGTATTTATACCAATCCTTATATGGCAAATTCTATGGGAATTTTATATGATATACAAATATTTGGTGAATCCCGCATAACTATAACACGACTTATGTAATTTTCGAGGCGATTATGGGTTGTCCAAATAATTGGCAAATACAATATAGTTGGTGAAAGTTGGGGTGAATGGAGACACCCGTCGGCAAAATGTTGGGTGAATTGGGTCCTCCTGGCTAACAAATATTCATATGCCTATAGGCGAATTATGGTCGTCTATTAAGGCAACCTCGGAGAGTGTAGGCGAAAAAATTAAATTTACCGTGTGTCCATCGTATATTGTATTGGTGAAATCCTCGCATAAAAACATTTAATTACATAAAACATATGGCGATCGGGCCGTGAATTTTATGGAAATTGATAATGTTATGGCGACATGGCCACCCCCAGTTGGTACAAAATATTTGCCATTTCCTAGGTCGTCGACGTGAAAAATTTTCCATTGGCAAATATTTACCACTAAATTAATCTCTGTCGAGAATCTTCATCTGGTCTTTGAAAGGTTTCGGTTGTATAAGATGAGATTGAATCCTCTAAAGTGTGTTTTCGGTGTTGTCGCCAGAAACTTCTAGGATTCATCGTCTCCCGCCGAGGGATCGAGATAGATATAGACAAAATTAATGCTATTGTGAATATGCTTCCACCTAGTAATATCTATCAGCTTCGTAGTTTGCAAGGGAATATTCAAGTCATTCGTTGATTTGTGGCGTAATTAGCTGGTCGTACTCTCCCCTTTACTCATTTGCTGAAGAAGGATACCCATTTCAAGTGGAATGAAGAATGTCAAGAGGCTTTTAATTATATCAAGGATTACTTAGCTAGTCCTCCTATCCTAATGCCAACCATGTATGATAGAACTTTCTTCCTATACATCTCTACCACATCTCACACGCTAGTAGCCTTGTTAGCCTAGTGTGATGATGAAGGTCGGGAAAGAGCAGTCTATTATATTAATCGTACTTTGATAGAATACGAAACTCGATATTCCACTGTAGAAAAGCAATGTTTAGCTCTTGTCTTTGCAACTCAAAAGCTAAGAAATTACATCCTTCATGCGGAGACGTGGGTCATTGCTAAGAATGATATCCTTAAGCATCTCTTCACAAAGTCTGATCTCTCGAGAAGGCTAGCCAAGTGGGTGATGTTTCTCTTTGAATTTGACTTGAAGTTTGTAACTCAGAAGTCAATCAAAGGGTAGGTCATTGCTGATCAGTTAGTCGATGCTCCCTTAGAGAAATCCTTTACTACTCTAGACCTTTCTCCTAAGGAAGATGTGTTGGTCATTGATCACGACTCTGTGTGGGACATGTATTTTGATGGATTGAGGTGTCAGACTGGCTTAGGAGAAGGTGTAGTCTTTGTTTCACCTGAAGGAATGCCAGTCCCTCTCTCATTCCATTTGGAATTCCATTATACCAACAACATCGCTGAGTACGAAGCCTTGGTTGCAGGGCTTCATGCCGCGATTGCCATGGGTGTGAAGAACCTCCGCATCCATGGAGATTTAGAACTTATCGTAAACCAGGTTACAGGTTCTTATCATGTTAAGCAGTTGAAGTTGTCTCAATATAAAGATTTAGTGTTAACTATATTGAAATAATTCACTACTTACATGATCGACAACGTTTCATGGAGAGAAAATCGTCATGCAGATGCAATGGCAAGCACTGCTTCCCTTGTACATCCAGGCTTTGGTCAGGATGAGTACCTCTTTGTAGTACAATTCCTCCACTCTGTGACCATATCTAATCAAACCCAATTTGATGATCTCATGTGTGCCCATGTTGATTCAAGATAATGGTTTGCACACATTTTCAATTATCTCAAGAAGGAAAGCTTTCTCGATGACACTAGTAAAAGCTCTTGTCTACATGGAATTTTTGCTCGGACTCTATTAGAATATTAGCTCAAATGCCCATAGTGATTAGTGAAAATGACCCTTTTTGGGGCCCATCTTTGAGTATATAGCCTAAATTTGTCCCAAAAAAAAATTCTTGCTCATTTTGGGATGATTTTGGCTCATTTTCCTTCCTGTTTTCCCCACCTCGCTAGGGGCAAAATACAAGTGGTATATACTCGCCTTTATCAAATTTTTCCTTTCTATTCGCACTAATGCTCCTTAAGCATTCTTCTCGCCGAAGTAGCTTCTTCTGCTTTTCATGTTGACAAATTTTCAAGTTTTGCAGTATTGAATATATCGTGTCGAATACTGTGCTTGTAAGGAAGTTAAGTAGCAAAACAACTTCCTACACTAACCTTAAGAGGAGGGTGATGCAAAATTTTTTAAAGATCCTCACAGCAGTTACAAAAACAGATATAGATATAATAACATTCAAACCATAACACAGTGATTTACGTGGGGAAAACCCTTTCGGGAGAAAAACCCCACACTCCAAAAGCTGCCCAATATATTTAGTAATAAAAAACATATTACAATATACTTGCAGAGAAATCTCTTCATAGGAGTGCCACTAATTAGAGATTTAGAGGTAACTCAATGGCCATAAGACTCTTACACACAACCTCTATCTCACGCACCTCGTATATAGGAGATACAATACAAGAAACCGTTAAACGGTATTACAAAACCATGGGCTAAAACCACCCAATAAGGTGTAGCCAACCTTATCTCCCTTCTAGATGCCCTATGACATGTTAAAACAAACATCAACACGCGTCCCTCCCTTTTATAGCTCATTTATGTGTTCAATGTATTTTATATTTCCTATTTCAGGAGTACAAACTTCCGGAGGCCATAACTTGAGAACCGTGTGTCTGATTGACGAACCGTTTGAAGTGCTAGAAAGCTTGCGAAGTGCTCTATTGCCTCGTAAACCACTACACCATTTAAACCCACCTTTTAGGGCATTTCAGGGCCTCTAAAGTCCTCAAAATTAAATTTAAACCTTTCATTGGACCCCTCCAAAATAAAAAATTTAATATCCTCAAAACTAGTTGTGATCTTGCGACGTAACTTTAACATAATGCTTATCTATCCAACCAGAAGCTTCAGGGAGAATTTCGCACCATTTAGTGTCCAAATGAAAAGTTACTATAAATAGTAACCTTATGTAAATGCAAGGTTGAGACACCATTTTCCCAAAAGTGGTTCCTCGTGGAGATTTGGGGGCATCATCTATGATTTCTGTTTTGACCTCTACGACCCCTATTGTATCCTTTTTGGGCTAAGTATTTATTGCAGTGCATGAGCTTGATGAACAAATCCTTCTAAACTACTTTAGTGCGACTAATCCCTTGAGTCGATCAGTCCACTAAAGTGGGGGCAAAATGTAGTGTCCTAAATTACATCTAGTGCATTTATGACACTTACACATGATGCTAAGTGCATTAATGACAAACTCCATGATCAAAATTCTGCTATTTTGGCATCATGGGCTCAAAAGGCAAAGTACCTCTATATGCCTCAAAACCCCCTTTGGGTTTATCTTTGGTCGGATGACAACGCGATATGTGGACGTCCTCGCGTCGCGCTAACGTCCCAATAAACATACAAAATCTCGAATCTAGCAGAGACTCGGACACTAGCCGACGCATATCTTTTGACTCACGTTTTTCCATAATGGCTCTCTGCACCTCCTTCTGATTTAAAAACTTTTCCAAGCTTATTTGGAGGGGTTCCCATATTGGTTTCTTGGCTCTCATATTGTACTATTGATCTCTACTCTATTGGACATGTTTCTACCAATATCTAGCTACAACTATTGCCTAGCAAATCTCATCAACAATCACATACCAAGGGCTTCATCATGCTCGTATCTCAAACAAAGAAGGGTTTGGCTACATGCTCTGCTTTCTCTTTATCTTCTATTATTTCATGCAATATATCTTTCATTTTTTTATTGTATCTATTATCTAGGTTCATTCATCTTTCCAATTTACAAATTTTACATTATATGCAATAGGGGTTTTGCTTCCTTTAAGTGGAGTATAGTTTCTATTTGCATCTTTCCAATTTACCAAGTTACCAATTTAATAATTTATAAATTTCATCTTATGATTAATATAAAATAGAAATTAGTCTCCAACTGTCTATGTGTATGTGTTTTTGGATTTTATTTCCTTCAGACTAATATCAGAGCATTGGTCTATGTTTTATTTGGGGGATAAATCCATCATAGCTTAGTTGTGGAAGTCCTAGTGATTTCATAATGTTTCAAGCTATGGTTACTTCTATATTGTTGTCATTAGTAAACATGAATTTCTATTTTATGGCCATAACTGATAACATGATGATAATTTGATTCTTTATGGCTTCGAATTCCTTTTCCTGGGACCCAACATATAGGATTGAATTTCTATTTATGTTGCCAATTCCTTTCACATTAACATGCTTTCCCTCTTCCGACTTAGTACCTGTTAGAGCCTGACTTCATCCTAGATTTTTACCTTACGAAAATTGGAGGAGTTTTTTATTTACCATTAGGTATAGTTTCAACAAAAGCTCCTTTGACATGGTCTTTAGTCTCAACCAAACTACTAGGTGCAATTAGAAAATTAACATTCTTTCTAGGACTTTTGCAGGTCTCCTCTTATAATCCTTCTCCAATTTTCTAATTGTTACACACACCCTGACAGATAATATAATACAAACTCAAGACAAGAAATTGTAAAAAACACTAAAATTCAATTTGATAGACTGAAAAAGGCTAAGCACAACATAAATACTGATAAGGGTTTTCAAATGGACACTCCTTACATAAAGATTAAAATAAGGTCGCATGACCAAAATGATCTTACCAAACCAAGTCATGGACTAAAATAGCTAAATAAATAAAAAAATTGTATAGACAAGAAACTTCTTTCATACACAACATCTATTGTAAGCCTCTTTGAGTTAATGCCTACAATCCCTCAATGAACCCCTACTCTAAAACCATAAAAGAATATAGGAGAAAATTGAAGCATCTTTTGAAAATCACCAAGGGAAGGTTTGAGATTATTAAATTATCATGCCTTTGGACGTGAAATTTAACTCCTTTCAATCAAATCTAGATTTTCCTAAGCTTGTAAATTTCCACGAATAAACCTCTCCTTTTGCATTCATCTCACCTAACATATTAACAACATATTGTTGCCCTAATGATCTATGATTGAGTCTAGCAGTAAGTAATAACTTCTCATTTATTTAGACATCTTTAATGATCAAGATATTAATGTCAGGATAGGAGAACTCATCAACACTCTCATTAGCAAGGTTGTCTAGAAGTTCAATTATATCCTTCTAGATAGACATGAAAAATATTAATTGAAGGAGCACAAATGAATGATGGGTTGCAAATGCCTATTTTGTTAGTGTCCCTGCACAAGACGATTGAGGGAGGCTCAAAGGAGCTTCAGTGACCTGAACTGAAGCTAACACTAGAAATTTGTTTGCACAAATTGATTATCGATATTTATTAACACATGTTTTCTACAAGAACCGTTTCCTGATTAAGTAGAGGGATTAATTTTCTGAAAAATTTAGTTCAGTTTTAAACTCATATGTATAGGTTAGTTTTAAACTACAGGTGCAAGAGTCATTATTAGTGACACACAGTTAAATGTAAACAAGCAAAGCTATCCAGGTGTTATTAATGGTGATTTGCCTGATAAAGTAAAATTAGAAAAGCTGATGCAGGGATATCCTATATAGCTCGTTAGCTTTAGATATGAGCCCAACTTCTACCTTGCTGTTGTCAAGCTTTCTTAGGGTCAAAATTATAGAGCACGACCTCATGTACTTGTTTATTCCCCAAAGGATGGTTTTGGTTTAGGAAGAAGTCCAAATTTTCAGTTGAACATTTGGCTTTTGAACAAATGTTGTGCTTGGTCCATTTGTATTTTTTTTATTAAAGTTCATTAATTTGCAACTCAAAAAAGATCTTAAAAATTTAAAATTTGTATTTAAAAACATGTTTAGGAATTATTGGATATAAACCTTTCAAAAGACTTGGAAAAGTGATTGGAAAGATGGATGTTTGTACACACATGATACTCTAAACATGCATAGAATATTCTAGACTTAAACAACTCTCTGTGAGGTGTTTGAAACATAAGAATTTAATTGGGTCAATTTAGTACAGATCAGGTCCACAACAAGATATTTCTCAGGGTAGAATATTGTTCAGGAAAATTTAGTGATCTCTTTTTTAAAAATAAAAAATAAATTCAATTTTTTTATAATAAAATATTATAAAAAATATATTTATAAGAAAGAGGGTCTTAAGTACAAAATTAAAATATTAAAATATAAAAGAACATAATTATAAATTGTCATGAAGGAATTTTAAAGAGTTGTGGCCCTCGGAAAAATGATATTTAAAAAAAAATCAAGCAAGGGTAAGGGCACCATAAATAAATCTAGCATCCTCTATCAAACAACTTTTGATCCTAATCCAACAACTGGTTCCTCCCTAGCTCTCTTGTCTCTTTTCCTCCCCTTGTCATATTGACTTTTTGAAAGATTGGCAAGGGACCAATTATTGTAGCATCCACTTCTTTCCACTAAAAACTATTTATAAGTAGATTCTCCCTACTATCTTGATCTCACCATGTCTAAATGCTAAAAGGAATTGTAATTTTAGTCGATCAAAATGGAACAAGCTTAGTCTTCAAATTTGGAAGTCCAAAACAGATACCCATTCTCAGCTTTTAGCTTGGAAAATCCTTCATGTCAAGCTGCCCATCGAAAATCGTCTCAAATTCCTCCACCCTTCATCATCTTGTCCTTATTTTCGATGGGCAGCTTAACAATTGGTCTTGGGTAGTCCAGCTTAAACATTCCTGAAGATTAGTCATGATAGTGTACAAACAGTTAAGAAACAATCTTCCCTTCAACGACCTAGAGTTGTTCTTGAAGCTCACAAATAGTATCTTTAAGTTCATTCTTGACATGCAGTTTATCTTGAAGATTTGTTAATATACTTGACATTTGGAGGGAAAGATTCTAGCAGATTGTCTAAACTTCAATTTGAAGCAGAAAAAAGGGTGCTACTAAAGACGACAGAACAATAAAAATTTCAAAAAAGCTTGAGGATAACTTGTTTGCTAGATTGTGTGAGAATATTATATAGAGGAGAGATACCAAGTAGTGTAGCTCTCCATGTCCAGACATGTTGGAAAAGACTAGGAAGAGAAAAAAAAAAGGGAACACCAAATTTTGTGGGCATGAGAGCGGAACCAAAAGGTATGAGGATCTTGTTGGAAATTTGAATATGTCTAACCATAGCTAGCAGGCTTAACATTCCATTTAGCTATGTTGGAAATCACATTTTAGATAAAACAACTTCTATGCCAAAGGGGATGCCAAGGTTTATTAAAATCACATCATGATTGATGTATTCCCACTATGGGGGTATTCGAGAAGGTGGCTGATCAGTAGAAGTCATCCAAATTTAGTTATATAGAGAGAGAGTTGGGAGCTAGAAGCTAAACAAAACAAGTCTAAGACATCAAGGGTGTTATTGAGCTCTTCTTGAGAATTTTGAATAAAAAGTAGACTATTATCAACAAACTGAGATATAAGAGAAACTTCATCTTCAACAAAAGAAATACCATGAATGAGTTTTTGTTGTTTTGCATGATTTAAAAGGTATCCATAAGCATCAATAGTGATAACATAGAGGAAACGAGCTTAGGGGTAGCCTTGTCTTATCCATCTTTGAAGAGAAAAAGGTCTGAGTGATTGACCATTTGATTGCAAGGAAAGCATTAGAATCAACAAAGAGGAGTTTCATGTGAGAAATGAGCTTGAAATCAAAACCTATCCATGCAAGTATCTTTAGAATAAATTGCCACCTTGTTCTATCACATGCTTTGTCAAAATCCAACTTAATGAGGAGGAAATATTGACTAATCTGTTGTACCCATTCCATAGTTTTCCAGGCTAACACCAAGTTGTCTAGCATGAATCATCATTTTCCTATAAATCCAATTTTCTTAGGCCTTACAATCTCTTGCACCATGTGTTTGATTCTTTTAGCAATAGCTTTGGCTATAAACTTGTAATACATATATCAGGAAGAGTAATTGGTCTCCACCTTGAAATGTCGTTCTCATTTTTCTCTTCAGGAATTAATTTAATTAGCCCTCAATTGATAGAGGAACCCAATGATCCTTGTGATAATGTTTCTTTACGAATCTCAAATAATTTTTCCCTAATGAAAGGCCACACTGTTTTATAAAATTTTGCAAGAACTTTTTAAATCAACATTATTCTTGAAGGTAGCATCAAACTCTTTAAGAGTAAGCATGCGATAGTAGCTTCTTTGTTCAATATTGATTTTATTGGGAATACTATTTCCAGCTGTACATTTATCATCTTGAAGTTGATCACGATCAATAAACAATTATTGATAATACTGAAAAAAGAGAGATTTGAAATCATCAAGATTTTCATGACCTCCCCTCCCGATCATAAATAAATATTATTCATTCTTGAGAGTGTTTGCATTTGAGATAACTAAAACAAATTTCATCCAATGAAGCCTATCCCATAATTGAGCTCATTGACCTCAGTAAAATTCAATCTTCTAAGTTTCATTTCAGCAGTAGCAAACACAATGTTAAAGAGAGATGCTAGTTAGGAATGAGTTTAGAACTCTGTTTTTCTTTTCAATTGGTATCCCAAGGTGTTTTCCTTAGGACCTTAGAAAAGTAGCCCAACAGATAATAGCATCATTCCACCATTGTAACCAGCAAGCATTTTGTTGAGGCTTGGGAGCATCATTCTAAATAGAAATTTTGATAGAAACAAGATGAGACAAAATGGAAGAATAGTGTGAACAACAGTTAGTTTTTGAGAATATAGGAAGGAATGTGCAGCAACAACAGTGTTGAGTAAAGCGGATTTTTGTGCAATAGCAAACAGTTCCACAATAATTATGTGCAACTTTTGGTAGTTGCAGAAATCAGTTGTTTAACAACTCCAGATAGATGTAGAAGGTTTGTTTATAATAACAATGTAATCTAATTATAATTTTTTATTTTTTTAAATGTCATTTTATTTTTAATAGACATTTATTGTTTGTCTCCTTTGACCTCAGTTTAATGTCTCTAATTGTTTGATTAGAACAGAAGTCTCATTGTCTCATTGTCCACTTTGGCAACCTTTCCCAAAATTCACGCCATTGTCAAAATAAAATAGCAAGGTTTTTAGATAATAATATTGTTTTTTTCAATAGTCCACACTTGCTTATATTTGAGTAGGTTTTAATGCAGTAAGTAATTAATTTGATATGTCCTATTACATTTCAAGGGCTTTGAAAAAACTTGAATACTAAATTTCAATGCCTTCTAGCAATTTTTGAAGGCACAAAAGAGTCCAATATTTGATGGGAGATTCCAATGTATTTTTCTGATGGGTTGGAATGTTCTAAAAATTAATTCTACATTATGATTGAAAATAAATATTTAAAATCAGTTTTCTTTTAATAGATTATTCTTTTATAACTCATTTTATTGAGAATTTCATGTCACCATTGCACAAAAGCTACATTATGTAATTAATATAAACAACATTGAGATTGATTTACATTGATTTTAAAGTTTTTTTAATAAGAATTCACAATAAAAATATTGTATAATTTTTTTTTATCTTTAATTGTTTTTTAGAATAATTAGCATATCAATATTAATTAACAATTTATACTGAAAAATGTTTTTAATAAATGAGATGCATTTCTCATTTTATCATAACAAAATTTATATTATAAAAATATAAATTATTTGGATCACAACTGTAACAAACTGATCCTATCTTGTAGATTACAAATACTCTTTCAACATTTTAAATAGAGAGATAATAATGCCATCCATAAATTTGAAGCATGGAATGCTCCATGTTTTGTTGAGCCACATCATTCCCATTACAATTGAAAAGGAAACTACATAGCTTGTTGCCATTCCAATATACCACCATATATCATCCTCTAAATATTCATCATTTTCCTCACGTACCTTTGGAGAATCATGAGGGTTACTTGAACATGGCACATAGATTTGTAGACCACATAGACCTGAATTGTTGGAGAAGTATGTAGAATCAAATGTCATCATCTGTCCTCCTTGTGGTATCATCCCTGATAGATTGTTATAGGACACATCAAAGTAACTTAAGTATGTGAGAAGTTGGAGCTCAGTAAGAATAGCCACTGATAAGTTATTATGTGAAAGATCAAGTGATTCAAGTTGTTTCATCTTTCCAATAGATTTAGGAATCTCACCATTAAAATGATTTCTTGGAATGTTGAGGATAATCAAACCTTTGAGGGATCCAATATTATGAGGAATGTTACCTGATAGACTATTACTAGAGAGATCAAGACATTTTACTAATCTCAAAACTTTCACAAACTCCATATTATGTCCTTTATTGTAAACTGTTATTCCATCTATATAGTACTTATTTCTTAAAACAACACTGGAAATATGCTCAAGGTTATCCATATTTTCAAATTGATTTGCCATTGTAGTTAATTTCATAAAGTCCTTTGGAATGACCCCTGAAAAATTGTTTTTTGAGATATCCAAAATTTGAAGATTTTGAAATTCCGTTAATTGCAATGGGATTGTACCCCTAAAATTATTATTTTTTAATATCAAAATTTGGAGATTGTGCAAGGTTTTAGCCCAATTTGAAATGTTTACTTGCAAATTATTGTTTCTTAAATCAAGGATTTGTAGATTTCTACATTTTCCAAGAGATGGTGGAATATACCCTTCAAGTGCATTGTCTCCCAATTTCAATGTCTCAAGAGAGTTTATTCCCTTACATATACTTTGTAACATCCCTTTTAAGTTATTCTTCTCTAGATTTAAGAGGGACAACATAGAGCAGTCCTTAAAACATTGGGGAATCCTACCGCTAAACTTATTATTTGACAAATCTAAAATATTCAAACCATTTAACCTAAAAATAGAATTTGGAATAGAACCGTTCAGATTATTTTTGGCTATTGAAAGAAAATGAAGACTCCGTGTATATTTGTTAATTGACTTTGAAATTGATCCTTCAAATAAATTGACTGAGAGATCTATGTACTCTATATCTGTGAGTTCCCAAAGCCAATTTGGAATTGTTGAGAAACATGTGTCTCAACCTTGCAGTCTTTTTTTGGAAAATTCCAGAATTTGTTTGAGGTAGTTTTCCACATGTTTATGCATTGGAAAATGGTTAGTGAGTTGTTAAAAATGAGTTTTGTCCATAGTAGAATATAGGTGGGCCATTTTTAGAGCCTTAATGACTCATTTTGTGACTTTTAAGAGAGTCTAAGCTAGGGGACAAAATTATGGACGGGATTACTATTTTAACCTGGTTGTTTTTCCATTTTGGAAATGTAAATGTCAAAAATGGGCACCATCTGGCATGGTGGTTAAGCCCATGGTTTTGTAAAACCACAAGTGGTTTCCAGGTTGTAAAATCACTATACAAGGAGGGCTTGGGGAGGAGTTTGATCATTGAGTTTTTTTGCAAGACTGGATGCTAGAAGGAGTCTCTCTAAGTTCGAGTTGTGGTGATGCGCTCCTATAAGAACTTGCATTGCAAGTGTATTGTAATCAGCTTGATTTGATAATACATTGTGCGAGTTTTGGAGGGTGGGGTTTTTCTCCCAGAAGGGTTTCCCCACGGTAATCACTGTGTTATGTGTTCATTGCTATTTTGTTTATGCTTTATTGTGCATTTCTTGATATCTTAGTAATATTTAAGTTGAAAGTTGCATAACCGTCCTCTCAAGATTAGCGTAGGAAGCGTTTCCGCACACCTTTGCTTCCTTCCAAGTGGTATTAGAGCCTGACTAGTTTTGGTTCTATTTGTTGGGTACAGGGTTTTTTGAGCTAATCAAGGTTTGAGTGGAAGCTTGTGCAGAGTATTTCATTTCTGTGTTGCAGGATTGAAAAGATGGCAAGCATTTCAGGGAGGATTGATGTAGAGAAGTTTTCTGGCACAAACTTTGAGATGTGGAAGCTGAAGATGGAAGATCTGTTGATTGATCAAGATCTATGGGATGCGATTGATGAGAATAAGCATAGGCCCGTAGATCCGACTTTAGCTGCACAATATGATGTGACTGATAGAAAAGCTAAAGGTCTCATCAGATTGTGTCTTGCAGACTCTATTCTGATAAATGTCCATGAAGAATCTATTGCAAAGAAGCTTTGGAAGAAGCTAAGTGAGATCTACCAAGTGAAATCATTTGTGAACAAGATCTTCTTAAGGAAGAAATTGTATTCTTTGAGAATGGAAGAAGGTGGACGAATTTATGAGCATCTGGAAAGCTTTAATATGTTGGTAACTCAGTTGACCTCTGTTGGGGTGCCAATGGATGAAGAAGAAAGATGCCAAATCTTGCTATGTTCATTGCCAAACTCATGGGACAGCCTTGTGATGGCCATAGGGAGCACTGCAGTCGTCTTGAAGATGGAGGATGTTGTTGGTTCTCTACTTTCTGAGGAGATGAGAAGGAAGGTTTCTCTGAATGCCAAAGAGGCTCTGAGTGTTCGAGGAAGACCAAAAGAAAGAGGCAAGAACGAAAAGCAGCATGGCCGTTCTAAGTCCAAGAATAAGGGGAGATCAAAATCTCCTGCGAAGTCCAAGGCAATCTGTTGGAACTGTGGCAAACCCAAACACTTCCGAAAGGACTGCAAAGAGGAGAAGAAAAAGAAGAAGAAGAAGCAAGATTCTGATTTTGAGTCCGAGAAGGAAGATGGAGATGCTTTCATCGTAGCCTTGGCCACTCGTGCAGGTGACAATGCATGGTTAATAGACTCAGGTGCATCTTTCCACATGATTCCTAATAGAAACTGGTTTAGTAAGTATGAAAATTTTGATGGTGGTAAGGTGTATTTGGGTGATAACTCAGTACTTGATATTGTTGGTCGTGGAAGTATTTGTGTGAAATTTTCTGATGGTAGAATTAGAAGATTTGATGGTGCCTTGCATATCCCAGGACTAGCAAAGAATTTGTTATCTGTTAGCAAGCTAATAGATGCGGGTGTGCATGTACAGTTTTCTGAAGCAGGTGTGAAAATGGTAAGAGGTGCTATGGTGATAGCAAGAGGAAGCAGATTGGGTACACTGTACCAGCTTGATGCATGCACAGTTGAGTGCAATAGTACTTCTGATAAGATTGTGAAAAAGACTGCTCAGTTGGAAAAGGAGAGGGTTTCTCTTTCAACAGATGGTCATGGTTTTTGGGTACCCAAGGGTGCTCTGTCTACCGAATCAAAGTTGCCTGCAGAGAAGACCATGTTATGGCACCAGAGACTTGGCCACATAGGTGAGAAGGGTCTACGGACCTTGAAAAATAAGAACCTTGTTGATGGGTTGAATGATTGCAATCTTGAATTTGATTTTTGTGAGCATTGTATCTATGGTAAACAAAACCGCATTCAGTTTTACTCGAGTTCTCATAAGTCTTCATGTATTTTGGATCTAATCCATTCAGATGTATTTGGTCTAGTTGATGTTCCTTCTATTGGTAGATCAGTTTATTATGTTTCTTTCATTGATGATTTCAGTAGAAGAACATGGGTTTATTTTCTTAGGAGTAAAACTGAAGTTTTCAGTCGTTTCAAAGAATTTAAAGCAATGGTTGAGTTGCAGACTGGAAAGAAAATAAAATGTTTGAGAACTGATAATGGTGGTGAATTTTGCTCCAATAATTTTGACACATTTTGTAAAGATTGTGGTATTAAAAGAGAGAAGACAACTCCGTATTCTCCACAACAAAATGGAGTTGTAGAAAGAATGAACAGAACCTTGATGGAGAAGGCTAGGAGTATGCTGAGTGGAGCTGGACTAGAACAAAAGTTCTGAGCTGAAGCTGTAGCCACTACCTGCTACCTGATAAATAGGTCTCCTACATCAGCTCTTGTTGATAAGACGCCAATGGAAGCGTGGTCGGGCCACAAGCCTTCACTTAGACATCTGAGAGTGTTCGGTTGCGAGGCGTATGCTCATGTGCCAAAGGAGAAGCGGACAAAATTGGACAACAAAGCTATTAAATGTATTTTCATCGGATACATTTATGGTGTAAAAGGATACAAGCTTTGGAATCCTGTTGAACAAAAGGTATTTTATTCAAGAAGTGTTATTTTTAGAGAAACTAAGCCTTCTTCTGTTACAGTGCAACCAGAACAAACAGAACAAAAGAAAGATGTGATTCAACTACCTGCTACACCGGAGAAAGTTGAATCGAGGCCCTTAGAAAGACAAGAAGTCGAGGAGAGCTCTATGAGTTCTGAATCATCAGAGGAAGAAGAGGTACCTGAAGCTGAACCTGAACCAGATCTTGCTCGAAGGTCTACTAGACAAAGGAAACCACCTGAAAGGTATGGGTATTCTCCTGATGATTGGAGATGCATATTTGCATTGAATGCTAACATTGATGAACCGAGATCTGTAGAAGAGGCTCTTGGTATGAATGATTCAGAGTCCTGGAAAATAGCCATGGATGAAGAAATGGCAGCTCTTAAGAGGAATGAAACATGGGACCTTGTACCATTGCCTGAAGGACGAAAGCCTGTTGGTTGTAAATGGGTGTTCAAGAAGAAGATGGGTTCAGATGGAAGCATTGAGAAGTATAAAGCACGTTTGGTTGCAAAAGGTTACTCTCAGGTTGAGGGAATAGATTATGGTGAGATTTTTTCTCCAGTAGCCAAAATGACATCCATTAGATTTTTACTTTCTATTGCAGCAGCCTATGATCTAGAGATCGAGCAAATGGATGTGAAAACAACTTTCCTTCATGGAGATTTGGAAGAAGAAATTTACATGACACAGCCAGAGCACTATGTGATGAAAGGTAAAAGTCATTTGGTCTGTAAGTTGAAGAAATCCTTGTATGGTTTAAAACAGAATCCTAGGATGTGGTACCAAAAGTTTGATACATATGTGTTGAGTTTGGGATTTGTGTGATCTAAATCTGATCACTGTATATATTTTAAATCTGATGGTGATCGTTTCTTGGTCATTGCCCCGTATGTCGATGTCATGTTGTTTATTGGCAAAGGAAAAGGTTTGATTGCAGAGTTAAAATCTCAGCTCTCGATAAAGTTTGAAATGAAAGATCTTGGTGCAACTAGGCACATTCTGGGAATGGAGATTGTAAGAGATAGACAAAACAGAAAGCTTTGGCTAGGCCAGAGCAAGAATGTTGGTACTATTTTGAAAAGATTCAATATGCAGGATTCAAGACCATTGAGTGTTCCTATTACAATGGGAACAAAGCTTTCTAGTTCACAGTGCCCTACATCCCCATTGGAGATGGAAGAGATGAGTCAAGTACCATATCAGAGTGCTGTTGGAAGTTTGATGTATGCTATGGTCTGTACAAGACCAGACATTGCCCAAGCAGTGGGAGTTCTTTCTCGTTATATGTCTAATCCAGGAAGAGCACATTGGGATGCAGTAAAAAGAGTTTTCAGATACTTGAGGGGTACTTCAGAGTACTTGATATGTTTTCATGGAACAGGAAATGAGCATTCCTTAGATATTCGAGGCTATGTGGATTCAGACTGGGCCGGTGATGTTGATAGAAGAAGATCCACCAGTGCATATGTGTTTACATTATTCGGTGGTGCAATCAGTTGGATGAGCAAGCGACAGGCTATGGTCGCTTTGTCCACTACTGAGGCAGAATATATGGCAGCTACTCATGCCTGTAAGGAAGCCATCTGGCTAAAGAGATTGTGTTCAGATTTAGAGTTCAAACAGGGTGCAGTGACAATTTACAATGACAGTCAGAGTGCAATCTGCCTAGCGAAGAACCCTACTTTTCATGCCAGGACCAAGCACATTGATGTACAATATCATTTTGTGAGAGATATGATTGAGGATGGCAAGGTGAAGCTGGAAAAAGTAGAAACTTTGGTGAATGTTGCTGATGCATTAACTAAGCCCGTGAGCACAGAGAAATTCAGATGGTGTTCATAGTCTATGGGCCTCTCGGCCCCTAGCAATTAAGTCCATGATATTTTGGATCCCCTGACTCTTGCAAGGTGTTCGACAAGTGGGAGAATGTTGAGAAACATGTGTCTCAACCTTGCAGTCTTTTTCTGGAAAATTCTAGAATTTGTTTGAGGTAGTTTTCCACATGTTTATGCATTGGAAAATGGTTAGTGAGTTGTTAAAAATGAGTCTTGTCCATAGTAGAATATAGGTGGGCCATTTTTAGAGCCTTAATGACTCATTTTGTGACTTTTAAGAGGGTCTAAGCTAGGGGACAAAATTATGGACGAGATTACTATTTTAACCTGGTTGTTTTTCCATTTTGGAAATGTAAATGTCAAAAATGGGCACCATGTGGCATGGTGGTTAAGCCCATGGTTTTGTAAAACCACAAGTGGTTTCCAGGTTGTAAATTCACTATAAAAGGAGGGCTTGGGGAGGAGTTTGATCATTGAGTTTTTTTGCAAGACTGGATGCTAGAAGGAGTCTCTCTGAGTTCGAGTTGTGGTGATGCACTCCTGTAAGTACTTGCATTGCAAGTGTATTGTAATCAGCTTGATTTGATAATACATTGTGCGAGTTTTGGAAGGTGGGGTTTTTCTCCCAGAAGGGTTTCCCCACGGTAATCACTGTGTTATGTGTTCATTGCTATTTTGTTTATGCTTTATTGTGCATTTCTTGATAACTTAGTAATATTTAAGTTGAAAGTTGCATAACCATACTCTCAAGATTAGCGTAGGAAGCGCTTCCGCACACCTTTGCTTCCTTACAGGAATAAAGCCACTAAGAAAATTGTTTGACAAATCTAAATATCGAATGAAATATTGAGTTGAAATAAATGCAGGAAAATTTCCTGTAATATTGCATTCATGTAAAGCTAAATAATCAAGTTGAAATTTGGGGATGGTAGAGGCATCGACTTTTACGGTCAATATATTGCTTGAGAGATCCAAAAGCCGAAGTCTAAGGCAATTATTCAAAATAAAAAATGAGAAAGTTTCATTTAATCTATTGTTGGCTAAATTAAGCCACTCTAGCTTGGATAGCTCAGCAAAGGAAGAGATTGGACCGCTAAGAGAGTTATCCTGGAGTTCAAGCCTATTCAATTTGGAAAGATTCCCTAGAGTAGACGGAATGCTGCCATTTAATTTGTTTGAACTCAGAGAAAGAGATTGCAGATTGTAGAGGTGACTGAAAGAGGATGGAATAAAACCTTCCAAATTGTTCCCCGAGAGATCAAGAGCTGACAGAGGGAGAGCTCCAAGATAGGTAGGAATCTTACCTCTGAATGAATTTTCCGAAAGATCCAAATATTGAAGCCGGGAGAGATTTGCAAAGGAGGGAGGAATTTCTCCTGAAAGCCCACAATTGCTCATGTAAAGTGCGGTGAGATTGGTGAGAGAAGCCAAGTATCCTTCCAACAAAGTATGTTGTGCCATAGTGAAATTCATGTTGCTCAGATCAAGATGCTCCAACCCTCTCAAATGTGCTATCAACTCACCCAACTTGTTGTTCTGGAAACCATCATTATAAGAGAGGTCAAGGGATTTCAAGGTGGACATGTTACCCATCTCCATGGGAATGGCACCATGGAGATGATTGCCACCGAGGTTCAAGTACTCCAATTGCTTCAGTTTGCTCAACTCTCTTGGAATTCGGCCAGTCAATTGACAGTAAGACAAGCTCAGAAACTTCAATCTCCTCAGCTCACCAACTTCTGGAGGGATGGAAAGAGAGTCGAAGGAATTCCAAAAGAGGTCCAAGTGCTCCAATTGCTGCAGTTTAGTCAAGTCTCTTGGAATTCGGCCACTAAATCCACACCCAGATAAGCCCAGATACTTCAATCTCCTTAGCTCTCCAACTTGTGGAGGGATGGAAAGAGGGTAGAAGGAATTTTGAGAGAGATCCAAGTGCTCCAAATATAGCAGTTGGAATAAACCCCCTCGAACTTCAGTCCATTGAATGGGATAGCCACTGAGATCCAAGGTGATGACGTGGCCAGTGTGTGGATTGTAGCCCACTCCTTCCCAACTGCAGCAGTTCAATCCTTTCCACAATTCCAGCGGGTTATCATAAGTGAAGTTAATGCCTTGTTTGAGATCCAAAAGAGAAATTCGTTCCTCTTGTAAACAGGCAGAGCAGCAAATAATAGAGGGGAGCAGTAAGAACACCACCCAAATGCCCAGACCCATTTTTATTGCCTTCCAAAAACAGAAAAAAGCAATACTATGTATGCGTAGCTTCAGCTTGCAAATCTCCAAGGAAGAGGCTTCTCTTCTGTGCAGATGGAATGGGTGAGGCAGAAACATTTATAGGCCATTCAAAGTGGAAACATGTGGAAGCATTTAAGGCTGTTGCATCGAAAGAGAAGGTTAAAAATTTCCACGACAAGACTAAGATGATGTTTGGTCAAAGTTGCACGGCGTTAGAATGATGACTAAAGTTTTTTTGTTTTTCTTAACATTCTTCAAGTGTAGAAAAATATATCATGGCCGACACATTGTAAAGTCAAAATAGTATAGTGTATTTTAGTCTAAGAATATGCATATAAATATTATAATTAATTTAAATTAATTTTAAATGCTGCACGATGAAGTAGATACAGATGGCAATGGACGTTGACTTTTAAATATGACCACAAAAAAACATTAAAATTCTGACTAGCTTGAGGTGGCCTGGTTCTTGCTCTAGATTTGCACATTTTAAAAGATTGCAGATAAGATATCAAAGTTGGCTTCCATTAATGATTTCGGATATTGTATTTCGTGCAATAATATCTTTTTTTTCTCGGCAATTTGTGTCTTATCACAATTTGATATGGCTGTTGATTCAATATAAAGCATATCCAAAGAGGCTTCACATGGACTTTAAAAAAAAAAAAACCACCCATGCGTAGTATCAGTATTATAAGACTAGTTTTTAATGTTGAGTATTATTTATGTTGCAGTTATCATGGAGAATTTGTTTTTAGGATTTTTTCTCTGGTTATAATTATCACTATAATAGACCCTTATGATTATTGGGTGGTAGAGAAAAGGTCAAAAGCTCACTCTAGACAAGCTTCTTTTGAGGATTACAGACATATTAAGGTTTTCTTATTTTTAAATTATCTTGGGATTTCAGAATTGAATAGAAAAATGAAGGTTATTTCAGAGTTTAAACCCTCCAAAAAAGTTATTAGGGTTTGAATAAAAATCAAAATTTTATTACAATTTCAGTCAAAAAAAAAAATCTTATGTTAGCATTTGAACACTTACAAGAGGAGCTTTGTCAGAATTATAACAAAAAATAGAATGTTTTGTTACCGTTTCAACTAAAATGAAAGTTGTGTTAAGAGTTTGAATAGAAGAATGAATGTTCTAATGGTTTGAGTGATGCATTACAACTTCAACAAAAATAATAAGTTTTATTATGATAATAACATAACTTAGAGCAAGAGTATAAAGCTTAACAGAATTGAGAAGATCTCTTAGGTTTTGAAGTCAAAATAAAAGAATTTAACTAAAAGAATTGAGTATGTTTGAAAGTAAAATAGATTTTCTAAAATAGTACATTTGTCTTGTCTATTTTTTCACATTTTACATGTTGATCCACTAAGATGCTTACTACTACATTATGACCTAAATTCGTATACAACTTATGATTCATGAGAGATTCATATACAACATATCTCAAAGGAGCACTAATGCATTCTTGGAATGTTTTATCTATTGACAAAAATATCCGTATCATCTATATTTGTATTTATATTTTTTTTGTTATTTTTTTTAAATAACTAATTTTCTTTTGTTCTCTACCTTCAACCATGACAGAAAAAACTATTGGCACACAAATTTTACTTTTACTCTACATAAATATAACATTCATTGACACAAAAATTGAATTTAATGGTAAAGGATATAAAATAGTTTGTGAATTTGAGTTTTGGGTATTATATTCATCTCCACACAAATTTTGGATAATCATTGAATAGCTAAAATGCAAATAACTTGTACACACTATCCACTCAAGAAAACAAAAAGACATGTTTTGAACTTTGTTGCCAATGATTATAAGAATATGATGTTAAGACCTCCAAAGTACATTGTTTCTCTAAGATAAATAGAAGAAAAGCAATTAAGAATTTGTGTTGTGTTTCTTTCTATATTAATCTATAGTTCGAATGAAAGCCTAAATTTGAAGGTAGATTTTGTTTGTTTAACATTTTTTTCATAATAGAAAAGTGTTATTCATATAATACAAATTTGATAATTTAAAAATAAAAATGACCTTTTCATGACTAACAAGTGCCATGTAGTGGGTAGTACTCGACTTATAGTATTATGATAAAAATATTTGTTTTAATCTTTAATTATTATAATTTTAATTATTTTATTTCAAAATTATATTATTTTACTTATATTTATATAATATTAACTATAACTCCCACTTCAATCAAATTGTATTAATAATTACAATATAATATAAACATTCTAGTGAATAATGCTTGCTAAAATAAATATTAATGCTGTCTACAAATAGGTTGAATTACATAATTTGGATTGATTTTTAAAATGGCGATGATAAATATTTATATTTTTTCTTGTATAGTTTGTAAGCTTTCTATATTAGTTAGATTTTTATTTTTGTTTCACATTATAAATGTTTATTTTATTGAAAATATAAATTACTTATTCTTCTTAATCACACAATTTCCTTTATTGATGTTATAATCTTTTGTTCTATTGACTATACCATTATTACCTTCATTGTTTCACAAGATCAAGGGGGTTTCGTTCTTGGCAGGGAGACTTTGGAAGGGGCTTTGGTGGCTCATGAAGTCATCCATTCTATTACTTCATCAAAGATAGAGGCTATGGTTATTAAGCTTGACATTTTGAAGGCTTATGACAAAATTAGTTAGCACTTCTTGCACCAAGTTCTCCTCAAATTTGGATTTTTAGCCAAGTGGAGTAAATGGATAATTTCTTACATTTTGGTAGCAAAATTTTCAGTCATAGTCAATGGTGTTCCTTTTGGTTTCTTTTTAGCTTCTCAAGGAGTTTGTCAAGGTGATCCCTCGTCCCCATCCCTCTTTATCATCATGGTGGAGGCTCTTAGTAGGATGATCAAAGTTCTTCATCAAGAGGGAGTTTGGAAAGGGATCTCTATTCCCGATTCTTAGATTTCTATGACTTATACCCTCTTTGTAGATAACACAATGTTGTTTGTGGGAGCATCTACTTGTGAATCTTGCATCATTAAGAAAACTCTTGATACTTATTGTCAAGTTCTAGGTCAAAGAGTTAATTATTCCAAGTCAAAAATCTTTTTTCTCAATTATTCGGCTCAGATTTCTAACAAGCTTGCAGGTGTTCTTGGCTAAAGCAAGACTCTTTGCTATGCAAGTAGCTAGGTGTCCCTTTGTTCTCAGGTTACAATAAAAACACCTTTTGGTCTTCCATCTCATCTTCAATAAAAAATAGAATTGCCTGATGGAAGAATACTTGACTATCTTTGTTAGAAAAAATTTTCTTGATTAAATCAGTTTTGACCACCATTTCTAACTACATTATATATGTTCTTCCTATGCTTACTAAATTTAAAAATATCGTAGAGTCCACCATAAAGAACTTCCTTTGGAAAGGTAATAAAGATCTAAAGAACAAAATACTTGTACTAGCATGGGATAGAGTTTGTTGTCCTAAATCTTGTGGGGGTGTTGGTATTCACAAGTTCACATAGAAACTTGGCTCTGGGAGCTAAGGTTGTTTGGGAACTCCATTCAAACGATAAATCTATTTGGGCCTCCATTCTCAAGGCTAAGTATCTAGAATCAAATACTGTGAAGAGGATTTTTACTTGCTTGGACCCTCCTTCTGGATCTCAAATGTGGAATTTTCCGATTAAGTGCAAAAGATTGCTTCTCCCTAATTTATCCTAGTTGATTAATGATGGCACTATTGCACTTTTTTGGGAGGACACATGGAACAGTTTTGCTCCATTAAACGTAAGGGCCCGCTAGTCCTAACCTTAGAAAAAAAACATAATTGTTTCCTAATTAAATCTAAGTAAATTTTCATTTACATAAATGCAATGTATTTAAACAAATTAATAACAATCACCATTAATATGAGTAAGACCCATAAGTTGTGAAAAAAAGAACGACAAAATAGATAAATGATCAAATCAATCAGTTAGCGTATTTATTAAAGATAACCACAAGTTAATGTATATGAAAACTATGAAACACTAAGTCAATTTATAAACTAAGGATTTAACTTAAATTATCACCAATATAACCATCCAACCTGAGCATCAAGCATTCAAAGAAAACTCATCAAAAGAGAACACTTACATAATGGTTCATGCATATGATTAATGTGAACTTAAAGTATGCATCAACTTAAACAAGCATTTATGAAATGAAGGAAAACTAAGCATGAAAACACACATTACACAAATCATGCACAAGTAGGACACATGTTAGTAGGTTAGTGGTTAGTAGTTTTCCTTACTTTCTATTAGTTACATTCTCTTGGTGACTTTTTGTCACATTTTTGACAGTAGGCCTCATAGGCCCTTTACCTAGCTTACATATCTTGATCATACGTAGCTTACTTAGCTTGATCTTACATAGCTTACTTAGCTTGATCATAAGACCACATCGGTCTATTGCAAGGAATCATTAATACAACAAACAAATATACATAAGATTTTTACAATGATATGAATCTTTGTCTCCAGATGTAGTGTCTTCCTCACCATCGAACTCATCTCCATCTGCAATATGGAAGACAAACATATGACCCATGCGTTTTATCTGTGTTAGTGTAAATAATTATTCATCATGGATAATATTACACCTTACTTAAGTTTACTTAGGAAATGCATATCATAGTAGTTTGGGTATGAGACACTTGGGTGTTTGTTCCACATTGGGATAGTGTGTGTAGGAGAATTTCCACCTTTTATGGTGTTGATCTTGTTAGTACTTTATCATATCCACTTATTATGGAGTGATAATTCCACCTTCGGTGGGTGATCCACCTCATGTGGAATATTTTATTGTTTCTCCTAACTACCACACCTATTTCCTAGCTACCCTTGTTTCTTATTGAGCCACATGTCATGTTTGTGTTCTCACATATCCATATAGCCTTGCCTATATATGCAGGCTCATATTCATTATAGTAACAACTATTGATCATTTATCTATTGATGAGAATACAATTTATTCTTATCCTATATTTTGTGTCTATTTTGTACATTTCATTGAGCTCTTGATCTTGGAAAAATCTCACATGGTATCAAAGCCATTAGAGCATCATTGATTCGTCTTTGTGAGGCATTGTTGCTATGCCAAGAGGCAGATTTGAGGAGCAGCATCTTATGGAGGCATCCTAGACTAGATCCGACCTCACCATTGCGTCTAGGTGGCCGTTTCCATGAATTTTGAGTATAAATTTGGCCTATTTTTGGTGAAAATCAAATTTCGAGCTTGAATTAAAAATTTTGCCCAATTTGGGCAGTACGGTATGGATTTCAAATTATTTTTTTTCTGCAAAAAAAAAACCATTATTCGCAGAAAAAAAATTTGAATTAAAAGTGTAAGTGTTTTTTTTGAAAAAATCAAAAATCAAAATAAAAAGTAAAAAATTTCTATTGTACGACACCGTACTGCAGATTAAAATTTTTTCATGGAATATTCGGCGGGTTGTACGGGCTCTGTGTACTTCTTCCAACCCCGATTCCGACTTCCGGCAATCCCCGATCCTGCCGGTCAGGCTCCTTGTTGGGCCCCATGTTCTCCTTGAAGTTGTTGCCGTGTTTTGTCGCCGGTGTGTTCTGCTGTACTCCGTCACTGACCTCCCTGTCGGCCACCGGCGACCGTGCCACCAACTCGCCGACCACTGGCTCCAGACCAGCCCGCCATTCACCGACCACTTGCCACCCGCCGACCTCGCCTCCCGAGCTCTGGCCCCAACAACCCCTGGTGGCCAGTCAACGACAACCTAACATCCACGTCTATTGGGCCCTTGGTGCAAGGCACCTAGCACTCCAAGAATGTAAGCTTTGATTTTCTTTTAGTTTGTGTGTTAATGTGTGATGTAATAATGGACTAACCATTGAGGACTCAGTAGAGCCGTGGTTGAGTTGTCCAAATTTTGGTTTGAGTCAATTATGCTCAGGATGCTGCTAGCCTGAGAAGTGAGTTGCTTAGGTAGGTCACAGGCAAATACTCCAGATGAATGCATTCAAGGATTAGGAGTCAATTGAGTTGTGTTTAGGTCTTGTAAGGTGTTTGAGGACCTTCAAGAGTCTTAGAATGCAATAGAATGCAAAATTGCATCCTGGAGCAAAAGTTGTCAAAAGTTGTTGAGCAACATTTTGCAATTTCTTGCAAAAGTTGCATTTTTTGGTTATGGCCGTTAGGTAGTTGGTTGAACCAACTAAACTAGTGGATATAAGCCAAATTTCACTTCATTGTACGGGTTGGAGGATTGGAAATGTAAGAGCAAGTTTTTGTTTTGTGAAACAACCTTGTTTCCATCGGGTTTTTGATAGTTTTATCTTGTTTTTCATTGCTTGTACGGTCCAATACGGACTAGATGGTGTAAACTCATGGCCATCTTTGTATGTTGATTGTATTTTATTTCAATAAGGTTGATTTGCAGGTATGATTGTTCCAGGTTGTAAAGATTTCTGTCATTCTTTGCAACTAGGAGCAAAACCCTTGCAAGTAGGGTTTAAGAGCAAGAAATGACTCTAGCCTAGGCATTCTTTGATGACACTTGTTGTAATCATTAAGAATGCTAGGTTAGGGTTTGTATATAGTTTTTTAAAAGGGCGTGTGATGTTGCAAGTCTAGGAGGAGGAGAAACAATGAAGACCTAGGCTCACCGCTGGGAGTAGGTGAGTTAGGACAGTAAGCAAAGTGTGATTTATGAGCACTTGGAGATTGATGCAGGCCCAAGTGGCATATATATGGAAAGCCCTTAGAGTGTCCTTGAAGTTTCCCAAGGTGTTTAGAGCAGTTTTTTTGACTGGTGAAAGGTTCTAGACCAAGTTTGTCAATCCACCGGTTAAGCCTAAAACCCCACAAAATAGTGCAGCATTGGAAACCACACTTGTATGGATAACCCAAATGCAATTTTCTAGTATTGTCTACAAATTCCAAAAGGGTATCTGAATCCATGATTTATTCCTAGGCTTGTTTGGGACTTTTGCAAATTAAACCCCAAAAACTGCTTAAGGAGGGCTAATGCAATTAGGCCTATTTAGGTGCCGGTAGAGACCTAGAGGGCTTGAGAATACATGGTGATGGAATTGGTGAGTCTTAAACTTCAAAACACAATGAAGACACCTTATTAATGCATTGGGAAGCCATAAGGAAAGTTGGTGTGTTAAGATCCTAGCAGGAGTGGTTGGAGCCCAGGAGAGGTGAGTGTGAGTAGCTAAGGTGACAACCTCAAGTGGAGGAGTTGATTGTCCATAAACCATTGGCTATAACTAGGAGGCAAGTCAAGAAGGTTCAGACCTTGGAGGTCTCATTGTCATAACCATTACCAAGTGCCATAGGAAGGACTTGAGTAGTTGTAGGGTTGAGTAGGACAAGTCACTTAAGAAGGTGAAACAAAAAAGGCTCCAAGACTCTCTGCATCAGCCCTTCTACCACATGGATCGCGCCACGTCACCTACCACGACACTCCCCAGTCAGTATCCATGCAGAAGCCACATCATTCGCCATCTCAAAGTCCTTGCCAATCAACCTGTGACATGTCATCTGTCCGTACTGTACGGATGCCATGCAAGCGGGGAGGTGAATTTTTTGGGACAGCTAGACGGTCGTCAAATTTAGGCTCACAGTTTGCTGACATCATCATTTTAAATTTTTTTGCAAGCCCCTCCATTGAGCTTTTTGATTTTGCTGTTCAACTTCAAATGGCCATATCTTGCTTGTTTTTGCTCCTTGTTGTTGGCATTATATCAGACAAGAAGAAGGTTGACATTCCAATTACAATGAGAGATTGTTGGCATTTCAATAAGGATATTGAGAAGGTTGTTGATGACTATGGATATAATTGATTAAGGATGATTATTGTCTTAATATTATTATTTTGTCATTGATGTCAAGAAATTGATTTTCTAAATCAGTATGATGTTGCCATATCTTAAGAAGTATGATTTGTTGAGTATAAAGATGTCGGTAAAAGACACAGAAAGAATATGATGAATAAGGGGATAAGTTATTCAATGGGAAACTATTACCGAGTTAGACAATGATGAGATCATGATGTTTAGATTGTTTTGATATCCTACATATGTTATTGTTTGAAAGGTTGATACTATACTATGTTACCCAGCAAATAACCTAGTCGGTAAACCCTAAGGTTATCGCTATCGGTTAATAAAGGCAGAATGTCTACCGAGTGAAGTTTAGTATTTACCGAGTTACAACCGAGCTTTAATGGAATGCATTAAATGTTTACATGTGATATTTAATGAAGGAAGCTGATGAGCTGGAGTGAATTAAATGATTGGTAAGATGTGTATGAAGATTGTTAAAGAATCTATGGTAAAGAAAGATCGGCAGGAAGATCTACATCTCAGATTGAACCGCAATACCCTAACACAAGTTCCAAGGTGAGGTAAAACGTTTTTAGATTGAAGGATACATTGAAATTGGACAAGATTGAAGATATGATGGCTATGATTGATCATGGGAAATGTGATCAAGGAGATTAAGCAGTTAGAAGTGTAAAGCGGAAAAATCAAACCCTAGTTGTTCTCCCCTCCCCAACTCCAAGGAGAGAGAAGGGAGGTTGAAAGTTCCAAGGTGAGGTAAAACGTTTTTAGATTGAAGGATACATTGAAATTGGACAAGATTGAAGATATGATGGCTATGATTGATCATGGGAAATGTGATCAAGGAGATTAAGCAGTTAGAAGTGTAAAGCGGAAAAATCAAACCCTAGTTGTTCTCCCCTCCCCAACTCCAAGGAGAGAGAAGGGAGGTCACTAGGGTTGATGGTTTTCACTTAGGAGAAACTTTACATTCAAAAGAGGGGTTGAAACCCACAAGATCCAATCCCACACAATGCAGGATTGGATTCTAAATGAGTTTCAAGGGTTAAGACATCAAGGATACCCTCTTTTGTAAAGAATATAGATAGAATGATTGAACTAGGAATGTATGTAGAAGCAAGAAAGATTCGCTTGTAAACAGAGATAGGGATATGGGATGAAGCTGCGGACCTGGAATTAGCAGTAAAATGTCGAGACGGTGTTGTTCTGCAAGTTTGAGCGAAAGTTGACGGGACGATGGTGCCCGGCGTGCACACGGTCCTACGAAAAATCCGCGAAACGAAGGGGGACCTATTCGTCTCTGCACAAGGATTCCAGATCTTCAATTACAGCCGCGTACCTGCAACCTACACACAGAAAAGAGAGGACGATTGGGGGGTTAGGGATTAGGGGTTTGCCTTTAGGTCAAAACCCGGTTTTGGAATTAACCAAGAAATGAGAATGCTGTAAACGTAAATGTTTGTAATGTAAACAAGTAATGATACCTTGTTGTAAGAATGTTTGTATTATTACATGCGAAGGTGTAATGTATGTTATGTGTTATGTGTTGTAAGTGATCTCCTCTTCAATGGTTGAATCCTTGTCTTGAATGCAACACCTAGCCTTGAATGGAGACTTAGAATGCTCAATTGCTTGAAGGAATACTTGAATGCTTGAATGTTTGAATGTTTGAATATCGCTTTCGCGTCTTGCTCTTGCTTATTTCCTTCCTTTTTCCTACCTCCCCTTTCCGGGAGGGGAAATGTAGTTTATATACTTGTCAATTAGGGTTGAGAGACTGATTTTCCCGACCTTAGGCCGACATAGAAACAATATTTTCCAATTTGCAAACTTCAAGACCCGATGCCTAAAAGGAGACCGGGCCAAAAATAGGGCCAGGGACCAGGGCGCTGGGCGCCATGGTCCCACCTCCCGGGACAGCAGGGTGCAAGGAGGATCAGGCCAGGGTGCTGAAAAATGCAGTTTTTGGTGTTGTAAATAGGTTTCGGGGTCTCCATTCAGGTTCAACGTTGCGCCGCCATCATGAAGACCCAAATGCAGTCGAAATTGCAAGTGTCGCAATTTTAGGATGCTACATTTAGCCCCCACTTTAGCGGGAGTATAAGCGTACGCCCATACTTCTGGTAAAGTACAAGGAAACAACATTGAAAAGCTTTCACCACGTCAAGGAGGCAAGATACACCAAGCCCCCAGTGGACTAAGGACCTTACGACTTCGATTGACAAAGTAAAAGGGAAGATCACGAGGGAGAACCATGACTGTCAGTAGTAAGGTTCCCTCACTATGAGTCGTGCAAGAAAGATATCAAAAATTTTCAAGGCAAAGCTAAATTTGTCAAGAAATTTTCAAGTATCTTGAAGAGATATGAACGGGGTGTATGCCCCCCTACGTTAAAGCGATCGCACACGCCTCGTCGGGGGTGATTGCTTTAAGGTAGTGATACATATAGGAAATGAGAAGGGAAAGGAGCACGTTATCACAAGGATTTAGCCCCCAAGTGTGAGATAAACCCAAGGATAATAGACACAAAACACAAATCACGAGGTGACTTTGCTTTCCTCGGGGTCAGTATGCTGTATGATAATTCATGTATATCATATGTATGTATACATAATTGTTCTTCATTCCCCAATCAAGGAAGGTCACCTAGAAGAAGGGAACACATGTGTCTTTTGAGTCAACATGAGAGAGACCAAAAGAGATCTCAATGCTTTGCATCGTCCTCAAGTAGACAACACTAAGGACAACAAATAGAAGAATGAGAATAACACATAGAAGAAGTAACAAAAGAGATCAAGAGAGGAGGAGAGAGTCTGCTATGATAATGAAACTAGTCTAGCACGTCATCTACCCCCCGATCTTGCTGAACAATATTTCGGGAAGGCAGGAAACACGCTAGAGGAGGAACATCCAACACAGCAGATGGAGCTATCACAAGATCCAAACAAGGGCTATGTTCATGTTCCAAGCCGCGTTGTTCTTGTCTAGGAGCTAGGATAAGTGCTTTAGAAAATTCATTAGATAAATGGTTATCAACATCAACATATTCATATTCACTATCAGAATGAACAGGAGTAACATTTTCATCATGAATAAAATTTTCATCTATATCATCATCAAGATTTATAAAAATAGGATCTTTAACTCGCACAGGATCAAGACCATCATGCATCTTATGTTTAGGAGATTTCGGCTCAATCTTCGGCTGAGGAGAAAATAGAATAATACTGGCTGAAGGTGTTTTTGGGGATTGCAAAGTTTGAGAAGCAGCTGCCTGAGCTCTAAGACGACGCTTTCGTCGGCATTCACGTGCAGAACGATTTCGTCGAGTCTTAGTAGGAAGTTGAGAAGATTGAGGAGGAGGAATGTTCTCATCCTTATCACTTGGGTGTTTAGGTTGTGGTCTCTTAGGTTGAATAATAGGAGAAGAGGAAGGAGGAGGAACTGCTCCATATAAAGGAGGAATATATGGTTTAGGAAGGAGACCAAGTCCATCATGACGAGGAGGTATAGGTCTACTTTTAGGAAGTTTATTAGACATAGGCATAATCACATTCATAGGGATGGGTTGGGAATCTTCTTGAGGAAAGACATTAGTTTTATCTTTCAAAGGAAGAACTTCCTTCTCAAGAACGATAGGAATGTCAAGTTTGGGTGTTCTAGGTTCACTTAGAGATAGGATCATATCTTTTTTCCAATTTTGATAAGATTTGAAAAGATGATCACTTCGCGGTGGAAGAGATTGGAATTGTTTAGGCCAAAAATAATCAATAGGAACGCTAGAAGTTCTTTCAGCTGGTTTAAAGAGACTATGATTGACAGTAACAACTTCACCATTATGGGGAAATTTCAAACACTTGTGAATAGGAGAAGCAATAGCTTTCATGGAAGATAACCAAGGATAGCCTAGCTTCACACGAAATTGTTCGGACGATGGAATAATAGCAAAGCTCATATCAAGGGATTTGTTATGGACCTCAATAGGTAATGTAATAGAACCAATTGCAGGAGAAGAAAATGCATCAAATAGTTTCACAACCACATTTGTTTCATCATAGATCACTTGATTCAATTGCAAAGTAAAAAGAAATTCTTCAGTAATGATATTAACCATACAAGAAGGATCAATAAGCACTCCACGACAAGGTGTATTCTTGACTTTTGCAACTATATATAAAGGACCATCAGGTGCCCTGATAGTTTCACTGGAATCAAAGGTGATGGAAGGTTCTTTAGGGATTTTTTGCTGCTCTACAAAGTTAATCACATTCGGAGTCATAGATACAAGATCATCAGGTGAGACAGAGGAATCATTAGTATCAATCGCATTAGAGGTATGAGAAGGCAATGGATCAGTAAAAATCTTAAGATTTTGGTTAGGAGGAGCTACAGATGTGTTGCTTTTATCATTCACTCCAGAAACAGAGATAGTATTATTATCAATCAAATCTTGAATTTTACCCTTTAAAGCAAAACATTTTTCAATATCATGCCCAGGTTGACGATGAAATTGACAAAAAGATTTGTTATCAAAATAGGGTGAATTAATTTTTGCAAGATCTATTTGCCTTATAGGATGAAGAGTAAGCACATTTTGTTCCAATAACTTATTCATAATACTATGCAATGATTCATTCAAAGGAGTAAACTTTCTTTCTTTCTTGAAAAACTTAGAAATAGGAGGCACACCTGATGCTGCATTCACATTATTGTTGATGATGTTTTCATTGAATTTAATTGACTCTCTGTTCGGTTTAAACTTCCCAAATGGTTGTTGACTACTATCACCCTTATCACTCGGAGCCATAGGATTTGCTTGTTCCATTTGACTCACAGTCAGTTGATAACTGTGAAGAGTTGCGCACAACTGTTGGAAAGAAGTAAACTCAGAAAACAGAAGTTTTTCTCTAATATCTTTTTGTAAATTAGAAATAAAGATTCTTTGAATGTCATTGTCAGGTACTGGAAAAGAAATTTGAGCATACAAATGCTTATATCTACCAATGAAATCAGTCACTTTTTCTTTAACACCTTGTTTACAATGCATTAAATCAATCAAAGTAACTTTAGGACTTATATTGTTTTGAAATTGTTGAATAAAAGCATTTGCAAGTTGTTCGAAAGAAGTAATAGAATAGGAAGGCAACGAGCAATACCATTGTAGGGCTTTATCTCTTAATGTTCTAGTAAACAATTTTGCAAGCAACCTTTGGTCATAAGCAAAATCAGTACATATTGTTTGAAAGGTCTTAACATGTGTTAGAGGGTCACCCTTACCATTATAAAGCTCCAAAAGCAGAATTTCAACATGTTTAGGGGGGATAGCTCGAACAATGTCAAGAGAAAGTGGGCTCGCAACATCAAATGTGGGCACACTAAACTTAGATTGATTCATAGAGGCAATTTGTTGCTGCAAAGAAGAGACAGTTTGTGCAAGATTGTTAATGGTCGCTTCAGTCGAAGAGTTCATATTAGACGTGTTAGATTGTGATGGAGGTATTATGTTATTGAAAGAAGGTATTGATTGAGAGTAAGGTGGTGGGACACTATGATAGTTAGTCATAGGAGATGATTGGAAAGGAGGAACACTACAAGGAGGAATGGAATGGTTAAATGAATTGCCCCCTTGCGTCATGTTTATTTGTGGAGATGAAATAGGGACACTCATTGAAGGAATGAATGAAGAAGTTGGATTGCATGAAGGAAGAGGGTTGATTGAAGAAGGAGGATTTCCCCCATGACTAGTGATCATAGGAGGAATGTCTTGTATTGAAGTAGTCATTATGTTTGATGCAAAAGTAGGTATACTAGCAATAGGAGTTGTCAAAGGAATAGAATGATTAACTTGAGTAGGAGGTTGTGTATAACCTAAAGTTTCGGCACAACTCTTCATAGGCATCACATTCGAATCCACAATGTGTGCAATACCACACAAAATATCAATTCCATTCTTATCAGTTTGAACCATACATTTTAGACCCTCAATTAATGAAAGAGCTTCGCTATCGGGGTATTCTTGAGACATCCATTGTCGAAAATCATCAAATTGGTTATCCAATTTTGAAAGTTGTTCTACAGAAACCTCATGGAGAGCTTCTTCATCATTAAGAGGATTAGAGGAATTACCCATGTCCTCGTTAAAAAGGCCATTCAAATTAGGTTCCATCTCCTTAGTAATTAAACCTTGGAAAAACTTAATTCTAAGGCTTCGTCTAACGGGAATAGTGTAAGTAGGGCTTATTGTTGTAAAACTCATGCACTAAAGAGAGATAGAAGATTTTGAATTTTAGAGGTAGCAAATTTCAATAAAATCAGCCAATCTCCTAGATTTAAGCTGTTAAATGCAATCAGGACAATCTCCCTAAATTTCGAAAAAAATGTCGGGGACCGTGGCGAACGGAGTGCACACGGTCCTCGCAACTTTTTTCAAAATTTTCAGGGGTGAAAGTTATGATGATTTTAAAGCTAATCTGAAAAAATTGAGTGATTTTATGATCTGTAGATAGGCCAAATTAAAGTTGCAATCTCAAAATTGAACCCTACCAAGATTGTTGAAAAATGTAAAATTTGAATTTTGAAAAAGAGGGGGAAACTGAAATTTTGAATTTTATGATTTCAGAGGGAATACTAAAAGCAATGCAAGTTTTGAAATTTTAAAAATTGACTCAATTTCACGCAAAATTCAATTTTGAAAGTGGAAATCAAGGTTGTTGCAATTAAACACTTAATTTCAAAAGTCACAAACTGCAAAAATTTGAATAAAGCACTGAAATTTCGAATGAATGCCAACACACTTTTCAGATTTAGGACTGTAAGAAACACAATTTTGATATGAATTTCAATTTCAACAATTTTTGAATGATTATAAGCCTTTATCCGAGCAATCACTAGACCAACTTTGACTTTAATTTTGAAAGTGTTAAAATTGATAAAATCAGCCAAAATTCTGGATTTTAGCAGAAAAATACAGTAAGATCTAGCTCCCGAAATTTCGGAAAAAATGTCGAGGACGATGGCGCTCGGGGTGCACACCGTCCTCGCAACTTTTTTCCAAATTTTCAGGGATGAAAGATATTGTGATTTTGTTGCGGAATTCAAAATTACAGCCGATTTGGAGGTGTTTTGATCAGTGAAATTATCAGTCAAAAGTTGAATCAAGAAGGTTTTAAAAATTAGGATTTTGACACTTAACCACTTAATTTTCAGAATTAAAGCACAAATGTGAATTGACAATTTGCAATAGAAGGGTAAATCTGAAACAAGCATTAACAATTAAACATTCCACAAGTTTAATTACTAAAAAGAAAATTTTAGGGTTTTTATGCAATTAGCCTCTAAAATTTGCAAAAGATCAAACATGGAAATGTAATTAAGGAAGCAAATTTTTCAGATCTAACCATGAATAATCAGAATTAGGATGTTCACATTAGGTTCACCAAAATGTAAAGTGAAAAAATCGAACCCTAGTTGTTCTCCCCTCCCCAACTCCAAGGAGAGAGAAGGGAGGTCGCTAGGGTTGATGGTTTTCACTTAGTAGAAACTTTACATTCAAAAGAGGGGTTGAAACCCACAAGATCCAATCCCACACAATGGATTCTAAATGAGTTTCAAGGGTTAAGACATCAAGGATACCCTCTTTTGTAAAGAATATAGATAGAATGATTGAACTAGGAATGTATGTAGAAGCAAGAAAGATTCGCTTGTAAACAGAGATAGGGATATGGGATGAAGCTGCGGACCTGGAATTAGCAGTAAAATGTCGAGACGGTGCTGTTCTGCAAGTTTGAGCGAAAGTTGACGGGACGATGGCGCCCGACGTGCACACGGTCCTCCGAAAAATCCGCGAAACGAAGGGGGACCTGTTCGTCTTTGCACAAGGATTCCAGATCTTCAATTACAGCCGCGTACCTGCAACCTACACATAGAAAAGAGAGGACGATTGGGGGGTTAGGGATTAGGGGTTTGCCTTTAGGTCAAACCCCGGTTTTGGAATTAACCAAGAAATGAGAATGTTGTAAACGTAAATGTTTGTAATGTAAACAAGTACTGATACCTTGTTGTAAGAATGTTTGTATTCTTACATGCGAAGGTGTAATGTATGTTATGTGTTATGTGTTGTAAGTGATCTCCTCTTCAATGGTTGAATCCTTGTCTTGAATGCAACACCTAGCCTTGAATGGAGACTTAGAATGCTCAATTGCTTGAAGGAATACTTGAATGCTTGAATGTTTGAATGTTTGAATATCCCTTTCGCGTCTTGCTCTTGCTTATTTCCTTCCTTTTTCCTACCTCCCCTTTCTGGGAGGGGAAATGTAGTTTATATACTTGTCAATTAGGGTTGAGAGACTAATTTTCCTGACCTTAGGCCGACATAGAAACAATATTTTCCAATTTGCAAACTTCAAGACCCGATGCCAAAAAGGAGACCGGGCTCAAAATAGGGCCAGGGACCAAGGCGCTAGGCGCCATGGTCCTGGGGGACCAGGGCGCTGGGCGCCATGGTCCTGGGGGACCAGGGCGCTGGGCGCCATGGTCCCACCTCCCGAGACAGCAGGGTGCAAGGAAGATCAGGCCAAGGTGTTGAAAAATGCAGTTTTTGGTGTTGTAAACAGGGTTCGGGGTCTCCATTCAGGTTCAACGTTGCGCCGCCATCGTGAAGACCCAAATGCAGTCGAAATTGCAAGTGTCGCAATTTTAGGACGCTACAAGAAGATTGTTTATAAATAGGAAACTGTTGATAAACAATGTATGCGGGCAAGTGTATGCATAGGGATGCTACATAGTGATTACCGAGCACAGAAGCTTGAAGACCTGTTTTGATAACATAGTAGAGATGCCCAGCAGATAGACAAGATTAGTTCTATGTCTAAATTGTATTGAGCAAATAAGAATCTGCTTCAACATTTTTAGATGTGAAGTTGCAGACATATTTTTATTACTGTTATTTTGAGAAGTAGCAGAAAATCTCTTAACTGAGTGGACTTAACAGTCTTATTTGTAAAATCCTCTAGCAAGGTGACATTCTTATTGAGTGTTTGAAATCCTTTAACAAGGTCACTTCTAACAAAGTGAAGATCCTAACAGATCTGAGGGAAATCCCTTAACCGGGTCACATCTAGCAATGTGTTTGTAATCTTTAACAGGATTTGGTTTTAACCGAGCATACTCTAGAAGAGTATATTTCTTAGTGGGTCCGAAATCCCACAGTGGTTTTTCCCTATTTGGGTTTCCATGTTAAATCTGGTGTTATGAGGTTTATATTGTTCATATGCTTTTGAGTTTGCATGTTTGATAGTTTTGGTTATATGACTGATATATATGTTACAAAGGTTGAATCTGATGTTTTTATGGATGATTAAGTTTGTATGATTCACCCCCCCCCTCTCATCTTGTTGGCTATTGGATCTGTACTTATATTAAGTATCAGAACTATCACTTGTTTGGTACAATTGTTTTTGAAATGGGCTAGAATTTCGTGTACTTTTTTTGTGGTGGAATTATTTTCTGATTTTGATGGACAAATTTTTTAGAAATATCAATTTTTGGTGACTGTACCTATCCAAATCTCATTTTTGCAACTTTCGGGACTCCCTTTGGGCTCATACGAACTTCTTTTTAGGTGTCATTTTTTTTGAAAGTGCATGATTTTTTGTCTACTCTCATTATATGCTATCAATTTGCAAAAATTTTGGGTAGAAATTGTACTTTCAACATATGGTCTTTTTTGGCCAATTTGGCACTTGTATTGCATAGATCTATCTTGCTGGTCTTTTTCTTTGTAGTTCTCAACCTATTGGGGTAGTTGTAAAACAAAATCAGAAGTCCACCTTGCCATTTTTTGCAAGTGGCCTATTGTACATGCACTACATATAAAGTGCCAAAATCATCATTTTGGGGGTGGGGGGGGTACTTTGATTGATTGAATTTGGGGGGTGTCTCTTGTGCTTTTGTGATCTTGTGTTCCTTCCTTTTTTCTGCTATGGGTTCTTCTAAGTTTCCTCTCTTAACTCCTCATAATTATGCTACTTGGAAAATTGATGCATGGAGTAAACTTATGGAAAAAAGACTAACTCATTACATTGATGGAACTATTGTTGCTCCTGCTAATCCTAAGGCTGATCCTGTTGGTCACTTGGATTGGCTCACTAAAAATATCATGGCAATTGGTACCTTAAGAAAGTATGTATCAAAGGATCTCATTTTTCATATTGAGAAATGTACTCTAATCAAGGATGCTTGGCAAAAGTTTCGAGACTTGTATGGTCAAGTTGACGAGATTAGGGGATATCAAGTTGATAGTGATCTCACCATGTTAGATCCTAAGAACTTTGATACTATACAAGATTATGTCACTAAGGAAAAAGAGTTGAGGGCACAACTCAAGGATTGTAGCATTGATAAGAAGGATACTCAATTGATCTTCAATTTGATGGGAAAGCTTCTACAAGAATATGCAACATTTGTTTCTAGTTTCCAAACCCATAGGATGACAATGGGTTCAAGCTACACAATGTCTGCATTTGATGCTTTAGCTGAAATATTGATGACAGAACAAACTAAGTTGATAAGCATGGATATTCTTAAGACTTCTAAGTCTCAAGCATTAGTGGCAAATCAAGGGAACAAAGGAAATCAAGGAAAGGACAACTCAAACAAGAAGAAATGGCAATCAAAGCCTAAGGACAAAGCATCACCTTCTCCACAACACGAAGATTCATCCTCTTCCAAGAGGGACAATTCACCAAAGAGGGAGAGACCTACTTGTGCCTATTGTAAAATTTTGGTCATGAGGAGCATCATTGCCATTCTAAGAAGATTGATGAGTTCACACACATCCTCAAAAAGAATAACATTGATTTGCCTAATGTCTACAAGAAGGATGATTCATCAAATTCTACTTCCTCACATTCAAAATGAAAAGGGCAAGCATTCATGGCTTCTACAAGTGGGAAGACTCACTCTTTTGGGAAAATAAAAGGAAAAGCTCTTTGTGCTAATACGAGTCATGATTCAGGGAGATGGCTTCTAGATTCAGGGGCGTCTCATCATATGGCATCTTCGCAGTCTATGTTCTCTATATTTGAGCCTTGCACCATGCCGCAGATTTTGATGGGCAATCATACATACATGGATCTGATTGGGAAAGGATCTATTTCTATTAGGGATAACTCCTTCAATGATGTGTTGTGTGTACCCCATTTGACAAACAATCTCCTTTCCATCTATGAAATCACACATGGTGCAACTAAGAGAATTATGGAGTTCACACCTTAGCCAGTTTTCATTAGAGACTTAGAGACTAGAGCTATCATTGCAACTGGGGTGGTTGATCATGCATCTCGATTATACTCCTTTTCAAATTTTATTGTTGATGATGATTTCACATATGATGATTCTACACATGATGATCACACTTCTTGTGATGGTTCAGATTTTGAGGAGAACTTTGGGTACTTGAACTTGGGGATTCTCACATGTGACCCCGTTCTTGAGCCTTGTGTTTCATCTCCTCCTATTGATATCACATCACCTATTGCACCCGATGATGCAGATAGTGTGACAGTTTTATCTTCATGTGATTCAGTGCAATAGGATATTCATTGTCTTCCAGCTTCAGTTTCATGGGATGCCTACTTGACAGACATTGCAGGATTGTTTGTGGAGTCCTACATTGCAAATTTGGGAGACATCATTGATGATATTAATCTTCTCTTCAATGAAAATGATCCTTCTTCGATTGTTGCGAGGGAACACTCTGACCCTCTTGTTCATTCTCTAAATGATCATTCTTTCGAGTTTGACATGATTGTGGATACTTATGTACAACAGTTGGAGGTCTCTTTATGTTTAAATGAGACATGTGATTCTTTGGGACATGTTCTACATTCATCTCCACTAGATCTTGGAAGTACCTTTTTCAGCAGTGTGGAGCAGTTTACCACCTTTGGAGGGGGTATATTTTAGCATTGACATAGGGACACTGGAGCAGTTTTTAGAGATTCCATTCATCATGAGTTTTTTTCATACATCTTCACTTCATGATTGGGGAGATTTAATGGATACACCTTTGGTTTTGTTTCTTCCTAAGGGGAGGAATGTTGTTCGACATTCATGGAGTAGTTTCTTCATACATCATCGAGTTTCTATCATTGGTGCAGATTCTACATTGAGGGGGGGCTTCTAGCTTCTCTTCTTCTCTCATATGGGGGGACTTTTTCCTCACATGGGTTTTTGTCCTTCACATGCTTCTATGAGAGTTCTTTAGTATAGCTTTCATCTCTCTTTTGGGGGAGGGTTTTTTCCCATTGGGTTTTTCTCTCTTTCCCCGCTTTGTGAGAGATTTCATTGCATTGGTTTGCATACATTTGAATTTGTACATGGGTACCTAACATGGCCATGTAGTCGGGACCCATCTTGCATTGCTTAGTTGCATTGTAGACTTAAGTGCATTCCCCTAAGTTGCACTTAAGGGGGGGTGTTGGTGTAATTAATTATTCATCATGGATATTATTACATCTTACTTAGGAAATGCATATCATAGTAGTTTGGGTATGAGACACTTGGGTGTTTGTTCCACATTGGGATAGTGTGTGTAGGAGAATTTCCACCTTTTATGGTGTTGATCTTGTTACTACTTTATCATATCCACTTATTGTGGAGTGATAATTCGACCTTCAGTGGGTGATCCACCTCATGTGGAATATTTTATTGTTTCTCCTACCTACCACACCTATTTTCTACCTACCCTTGTTTCTTATTGAGCCACATGTCATGTTTGTGTGCTCACATATCCATATAGTCTTGCCTATATATGCAGGCTCATATTCATTGTAGTAATAACTATTGATCATTTATCTATTGATGAGAATACAATTAATTCTTGTTCTATATTTTGTCTCTATTTTGTAGATTTTATTGAGCTCTTGATCTTGGAAAAATCTCACAATCTGCCCAACCAAATGAAGCTTACACTTCTTGATGCTCATGACAAGCTTACGTCCCTCACAACGGAGTTTCCTAGCAAACCGACATCAATCTTCGGGAACGGAACCCGTGCATGCATGTAGTATCTAACAACTAAACTGTTGAAGTTAGCTACATGTGTTATGGTAGGGAGTGAATTGATTAAGTTACTTGGCCAAGTTAACCTTGTTGGGATAGGTGAGAATTAAACCACCCTTCCCTAGTTTTTCCCATAATCAAGCACATATTTCCTTATTACATCCATCATAGATAGGAAAAATAAAATCACCCTACTCGGTTAGATACATTTATTTGTCATTATTATTTCCTTTTATAGAACTTTATTGTTTGAGTTCTAATAAAAATCAAATGGATAAATCCTATGTATTCATTACTATTTACGACAAAACTCAAATTAGATGATGTGTTTGGAAATCAAAACTTACCCACCAATGAAGATCACTCTATTAATTTCAATATATGTATAGATATATATTAATAATTGATGAAAAAGAGTCCGCTAGAAAGTAATTCAGTTATACCGATGGTCAAATATCCCCATATATAACCATATCAACTTAGCAAGATAAAATTTATAGAATGCAATAGATTAGAAGTCGACTAAGCCAAAAATCAGCTAAACCTTACACCCTGCGAGGTTAGAAGAGATAGAGTTATCAAAGAAGAAGAATCGACTCTACCCAATGCTATCACGACCAAATCAAAATAATCAAATCGACCTATCAAAGAAAGATTATCTCAGATGGAAAGAAGTATGAGGGGCGTTAGAATCAGCTAACAAATTTCAAATCGAACTGATATAAGAAGATCGACCTATATTTAAGTCTGTAGAATGAAAAAGAATGAATAATTTGCAGCATCAAAGAATGAGAGGGGGGCGATACAACCTGCAAAAATGATGAAGAGAGTGGTGAAATGAGGGTGGCGTCAACCTCTCTCTACCTAGCTTGACCCCTCCAATCACCTCATAGGCAGGTCGACTCCAAATTCAACTTTAGTGTAGATCTCTTGAAGTGCTAACAGACTGGAGGAAGGGAGGGGGCATAAATCCCAAAATCAGGCTAGCATCCAGTGTGGGAAAGAAAAGGGGTGAGGGTGTGCTCTCCTAGAAGTAATTCGACTTCCCACTTGACTCTCATAAAGCTCGACCTCTCCCAAAAATGTTTGTAGACCAGACGGGTTCGCAGAGGAACACAAAAATAAAAAGAAGATTTCCAAATTGGACATACATAAATGATAATTGGCTCTATATTTATAATTGTCTCTGGCTAGGGTTCGATCCAAGGAATGTGGATCTAGACTCGAGGAAATCATGTTGATCGAAGAGTTAGAAGTAAAGTAAATTCAATTAGATTAGATAGTTAAGAAAGTTGATTAAGAGTTGGACTAGATTAATTAGTTTTAGGAAGAGAAAATTGAGAGTTGACAGGAAGATAGAGACAAATTAACTCCATCAAATTGAAACTCAAGCGTTAAATTTAAAACATGCTTGAATTTAAATAAGTTATTAAATTAATATTTTAAATTATAATCTTTTATTTAACATTTTAATTTAATTTTCATATTATGTTTCAATTATATCATAATGTTATTTATTATCGACTTCTCAAATCGACTTTATTATTTAATTAATCTATTTATTTATTACATGTGTGTGTGTGTGTGTGTGTGTGTGAGAGAGAGAGAGAGAGAGAGAGAGAGAGAGAGAGAGAGAGAGAGAGAGAGAGAGAGAGAATGCATAGGCCACATTCCCTGGGTTACTACTGACGAGCTAGGAGACCCCTCCTCGATCATATGTTCATCTTCAACGGTCGTCCATGTATCCACCTCATGCTCAACAAAGTCATCAGATTACATATAAATGTTTTTATTAAAAACATCACATAATTATCATCTAATGTCATCAATAATATCAACTACCATAATAATTAATCATCACATTAACAAGGATGTCAAAGTCATGATTGTAATGCATATGAAATTATAGAGGAGAAGGACTTTCATCACCATCCTTATTGAGATTGATAGTGTAAGCATGCAATGAAGTACAAAAAGGATGAATGGAAGAGTAAGGATTGATCTTTATTGTGAAATACACATCCTTAACAACCTTCATGTTCATTTGGGGGATAAAGAAGTTCTCTTGAATTTTGGTAGACATGTCTTCAAGAAAACAAGTATCATAATGTTTTATTGAATGTCTTGATCAACAAAGTAGTCTTTAGGGGAAGAATAGGACTCTAAGTCATGTTCCTATTGCACCAAAGTATTCACCTAGAGGAGGTTGTTTTTGGTAGGAGATTCATCATTCTTCAATGCTTCATTTTCAAGAGGGAGTTCATTGAAGGAAATTATAGTGGTATCCTCTTCTTACACACAAACTTCTTTATGCATAAGATAAAATTTAGGGGAGAGGTGATCATGGTTTATAAGGGCCTCATCTGTAGATTAGATAGTTAAGAAAGTTGATTAAGAGTTGGACTAGATTAATTAGTTTTAGGAAGAGAAAATTGAGAGTTGACAGGAAGATAGAGACAAATTAACTCCATCAAATTGAAACTCAAGCGTTAAATTTAAAACATGCTTGAATTTAAATAAGTTATTAAATTAATATTTTAAATTATAATCTTTTATTTAACATTTTAATTTAATTTTCATATTATGTTTCAATTATATCATAAGTTATTCAATTAGATTAGATAGTTAAGAAAGTTGATTAAGAGTTGGACTAGATTAATTAGTTTTAGGAAGAGAAAATTGAGAGTTGACAGGAAGATAGAGACAAATTAACTCCATCAAATTGAAACTCAAGCGTTAAATTTAAAACATGCTTGAATTTAAATAAGTTATTAAATTAATATTTTAAATTATAATCTTTTATTTAACATTTTAATTTAATTTTCATATTATGTTTCAATTATATCATAATGTTATTTATTATCGACTTCTCAAATCGACTTTATTATTTAATTAATCTATTTATCTATTACATGTGTGTGTGTGTGTGTGTGAGAGAGAGAGAGAGAGAGAGAGAGAGAGAGAGAGAGAGAGAGAGAGAGAGAGAGAGAGAGAGAGAGAGAGAGAGAGAATGCATAGGCCACATTCCCTGGGTTACTACTGATGAGCTAGGAGACCCCTCCTCGATCATATGTTCATCTTCAACGGTCGTCCATGTATCCACCTCATGCTCAACAAAGTCATCAGATTACATATAAATGTTTTTATTAAAAACATCACATAATTATCATCTAATGTCATCAATAATATCAACTACCATAATAATTAATCATCACATTAACAAGGATGTCAAAGTCAAGATTGTAATGCATATGAAATTATAGAGGAGAAGGACTTTCATCACCATCCTTATTGAGATTGATAGTGTAAGCATGCAATGAAGTACAAAAAGGATGAATGGAAGAGTAAGGATTGATCTTTATTGTGAAATACACATCCTTAACAACCTTCATGTTCATTTGGGGGATAAAGAAGTTCTCTTGAATTTTGGTAGACATGTCTTCAAGAAAACAAGTATCATAATGTTTTATTGAATGTCTTGATCAACAAAGTAGTCTTTAGGGGAAGAATAGGACTCTAAGTCATGTTCCTATTGCACCAAAGTATTCACCTAGAGGAGGTTGTTTTTGGTAGGAGATTCATCATTCTTCAATGCTTCATTTTCAAGAGGGAGTTCATTGAAGGAAATTATAGTGGTATCCTCTTCTTACACACAAACTTCTTTATGCATAAGATAAACTTTAGGGGAGAGGTGATCATGGTTTATAAGGGCCTCATCTGTAGAAGAGAGTATATTAGAATGAATAGAAGGTAAAGCCTCATAAGGGGGATTTTCAATCCTATCAATATTTTGTAAAGCTTCATAAAGAGGGTTGTCAATATCATGGATTACATGGAAGGTGAACCTTCATGAAGAGGATTTCCAATCATACATCCCTCTTGTAAAGCTTCATAAACAGGGTTGTCAACCATCACAATGTCCTTATAAGTGGTATGAGTTTTGAGAGATTTAGAGGATGATTTAGAGGTAGGAGTGAACCCATCAAGAGTTTCACATCCAACATCTTAAAATCTCACTACTAAATGGCATACCTGTTATGTTGACTAACCTTTGGTAAAAGGAAGATTTAGAGGATGAGGGAATAGGATAGAAGAAATCATCAAGAGCCTCATCAAGTTCATCGCTAGTAAATTGCTCATCCAAGGTATAGTCATGATACTCAAATGGGTTATCAAAGGCAATAAAGTCTTGTTAAAAGTAATTTTTTCATTGTTGAAAAGAAATGCTAACTATTGCAATGAAATGAAATGATCTAATCTAACAAAGCCTATAAATGATGAAATTATATTTCGTTGCATTCCTAGAAATCATGTTGAGTGTGAGGAGAGTGGCTGCAAGGAGAGTGACTGCGAGGAGTGAGGCTACGGTTTCAGGAGGCAGAATTTTAGAGGGAGAAGAAGATGCAAATGGTAGTGAGGATGATGGAGATGGCTAGGAGCTTCAGCTGGTCCCCTCGGTTGTGGCTATGCATAGACTAGGGATAGTTTTTATACCCTCTTTTTAGAGCATTGTTTGGAATGTTATGCCCCCCTAACCTCCTTTGGGGTTTTTGGATCAGTGGTGATCACTCCCTCCCCTCTGGCTGTTGGATCATTGGACTGGAATGCTATAGTGGATTGCCCTATTTTTTGGGCTCAATGGTTTGAGACTCGTGGTGTGAGTCAGCTCTGTGTTTTGGATCTCTTTGTGGTGGCTTGCTGGAGAGACACTTGGATAGTGCGTGGTCTTTGGCTTGAAGGCTTAATCTTTAGAGCTAGGAGGTGTTCCTCTTGGGAGCTAGGGTTTTCTACTGACTATGCCATGGCGCTTCGTGATTGTTTCTGTCTGGGCTTTGCCCCTCAATTTCCCCTACTGGATATTACTGTTGACTCTTTGTCTGGCCACATAAGTCTGTGGAGATGTCTTGTGAAGGGTGTTTGGTCTTCTTTGCACTATTGTGGGTGTTTTTGGTGCCAGGTTGCGGAGGACATGCTTTTGGAGCTCTTTCATTGTTGTTTCCTGCTGACTCTGGTGCCTTCGCCTTAGAGGTGTCGGGTTTGGTTGCCCTCTAGGGAATGGAGGAGTGTTTTCTTACCCCTCGAACTATGTGAAATTTGGGTCCCATTTTTTGGGGGTGTTGATAGGTTTTGAGACTCTTTTTCTCTTAGTGACCGCTTGTGGGTCGTGTGGTTTCAGGGGAGGCTGGTGAAGGTTCTGCTCCTTCTGTTTTCTTTGATGCTGAAGGTTGATATGCTTCTCATAGCTTCTCTTTGGTGGTGTTTTTGGTACTCTATTGGGAAGAGAGCCGCCTCTTTGCCCTTATGGGCTATGACCCACTTGTTCTCTGTCCTTCTTGTGGGATGTGTTAAAGGGCCCTGTTGTCTTATGTCTGTGCAGGGTTTCTTTTTTAGATGTTTTGGTGCTTCCAATCATGGTGAGGTTGTTGTCCTCCTTGTTGGTAGAAAAGATGCTAGCAAGCATGAACCGTTATGGGCTTGTTATCTTGGTTGAGGTATAGCCTTGAGAGTGTTTTGCTTGTCAATGGGGTTTTCGCTCTTATCTGGGCTCTGTCCTATTCAGCTTCTATGGAGGTGAAGCCTATCCCTATTGAGGTGGGATTTTTTTTGACAACTGTGTTGAGAGGATGGCATCTTCGACTCCCATTGTCCTCTTTCCTGTCCCTTATTGAGGTGGGAGAATCTCCAATTGAGGAGGGGATCAACTTGTGGAAGGAGGATGATGGTTTCTCTTAGTGGTACTCTCTCAATGATGGATGCTAGGATGTAGGATGGAGGTCAGTTAGGGATGCTTGTTTTGGTATCTTCTCCTCTTTTGTTGTGGGCTCCTCTCCTATTGAGGTGGAGAGAATTTTGGCTTTTGAGGAGATGTTTTGTTACTGGTCTAGATGCTGCTAGAGGACTCAAGATACCATTTCTGGTCCCTTTGTTAAGGTTTGGGGAACCGGGTTAAATCCCCCTTTTTTATATCTGGGTGACTAGGTTGGCTGAGGTGTAGTTGTTGGGTGGTCTGATGTAGTCCACTCTTGTCTCTCCAGTTATTTTTCTTCTAGAGTAAATTTTTGGGGTCCTTTTGAAAACCCTTGAAGGTTTATGGGTCCTTTGAAAACCATCTTTTGTTTTTTGTTTTTTGTTTGTTGTTTTTCCTTGGAGGGATGTTGCCTTCTTCTTTGTTCTTAGGTTTTGGGTCCTCTCAAAACCCTAGGGTCAGGGCCCCCTCCTTACTTATCTAATAAAAAACAAAGCATATAAATGTAAATCTAAACACACACAATGCATAAACAAGATTTTTTTGTATTTTTTATTATTTGGCCTAAATAAAGAAATTAAATGATGTAACCTAATAAATTAAAGCATGCAAGACACTAATACTATGAAAGACACAACAATGCATGTAAATTATTTTTTTTGTTTTTTATTTTTTTAAGAATTGAAATAATGGCAATGATTTAAATGAAAGAAACTAAGAAATGTAAATGCATAAGCAATGCATCTAAATTTGAAAATGTAATGCAAAATCTAAATTCAAAATTAGAAGCAATGCACTTGTGTAAGAAGCGTCGGGTTCACTAAATGTAAGGTGTTTACCCACATTAAAAAGGAAAGATGAATTTGGTTGATCCAACTCTCAAAGGGGTTGAATGTAGATCAAATTGGCGTTCTTTCTCCTCCTTGAGTTAAGTTGAAATTGGATTTTCAAGAAGTTTAGAAGTTCTATAGCAAAAAAATGGAGAATTGAACCAAAACAACAATAATGGAATGTTCTAGACTTCACACGGAGCCACAAACAAAGATCTGAAAGAAAAAGTGGATCGGAACTTTTAGTTGAAAAACTAGACCGAATTGTCGGGACTATGAGGGTAGGGCGTCCCGATCTTACAACTTTTGGGCAGACAAGCGAGATGATTTTTGGAACAGGAAGATGCACAAGATTCACTATCAAATGATCGGGTTGAATTCTTGGGAACAGGGTCATTGGAGATACCTAGTCCTCTACTTTTCACACCTATAAAAGATGAACCTATTTGTGGTCATCTATTATGTTGGAATCTTTGATCTTGGACCCTAAATCAATTTCTTGCATAGAGAAAGAGAAAAAAGGGTTGTGCATAGGGGTTTGACTTGGATCAAACCCCAGTTTAAGAATTAACCTTGAATTGAATCGAATTGGCCAGCCTTAAACCACACACACTAAGCAACATATTAAGCCTAGAGGATTTTAGTCAACTTTGAGTGTTCAACATTTTAAAGTCTAGAAGTGTATTCTTAGTGTGACAACATACATTAAGCAACATATTAAACCTAGAAAATGTCAATTAACTCTGAGTATTTAACACTTTTAAGCCTAGAAGTATAAGCTTAGTGTGTGTGATTTAAGTCCTTCCAATTGGAATAGAAAATGTAAATCTTGAAGTAAATACTAAATGATATACCTCAGATATGCAATGGTTGATAGAAGATTGATGATGAAATGCTCTTTAGACATGATCACAAATGTTGAATGCAATAACATGACAAACACATGAATGACTTAATCAAACATACATGTTGCACGAAGATTGATGTGATTTTTCTCCATTATCCTTGAAGTATATGGTGGAATCAAATGTTGCCTTAAATGCTTGAGAATGCTCGATGATGAATGCTTGACAGATGCACAAATGATGGGGTGTGAGTGGATAGAATATTAGACCTAAAATGAATTGATAGGATGTCCTTATATAGGGTTTGGGTAAATTACCATTTAGGCCAACCTCCAACAATCATGTGGAGCCACGGGGACTAAAATCCATCAGGGAGAGGAAATGCCTACCCACATTTGAAATGGGCCCCGTTTGAGGATAACTAGGGCGGTGGGGGTGCCCTAGTCCAAACAAGGGTACCCCAACACCCTTGTCCTCTAAAAATAGGACAAACAAACCAGTAAATAAGGAGGCATAGCCCTAGGATGGGGTCCACTCAATTGTGCAATTAGGTGAAATCAAATTTGGAGGAAAAAGGGGCCAAAACGAGCCTAGTGGGAATGAAGATAGGTTATGCTAAAATAAAAACACAAATATGAAATGTGAACTGCACAAAATCACAATTTGCAATGCTGCAAAAAATGAATGCAAATAGTTGGACCAATAATAAAAAGTTGATCAAATAAGTTTTGAATGTAAAAACTTGGAGAAAAGAGGTTGCGATAATTCGTAACCTACAATTTTATAAAAAAGGTTTTAATAACTACTTTTTCTTAATTTTGAAAAGGTTGTGAAATGAAGGAAGTTACAACCGATAGCTTATAAATTTAAAAAAATTTAAAGTTTATAGATGTTGCAAGCTAAACTCAAAGAGGGGATAAATGTAAGGAAGCAAAGGTGTGCAGAAACGCTTCTTGCGCTAATCTTGAGAGGACGATTTTGCAAATTTCAACTTAACTATCACAGAGATCACAAGAAGCAAATAGAGTAGAAATAAAACAAGAAACACATAACATAGTGATTATCATGGGGAAACCCCATACGGGTGAAAAACCCCACACTCTAAAACCTGCATAGTATATTAACAAATCAACAAGAGATTACAATACACTTGCAATGCAAGTTCTTACAAGAGCATCACCTCAACTCAAGCTCAGAGAGACTTCACTAGCATCCTTCTAGCACCCAGCCTTGCAAACCAAACTCCATCATACAAACTCCTCTCCAAGCCCTCATTATATAGGAATTTTACAACCTAGAAACCATTTGTGGTTTTACAATACCATGGGAAAAACCTCCATGACACGTGTTGCCCACCCTTGACATTTGTTTTTCCAAGATAAGAAAACCAGGCTAAATATAGTTACTCACGTCCAAACTCTTATCCCCTATTTTTGACCCTCATAACTAACATGAAATGTGTCATATGATCTCTAAAAAAGGCCCTCCTATATTATACTATGGATAGGGCATCTTTTGACAACTCATATACCTTTTTCCAAGGCACCGACACATGGAAAACCTCCCGAATACATTTGGAACAATTTACTAAAAATTGCAAGGTTGAGACACATGTATCTCAACAATAAAGGGAAGTCACCAATAGGAAGTAAAATAAAATCAGGCAAAACAATTATAATTATTTAAGAAACCAATGTAAAGTTGCATGTTTAGAGTCCGCTATATCATTGGAATGCCAAGATTGCAAGATGGACATAGAACAATTTTAATGAAGGCTCCAAACTCCAACAAATGGAAGTTGTTTAGATAATGTTGCAGTGAAGATAGGAACTATTGAAGAAGCATTTGTGACTGGAATGATGGGCAACAAGAAACAAGTAAAACTGTTGACAAAAATGTCTTAAGGAAATTTGGTGCCATGGATGCCACGATTGCAACATATACACACAAAAAAATGATTTGTTGAAAGGCTCTAGAAACTTTCAGACAATGCATTTGATAGTGCGCCTCAAAAAAATATAATTAAATAGTAGATCGCAATGATTACAGGCAGCATACAAAATGGATTTGTTGAAGTGACTTTAGCAGCTTTCAAATAGATCTTGTTTGGCATGAATCACATGAGGTATGAAATGAACAGTAAGGCTTTGGAGGCCTTCAGAGAGCTTGCTGAGGATGAAGAAGTGGAACAAGTTTGTTGGTTGGTTGGTGGTCAGCGTTAATCATACACAACAACATATTAAGGTTAGAGAATGTTAGTTCATTATGAGCGTTTTAACACTTTTAAGTCTAGAATTCAAAGCATAGTGTGTGAGATTTAAGTCATTCGGTTTTGAATACTCAATAATACGATCTATTTTAATGCATTGGAAAAAGAAGAAGAACCACATCCATATGGTATATACTCAAATGAAAATAAGTGGCATAAGATGCACATGTTAGATAATCGAGTGTGACTTTGAATTTTATATATATAATACTGCCATTTTTTTTACATTGTCAATTGATCAAGTCAATGATCAAAAGTTAGAGCTATCTCAAGGAAAGGAAAATCATTTAAGAAAGCTGATAACGTGCCTAGAAGATGTGATTAAGATATATGTCCTTGAAGACCTATTTATTCAATGCTAAGAGATTTCCACAATCCATAGTATAGAGCAAAGTAGTTTCTAGCCTATTTATTATTCAATCAATAATCTCTATGCCAACGATTGACGTTTTGATCTATGAGTGCATTACAACACTTGAAATTCTTCATCCTTATGGTTAACCTCTGAATTATCTATTTTTTTCAAATAGAAAGACATAAATTTTGTGTTCTTAAATGGTTGGATAGTGAGAGAGATGTAGGCTCAAACTAAACAAACAAAGACAGACAATGCAAACTATCCTCAATGTCTGAAACATTTTTAGAAGGTATCATAGATGAAGTAGATGGAGTGGACGAGTAGTTTACCAAACCAAACTTTACATTTCTTTGAAGTTAGTTGTTTTCAATTGCCTTTGTCATATATTTGTAATAAAGTTAGAAAATAATTTTTATTTGTGCAAAAGTTGAGAAAAGTCAAATTAAGATGAAGTTTTTTGTTTTTTTTTCTTAAATTCGCAAAGGTAATTATTAGGTAGATAGAAAGTAGTTACAAATTAGTTAACAAGGAAAAGCATATAGATACAAGGTCATTTTGTAAAGTAAGCGGGGACTCTTATGGATTGGAAACTCTCGTGAATTTTGTAGAAATTTTTTCTGAGAACTTTAATGTTCACACTTTGTACCTAAGGGCGTTTTAACATGTATATTTTCTAAAGGATAAAAAGGAATGCATTTGATTAATGCATCTTGAAAGTGTTTATGAGTTATTGTTATCAATTTTGTATATTGATAACTCCTTTGTGTATTATGTAATCCATTGGTTTTCAATTCCAAATATATATGTGATTGATGGAACATAATCATACCCTAGTATCTTGGTTAAAATGTGCTAAGGTAACTTATTTCTTCATATACCTGAAATATGCTTTCCTTCTTTCATCACCATTGCATATCAAAACTTTTATTGAGCTGAACCCCTTTTGTCATTGTTATCATTTGTGAAGTCTTACTTGGTTTTTGTACATTTGCCAGTAGGGTTTCTGTTATTAATCTTCTTTTAGTTATGTCTTGTCTCCTTTGTACTTTCAAGTTAAGAGTACACAAAAACTACAAATACTGCCATCATCTGATGGAGATGCCCCTTTCAAATGTGAAGGAAGATCATTAGTCCATAGAGATCTCTCCAATTGTTGGAATGTTTGTCACTTCTCTTTGGGAAAACAAGGTTAGTTTTAGAGAAACAGTTTTCGTGAAAAATTTTCTTACCAACAATTTATTTGTGAATCTGCTATGGATTCAAAATACTGATATTTTTTGTTCCCAAAAAATCTAAAGGTGCCTTCCCTATAATAAAATTCAGTGACTTGCCCTCCTAGGAATGAGCTCTGCTAGGGTTTGAGGTTGTGTACTACTTTTTTCAGACCACATTTACTGCGAGATTTTAGAGTTTATTATGGCTCCGACCAACTTTAGGCCAACAATTGATGCTGGTGTTGGAGTTGCTATGACGGACCCTCATGGTGCCTCAGAAAAAGCGCCCTCGCAAATTTGTTCTAAAAGTGTTTCATGAGGTATGTCCTCGTCTGATGTTGTGCTTCCTATTCAAGATTTTGATAATGCCTGTGAGTGGCTTGAAAAATGCACTTTGATAGGTTATTTTGTGGGTAAGATCCCTCTTGAAAGCATGCTTCGTGACTGGGTCGCCAAAGCCTGGTCTCCTCATGGAGTCCGGCTTGATGGCGTCCAAAGCCTCACCAAGGGTTTCTTTTTGTTTCACTTCTCGAACCCTTCCCATGTTGAGACGATCCTCTCTCATGGACCATGGACCATTCGGTCTTCCCTTCTGGTTTTCCAGCATGTCTCAAGATTTTTCTGTCTTAGATGACAAAAAATTGTGAGTCTCGGTCTCGATTGAGTTCCCTGGTCTTCCCTTGCCTTGTTGGCCTTTCATGCAGACTATTGCTCAATCTGTTGGCAAAGTTATTTGTCTTGAACTAGACCGGTTTTTTAATGCTCGCCCTCAAAAGAGGGTTTGCGTTGAGGTTGACCTTTCCCGCGACCTGAAAGATATTATTGATATTCAAGTGGGTGGCAATGCCTTCACCTAGAAGGTTCTTTATTTGAACCTTCCCAACACTCGCTATCGGTGCTAGTCGATGGAGCACAAAATCAGGGATTGTCCCTTGGTTGTTCCGAAAATAAAACCCCCTGTTAAGGAGACCGACTCTCGACCTGTGGAGGGAGCTAAGAAGGATGAATGGACCACTGTGGTTCGCAAAGGCAAGAACTTTGTGGCTTCTTCCCAAAATCCACCCATCGGATCAAGTTCTTAACCGACGGCAAAGTCTCCTACATAGGTACTATTTTCCCAAGTGGTCTCTATGTCGTCCGCTTTGGTTTCAAACCCTAGTCAGCAAGGGAAGGATTCTTCTGAGGGTGTTGCTTGACCCCCTTGGGTTCACACTCCTTAGGTTGTGTCTATGATTTCTGCGCTGCTCTCGCAGCCCTTCTGGGCATGTTAAGATAACAGATGGTGGTTCAGAGAAAAGAAGAGTTATTTCCGGTGGGGACTCTCTTCTCGATCTCAGTTTAGATTTTTTGTGCAATATCTTCTTCTCTCTTTGGGATGAGGATGATATGCAATCTTTTTCATGAATTACATCTCATGGAATGTTCAAGGTCTCACAGACCTCACCAGAAAGTATTATGTTAGAGATGTTCGTCAACGTGTTTTAGGCATAGATGTTCTCTACCTTCAAGAAGTTAAAATTATTGGTTTCATGCTTACTTCTGCATATTGTGTTATTTGGTCAGATAGCCTTGTTTTTTCTTCCCACCATGAGGCTGGTCGAGGTGGAGTTTCTATTGTCCTTTCACCTCGTTGGCTTTTTGCAGCTATTTCTCATAGTTTTGATCCCATGCAGCACGTTGTATGGGTTTTTCTATCTATTGATAATCATTCTATTGGGATTGTTAATGTTTATGCTCCCAATGATGTGGTTGATAGATCACACTTATGGCGCTGGATTGCTGATACTCTGCCACCTACAACTTGGGTCATGTGTGGTGACTTCAATATGGTTGAGGTGGCTACCAATAAGGACAAAGTTTTGCCTTTTCGGTGAAAAGATGGTGAGAGGGAAGCATGGTACTACATGCATAATAAGTTGGGTCTTTTCAACCCCAACACCAACCGCTGCCACCTAGGTGGGGTTTGACACACTTGGTCTAATTTCAGAGCTAGCTCAGATAAAAATTTAAAAGGCTTGATCATGCTATGATAACTGCACACTTTTTTTTTTTTTTTCTAAAGATCAAGATCTACCCATCACTCCTCTTGTTGATGTGACGCTATCTGATCACTTCCCCATGAAGCTTAGCATTGACTGGCGGCCAACTAGGTCGTGTCCTTCCAAGACACAGTTTTACCTCAACACATCTCTCCTACATCATCAAGGCACGATGGCCCACATTCAAAGGGTTTGGAATTTGGAACCAAGGCCTCATCATTACATTGGTTGAATTGTGTGGTGGAATGATGTCATTAACCGCTCTGCGAGGTTTATGCGCATTTATGGTAGATAACTTGCCATGTACCGTAGGCTCTTGTATCGCGTGACCGCAAAAGATCTTTGTGTTGCCATAGAAGCTCTGGCCTCAAATCCTTTTGTTTCTAACCTTCAACTTCGATTAGCCCAGCTCCATCATTAGAAACAAGTTGTAGATAATTACTCTGCCAGAGGAGCTCAAATCAAATCCACCTTACATTGGCTCAAGGTGGGTGATAGGGCCTCCAAAGAATTTTTCCTGGCTTTGCGTGCTCGTCATGCCTCTGTAGGGATTAAGAAAATCAAAGAGGGGCATGTTGTTCTCACTGAGATTCCTGATATTCTGCAAGCTTTTGTCCGTCATTATGAGAAGGTTTTCACAGCGCAGGGAAACTCTCCAGCCAGAGCCCAAGATTTGAAAGATTTCTTAGCTGTTGTTCCCAAAAGGCTTTCTGAGTCTCAGCAGACCTTTTGTGATCTCTTACTGACCATTGATGATCTCAAGAAGCCATTTTTTTTTTACGACCGATGATAAAGCCCCTGGGTGTGATGGTTTCCCTTGCGAGTTTTATAAAGCCCTTTGGCCTTGTGTTGGTCCTGACCTGCATAAGGTCTACCTTGAAGCTTTTCATTCCCACTCCCTCAGAAAGATGTTTAACTGGGGTAATATCAAATTTATTCCTAAGGCTGGGGATCCGGAGGACATTTGCAATTGGAGGCCTATTACCTTGCTCAATGTCTCGTATAAGATCATTGCCAAAGCCTTGGCTCTCAATATTCATCATCTCCTGTCCTTGATTGTTTGTCCGGAGCAGACTGGATTTATCAAGTCTAGGTTTATTCTGGATAATATTATTGTTGTTTGGGAAGGGATGGATTGGGCCCAACGCTCCAAACAATGAGCAATCTTCCTTAAGATTACCTTCGCTAAAGCGTATGATCGCATTGAGTGGCCATTTATTTTGGCTATTCTCAAATCTCTTGGCTTTTGCCCTAGATTCATTTAGTCTGTCCAGATGTTATTTGGACATGCCTTGGCCTGCATCACCATCAATGGTCGTTAGTCTGAGGCTTTTGGTCTTTTCAAATCCATTTTCTAGGGCTCTCCTCTGGCTCTTGCTTTATATGTTCTTGCGGCGGAGGGTTTTGGGTACTTACTTGCTAACACCATCTCTGTTGGACGTGTCCATGGAATCTGCATGCCTGAGTCACCTTCTCAACTTGTCAATGACCATTTTGCGAATGAATCCTTTCTCACTCTCATTGATGAAGAAGATAATGTTCAGGATGCTCTTCAATGTCTAGACACTTTTTGCTTGGCTTCCGGCTCGACCATTCAATGACACAAGATGCAATGTTATAGGCAGTCTTTTCTTCCTGCCTCATCTTGGATTCTTCAATATGGCTAGAAATGGCTTCATCATGGCGAAATCTTTCACTTTCTGGGCATTCCTTTTGCCTTTCAAGATTCACCTGTGGATCTTTGGAATGTTGTTTTAGCCAGGATTGAGAAAAAATTAGCCTATTGGATAACCAAGCCTCTCTCTCTAGCTTACAAATTTCAAATTTGTTCAAAGGTTTTGGCTGCCACTCATGTCTATTACTCTTCATATTGGGCTCCTTCCAAGGCCTCTTACATAAAGTTGGAAAGACTTTTACAGGTTTTTCTTTGGGCCTCTGGTTCTAACCATCAAGGTTTTCACAGAGTCATTTGGGAGTATTGTTGCCTTCCCAAGGAGTCCAGAGGGCTCAACCTTATTTCTACCAAGAAACAAGGGCTTGCTTTATGTATTAAATGGATCATTAGAGCCTTATCCGAAGATGAGGCTTGGAAAATCCTTCTTCGACATTGCATTTCTTTGAGGTTTCCTATCAATAGGTCAGCTTGGAAGGGGATTCGTTTTCAAACCCTTCTCATTATGGAAGACCCAGTTCATATACAAGGTAATTTTGTTGTTACAAGCATCTGGTGTGCTTGGGAAGCTATTAAGCCTTGGCTTTGGTGGGCGGGTGATGGTTTTTGTGATGGGATCTCCATGAATCAACACAACCTCTGGTGGTCGCCTCTTTTTCAGGTACAAGGGTTACTGTTGGCCAGAATTGATGTAGAGTGAGTTGACTCTCACTGGTTTGTGCTACCTTTTATAGGTATCTCCTCCAAGCTACAAAAGAACCATCCAATGATTCTACACCTCACACCCTCCAAGGGTATACAAGACTTACCCTCTTTGACCTTCCCAAGGTCCTTAGGTTAGGATAAGAACTTATTGTTTTGCGAGTTCCATTTTCTTGCTTAGGAGACCTTCTTTTTCCCACTCCCTTTCACACTCAACCAGAGAGTTCAACCCCTCTACCACAGGATCTTCATTCCTCACACTACACACATTACAATGGATGATTTTGAAAGTATTTCCAACCCTATTGCTTACTCGAGAGCTTTGACACTTACCAATTTGGTGTTTTACAAACAAACTGCACTTTTAGGCCTAACTGAAGACCTAATTCCAATAGCCCTATCAACGAGGTATTCTGCTTTTACCGGTTAAAATTTATTGAACAACCCTATGAACTCTTTTACATTCTAGAAACCCTTTTGGGGTTTACATACAATATTGCAAAACCAGAGGTGGGTTTTGTCATTAACATATCTAACCCTTAATGGTCTAATTAGGCCTAATTGCCCCTTCCTAGGCCTAGAAAGTAGGGATTGGTAAAAAATCCTTCACCGGTCTGATTGCCTTTGTGAATTGATGTTAATTTAATTTTTTTTACCTCCAAATGGTATTCCAATCCACTCATACTTCACCTCCTCCCACTCGATTCACCCAATTAGGGCCTGTTATCCATGGTTCCTAATGCTTGCCAACTCAACGTGCCAAGCTTAGGGTATGGTGGAAAATATTTGATTCAACCTCCCCTGACTCAAAACCAAAAAGAAAACATAGAATATATTTCAACCTAACATTCCAAAAGGTTTCAGAGAGGAAATCCACCACAGAACATTAGGTTGGAGCCATTTTGCTCTCAAAACCCTGGTTTTTAGGGCTCTTGAACTCGCCTGCAACAAAATGAAGATTATTCACAAACTATAACACTTCAAGACTCCAAATCAAAAACAAAATTAAGGTAAGACACTAGTCTAACAATCTGTACAGGTCGTACAAACTTGCAAATAACAATAAAACTCAGAAGAATACACACAAATGGCAAACCAAAATTGTTTTATTTGCTTCAAATCTCAACCACCTTCAAAAACAACTATCTTCGGTCTTTCCAAGCCTTATACTAGCCTTGGAGTAGTTACACATGCTCATAACTGATTGTGTTAACCAACTAACCATTGGTGTCTGAAAATGTTGCAAAGTTGTTGTGAGCAACTTTTGCAACTTTTGCAATTTGTTGCATGGGTGAGCGACTTTTCTCAAACCCAAACTTGGTCACTTTCCAATGACTCATATGACCTTATAAAAAAACTCAACACAACATCAACCAACCTACATTAATCCAAAAACAACTTATCTTATTAAGTGCTCTACTTGGCACCCTTAAGAGCTCACAAGCCAACATTGGCCAAACAAAGACTCTATCATTTGAGCACACACTCAATGGCCTCTTGGCCTTATTAAAAAAATAAAAACATGATTCCAACATCCTAGAAACAAACTTAACAAAAATTGCTAAGTGCCCCTACACCATACTCCCGGGGTAGGAAAAAACTCAAGTCCCTTGAGTGGATAGGGCTTGAACAGTAGTTCCATGTTGTAGTATATCTCCTTCAGACATCCATGTAGCTTCAGATTCAGCAAGACATGTCCATTTAACCATGTAGTCTGTATAAACTCCTTTCCTAGTCCTTTTGACAATTTTGCCAATGTTATCGGTTGGCTTGGGGGTAGGTCTTGTATGCAATCTACATCTTCAATAGTAGTAGACTCTACTTGGTTTTTAGCTGACTGAATTCCTTTATACTGATACAAATCACATACATTAAATATTTGTGATATACCCAAGTTTTGTTGTAGTTCTACCTCATACACATTGTTACCATACTTATGCACAACCTTAAGAGGTCCAATCTTCTTCATACATAGTTTTCTAGGCTATCCCTTAGGAAGTTTCTCCTTTCTCAGATAGGCCATAACTAGATTACCTAGCTTGTAGTGTACTTATCTTCTTGTTTTGTTTGCTTGTGTCTTGTATTTCTAATTGTTCTATTGCAATGTCTTCTTGACTTGTTCATGGATCTCCTTCATATTCTCTGCAAAGTTTTCACCTTGAGCATTCCTATTGTCCATGGAACTAAGATATTTGAGTTCTAAGATACCCCTTGGATGACATCCATATACAATCTCAAATGGACTCCGACTTGAGCTCCTATTGATAGAGTTATTGTAGGCATACTCTGCTAGTCCCAATACTAGATCCAAAACTTGACTATGTTGTTTTGTGAGACATCTCATTAAATTACCCAAGGAACCATTTACTACTTTAGTTTGACCATCAGATTGTGGATGGTATGCAGATGAAAAATAAATTTTAGTACCAAGTTTCTTCCACAAGGTTCGCCAAAAGTGGCTCACAAATTTTATATCCCTACCACTCACAATGCTAAGAGGTAAACCATGGATCCTTACAATCGCTTTAAAGAACAACCCTGCTATGTAGGAGGCATCATTAGGGAATTTGCAAGGCACAAAGTGTGACATCTTGCTGAATCTATCTGCTATGAAATAGACATTGTCATATCCTCTTGGAGTTCTAGGTAAACCAAGAACAAAGTCCATACTCACACATTCCCATGGCCTTGTTGGTATGGCTAGAGGCTGATATAAACCTGCATTGTTGGAGGTACCCTTATCCCTTTGACAAATAGCACATTGGTCCACAAATATTCTAACATCTGACTGTAGTTTAGGCCAATGGTAGAGCCTGCCAACCTGCTCTAAGGTCTTGTCAAGACCAAAATGTCCACTTGGACTACCTTGATGCTTCTCCTTGATGATATTGTCTCTCATAAAGCAACGTGGTATGAAAAGTAGGTTTCCTTTAAACAATAAGCTTCCTGCAACATAAAATCAGAATAGGCAACATGACAAGTATTAGAAAACTTTGAGCAAACATCATATGCTTCACCAAAATCTTTGTCACCTTGGTAGAGGTCTTTGAGGTCATTTAACCCCACACTTTGTAGTTGCATTGGATAGTTAGAACCCTTCTACTTAAGGCATCTACTACCTTATTGGTGACTCCCTTCTTGTGTTTGATGGAAAAGGTGTAGGCTTGCAAATACTCAACCCACTTGAGGTGTCTTTGATTCAATTTATTTTGCCTATTCAAAAAACTAAGTGCATGATTATCAGTGTAGACTATGAACTCTTTAGGTAACAAATAATGCCGCCACTTCTTGAGTGCTTGCACCATGGCATATAACTCTATATCATAGGTAGAGTACTTTTGTTTTGCTTCATTGGGCTTCTTAGAGAAGAATGCAACCAATTGACCTTCTTGGATCAAAATGGTCCCTATAGCCAGCTTGCTTGCATCACACTCCACAGTGAAGAGATGATTGAAATCAGGGAGCCTAAGGTAAGGGATTTCTGCTACCTTTTGTTTTAACAACTCAAACCCCTTGTCTGTTGCACTAGTCTACTTAAATTGACATTTTATCCCACCTTTGATAGTGTTCAAGATAGGTGCACACACATGGCTAAAACCTCTAATGAATTTCCTATAAAAATAAGCTACACCATGGAATCTTCTTACATCTCCTATTGACTTAGGAGTAGGCCAATTCACTATTGCTTCCACTTTTGATGCATCCATTTTTAAACAACCTTGAGAAACTACAAAACCAAGATACACCAATTCATTTTTGAAAAAATCACATTTATCCAAGTTGATCATCAACTTTTCTTGATGTAGCTTCCTCAAAACTTGATTCAAATGTTTGATATTCTCCTCCTTTGACTTGCTAAAAATCAGAATGTCATGAAGATAAACAATGACAAACTTACCAATGAACTCTCCAAGAAATTCATTCATGAGTCTCATGAAGGTGCTAGGTGCAGTTGTGAGCCCGAAGGAAATCACCAACCATTCATAGAGACCCTGATTGTTTTTAAATGCTATATTCCATTCATCACCAGGTCGGGTCCTAATTTGATGATAAACTGATTTCAAATCCACTTTAGAAAAGTAGCATGCTCCACCTAGGCAGTCCATTTGATCCTCAATCATTGACATTGGAAACCGATATCTAATTGTGATTTTGTTTATGGCCCTTGAATCAGTGCACATCCTCCATTTTCGATCTTTCTTATGTGTCAAAACTGTAGGCACATCACATGGACTTAAACTCTTCTTTATCAACCCCTTATCTAGAAATTCCTGTACTTTCTTTTCTATTTCCTCATTTTGAGTAGGTGTCATTTTGTAAGCAGCTTTGTTTGGCAAAGTTGAACCAGGTATGAGGTCTATTTGATGGTTAAAAACTCTCATAGGGGGATAAGGCATCCAAAATCTCATTGACAACTATGTCTTTATATCGGTCTAGTAAGGTCTACACTTCTTGAGGTATCATCGGTTTGCTTTCAGGCTTTGTCTCTTCTTTGGGTTTCACTATAAGAGCACATCCTTGGTTCCCTTCATGCTTCAACAATTTGAAGATCTCTTTCCCACCAATAAACATAACACTTGATCAAACATGTATTTCTTCACCCTGATCAATCAAGGGATCCATTTGAAACTTTCTACCCTCCTTGGTGATAACATAGGAATTATTCTCCCCATCATGTATGGCTTTGACATCATATTGCCAAGGGAGTCCCAATAGCAGGTGATATGAATCCATGGGTAATATGTCACATAACACACTATCCTTGTAATCTCCTATTTCAAAATCTACCCAAGCTTGCTCATCTACAAGAACATGTTGACCTTTACTCAACCGAGATACCTTATAGGGGGTGGTATGTGGCAACCTTTTCAATTTTAGTTTGTCTAGCATCTCAACTGCTACAATATTCTCAGTAGACCCTGAATCTACTATAACTTTACAAATCTTACCATGAGATCTGTAGGTGGTTTTCAAAAGTGTCTTCTTTTGTGTAGGTTCTTTGGACTGTGGTACCTTCAACAAGGTCCTTCTTAGCATCAAGTTCTCTCCTTCTAGGAATGGTCCTGCTTGTTGATTGGTGAGGTAACACTTTGACAATCTTCTTCTTGCACCAACTAAGTTCTCCTATCTCCCATGTGAGAGCTTGGATTCTTTTTTAGGACACCGGCTCATGGTATATCCCACTTGATGACAATGGTAGCATTTTCCAATGAAGACTGTGGTTCCTCTTCCTGAATTGCCAAATCTGCCTCTATAGTTATTTCTTCCTCTATAGTTGCCTCTAAACTGTCCTCCTTTTTTAGGATTATCACCACCCTTTTCTGATTGATTTCCTTCTTCATTCTTGTTGAGATTATATCCCCTTCCAAAGGCGCCTCTTCCTCCACCACCTCTGCCACCTCTGCCCCTTTGATCTTGTTCACCTTTCCTTTTGATCTTATCTTTTGCTCTCAAGGCTAACTAAAAGCATATATGGACTATGTTATGTGCTATCATGCTAATCTCATCTTGAATGTTTTGTCTAAGGTTTTTTAAGTACCTTGCAACCTTCTCTAGTTCTTCCTCTTGCTTTCTAGCTCTTAGGGTAAGCTTGTTGAACTCCTCTATGTACTCACATCCATTTCTTGTTGTTTCAAATTCTGCAACTTCTTGTGCATCTGCATCTCATAATCTATAGGTAAGAATCAATTTTTAATCTTCATCTTCATTCTCTCCCAGGAGATGATCTTCTTCCTCCTAATTTGTTCTCTTTCTTCTTGTATCATGTTCCACCACACTAGGGTTGATCCCTTCAATCTTGATTTGGCCAAATTGACCCTCTTTTCTTCTAGAACTTCCTTCTATTCAAAATGATTGTTCAAGGCTTCTATCCAATCCAATAACTCTTCTCCATTTAGGCTTCCATTGTAGATAGGAAAACCTTCTATGTTATTTTTATTGAGTGACTTGAGGGCATCAAAGAAGATCTACTGATCTTTGTCCAACTCCTTCTTTTTTGTTATGACTCCTATCACATTTGCATCTTCATCATTAGTTTCATCACCCTATTCAGTGACTTTGCCCTTGCCTTTCTTGGTTTCTTTCTCCCTGGATTCACTAAGCATGTCTTGGACCAACTTCCTAATGGCCTCTTGGCTCATTGCCTTTGGTGGCATGATGTTGGCTTCTAACTCTACCTCTGGGTCTGACATACACCACTTTGTTCAATCAATTGGGTCTGATACCAATTTGATGTAGAGTTAGTTGACTCTCACCGGTTTGTGCTACCTTATTTAGGTATCTCTTCCAAGCTACACAAGAACCATCCAATGATTTTACACCTCACACCCTCCAAGGGTCTACAAGACTTACCCACTTTGACCTTCTCAAGGTCTTTTGGTTAGGATAAGCACTTTTTGTTTTGTGAATTCCATTTTCTTGCTTAGGAGACCTTGTTTTTCCCACTCCCTTTCACACTCAACCAAAGAGTTCAACCCCTCTACCACAAGATCTTCATTCCCCACACTACACACATTAGGATGGATTATTTTGGAAGGATTTCCAACCCTATTCCTTATTCAAGATACTTGACACTTACCAATTTGGTGTTTTACAAATAAACTGCACTTTTAGGCCTAACCTGAGACGTAATTCCAGTAGCCTTGTCAGTGAGGTATTTTGCTTTTACTGCTTAAACTTTCTTGAACAACCCTATGAACTCTTTTACATTCCAAACACCCTTTTGGTGTTTACATACAATATTTCAAACCTAGAGGTGGGTTTTTTCATTAACATATCTAACCCTTACCAGTCTAATTAGGCCTATTTGCCCTTCCTAGGCCTAGAAAGTAGGGATTGGTCAAAACTCCTTCACTTATCTGATTGCCTTTGTGAACTGATGTTGATTGAATTTTTGTACCTCCACATGGTATTACAATCCAATAATACTTCACCTCCTCCCACCGGATTCAACCAATTAGGGCCTGTTATCTATGATTCCTAACACTTGCCAACTCAACGTGCCAAGCTTAGGGTATGGTGGAAAATATTTGATTAAGCCTCCCTTGACTCAAAACCAAAAAGAAAACATAGAATACATTGCAACCTAACATTCCACAAGGTTTCAAGGAGGAAATCCACCATAGAACGTTAGGTTGGAGCCATTTTGCTCTCAAAACCCTGGTTTTTAGGGCTCTTGAACCCGTCTGCAACCAAATGAAGATTATTCACAAACTACAACACTTCAAGACTCCAAATCAAAAAAAAATGAAGTTAAGACACCAGTCTAACCATCCATGACCTTGTTTTGGGATTCTCAATCTGTACAGGTCGTACAATCTTGCAAAGAATAGCAAAACTCAGAAGAACACACACAAATGGGAAACCAAAGTTTTTTTATTTGCTTCAGATCTTCAACCACCTTCAACAACAACTATCTTCGGTCTTTCCAAGCCTTATACTAGCCTTGGATTAGTTACACACACTCACAACTAATTGTGTCAACCAACTAACTGTTGGTGTCTGAAAATGTCACAACGTTGCTGTGAGCAACTTTTTGCAACTTTTGCAATTTTTTGCATAGGTGAGTGACTTTGCTCAAACCCAAACTTGGTCACTTTCAAATGACTCATATGACCTTAGAAAATGAAAAAAAACATCAACCAACCTACATTAACCCAAAAACAACTTATCCTATTAAGTGCTCTACCTGGCACCCTTAAGAGCTCACAAGCCAACATTGGCCAAACACAGACTCCCAGGGCCCTTACAATCATTTGAGCACACACTTAATGTGATGAATAATAAGAGGGGGGGGGGGGGGTGAATTAGTATGCCAAAAACCTTCGCACTTAAACACTTTGCAAGACTAGCAGTAAACCGGTAAAACAGTTTAACAGACAAACTAGTTAACAAACATGCAAACCAAATAGATAATAATGCATTTACCCACAAAAGCACAAACACCATAACACAAGATATTTTGATGTGGAAACCCAAATGGGAAAAACCACGGTGAGATGGAACTCACAAGTCACTATCTGCAGAATAGGAACCAGACTGGTTAAGGTCAGACTGGTTAAGGTCTTACAACGTTCTTTACCAGAACAGATCCTGTTAGGAATCTCAATCTTTGTTAGGAGACAAGTCCAATTAAAGACTACATTGCTAGAGGATTTTAGATCCACAGGTGTGAGCCACCTTGTTAGAGGATTTACAAGAGGCTTTTTGGGCCTACCCGGTTAAGGGCTACAAACTTGTCAAAGATGTGAGTAATCAACAAGTGTTTGATCTAGCTAATAGCACTGCCTGCTCAATTAGATCCTTGATATCTCGTTCTTAATGCACTATTGCATTACTTCAGTCTTCTACACATTCATAATCTCTCTAACTTTTCAACCACCTTAAACCCTAGCCGTAATATCAACTCTCGCAACAACAATAACAACAACAACCTAAAACCCTAAACATGATGTCCTTATAAAGGAAACTGATTTCATGTCGGTCTAATAGGATTACATCACAATTTCCTAGGTTCAATGAATCTAGACATACTCAGTAACATGACATAAGAAGCACCGCCAGTGTGTCGGCACTGTCAAACAATCAGTGGATTGGTAAGTCATTACAAAATGCCGGTTCATACAAAAAGCCGGTTGCCGGTTTGACAAAAATGAAGACTGGTAGAAATTTGTTATGTCGCTTTAATCCCTCGTACCGCTTGAGGTCAACATGCCGCTTTAGACCGGGAAACACATTTTGCAAAACTGAGTTGTTATATCAACTCTCGCAACAACAATAACAACAACAACCTAAAACCCTAAACATGACGTCCTTATAAAGGAAACTGATTTCATGTCGGTCTAATAGGATTACATCACAATTTCCTAGGTTCAATGAATCTAGACATACTCATTAACGCGACATAAGAAACACCGCCAGTGTGTCGGCACTGTCAAACAATCAGTGGATTGGTAAGTCATTACAAAATGCCGGTTCATACAAAAAGCCAGTTGCCGGTTTGACAAAAATGAAGACTGGTAGAAATTTGTTATGTCACTTTAATCCCTCATACCGCTTGAGGTCAACATGCCGCTTTAGACCGGGAAACACATTTTGCAAAACATCAATAGTCTAAAGACTATAATACAACATACCAGTTGGAACAAATACCAGTTGTACTTTACCACATACATATAAAGGGGATCTTAATGCAAGTGTGTGTCCATCAATGACAATCACAACATAAACATAAAAAATGCCAATAATCTCCCCCTTTGGCATTGATGGCAACACTTAGGAAAATAAAATTTTGACATCTAAGTGTTTTACAACAAAATTATGCCATTAGCAAAATTGCTCCCCCTAAGCATATACACTATCCCTTAATCAAGACAATGTATAGCAATTTTGCATACAGAGCATAAACATTAAGATATTAGAGCATATAGCAAAATTTTAAGTACCAGATATTTCTCCCCTATACTTCTCCAAAATAGAATACTTCTCCCCCTTTGCCAACAATGACAAAGTATAGCTAAACAACCCTGTGTCCATTTGATATATAAAAATAATAAAAGTTTATGACAATAAGGAATAGTACTTGTCAAAAATAGATTTATAGTCCTGCAAGAATTGCTTCATTGATAGAGACCAGGACTCAAGTAGGGAGGTGGCCACTTCTTTCTCTGTTTGCATTTGGGAGACCTTCCATGGCATCAACTGTGCTCATCTCCTGTGTAACTGTTAAGGCATCTAGGTTCAGATAACACTTCTGAAGAATTTTCAGACGTGGAAGTAAAACCAGTTGAAGCTCCTGCAAATCTCTAGACTGTGTGTTGATCTCTTGCTCCATTTTGGCGGACTGGATATGAATCCGGTGAACGGTTTTCCCATAAGTTGTGAAGGAATCATAGGGTGGCTTGAATGTGCTCAAGTAAGACTGTAAGTCTATTTGAAGCTTTTGCTTCTGAGCTAGCACATCATCATAGAACAGATGGGGTTGGCAGATTTTGCTAAGTAGCAGATTTCCCTCATCCAAAGCGTCCCTTATATCCTTTTGGTCTTTCTACAATTCAGACCGGAGCTCATTCAACTTTTTTACCAAAGAAATGTTAAGAGCTTTTTGATGCTCTTTCTTGACATTTGCCTCAGCTGCTTCTTCCAGGCTCTGCACCTAATCATCCACTACTGTGCATAGTAGCTTAAGCTTTGCTAGTGATGATTCAGTGTTGGGAAGATTTGTACCAGGTAACAAACCGGTAAGTATGTCCACAGCCGCTTGAATTATGTCCTGCTCCTCCTTCCTTCGAATGATTTCAAGACACTCTTGAGCAACCTTGATGCTCTACATTAGCTCCGATTCACTTGCAGACTGGAGATCTATAGGACTGGAGAGGTCAGCAGGTTTGGCTTGACTCTTGGTTGCCTTCAGAGTCTCCATCTGGGTGCTCTTCGCCGCTTCTCCTGCCTTGTCCTCCTCGGCCTTTTTCTTTTATGCTTCCTTCTTCTTCTCCTGTTCCTTATCCTCCTTTGCTTTCTTTTTCTTTTCATCTTCTTGCTTCTTTTTCTCCTCTTCATCCTTCTTCTGCTTCTCCTCTTCATCTTTCTTCTTCTTCTCCTCTTCATCTTTCTTCTTCTTCTCCTCTTCATTTTTCTTCTTCTTCTCTTCTTCCTTCTTCCGCTTCTCTTCGTCATCTTTTTTCCTCTTCTCTTCTTCATCCTTCTTCCTCTTCTCTTCTTCTTCCTTCTTCCTCTTCTCTTCTTCTTCCTTTTTCCTCTGCTCGGCCTCTTTCTTTGCCGCTTCCTGTCTGTCCTCAACTTTCTTCTCCTGTTCAGCCTATTGCTTTTGACTTGTTGCCTCAGATGGTATTTCCCGAGTAACATCTTCTTCATCCAGGGCATCAACATCAATAGTGTCGACCGGTTCATCAACCAGGTTTCCTTCATCATCAAATGCTTCATCCGGTTTGGATATAACCAGTTATTCTTCAGCTTGCCGGTTGGCCAGACGTGCTTTGTGAGTCTAGATAGCGGTTTGCATAAGCAGATGGGTGTCTCTTTCGACATCAGCAACTCTGCCTTCTAACAGCCAGAGTCTTCTTTTTCTAGTGAAGAAGAGTCCTTTATTTTGGTCAATAACATCATACAATTCAGAATTTGATAGGTCAGGAAAGTATTGTGCAAAAAATTTCTCCCTAATTTCCTATTCTTTCTCTATGACAATACGCCATCTATTATCTAATGACATATATAAAGAATCCAGTGTCTAAGACTTAAACTCTGAGGGTGACCAGTCATTACTACACAGATACTAAATTATTTCCTTTCCAACCGCTTCCTTTTCGTCCTCATTGAAGTCATCAAAACACTCAAGTAAATCATTTAACACTTTTCTCCTAATATTCTTTATTTTTCTTTGACAATGTGTCAAAGGTTTATAGGAGGAGATATCTATATTTACCGATGCAGAAGATGTCAGTTCATTCTTGGTCTTCTTCTTTTCTTGACGTGTTTTCTTTGGCTTTTCCTCAGACACAGTTTCCTCTGAGTCTGGAGAGGTGTTCCTTGTCTTCCTCTTTCTCTCGAACACTTTTGCTGGTGCAGTTTCCGGTTTCTTCTTAACTGGTGACTGCTTGGTCACTTTTGGAGTTGCTGTAGTAACCGGTGTTGATGTTACAGGCATTGCCTTTGCCTTCTTTACTGTCGGTTCTTTCTCTTTCACTGCTGGTGGTTCCTCAGCCGGTGCTATCCTCTCTAGATAGGTGTCGATTCTCTTCGCCTTAGGATCAAGCAGTGAGGCAATAAGGGTAGAGGCATACCCTTCCAGCATGTCATACATCACCTCATAGCCCATTGGCTCCACTTCTTCCATTCTAGGCTCAACAGCCTCCATTATGCATTTGTCCACCTGGATGGTGAAATAGATGTCATCTTCATATTTCTTGATGATATCACTTGAGATCCTCATCCTTTGGCTCATTTTCCTTCTGAACGCATCAAAATACTTGTTTAGAATATCAAGGTAACCGGTTCCAATTTATTCAATGCTTTCCTTGATTTGCTTGGTTACCGGTTGGTCACTAGACCACTGAACGTCTCCTACTCCTAGGAAGTAGCCTTGGAAATAGAAGAACAACCCTACCAGTAGTTGTCCAAACTTAAACCTAAGTGCATTATCCTGTTTGATCACCTTTAGATTCAACAGGAGTTGTCTTTGCATACCGGTGCACAGATCAAATGATGCATCCTCCTTTATCATCCGGTAAGCGGCATTTACCGTTGCAGCAGATATAGAGTTAATCCTGCTGGCTGAGAATGTCCGGTATCCAATCATCATACACGCATACTTCACCAGATCATCCTTGATAGGATTTACTATCATGCCTCATGAGTCGCTCGTTGAACCGGTGAGCTTGGCCATTTCAGTTTTGCTTATCGTTCTTAGGGCTGGCACTTCCCCTATGTTGCAGAAACCGGTGACTGCATGAATTTCCTGCAGCGTGATATCATGCGTCCTCTTCAGGTACATTTTTTCACCATGGACTCTACTCAAAATGATCCTTATATGATCCTTTGTAAAGTCTTCTAGGAAGTATACAACATTATGGAGTTTCTTCTTCTCCAAGATACTATACTCTGGTTTGATTTTCTTATCCTTTCCACAAAACAGACCTAGTTGGGAGTGGATGGCTAGAGACCCTAGGTCTTCAATCTTGCAATCTATGTAGTCAAAAGTTCCCTCTTCTACTATCACTCCAGCCGAAACTTGTGATAGGGCATTATACTTTGACTTCCGTTGAATAAAACTTTCAGACTCAATAGATGCACTAGAACTGGTATGAGATGCGGAAGCCATTGTAGAAATTCTAAGAACTCGGGAAATACCTTTTAAAACACGCAAATTTAGGGCTTTTCGATTCTCCTTCACTCCTCACTTCATCAGTAGTTGAATCATCTCTTTGTGTTCTCCTCTTGACCATTTTCTATTTTGAATTTGAATCTCCTTTGCGGTTTCTCAATTTCTCCAAATCTCTTCTCAAATCGCCTTTGTCTTCGCTCTGCTCTTTCAAAAACTTTTCTTCACTTGAAAACTAATAGTGAGAAATGATTTCAAAAATGCTTTTAAACATAGTCCTCACCTACCATCATTAATGCTCCTCCATTAGGGCGTAAACCCTAATTTGCCTTTTTACTATTTCCGGTCTTCTGCCAAGCGACAAGTATCACATATTGGTTAAGGTCTTTTGCCGGTATAAACTGGGGGTTCGAAACATTTTGTCGTTTGCTCCCCCTAAGCCTTTTGAAGCTTAGTTTGTCGATTCCAATATTTCCACACTAGGTGCAGAAACCAGTTCCTCTTCCAACATTACTGGTTTCCTCTTCCTAGTCTTGTTCATCTCAACTTGAATTGTTTCAACATCAATTCCTCCTTCCGGAGTGACTGGTATATCATCAGATATACTCTTTCTGCTTCTATAGAATCTTGCAATGTGACCCAGTTTGTTGCAGTGATAGCAAACCAATCCAGGTGCTCTCCAAGGTCCATTGTTCATGTTTCCATTCTTCCTTCTGCATGTTGCAGTAGTGTGACCATGACCATGACAGATCATACAATTTCCTCTCCATCTGGTTGCCGCTTGATAGCCACCACTTCTTGGATGATGATTGAAGACATTAAACCGGTTGTGATTCCGGTTCGCAAAAGGTTCAGGACCAACTCCTTGGGTCCTCTGAGGATATCTTCCAGTGTCATTCATGACAGACCTACATTCAAATGCTCTATGCCCAAATTTCTTGCATGCATAATAATGACCATTGAAGTTATTGGATCTAGGTACATTGTTAATAAAGTAAGGAAAATTATTGTAGGCTTTGCTCCTACATACATTGGCAGTGTGTCCTTCTTTAAGACAGTTAAAGCAAACAGGTTTGAATTTTTGCTTACCTTTTCCTTTGAATGTTGGTTGCTTCTTTGATGCTTCAGCATTTGTTCCTGAGGATTCTCCTTCCTCATGTCTAGAGAAACCAAGTCCATTGGTGTTCTTTACTGGTCTAGCCGACTCAAGCTTTTGCTCTAGCTTGGCAGTACTTTTGCTGAACTTAGCAAGTATTTCCTTTGACTCAGAGAGTTCTTTGGGAATAGCAGCATTTGTTTCCAACAAGTTTTCATTCTCAGAGATGGCAGTGTTCAGTTCTCCTTGCATGTCTTCCTTTTCCACCTTGCTTGCATGGAGTTGAGCATTTAGAGCACTCATCTCTTGTTTCAGCTTGGAGATCTCAAAATCTCTTTCTTTCACTAGGTCTTCAACTTTTCTCCGGTTCTCAAGCTCGTGACACATCTGGATAGCCAGTCCTTCCAACTCCTTTCTCAGGTTGGAGTTTGATTCAGTTAGCTTATTTACTTCTGTAATTAGGGCTTCCATATATGCTTCATCTGCAGAACTATTTTCAGATAGCTCCATCAACTTTTCTGCATGTTCTCTCCTTTTTGCTTGAGATGCCTTGTATTTGACCATAAGATCATCACAGGCTTGCTCAGACTGAGTGAGCCATTGAGTAAGTTCCCTCAAGGTGTATTCCCCCATATATCTTTCCAAGTGGTTAAACTTATAGAAAGGTTGGCTCTGATACCAATTGATGAATACTAAGAGGTGGGGTGAATTAGTATGCCAAAAACCTTCGCACTTAAACACTTTGCAAGACTAGCAATAAACCGGTAAAACAGTTTAACAGACAAACTAGTTAACAAACATGCAAACCAAATAGATAATAATGCATTTACCCACAGAAGCACAAACACCATAACACAAGATATTTTGACGTGGATACCCAAATGGGAAAAACCACGGTGAGATGGAACTCACAAGTCACTATCTGCAGAATAGGAACCAGACCGGTTAAGGTCTTACAGCGTTCTTTACCAGAACAGATCCTGTTAGGAATCTCAATCTCTGTTAGGAGACAAGTCTAATTAAAGACTACCTTGCTAGAGGATTTTAGATCCACAGGTGTGAACCACCTTGTTAGAGGATTTACAAGAGGCTTTTTGGGCCTACCCAGTTAAGGGCTACAAACTTGTCAAAGATGTGAGTAATCAACAAGTGTTTGATCTAGCTAATAGCACTGACTGCTCGGTTAGATCCTTGATAGCTTGTTCTTAATGCACTATTGCATTACTTCAGTCTTCTACACATTCATAATCTCTCTAACTTCTTAACCACCTTAAACCCTAGCCATAATATCAATTCTCGCAACAACAATAACAACAACAACCTAAAACCCTAAACATGATGTCCTTATAAAAGAAATTGATTTCATGTCAGTCCAACAGGATTACATCACAATTTCCTAGGTTCAATGAATCTAGACATACTCAGTAACATGACACAAGAAGCACTGGCAGTGTGTCGGCACCGTCAAACAATCGATGGATTGGTAACTCATTACAACATGTCGGTTCATACAAAAAGCCGGTTGTCGGTTTGACAAAAATGAAGACTGGTAGAAATGTGTTATGTCGCTTTAATCCCTCGTACCGCTTGAGGTCAACATGCCACTTTAGACCAGGAAACACATTCTGCAAAACATCAATAGTCTAAAGACTATAATACAACATACCGGTTGGAACAAATATCGGTTGTGCTTTACCACATACATATAAAGGGGATCTTAATGCAAGTGTGTGTCCATCAATGACAATCACAACATAAACATCAAAAATGCCAACATAATGGCCTCTTGGACTTATTACAAAACTAAAAATATGATTCCAACATTCTGGAAACAAATTCAACAAAAATTGCTAAGTGCCCCTACACCATATTCCTGGGGTAGGAAAAAACTCAAGTCCCTTGAGTGGATATGGTTTGAACAGTGATTCCATGTTGTAGTATATCTCCTTTAGACATCCATGTAGCTTCAAATTCAGGGAGACCTGTCCATTTAACCAAGTAGTCTCTATAGACTCCTTTCCTAGTCCTTTTGATAATTTTGAAATCTAGAATGCAATCCAATGTCACCAGTTGGCTTGGGGGTAGGTCTTGTATCCAATATACATCTTCAATAGTAGTAGACTCTACTTGGTTTGTAGCTGACTGATTCCTTTATACTAATACAAATCACATACATTAAATATTGGTGAAATACCCAGGTTTGGTGGTAGTTCTATCTCATAGGCATTGTTGTCATACTTATGCACAACCTTAAGAGGTCCAATCTTCTTCATACATAGTTTTCTAGGCTGCCCCTTAAGAAGTCCCTCCTTTCTCAGATAGGCCATAACTAGATCACCTACCTTGTAGTGTACTTCTCTTCTTTTTTTTGTTTTCTTGTGTCTTGTATTTCTAATTGTTCTGCTACAATTTCTTCTTGACTTGTTCATGGATCTCCTTCATATTCTCTACAAAGATCTCAGAAATCCTAGAGACTCAAGGTTCTTATTGTTTGGTCTGCAACCACTGAACCCAGGATTGCACACTTTTCTTGGTGTGTTATTTTTCAAGGGTTGCCTTTAGGTTCTAGAATTAAGCATTTGGGGGTCCCTGATCCCCGGTGCCTTTTTTGTGGTCACCTAGAAACGTTTATGCACATTTTTTGGTTTTGTAGAAGATCTTAATAGTATTACAACTGGATCCATGATTTCTTTCGACCTTTTTGGCCTGAGCCCTTTTCTTGGTATATGGCTCTTCTCGAAGATTTTCCTAGAATACCCTTCAAGTTTTCCCAGATATGGCATGCTTTTAGAATGTAGATCCTATTTACTCTTTGGAAAGATAGAAATATTGTTCTTTTACTCACAACTCTTTGGATATTAATGTCTCGCTCTATGATAAAGCTTACATTTGTAATAATGTATTAATGTAGATTCAGGTACAAGAAGATAAAGTGGCTCTTGAGGTGGGCCACTTACAAGATCTCCTTCAGCATTGGGAAAATTCCCCTTGTGTTGTTGCTAGAGTACCATCAGATTCTGTTTCCGCTAACCGCACTCCACCCCGTGGCCGAAGTTCCTTTGCCCGATGCTTTCAAACTCCACGGTCCTAGGCTCCTCATTGCTCCTCTAGTGGGAGAGATGACTTGTGGAGGCATCGCTCGGCTTCTCCTCTGCGTCGTGGCTCTACCTCAGGGTGGTCTTATGTTGCTCCTGTTACTTTGGCTCCTGCTGTCGGTGATGGCTCTAGGTAGCCTGTTGCCACCACCTCCAAGTTTCCTCACCTGGCTCTGGTTATTTCGCCTCCCAGGTGGGAGGATGGAGAAGAAGAAAAAGACCCAAAAGATGGATGGTCCATGTCGGACCCAACTCCTAGACCCGCTGATGTATGGGGCAAGAAAGATGATCAAGATCTTCGCCCCTTAGCTGCTACTGCTTTGGCTACTTGAGGAACTTTTTTGATGAATAGATTTGTTTTTTTGACTCCGGCTTCTTGTCACGTGACTCTCGCGGGGTGATCTTGTATCCCCCAACCTTTTTTTGTTAATATGTACTTTAATATTATTATCTAATAGAGAAATCCTAGTCATAAAAAAAAATCGGTGACTCTATCTGAGAGAGATACTCAGAGTAATGGTTTGGTATAAAGGAATCAAATCAAAAAGTGATAGTGAAAGTGATGATGAAGACTATTCTCCATAGATATATATTCATATCATAAGAATCATGTGCTTGATGAACCTTTTCAAGTTGACTTCTTGAAAGATTTCTATGGTGGTATGCAATTTGTTTATGATAAGGTGCATCTTTCTCTACTTCAAACATTGCAAAGGAATGAAGAAAAAGATGGAAAAGAGAACAATTTTATTTCTCGTGATTATTTTATAGAATCAATGACAAACAACAATGATAAAGAGAAAAGTGATCTTCCCTTGTACTTGTTACTCAAAGTGTAAATGGTGAAATCAAGATATTAAACTATTGTAAAACCAACAAATATCCAACCACATAAAAACCCTAGTTCTACAATCAAAATACACCATACACCAATGAAGAACCTACAACATGTAAAACATCGAAAACAAGAAAGATCATACCATTCACATACTTAATAGGGTTTGATCTCCATTGTTTCCTATCTCCATTGATCTTGCTTCATATGGTTGCTCTCAGATTTATGTGTGTACAAGAGCTCAAGAAAGAATGGATTGTGGTTGTGTAGTCACTTGAGTGATTAATCGCATGAAGATTAATTGATCAAATTCATGGATTAGTTAGTTAGGGTTTTGAAAGGATGAAAGGATCCTCTTTTATGGAAACACCTTCAAAATGGAGGGATAAGATTTAAAGGGTGAAAGGATAAATAATCGCTCGGATTAGAGGGTAGGTACATAAAATAAAAAAATATTAGGAAGGTGGTTAAAGCCAAATTAAGAGATGAATGACAAGTGTCATGGAGGGAAAAATCTAATGAATTAATTAAATAAATGAAGATATGTTTAATTAATAGAAGAAATGGGACCAATTAAATAAATACAATATTTATTTAATTTAAGGAAAGGATAATTTAAATAAAAAAATATTTATTTAAATGAGAAAAGGTTAGAAATGGATAAATGAATTAATTAAATAAATAAATAATCTATTTATTAATAAAAGGCTTAGGATGAAATAATTAAATATATAAAATATTTATTTAATTAGGCTAGGACAATTTTAGGTGTCTACATTTTGCCTCTCTTTGAGACAATGCAATTTGTGTTGGCTCAAAGAAAAATAAAGAATTGGTATGATAAGTTGCCCTTGGTAAGAAAGACAACATGCCCCCTTGAGAGATTGGGTGCAATTTTTTTGAAAATTTGCAAACAATCTCTTGATAGGAAAGAAAAGGCTAGACAAGATAAAGATAAGACGACAAGATCAAGCAAGTGAAAATAGGCTCTAAATAGATCAACGGGCAAGAAAAAGGGGACCAAGAGGTAAGCACAACCAACTAGAGTTCTGTAGCCTATATATAGAAGCCACGGGGGAAAAATTCCTCATTTGCATCCATAGCATTTGAGAGATCAGAGTGTAAAGCATCCAAAATATATATGGTAAAATTTGGAAGATCAAAACTACTGTAAAACCAACAAAGATCCAACCACATAAAACCCTAGTTCTACAATTAAAATCCACTATACACCAATGAAGAACCTAAAACATGTAAAACATCAAAATATGAAAGATTACACCATTCACATGCTTAGCAGGGCTTGATCTCTATTGTTTCCTATCTCCATTGATCTTGTTTGATATTATTGCTCTCAGATTTTGTATTGTGCACAAGAGCTCAACAAAGAACGGATTGTGGTTGTGTAGATGCTTGAGTGATTGATCACATGTAGATTTATTAGATGCATTAGTCAATTAGGGTTTTGAAAGGATGAAAGGATCCTCTTATATAGAGAACATCTTAAAAAATGGAAGGATAAGATTGAAAGGGAAAAGGATAAATGGTCAATTAGGATTAAAGGGTACGTGAAGAAAATGATAAAATAATAAGAGGGTGGTTAAAGGTAAATTAAGAGATGAATGACAAGTGTCATGGAGGGAAAAATCTAATGAATTAATTAAATAAATAAATATCTATTTAATTAATAGATGAAGCGAGACCAATTAAATAAATAAAAATATTTATTTAATTTAGGGAAAGGCTAGAAGAGGATAAATGAAATAATTAAATAAATAAATAATCTATTTAATTAATTGAAGGCTTAGGATAAAATAATTAAATAAATAAAATATTTATTTAATTAGGCTAGGACAATTTTAGGTGTCTACACAAAGAAATTAGACTCTTGTTGGCTCCAAATAAATTAAATTTCTAAAGAGCTTCTATGGTGATGCACAACTCAATTTTGAGAAAGTCCGTCCTTCTTTACTTTAGATATTGGACAAGATTGAACCAAGAGATGAGAAGGTGACTAGTTTTCTTGAAAATGTTGTTCCTCGAGTAGGATCCACTTCTAATACAAGATCTTTGTATAATGAAGACAAAGATATAGAGGAGGCCTTTTCTCTTCAAGGTGAAGATATGCTTGATGAAATCATTTGCAACCAAAGTATTGAAAAGGTCTTGTTGATGGGCCTTTCGACACACCTAACACAAGCTAAGTGAAACTAAGCTTATCTTGAAAAAAGTAAGGAAGTTAAAACTCCAAACCTTCCAAGGTCTATATTGTTGGGTCACAACGATGCAAGGGTAACTCAATATTCATGTTCAACTTGTTTCAATCAAGGGATCTATTGGTTGCAAGCAAAGCATATGAATAGAAATATACTAGATAAACAAAGTCTAAAGATAAATCAGGGTTGCAAGGAGGAAAGTAAAGTGATTTAAGCAAACATGTAACTCGAAAAAGAGATAAACTATAAAACATGATATTATCAATAACTTTCAAAAGAGCATTGAGCATAATTTCCCATTAACATGCAAGATCATTGATTCACATGCAAACAGAGCAAGATTTTTAAGAATAATTTTTTGACAGAATCATTCAATACTCATATATCATTGACATGTGCAACATAATTCATAGAACAACAATGCTTGGAACAATCAAATTCTATCTGAAATGAGAGAAGATGTCAAATCATAGAGAAATGCAAATTTTGAAGATCACAACTTATTGATCATGAAATCCATAAAATTTCTTGTATTAATTTAGAAAAGTAGCATCAACAATCACTGATACTATAGGTGTTCAACTATCTACTTGGAACTAAAACTTGAAAGTTGCATAAAAAATGAAATTACTAGTAACTAGCCTCAAATAATCAATTCCCAGACCCTTACAATGACTCGGAAGGTTACATTTATAGGCCCAAAATCCCTAGACTTAGACTAAAGTTTTCCTGTAATTCAACTACAGACTAGATGGAGACACAGTTAACATGCAAGTTATTATGCTCTGGCCTAAGTCAACCATTTGATAGAAAGTCTCAATTAACTAGAACTCAATACATGTATTCTTTCTTTGGAACGAGTTTCTCCTATTAGAGCATCGTGGAACCATGCATGTTGAGTAAACTACTCCTCAAGTAGGTTGTTCAAAACTAAATTTTACGTAGAGCTGGTTGTAATAATGTGTTGTAACTTCTCCTTTTCGCCTAAGATAACTGGAGACGTACATGCAACTCTTTGTTTATTTACTCATTCTTCTTCTTAAAGCTTTGGTAGTTTACCAGCTAACATTCAATTGAAGCTTGAGGTGGACCTGGGAGATATACAATCTAAAACTTGGAAACTCTGATACTTTCTCTTAACTCCTCCATCTTGTCTACCAAGTCATCCACCACTTGAGTCACCTATTACGATTATAAAATGTGTTGGAATTATGGATGAATTGATTATATGTTGCATTGATGTTTTGTCATTGATGTCAACACTAGTTGTTATGGTTGGTTACCGACAGACATGTTTTGGTTACCGGTAGAAGATCTAGTGTTACCGACAGAAGAGACTATCTATTGGACACTTCCGACATGTTTGGATCAATGGAGTATGTTTGATTTTATGTGTTACATGTTACTTGAGCATGTTTTGGTCAATTGGTATTGATTTGGTAATCAGATGCTATCCTACACTCTTGTAAACCCTTACTGGCATTGGTTTAAAGTTTAACTGGTAAAGCTTTTACTGAGGTATCTTGATAGGATGCATAAGTGGTATTGGTGCGGCTTATACATGGATTTAAGGATGTTGAAGATGTTCTTTGATCATGTTTCAATTGCTTGAAGACATTGCTTTGGCGTGGTGGACCCAGAATAGGTCTGGTGCCTATCTAGGTTATGGACCGGTATCATGATAACGTGTTCTCTACACGTTATCAGGATGTTTCAAGATGATCTATGGATGGGTTATTGTTTTTTTGGTCTTAATCCGACATGGAATATCATTGCAATATGGATTTATGTAATGATCTTATTGTAATATCTTTTAGGTGGCCGACCTAATTGGTTTAGGCCTTAAGGTTGGTATAAAATGATGTAAGATCTCATTGTAGATCATAGGATGGGAATAAAAAGATATTCGTGGTCTTGAAATGCAATATCATATGCGAAGGAGATTTGGTCAATCATCGATGATTGAATTGGGATTAAGGAAGAGGTCAAAGGCCTCCAGTATTGAGCTTAACTGGGACTGTAATCAAGCATGGTAGATGCTATCTTTGGCAGTTCATTATTATGGATTGTTGTCCATTTATCTTGAGGTGGTTTTAATCTCTTTGTAGTCAATGAGACTCTTTTGTAATGAGCAGTACGCTATAGGCAGTGTGCCTTCCTGCATGTGCAAACCCCTCATTGTATCTCATACTTTCTGCAGAAGTATCATCAGACTGTGGGTAGGCTTCCCACTGTGGTTTTTCCCTTTCTAGGTTTTCCACGTACAAATCACGGTGTTATGTGGTATGGTTGCTTTGCATTGATTATTTGTTTAATTGTTAAGTTGTATTGTTTACCGGTATCTATTTCTGCTTTATCGGTACTTAATCTAGTTAAAAGTTATTAAGTGGATTAAATGATATAATCTGTTAACAACTAATTCATCTCCCCTCTCAGTTGTTCACCAGTTATCCTAACAATTGGTATCAGAGCTTTGGTCCTCTTTTTTGTAGAATCTTAACCACTTGAGGTAGATCCTATGGAAGCTAACACTTATTTTAAGGGCATACATGATAAATCTAATGGTGTACTTGATTTGATTCACACTGACTTATGTAGTCCAGCAAGGACTAGAAGCTTTCAAGGTGATAGGTATTTCATAATGATTATTGATGACTATTCTAGCATGATGTGGGTGAATTTTATTAAGGAGAAGTCTAAAGCCTTTGAGTAATTCAAGATCTTTAAAGCAAAGGTTGAAACAAAAAACTGGATTGAAAATCAAATGTCTAAGAACAGATCATGGCGGTGAGTTCACTTCTCATGAATTTAACACTTATTGTGAAACAAATGGAATCAGGAGACAGTTATTTGCACCTCAGACTCCTTAGCAGAATGGAGTAGTTGAAAGAAAGCACATAACCATTTTGGATGCAACAATATCTATGATAATGGAAGCCAAATTCCCTCATATCTAGAAGCAGTGAGTACAACAGTCTATACATTCAACAGAGTTCACCTCAAAGGTGAAACCGGTAAGACCCCTTATGAATTATGGTTTGGACATACACCTATTGTTAAGTATTTTAGAATTTTTGGAAGTAAATGATATATCAAAAGAGATGATTCAATTGGAAATTTTGATCCTAGATGTGATGAAGGATATTTCTTGGCTATTCAATTCAAAGCAAAGCATATAGATGTTATAACAAAAGATTGCAGAAAACTGTGGAGAGTGCTAATGTGAAAGTAGATGAGAACTACATAAATCAATCTATATCATATGACAGGGAACTGACAGTGGAAATGATCATAAGTGAACCTACAATGCCTCAATCGGTACAGGAAACTGAGATAGTTACCCCAACACAATTAGAAATTTCATCCATGACTGATGATCAGAGCACTGAACCTGAAGTTCAGAACACACCAAGGTATGTAAGATTAAATAATTTTGAAGATCAAATCATTGGAGATAGGAGCAAGTGAGTTATGAAAAGAAGAAGATTGGCAAATGAAGAGGTATGTCTTATTTCTCAAATTGAACCGACATCTGTTATTGAATCTTGTAAGGATAAACATTAGTTAAAAGCTATGGAAGATGAATTAGATCAGATAGAGAAAAATGAGACTTGGTCTTTAGTTCCTTGGCCTAAAAATAAGAATTTTATTGGAACTAAATGGGTTTTTAGGAATAAACTGAATGAGGATGGTCAAGCTGTAAGAAACAAAGCTAGATTGGTTTGTAAAAGATATTCTCAAATGGAAGGAATTGATTATAGTGAGACATTTGCACCTGTAGCTAGAATTGAAGTTGATAGACTATTTCCTGCCTATGCAGCTTATAAGAACTATAAGGTTTATCAAATGGATGTTAAATGTGCATTTTTGAATGGTGAAATTGAAGAAGAAGTACACATTGAAAAACCTGTGGATTTTCACTAACAGATGATAAAGATTTAGTTTGCAGATTGAAGAAAGCTTTATATGGATTGAAACAAGCTCCTAGAGCTTGGTATGCAAGGTTGGATAAATATCTTTTGAAGCTTGGTTTTACTAAAGGCGGTGTTGATAGTAATTTATATTATAAGATCATTGATGATGATATTTTAATTATTGAAGTATTTGTTGATGATATCATTTTTGGAGGAGAAGATAAATTGTGCATGGAATTTGCTAACAATATGAAGAATGAATTTGAAATGTCCATGATTGGTGAAATGAGATTTTTCTTAGGTTTACAGATTACTCGGACTGACAAAGGCATTTTTATCTGTCAAACTAAGTATCTGAGGGAATTGTTGAAGAAGTTTGGTATGGATAATCTCAAACCGGTAAGTACTCCTATGGTGATAAGTGAAAAATTATCTATCAAGGATACTTCGACACCGGTAAATTCGACAACGTATAAGTCTATGATTGGTGGTCTGTTATATTTGACTTAGATTAGACCGAATATTATGAATGTGGTAAGTATTGTTTCTAGATATCAAAGTAATCTTAAAGAAAATCATGAATGTGTAGTAAAGAGGATATTTCGGTATTTGCAAGGAACAACATAATATGGCTTATGGTATTCTAAAAATGATGATTTCACTTTATGTGCATATACTGACTCGGATTGGGTAGGAGATACTGATAACAGGAAGAGCGCTTCTAGTGGAGCTTTCTTTCTTGGAAATAAATTGGTTTCATGGATCAGCAAAAAATAGTCATGCATTTCTTTATCGACTGCAAAAGCTGGGTTTGTTGCAGCAACAACTAATTGCACTCAAGTCTTGCGGATGAAGCAAATGTTGAAGGATATCAGAGTAAATTGTAGTGAACCGGTAGTTATCTACTGTGATAACTTTGCAACTATTGACATGTCTAAGAATCTAGTATTTCACTCTAAGACTAAGCATATATCAATAAAGTATAACTTTCTGAAGGACAAGGTAGAAGCAAAGGAAGTCAAATTGGTTTATGTGAACACTAAAGAATAGATTGCAGATATATTCATTAAACCATTGTCTAAGAAATCATTTGAGTATTTGAGAGAAGGGTTAGGGGTTTCTGCCCCTTTGGCAGAGACTTGATTGATGCAATTTGTCATCAGTCTGACATGCATTGTCATAGATTATTCATTCCGGCAATGATGAGTGGTGCAATTACTCAGGGGGAGTAGTCAACTTTGAGATTCAGAGGTTTATATTCTTGCTTTGATATTTCTGTCATATTTCTAGAATTGATGTCAAAGGGGGAGAGATGGTGATGTGAAAATAGATTCAGAGATATCATTCATAGGGGGAGAGTTGTTGATATTCAGGAGATTGTTGGTTGTCTTCCACAGGGGAGACTTGTTTGGCATTTCTTGGTACTTAGATATTTTTCACATCTTGTGTGTCATCAATTCCAAAGGAGGAGATTGTTTGCATTATGGATGAATTGATTATGTGTTGCATTGATGTTTTTTCATTGATGTCAACACTAGCTGTTATGGTTGGTTACTGGCAGACAAGTTTTGGTTACCGGTAGAAAATCTAGTGTTACCGATATAAAAGACTATCTGTTGGATGCTTCTGGCATGTTTGGATCAATGGAGTATGTTTGATTTTATGTGCTACATGTTCCTTGAGCAAGTTTTGGTTAGTTGGTATTGACTTGGTAATCGGATGCTATCCTACACTCATGTAAACCCTTACCGACATTGGTTTAAGGTTTAACTGACAGAGCTTTTACTGATGAATCTTGACAGGATGCATAAGTGGTATTGGTATGGCTTCTACATGGATTTAAGGATGTTGAAGATGTTCTTTGATCATGCTTCAACTTCTTGAAGACATTTCTTTGGCGTGGTGGACCCAAAATAGGTCTGGTGCCTATTTATGTTATGGATCGGTCTCATGATAACATGTTCTCTCCACATTACTGGGATGTTTCGAGATGATTTATGGATTGGTTATTGTTGTTTTGGTCTTAAGCCGACATGGCATATCATTTTAATATGGATTTATGTAATGATCTTATTGTAATATCGTTTAGGTGACCGACCTAATTGGTTTAGGCCTTAGGGTTGGTATAAAATGATGTAAGATCTCATTGTAGATCATAGGATGGGAATGAAAAGATATTTGTGGTCTTGAAATAGAATATCATATGCGAATGAGATTTGGTCGATCAAAGGTGATCGAATTGGGATTTAAGGAAGAGGTCAAAGGCCTCCGGTATTGAGTTTAACCAGGACTTTAATCAGGCATGGTAAATGTTATCTTTGGCAGTTCATTATTTTGGATTGTTGTCCATTTATCTTGAGGTGGTTTTAACCTCTATGTAGTCAATGAGACTCTTTTGTAATGAGCAGTACACTCTAGGTAGTGTGCCTTCTTGCATGTGCAGGCCCCTCATTAGATCACATACTTTATGCAGAAGTATCATCTGACTATGGGTAGGCTTACCACCGTGGTTTTTCCCTTTCTAGGTTTTCCACGTACAAATCATGGTGTTATGTGGTATGGTTGTTTTGCATTGATTATGTGTTTAATTGTTAAGTTGTATTGTTTACCGGTATCTATTTCTGCTTTACCGGTACTTAATCTGGTTAAAGGTTATTAAGTGGATTAAATGATATAATCTGTTAACAACTGATTCACCCCCTCCCCCCTCTCAGTTGTTCACCGGTTATCTTAACAAAATGAGACACATATCTCTCTATTAATGTGGTATCAAACTTGACCTCTGGTGAGAACGTTTTGGCCACATATTGATCCCACTCCTTGAGTATTGACTCTTATATAATTAGTTCGTCTCAAGTTCTAGTGAGAACACACTCCCCTAACACCTTGACAACATACTATTCATATTTCTTCAATAATTCCAAGAGGGTAGGATGTCCTTTTAACATTTTAGCTCTGTATTGATCAGTAACATCCCTTTTAAACTCTAACCTATCAATGCAATCCTGAAGAGTGGTGAGATCTTCTCCTCCTATTAAACCTTCTTTCTTGATAACATTTTCTACCAAGTCCTTGATTTTCTTCAATACCTTGATTTTCCTTTCATAATTTCGAGACCGGGCTTCCGATTTAGTTGAGAGGAAGATCACACCCTTTTCAAGGAGGCAAGAATCTTCATCTATCTAGGCGGTTTCTTGTAAGAAGAGCTTCACCTTCCTCAACTGGTTAGTAGCTCATGTATCTACAATCATTGCCTTCTCTTTCATTGTGTATAAGGACTTAACTTCCTATTGAGGGAGTGTTGAGTAGGAAGTGTGTGTATCTGTAGGTGTTGAGTCAAGTGGACATGATAAGTCCATAAGCAATTGTCTATATTGCTCCAACTAATCCTTGATTTCTTGTTTAGACTTATATTCTTTATCAATTCTTCTCTTTATAGTGCTAGTGGTAGCATCCAAGGTAGTAATATCTCCCCATTTAGTTTGTCTGCCCAAGTTCAACTAAGAAACTTGGTAACCAGTCAGAGTTTTCACTTCACCTTCTCTCCCTAGCATTAGGGTGCCTATGCTTGCCATGTGTTCTCCTAATTCACTCCTTGTCATGTGATGTAGAGCTTTTGCCCTTTTACTTTTCCTTGGAGTTTCAGAAATAACATCTTGGAGAGTTACTTTAGGTAAGAAAACCTTCATTTTCCTTTCAAAATTAAAACTCAACCATTGAGGCATATTGGAGTTATGTTGACCACCCTGAGGAGTAACTTGAGCAGTCATTGCATACCTTTGTGTTACTTGTTCTTGCTCCTCCTCTTCTTGTTATTTTTCTTCATCATGGTGCCCTACTTGTGACTGTTCTTTAGGTTCTTCATGTTGTGATGGAGGTGGTTGTAGAGGATCTTCCTCTTGTTTTTGTTTCTTTACAAGCTCCCCAATTTATTCTCCTACCTCATGCTCAAGAATTTCCTTCTCTCCTTTCTCCTTTTGTTCCCTTCCACTTTCCTCAGCTTGTCTGAGAGTCCCTTCTTCATCTTATGGATTAAGTACTAAGAATTTGTCTTGGTCATCTATTTCCATAGGCTCTTCTTCTTGCTCAACCCCTTGTTGTTGGGTAACATTAGAAATTTGGTCCTTTTGTGTAGTTACCAATCATTGAGCAAGTTTCTCATAATGAGAAATGACTGATACCTAATATAGAAAAAAATCTCCAAAGTCAATATTATGGATTTCAAATCACTCTTGAATAGGTGGTGATTGTGTTGTGGTTACAGGAGCTTGGAAAGGTGTTGTTTCATGTTCTAGCATTGGATCTTAAGATGTCCCTTCTCTTGGGGTTATTTCAATAACAATCATTACACGAGAGTAATGGAGGCTTGAGGAGTGGCAAGAAACCCAATGGTTACTCCTTGTTCAAATAATACTTTCAAGTATTTAGACTCCTTGATCTTCTTGTCTAGCTAACACTGTAGTTCTTATTTTTTTGCTACAAACATGGGAGCTTCTTCGTCAATTGGAGTTGTCTTTATTGAATCACTCCTCATCTTTTCTAACATATTTATGTGTAGCCTCCTAATATGGATTCCCCGAAGACTTCCCCTTATATTTCCTTTTAGAAGTATTACCATGAAGTCTTAATCCTAACTATTGTCTGCTTCTTTGAACCACTTCTGAGGTAACATCATCTATTGTTACATTTTCTGGCTTAGACCACCTGATAATAGAAAGAGGTATCTGGTCTACCTTTTTCCCTTCATAGAGTGGGTCTAAGGTTATCCCATAATCTATGAAATCCTTTGGAATATCATTTTCTATATCAAAAGATTTCATCTGAAAAGTTATAATTCTACAAAACCTCTTCTTTCTTTCTTCAAAGTTGCCTTGCATTCCTACCGAAAAATCTTTTAACACAAGCCTATGTCCTTCATATGAATTAGGTAGTAAATGTTTCGATTTTCCAAATGAATCAAAGAGCTCCCGAGAATAATCAAACTTTTTAATATTCAATGCTTGAAGCTCATGAACTACTATCTTGGTAGTTTGCAAGTTGTGACACTTGTAATACTCTAGGGTGAATGTGAAACTCACCCTCGTTTTATGTTCCAGTGTCATTAAGGCTTGTACTTGTAGAATTTGTCTAGAAAATTCAAGAAGCACAATCTTATTGCTACAATAACTTGGAAGGAGAAAAGGATTTTCTTTGTATCCACTTAGTCTAATGTATGTTGATCTTGGGTTCTGGATGAACCAAGTTCCCCAAGTCTCTATCAATTTCTTAGCTTCTTGACACAACCAGTATCCAAAATCACCAGTAAGTCTACATATAACTCCATATATAAAAGCCTCATTTATCCTTTTAAATTGGTCATTGGCTACAGTGAAGGGTAATTGAGTGTAGTATTCCCACACACTTTTGTCATTTGGACCCTCTCCTAATCTCCTATGAGTATTCAATGTTGGGTAAACATTGCTCCTTGCAACCATTGATACCACATTGTTGAAATCAAGGAACACTGAGAAGGGGGGGGTTGAATCAATTTTCTATCAGTTATTAAATTTTCTGACTTAACCTTAAACCATTGGAAGCATAAGCATGAAACTGAAATGCAGAAACACAAAACAATCAATCACAAAATCATCACTAAGATTTTTACGTGGAAACCCAAATGGGAAAAACCATGGTGGGATTTGTGTTGGCATTGTGTTGTCATTAATGTCAACCGGTATAGAATGGGTACCGATATAAGAGATGAATGTGCAGCACTTTCATGGATGCATATAGAATGAGATATCTTTAATATCACCTTGTGTTGCAGTGCACTGGTATAGAAGGACAACTGGTATGGGAGTATTGTTGACATGCAGCTATTGATGCCAACTAGTGTTGCAAGTCATCGGTAAAGAAGAGAATGTCATTCACAGGAATAACCACTGAAGTCACGGGTACACAAGTTAGTGTTGGACTTGTGTGGATGATATGGACGGGTTACCAGTATAGTCTGTCACCGGTAAAGAGAATATGTCAACTGGTAAGTGATGTGTTGATATGGAGAAGATAAATCAACCATGTGAGTAGTTGCCAATTGCCAAACTTATGAGCAGTGTACAAGAAGGATGAACAAGATGTTGAGCTATTATTTGTGATGAAGAGGAGGAATATTACCTAAATCACATCAACACTGGAGAAGAAGGATGTACAGGTCACCAGTATGCTGTGTGGATGTAGAACAACAGGACTCCCACCAGATATAGATGCAGTCACCATGTGAAGAGATGACTGACAGTGAGTATGCCCCAACTGGATCACATGTGTCTGTTTGAAGATATGTTGCACAAATAGGGAAGCCACATGAGTTCATTGCAGGATGCAGATGACAATGATCCACTCCCACCGGTAAGTGGAGCTTATCTCCTATTATGCATATTGTGCATCATAGTTCTATAAGATAAGACAGAAGTAGAAGGCAGGTGTTTGAAGGATCACATCAGATCTACCGATAAATCAAAGGGATGCCTCAAGTGCATGAAATGAGGGGTATGCACTAGACCGACATAGAAGGCATGATAAGCCACTGGGACAAAAAATGAAGAGTAGAGAAGTGATGAGTTTGTCACCTTGACAAACTAACAGAGATGATGTTCAAACTGATGATGGTGAAAGGCATAACAACAGTTGCAGAGAGAGAGTGCAACCGGTATGTAGATGCCTTAGATGGAGTCAGTTGAAGGTTGATGACCGGGATGGCTACCGGTGAGCATGAGAACTAGTAAGGAAGCAAAGAGGCTAAATGATTTGATCCTACTTGATGAGAATGTGCATATTATGGATAGGCATGTCTGGTGGCCGGTTAAGGTGTTCCATTGGAAGATCAATGAAGTGCAGACATGATGGTTAACTTGTAAAGTGTAAGATATCGACAGGGTTAGAGAACTGGCAGAAAAGGACCATTTGAGTGTTTGGTCGGTGATCCTGTCTTAATCAACACAAAAGTCCAAGATAAGGTGGATGTCAACAAAGGTGCCATGTGGAGTCAAGGTGGCAAACAAGAATGCATCAGTAGATGGAGTGTGCGCCGATGAGGTTATTACAAAGTTGGTCGACATTAATTTTAGACCTCGTAAATCATGGGATGTGTTACAAAGACGTTGCAGAGGTGTGCGGCTCGAGGAAGGTCGAACAGAGGTGATCGATGGGATGCATCGATCGATGTAGAGTGTCTAGGTTCAAATTAAGGTTGGTGATGAAATTTGCAGAACCATTTATGGTGGTTGATCTTTTGTCTCGTTGACTGACTATCTATATTTGCTAAGTTTAGCAAACATGTATTGGAAGGCACGTTAATGGCGGTGATGTGCAGATAGTTTTCTTAGAGCTTAGATAGAATGAGATTTGATTGGATTTGATGTACCTAGTGATCCATGGAAGAAAACCAAAGGTGCTAGGTTTGAATGTTTCTTTTGGCAGGAAATTCTGAATATAAATATGCGGTCCAAAGACAGATGGTGCAGGAGCACCTAGTGAAGCTCATGGAGCACTTCATCAAATTTTGGTTTGAAATGGCCTATGTTGGTCTCAATTGAATAATGGACTTTTTGTATGTCAAAAGGGTGTGTTTAGTGTGTTTAAGTGTCCTTTGAGTCTTAGTTTTGTTGTCTGTTGAGTGTTTGGTCTATTTTTTACATTTTATGCTTTGTAAGCCTGGAATGGGCAAAATATGGAAAAATGGTTACAATGTCTTATAAAGCCTTGTTAGGAATTGAAATATGTTTGTGTGGTTGTATTAAACCATTTCACATGGTGGAGTTAAGTCTATTTGGCTCACAAGTAAAAAATGTTCATTGTACTAAAAATTGTCAAAGTTGTCAAGCAACATTTCGACAATTTTTGAAAAATTTGTAAAAATAAGGCAAAAGGTGGTTATTGGTCCATACTTGGGCATGATTTGGGTGGTGAATATCTATTTAAAGCCTCAAACAACTTTGTATTAGGTTGGCATTCGAAGAAAAGAATATTTCAATATAAAAACTCAAGATTTTATCATTTTTCTTACACTTTTTTTGCTCCAAATGGTATAGCAGTCTGTACTTCCTGAGCATTTGGTTGTACTATTTTCATTTGGGCAGTTGTGTCATGCTATGTTAAATATTTCTCACCTAGGTTTGTGTACCGGTGTGGAGTTTTGGCATTGTAGCAAAATTATTTTGTTTTTGCCTTGTTCTCAGTTGAGTAAGGGTTTGGCTACAATAATGGAAGCAACTTGATTTTCTTTGACACTTTCTCCATGGCCTTTGAGAGTCAAGTTGTACATAGCCTTATTGTACATACAATTTTTTTTTTATTGGAAATGGCAAAGAAAGTGGTTTTTGTTGCTAACTAGGCGAGCTCCCATAGCCCAGCTAGTGAACTTTCATGGTGAAAACAAAGTTGCTCTACAAGCCCACACCAAGTGAACCTTATTTTGGTTTCCCAAGGTGGAATGAAGTTTTATCAGATCTTTTAAGACATATGGAAGAGTTTTCCAATGAATAATTAGTTGAAAAATGCATTTTGAGCAGCCAAAGTATTAAAATACAATGATTTTTTAGAACTTTTCCTCTTGAAAATTGGTTGCACATCAAGTTTTTATCTTTATGATTGCAGGGAAGGAATTTGGAAGGCTTCATAATGAAACTAACTTTATCTCTAGCTGCTCCAATCTCTCCCTTAGTGCTCTATTTTCCTCTTCTTGGTCTTCTACCTTATTGGCTAACTCAACATTGGTCACCATCTTCAAACTACTCAATTCTACCCTAGACTTACTTCTTGCTCTGATACCACTATGATAGGGAGATACTCAAGAATTGGCTCAAGGTGGAGATACTTACAGAATGGTGTTTGGAGCTAAGAAGCTAAGTTTCATTTTTATGAGACTTGAGAGCAAGTTTGAGTGAAAATAAGAACTAACATGGTAGGAAGATCTCAAGGTTGATATGATTCTTAGAGAAGGAAAGATATAAAAGAAACAATACCTAAAAAAGTGACAAAACCTTCAACAATTACCTTTAAGGGAACTTACAAGCCAAATTGATTGCAAACACACAAATTGAGCCAATTCTTGAGTATCTCCCTATCATAGTGGTATCAGAGCAAGAAGTAAGTCTTGGGTAGAATTGAGTAGTTTGAAGATGGTGATCAATGTTGAGTTAGCCAATAAGGTAGAAGACCAAGAAGAGGAAAATAGAGCACTAAGGGAGAGATTGGAGCAGCTAGAGATAAAACTAGTTTCAGTAGAGACCAGGATTGGAGAATTGAGTGATAAGGTGGATGATAAGGGCAAATTGGTAGCAATAGAAGATGAGATTCCTATACCTAACCCTGTTCTTGAACAAGAACCTTTCTTGAAGGCTTTAAAAGCATTGAGTGGCAAAACCTTAGAAGGTGTAGCACTTTTTAGTGGGAAGATGGATCCAGATTCAGTCATGGAGTGGATTTAAGGCCTGGAGAATCACTTTGAATGTGATGGGATGACAGAGGCCCAAAAGGTGAAGGTAGCTAAGTCTAGGTTGAGAGGGGCTTCCTTAACATGATGGAAGTTCATTCAAGCTGAGAGAGAAAAAGAGGGGAAACAACCTATAGCAACCTAGAAAGGAATGGTGTCTAAAGTCAAGGAAACCTACATCCCAGATGATTATGAAATCCAACCACATAAGAAGAGGAAGAATTTGAGGCAAAGGGAGTTAGATGTGAGCAGCTATACAGAGGAGTTTCAAAGATTATGTTTCAGGTCAAGGTTGTGGAAGATTTAAACATAAAAGTTGCAAGATATCTAAATGGCTTGAGATGGAATATACAAGAAGAGTTGAGTTTGTTGTGTCCCAATATAGTGAAGAAGTGCTACCAACTGGCACTCAAAGTGGAAGAGAAAAGAAGGAAGAAGCAAGAACAAAACAACAGAGGCAGAGGTAGGGGAAGAGATGGTAGAGGCCATAGAGGCAATTTTGGTGGAAGAGGAGTTGATCAAAGGTCTCAATGAGAGTCCAAACTTATAGAGAAAAGTGGGGATTCTAATAGCAAGAGAAGTTATAGAGGAAGGGGATCTAGCAACCCAGGAAGAGGTAGATCTAGTGGAGGAGGAAGAGGGTCCTACTTCTCCAACCATGAAGTGTTACAATTGTCAAAAGTTGGGTCATCCCGCCTATAGATGCCCTAAGAAATCTTCATCTCAAGGAGGTGAAAGAGGATTGACATATGTGCAAGAATATGTAGAAAGTGGTAAGACACAAGAAGTGAGTTTAGATTCAGAAGATGGAGAAATTTTAATGATGAGAAGAGTCTTGATCAAGGAGCCAAACAAAGAGGAACCACCTCAAAGAATATCTTTATTTAGAATCAAGTGCAAGATCATGGGTAAGGTTTGTAGAGTGGTGATAGATTCAAGGTCCACAGACAACATTGTGTCAGAGGAAGCAACCAATAAACTTAAATTGAAGAGAGTTCCACATAGTAGTCCGTATAAGGTCACTTTGCTCAACAAGGAGCTGTAATACCCTAAAAATGGTCATATAAACCATGAGCCCCTAATCTCGACAACATCACCAAGGTCCTAACCAAAGGCAATTAAATCAATAATTAATTCTTCAATCATCAAATATTACATGGCAAGTGAATAACTCAATATTAATTAAATATTTAATTAATTAGTTAAATTATTTTGATCAATTATCCTCTTTAATTTATTAAATATCCTAGCATATTTGATTAATTAATAAATTTACCATTTAATCATACAAAAGAGGAATTAATCATAAAGCAAGAGTTAAATTGAAAATAAAATAAAAGAATTAAATTGAGAGAGAAATCAAACTTGAGATATTATTTCTTCTTCTAAATTTAGAACTTGAAATCAGAAAAACAATTAAATGAAATTAATCATTCTCTAAAATTGGAACTCTAAGCTTTTGAGAAAAAGAAGTTCAATTGCATTGGAAAGACTCTTTTCTTGAATAAATCAAAGAATTGTCTATTTTATCACAAATGCATGGAATTAATTAAATATTATTTCTAATGCAACTTGAACTTATAATTTAAATGCATTTCAATTAAACTATAATTGGAATCTATCTCAAGGTTAATTGAATTTGATTTCTATATTATTTCAATTAATCCTAAATTGAGCTTTTTTCTTCATCTCTCTTGTAATTCTCTATAAATTCAGCCTTCAGCTCTCATTCAAAACACCCCAGAGATATTTGAGAAACATCTTAGAGATTATTATTATGTTGATTTTTCTTTGGAGTCATTGAAAATATTGTGTTTTCTTTTTGAGATTATTTGCATATTAGCTTAGCTTTTTCCATATTTAGTTTATCATTATTGCTTGAATCTTTCATCCATCTTGCATCCATTTAGCTTCATATCATGCTCATATAGATTAAATCCTTCGTCTTGGTGTAGTCTAGTCACTGGTATTGCTTATAAAAATCTGAGAGCAATCTTATACTCGCATCTTTAGAAGGCAATTAGTCGCTTTGTTATGGTTTATTATTTATTGATTATTGATTAACTAACCATACATGTAATGACTTGATTGAAATGTTGTGTCTTGCAGCTATCAGACTTAGTTCACTTTTTCACACACACATTTCTGGCGCCCACTATGGGGCCGAAGACTACATTTTTCCGCCTCCAAGACTAACTTTTTATTTTTTTTATTTTTTTTTCAGATTTTTGACTTTTCGGATTTTCGTCTGTACAGTTTTGTGTAATATTGTACGACATTTACCACAGGCCAAAACGACAAATTGCAGGTGTCGTACGAACTAGTACGGTTTATCGTACAATCTGGTAAATATTGTCGTACGATTCTATATTTTCCTGGTTAAAAAGAGAAAAAAAATCATTATTCTTATTTTCTGCCCAAATTGGTTATACTGACGACTGACCCTGGTTGTTTATCTGTCTATCTTAGATTTTTTCAAAGCCTAATCAGTTTTTGCAGAATGCTTATCGAAGAATATTCTTATCGAACAAAGACAATATGACTACCGATTCATTGTCTTTGCAAGTTGCCTAAGGAGATTCAAGCAAACATCGTGTATTCCTTAAATTCATTTTTAGGCACCTAAATTGCTATCTAGTTAAAGAACAAATTTGTATTTCATGTTTTAAGTAAATTCTGAGAGGTAGGAGAGTATGCTCTCGTCTGCATAGACAATCAGAAATCCAAACCCTTGAGGCATTTTCTTTAAGTTTGAGATTTGTATATCTTTAGCGGGTCTGCCCTCCCGAGGAGCTAATAACTCTTAAAGCCTTTACAGCCGGTGTGATGGGAACGACCCAAGTGGGAACAACTAAATGTCAAGTAATCCAACCTACTATAAAATAAACGTGATTTGATGAAAATCAAGTCAACGGCAGTACTCGAGAATAGCTCTCATTTGTACCTTCGGGTATATTAAACCTTGGTTTTCAAGGCTGGGAGACCTCTTAATTGAGTTTATACCTCAACGCATCGAACAGACCCCTTACTAGATCCAATTAAAAATTAGAAGCTACCTGGTTCACCTTCGAAAGAGGGATAATCTTTGTGCAAGAGAGCTAGTAACTCTTCCAAGATACTTGTCATTTCATGCCCCCATTAGCGTTTGGAATCGGATAATACGGCGTTGAGAATCCATTGCATGAGACTCAGCAGTCGTATTCTGATTAGCTATTGGGTGTGTACCTGAGTCTACAAGCAAAGGTTTTATTCTCTCACCAAATTTTGTAGGGTTTGCATGTTGTGATTGGAGTTATTATTCATATTACGTGTTTTCTGTGTTTTCATCCCTCAAACTGAAACTGGAATACCAAAACTGGAGAAAACAAAAAACAATTCAGTGATCAAAAACTTTGTCCATGTCAAAGCTAGTCTATCCTAAATCGAAACTCTGTCAAAACTAGTCTATCCTAGTAAAAAACTCAGTCCATCTCAAAATTGGTCATACTCGGCCATTAAAAACTCATAATTTTGTCTTTGTCCAGTGAACAGTCATACAAGTCTGATCATTTATCATCCTGCTTCATATCTTGTGTCATACGAGTCTGATTATTTATCGTATGAGCCTCAATACTGTGTCATATGAATCCTGATTGACTGTCATCCGATTCTGAGAATTGTCGTCTGACCTTTACTCCTGTGTCATACGATAAAACATTACACTGATCAGTTTGTCGTTCTAGACATACCCATCTGTCGTACGGTACAAGGCAACAACTCGTACGAAACACTATTGTTGTCATCCAGAAGCTATTGAATTATCGTCTGGCTCATTAAAACCTGTTGTGCGAATATCTGATTTTGTCAGTACAAAATAGTCAAACTTGCCTAAAACAGTCTACAATGAGCATAATACTGCATATCATCATCCTGAGCATAAACAGATCAAGACAATGTACCCCTGCCATTTGTGTTGCACGATTTGGTCGATCATCTTTCAGCTAGTTCAATCAACTACTTATCAAACTTAAGTCACTTAGATAAACATCTTATACAGGATAGATCTTTCTTGAAACCAGACTAAATCTTAGTCACTTCTCTCGAATCAACTTAAATAAATGTCTTATATTGGATAGATCTTTCCTGAAACCAGACTAAATCTTAGTTGGTTCTCTCAAACAATACGTTAACCGAACAACTAGCTTTGAATTTGATCTTGACCTCTGCATCACAAACAACTTTAGGTCACACTAATCCATAAAAATGCCTACTCAAACCAGGAGTTCTCGTAAGAAAGAGGCCAAAGGCAAAGGACAACCCATCGCATATCAAGATAGCCCATATTACGTGAAGGATCCACTCACTGATAAACCTTCATCATCAGAGGTACCCATTTTTTATGAACATGAATCTCCCACTCTACATGAGATAGTACAAAATGACAAAGACAACTTCAGTATTCATGAAACCGATAATGATTCCTCATCAAGTGAAGCTAAAGACTCTGAACCTCCAGAAAAAGATATTCATGAATGTCAAAAGGATAAAGATTTTTGAAGAATGATGAAAGCTATCCTGGCTAGAGAAAAAGAAGACTATTTCTTAGAACTAGCAAAACAAGGTGCCAAACTTCCTACTGGATATGACGTTCAGACATTTGTTACTAAAAATGAAGAATCACCTATAATTATGATACACAGACAATTACAAGCCTTACAGTCTGAGATCACATAACTAAAAAACAAGGATAAGTCCCCAAAACAATATTCTCTGGAGACAATATGCCCATTTCCATTTGACAAAAATCTATACATGCCTCCATTTCCTTCATGAGTTGAGATTCCAAAATTTGACAAATATGATGGTACCTCAGATCCTCAGATCATGTTAGAGAATTTTGTGCCTCATGCATGGAATTCATGCACGATCAAACATATCTCATGCGCCTTTTCCTGAGGAGTTTAGGAGGACAAGCTATGGAATGGTTCTCAAGTCTACCCAAAGGAATAAAAATGGTTGAAAAACTAATCCAACTATTTTTACAACAATACTCATATAACATTCGACATCTTGTGACCATGATCGAGCTTTGCAACATTAAACAGAAAATAGGGGAGCATTTTCTTACTTTCCTCCAATGTTGGATAAAGATGTTCTCTAGGTATTCACAACCTATCTCAGACTCTGAGAAAATAGATATATTCGTCAATAACTTGATCCCAGAATTGAAATATAGTATCCAAATACAAGTACACCCATTATTTAACAAAATGGTAGATAATGATTCGAATGGAAGATGTGCTTATAAAGAAGGGGGATATCTCACCTTGGAAAGAAACACAACCAGGGTCTATCTCTAAAGAGAAGAACAAGTATTGGAAGTATGGTAAAGATAACAACAAGAACATTGTTAATGACAAAGTAGTAGACACTGTTAAAACCAACTCAAAGCCCACGATATTCAACTTGGCTAGTGGTGCAGGGGCACAAGCCTAAGAATTCATCATTTCCTCTTTCATTATTTCATGTTTTTGTTTCAAGGTGTTGTAAAGGATCTGAGAATCCTATGTTCATGTTTTGTTTTTAAAATAAAGTCCTAATAGTCCATTTTGTAAGACCTAGTGGCCTAGGGTGCATTATAAATCATTTGGTCAACTATGGTCAAAGGGATTTGGGGTGTGTAGATTTAGTGAGTTACGTGTATTTTTCTCTATTTAGGTCCAAAATAATATGTTTAGGCTCCTAGGTCTATGTTTGAAGTTAATTTGTTGGCAAATTGCAAAATTGTCAAAAATTGCCAAAATGTTGCCAACTTGGTGAACAAATTTTTGAAAAGTTGTTAAAATAAGTTTCCAATGTTCACAACCACTTTGTTTCGGTTGGAACATGTTGAGATGGCTATAAAATGCCTCAACAAACTCTTTTGGAGTTGTTGTTGATGAATATTTGTAATTTGACATTTTGAATCAATAAAAAATTACTGCATTTTCCAGAAAATTTGTTGTTCTTTCGGTTGGTACGGAATTTCACGACCTCCAAACTGAAAAATTATTTCATGGGGAGTTAGAGGGGTGAAATACCTTTCTTTTGAGTCTGACCAGAGCTTCTGAGATGGATTTTTGAGTGAGTTATAATGTAACAGTCCAAAACAGCCCGTGAAAAGGGCATAAACCAAGGGTTTCATCTTTTCTTTCCCTTTTCTTCCAATCTAATTATGGAAAAAGTCTAAAACTTGGTTGGATGAAAGATCTAGGAGTGTACTATGATATTCAAGAGGTTTCAGATCAGGAGAATGTGGTTGGAGAATATTTTCTTCAAGTTTGAAGTCAGGCATCCCCATGTGACTGGCATACGGTGGTGAAGAAGACTTTGACATTTCCCCATAATTTTTTATCAGATGCAAACCAAGACTTTTAACTTTGGATTTGGTGATGTTTTTAGTTCGCCAAGGTTTTCCAATCGCTTCCCTTGAGAAATTTCCAATTGGAAGGGTAGTTCCTTTGTTAAAGTGCTCATTTAGCCCCATTTAGCCTAGTTGAGGGTTTACTAGAAATGGTATTTGTAGGAGGTTCCAGATCAAACCCTTATGGAAAAAATGGTGTCCTAGGTTGTTAATGGTGAATATAAAATAAAATTGTTTGGTCCTTTGTAATTTTTGGGAGAGAAACCAAAAAGTCACTTTTGAGGGCTAGTTGGCTAGAATAGCCATTTTGCACTTTGACCCCTTTGAGACTTGATCAACCAAATCTGAGGGTTGTTTAACATCATTGGAGGTTTTTGGATCCTAATAAACTTTATTTGAGTCTTTGTGGACTTTTAGAACCATTTTGGAGGGGTGTGAGCCATTTGAGCCATTTTGAGCACTTTTGCTTGTGGGGTTTGAAACCAAATATCGATAACTTTGTACATTGTCCCATTGTGGGGTTATGGGGATGGAAATAGGTGAGATGGGATGTTGAATTTATTCTCTTAAAGGTGTGAGGTTCGGTTGGAGTGAATCCTTAAAAAGGAGGGTTTGTTACTTGGTTGAGCAAGTGAGTAACTTGGAACATTTTCAAGTTGTTTGAACCATACCTCTACATCAGCTAGTAGCACACAAGCACTCAAAGTAGCTGAAGTTACAGCAAAAAATCCTCTGAAGAAAAAAAAAAAGAGTAATTCAAAGAGAAACCTTGGCTTTCCAAACCTAAGCCTGACTTTACTCCTCTCGAAGAATCATATGAATCTGCTTTCAAAACTCTATTGGCAAACTACCTGATAATGCTACTAGATAATTCCAGGCCATATGATCCGGAAGTTAAACCAAAATGGTGGAGAGAAAATGAATACCATGACTACCATCGGAATAAAGGTCATAACACAAATAACTACATGAAGCTCAAGCATGAGATTCAAGATCTCATAGACGCTGGTAAAATTATTGTCGAGAATCACCCGACCAATGCTGGTCACAAAGCATTTAAGGACCCTTTACCTATTTACAAACAAGGTGAATCCTCAAAGACCAAAGGAGGTGCCAAAGTAAATTATACTTATACAAGCAATGACAACATCATCAACATGATTGAACCTTCTCAATATGAATATTGCAATGTGATTAAACAAAATGAATCAGGATATGCAAGAGCTATGACCCATTCTCAAAAGAAAGTCACTCTCCAAGGAGCTAGTTCTTCAACTCCGGCTCAAGCAACATCAAACCTACCAGCCTCGTCAAACAAACAAAAAATAATCAACATTTGATAGATTTAAAAGGCTAACTTCAACATCATCCTCTGGATATAGCGTTGTTGAACAGTTGAAAAGGACAAATGCTCAAATCTCAATCTCTGAATTGCTAAAAATCTCTTCTGCTCACAAAGAGATACTGGATAAAGCATTGCTCACCACTAATGTTCCAACAGATTTAGATATTGATCGGTTTCAGTCTATGGTGGGTCATCTAACTTCGCCTCACTATCTGACCTTCTCTGAAGAAGATGACAACTCGCTAAATCATCCACATAACCAATCAACGCATATTCAAGCCATGATCCATAAACACAGAGTTAAACGTGTTTTAATAGATGGAGGTGCGGGGTTGAATATTTGTACTTACAGTCTGCTTACACAACTAGGATTTTCTGAAAATGTCATTGATCCCGCCAAGAAAATAACAGTTAAAGCCTATGATGAAGAAGAAAGGACCTCCAATCAGGGTGGGACCTATAGAAAGAGATGTCATTTTTCAGGTACTTGATCTCCCTCTGTCATACAATATCTTACTGGGCAAGTCGTGAATTCATGAAATGTAGGCAGTTCTATTAGCATACCATCAATGCTTAAAATTTCCTTATAATGGAACAGAAGTCAGTATTCCTGTTGATACAAATCTCCATTGTAATGCATTAACAAAAGGTGTTGATACTTTTGTGCCTCATCATAGCGCAGCCTCTACAAATGAAAGTCCAGAAGCTCTGATGAAGGACTTAAAAAAGACATTAAAGATTACAAATATTGGCATGGATGGCTACAGGATAGAACCGGTACTTTCATTAATCTCTCTCCCTCCATCACCAAAACATTTGGGCAAACCATCAGAGACTATGAGAACACAGACTTCAACTCCGAATATCATATATGATGGTCTTTTTGTACAGTCTTCTACTTCCTTGGCAGATGAAATAGAAGAGGATGTTGTTCTTAACTAGCTTTTCAAGGAAGATAGTCAAAACGAGGAAGTACGACATTGTGAGATTTCCCCAACCCAATATGGTCCTGGCTACAAAATGATTCAACGCATGGGATATTTAGGTATTGGTCCTCTGGGCAAATATCAAGAGGGTATCATTGAGCCGATTCAACTACAAAAAAAGTCCACAAATAATAAAACGGGACTGGGATACAATCTAGGAAAGACATTAGACCAAAAACATGCTTCTAAGACTAAGTGGAAAAAAAAGACACTACCTTCAACATCACATGAAATAAACACTAAACAAATTCAAGAAAGCTATGAATAAGAACAAGAGGAACAAACAATCAAGAGAGAAGGAACAGTTAGTGCTCAAGTTCCGATGATATCAGCTACAAAACTACAAGAAATAGAAGTCCCGGAAGATATGAAAGAGGAAGTAGAAAGATTCAAGGAATTGTTAACACCGCTGAAAATTTCAGTCACATACATTGGTAAGCAACAAGTAGAAGATTCAGAGACTGACTCAAATGAGTATGAATGGAGTTCATATCACCTCTCGAATACATCCATTACAGAAACGCTAGAAGAGTCTATTGGTATCACAGATGATACTCAAGAGTTGATGCACATAAAACTAGAAAATGAGATACAGAAAATCAGACTAAAAAGATAAGCAAACTATGAACAAGGATTGAAAGAAGAAAGAATACCAGAAAGTTTCTCATCTATTATGTACCCTTCTACTAAGATGGAACAAATCAGGTATAGCACTACACAAGAAGAATTGGAAGCTACAGAAGCAGAACCAGTCATTAGTCCAGAGGAAGCTGGATGGAGTAGACGACAGGGACTCACAGAAACATCAAGATCCTGTCAACAGGTGTGTCAGATACAAATGATAAATGAGCCAAATCTTGAAGGAACTTGCAGCGTTAAAGATGTTGGTGTTGATACTATACATATATTCACTAAATCACTTGAAGAAGACTCAGAAATTTCATCTGGTGACTCTGATGACTCTGACAACAGTCATGTTTATGGCAATATCTACTCAGCATCAAATTCTAAATCATCTGATGTAAATGATGAAAATTTGTCTACTGATCTTGTTGTTGTCAAACCACGATATGAAGTCCAGTCTAGCGTAGAGAATGATGCTACAAGTAGGTCTATTGGATTAGGTCAACTAAATATTAACATGCACTTTAATAATCATATTCTGACTTTTCCTGATCTCGAGACATTTACGCAAGGTATCCTTTTGGAACTCGACTTTTCGATCCGCAGTTGTGATGACAATACCGTGAATTCCCTCGAACCTGTCCAACATTTATCCTTACTACATCCAGAATTAATTAACTGTACTTTACAAAACCAGCCCATGAATATACCTACTTTTTCTAATGACTATATGTTAGCCTATTACCTCAATGCAGTTGAACCTATGGGCTCTTCCACCAATGAACAGAGTGAACAAATGACTGAAATAGATATCAAGTATCTTAGTCGCAAAAATAAGAAAAATAAAAATAAAATATGTGATGGCGAAAACCACATTGTGTCGGTGTCAAAATTTAAAAAAGAGAAAATAAAGGACGTACCTAAGGGTGAAAACCTCTCTGAGGCGCTTGAAGGTGAGATACTTGATATATTGCCAAGTCATTTTCAGGAAAGGTCTTCTATATTGATCGAGCCAACTCAGCCAGTGAACATTGGAAGTCAAGAGATACCACACATCATTCATGTAGCCCAATCATTATCAGCAGAAGAATTGAAAGATTTCACTCATCTATTTTCAGAAAAGAAGATCAATTTTGCATGGACATACTCTGATATGCTAGGCTTGGATCCCAATCTTATCATGCACCATCTTTCTATCACACCAGGAGTTAAACCAGTCAAGCAAAAACTCTGTAAGATGCATCCTCATGTGGAACTACTAGTCAAGGCTGAGTTAGAAAAAATGCTAAAAGCTGGATTTATCAGAGCTATAGACTATGCCGAATGGATTTCAAACATAGTACCTGTGTCAAAGGCAGACAAATCTATTAGGGTTTGCACAGACTTCAAAGATCTCAACAAAGATTGTCTGAAGGATGACTTTCCATTACCAAACATTGATATGATAGTTGACATGACTATTGGGTATGAGATGTACTCACTAATGGACGGATTATCCGACTATAATCAAATCAAAATAGCCCCTGGAGATCAAGAAAAGACAACTTTCACCTATGCATGGGGAGCCTTTTGCTAGAATGTCATGCCATTTGGGCTAAAGAACGCAGGATCAACCTACCAAAGAGCAGTAACTACTATCTTTCATGACATGATGCATAAGAATATGGAAAATTATGTTGATGACACTTTAGTGAAGACTATGAAGAGATCCACGCATATACAAGAGCTAGGCCCTATACTAGATAGAATGGAAAAATTCAAACTTCGGCTAAATCCAAAAAAGTGTGCATTCAGAGTGACATCTGGAAAATTACTTGGCTACATTATTTCAAAGAAGGGAATCGAGGTTGATCCTGAGAAAGTCCAAGCTATAATGGAAATGTCACCTCCGAAGAACATCAGTCAAATGAGAAGTTTACAGGGACGTCTCCAATCAATTAGATGCTTTATTTCTCAGCTAGCAGACAAAGCTCAACCTTTCACAAAAGTATTGAGGAAAGGAGTAATATACAACTAGGATCATGAATGTGAACAACACCTTCAACAAATCAAAGAGTACCTGTCCAATCCACCAATATTGATGCCACCAATTCAGAGTAAACCATTGATCTTGTACATATCAGCAACTGATTCATCACTGGGGGCACTTCTGGCACAACAAGATGAAAATAAAAAAGAGAGAGTTATATATTACATTAGCAGAACATTGGTGTCTTATGAAATTAACTACACTATAATAGAAAAAGCATGCTTGGAATAAGTCTTTGCATCACAAAAATTGAGACACTACATGTTAGCACGTTCAATCAGGCTTGTGGCTAAAATTGATCCGCTTAAATACCTTCTCAACAAAGCAACACTTATAGGAAGATTGGCAAAATGGGTCATGGTCCTTACAGAGTTTGATATTGAATATGTGGAATGCAAAGCCATAAAAGGACAGATAATTGCAGATCAACTTGTTGAAGCTCCACTTGAAGACACTCAACCGCTGCATATAAAGTTCCCAGATGAATCAATAATGCACCTTACTCAACAATCCTGGAAGATGTTCTTTGATGGGTCTTTCACTCAACATGGTTCTGGTGCTGGAATACTGTTTATTACTCCTAAGAAGTATTCAATCCCAAAGGCTTATAAGATTCTTTTCCCTTGCACAAACAACATTGTAGAATATGAAGCTTTCGTAAATGGGATAAAGCTAGCTATCGAATGGAAGGTTGCAGAATTACACATCTATGGAGATTCTCAGTTGATCATCAATCAAATCAATGATACATATTAGACTCGAGATGAGAAACAGATGCCTTATAAGAGGATGGCGGATGATTTTAAGAAATATTTTGCTTTTGTATCATTCCAATATATTTCAAGATCCGCAAACAGAGCAGTAGATGCTATGGCCACCTTGGTGTCTATACCTGAGTTACAAGAATCCAATTTTCGTTTTGAATTCCTAGTGGAAGAGTTACATTACCCAACCTATGATTCTCCTGAGACCCAAATAGTCTATTATGTTATTAGACATGACTCATCCCGATACGACCACATTTACTCTTATCTACGAGACCAAATTATCCCTGAAAATCTTCCCCGTAATGAGAAAAGGAACCTAACCCAAAATGCTTCGCGGTATGTTATCATTGCTAACAATCTATTTAGACGAGGTTTGGACGGTACATTGCTTAGGTGTCTAGAAACTGAATAGTCTAAACGTGCATTATCGGAAGTTCATGAAGGTATTTGTGGATTGATGCTTTTATATATGCAGTTACATGTAGACTTACTGGTGATGATGGATATTAGTTGTCTCAAGAAGCCATGAAATTGATAGACTTGGGGAACTCGGTTCATCCAAAACCCAATATCAACATACGTCAGACTAAGTGGATACAAAGGAAATCCTTTTCTCCTTCCTTGTTACTGCAACAATAAGATTGTGCTTCTTGAATTTTCTAGAGAAATTGTATAATTATTTTAACCTAACTCTTCTATTAATTAAATAAATCATTATTTATTTAATTAATTCATTTATCCTCTTCTAGCCTTATTTTTTATTTAAATAAATACTTTTATTTATTTAAATTACCCTTTTCCTAATTTAAATAAATATCTTATTTATTTAATTGATCTCATTTCCTCTATTAATTAAATGAATCTTTATTTATTTAATTAATTCATTAACTTTTTTAACCTATGACACATGTCATTCATCTCTAAATTCCTACACTACCTACCCTCTCATTATTTTCTTGTTTCCTCTACCTACCTTTTAATCATAACCGACCATTTATCTTTTACACCTCTCAATATTATCCCTCCATTTCTTATGGTGTATTCTATATAAGGAGATACTTCATTACCAAACCCCCGATGACTACCCGACTACGCATCCTAGCATTCGAACTTTCATATGCGATCAAGCCTACTTGCAACCACATTTTTGTTCTTTGTTGAGCTCTTGTGCACACATAAAATCTGAGAGCAAATATATCAAACAAGATCAATGGAGATAGGAAGAATGGAGATCCAAACCCTATTGGACATGTGATGGTATAATCTTTGTGATTTCATTTGATTTGCATTGTCTTAGGAAATCTTCATATGTTATGGTGGATCTTTGTTGTTGCTAGGCTAGGGATTTTGTAGTTGAATTCATTTAGTCTTTCAATATTGTTGTTTCCACTTTTCACCATATACATTTTGGCACGCCCGGTGGGACTCTTGTCCCTTTTGCATTTAACATCTTTTGTTGCAGATTTTGTGTTTTTAAAGTTGCAGATCTGACATTTTCGACAAAATTTTGACATTTTCGCGTTTGCGCATTTTAAGATCGCTTTTTTATTTTCTGTCGCGTCTGTGACATTTGGGATCGCGTCTGCGTCTTCAATAGTATTTTATTTTTTTTGCAGATTACAGTGTCGCATCTGTGAAGCATTCAAACACATCTGTGTTCCCTAGTCGCATCTATGTCCAGAAGATGCGTCTGTGTCGAATATAGACACGTTTGCATATTTTTGTAGTGTTTGTGTTAGTGTTAACTGCGTTTGTGATTCAGCTTTTGCATTTCGGTTTCTTGTGATTCAGTTTTTAGTCATTCGGATTTCAGATCTGGTTTATATTGAGCTAACATCTTGTGATCTAGCTAACGAAATTGGTGTAGCTTGTCTTAAAAGCAAAATCATTTTGTCGAAGACCCCTATTTCACAAAGTCTTTTGGATCTAAAATTTACCTAACTTGTGTGCTTGCAGGAAGAGGTGATCATTTGAAACAATCCAAACTACTAACAAATCTTTGTTGCAGGACCTTGACAAGGATTTTTCTTTTGCTCTTTATTGTGTGTCTTGTTTCCATAGATTATCAAACACTTCAATTGGTGCACTAAAATTGAACTAGTGTCTTTTGTGTCTTGGGCAATAGGCTCTTTTTGTTTCATCTTTAGAGGGTTTGTCTCCCTGTGTGGTCATTAGGACTATTGATGAGGAGAGAACGACCCAAGTGGTAGCGAGGAAAAACCATCCTCTTCCGAACCACTATAAACAACTATATTCATGGTGAAAACCATGGATAATGTGTGTTGATTAATTCATATCGACACTATGTCTCCCCATAAACCCGTTTGATCAAATTTATTTGATCATTTGTAAGGCATAACCCCTACCGGCTGGGAGGCTTTTATATTTACAGAGCTGAAAGTGTCGCATGTATGGCCACACGAGTGGATGCCCTTACTAGCACCTTTTTGTTTTAGAAGCCAAAATCCTTCAAGTTGTTGGGTCAGGAGGTCAGACCTCTGGAGCGACCCACACACATACGGTTCTTAGTGGAGATACAAAGTTCGCCACGAGGAGTTTTCATGGGAACTGATGCTTGGCTGCCCCAAGAAGTGAGTGTCGAGGGTGGAGCCAGTAGGGTCAAGCATCTAAGTATCCGCTCTAAACAGCATAGCCTCGGGGGAAATCCCATGTGGGATCAACAACTATTGTCCTAGCCAACCATAAGAATTGTGCTTGTCTTGTTTTAAATTATCAAACATTCAAGACCAAACATCAAAACATTGTGTCTTCAAGTGTATGCAAAACAATTTTACATCAAACAACACACTTTTCTTTGAGTCATTTTTGAATTTAAACACTTGCAAACATTGAGTCCTTGTCAACATTATGTCCTCTTATCATGAAAAACAGTCAAAAATTCAAATTGTGTCACAACAAAACAACTTCACGAATTGGAAAAATTGCACTTAATTTTCATAAACATGTATGTGTTTGACAGAGTCGCGTCTATGTCATATAAGTGCATCTATGAAGGGTAGAAAGACGTCTGTGTTCTCTTGAGCAACATTCATTTACAAAATCCCAGAAACGCGTATGTGTATGACAGAACCATGTCTGTATCATTTAAGCGCGTCTGTGAAGTATACAGGCACGTCTGTGTTCAGAATTGGAAAAATTTACAGTCCAACAAACAAGAACAGTCAATTTCAGACTTATTAAGCTTCCTAGGTTATCTCTCCGAGTTTTCATCTAGCATTCAACCTGTCTTTGGGTCTCACAAAGTCCATCATTGCTTTACACCTTACATTACATTCACATTTGTCTAAACTTGAGTCAAAAGGTCACTTGCTTGTCCTCATCATACTTTGTCAACACATTACTGTAGACACTCAAAATTGTCATGTCTAATTAAATAAATATTTTATTTATTTAATTATCTAAGCCTAATTCTTCTATTAATTAAATAAATTTTTATTTATTTAATTAATTCATTTATCCTCTTCTAGCCTTATTTCTCATTTAAATAAATACATTTATTTATTTAAATTATCCATTTCCTAAATTAAATAAATATTTTATTTATTTAATTGTCCTGCTTCTTCTATTAATTAAATAAATCTTTATTTATTTAATTAATTCATTATCTTTTTCTACACATGACACATGTCATTCATCTCTTAATTCATACACTACCTACCTCTTTCATTATTTTACTATTTCTTTTACCTAGCCTCTAATCCTAGCCGACCTCTCTTTTTACACCTCTCAATCTTAACCCTCCATTTCCTATTGTGTTTTCTATTTAAGGAGATGCTTTCTTCATTGTCAAACCCTAATGACACATCTTAATGATCTTTTATGCAACTTAGCTACACTAAGATCCTACTTGCAACCACTTTCCGTTCTTTGTTGAGCTCTTGTGCATACAAAAATCTGAGAGCAAATATATCAAGCAAGATCAATGGAGATAGGAAGAATGGAGATCAAAACCCTATTGGACATGTGATGGTATAATCTTTGTGATTTTGAGTTATTTGCATTGTCTTAGGTAATCTTCATATGTTATGGTGGATCTTTGTTCATTGTTAGGCTAGGGTTTAGTGGTTGGATTCATTTTAGCCTTTCAATATTGTTGTTTATTGTTATCCATTTTCACCATACACAATTACATATAACAACATTTTGATAAGTGGTCCCTCGTCAAGGTCTATCACCTTTGGGTCTCATTTGGTCTTACTTAGAGTCAAGGTCAACTTACCCCATCAAGAGAAACTATCATCTCTTTGGAAGCCACACCTACTCTACTACATACATACTTGGTCTTACACTTTGGACATTGCAAGCACACCTCAGATTCATTTACATTTCATCCAACTCTTGGTCTTTCATATCTTTCCATTTTCATCTAATCTCACACATCTCAGTTAATACCTAGTTCATGGTTGAAAGTTGTTCCCAAAAATCTTATCCGCAAACATGAGTGCCTATGAGTATGACAATGATGTCTTTTTCAATTCTGATCATACTACATTACCTGACATGGATGCTTATAGAAACATTCCAAATGTTGAGAACATGGACACTATAAACAACAATGATACACACAATGACAATATGGATAACATTTCAGTACATTCAGCAGAAATGGAAGACTCCATTATGGATCCCTGTTTCAATAGATTGGTTGAGGAAATAATGAAGAGAGATAGACAATATTTCTTACAAGTGATGGCACAAAGTGGAGCCAAGATCCCCCATGATTTTGACATGTCTCAAATAATGGAAAATTGACCTTTGCAACAACCTCACCTCAACATGGATCAAAGGAGGCCTAATAGTGGAGGTAATAGAGGACCACATCTTGTGCCTGAATCACCATCATCTTTGTTTCAAAAACCTGAGGTCTCATACACACATGGTCAAGCATTGATACTCACCTTTGCAAACCATTATGGAAGTCTTATGCAGAAAAATATACTCAATCACATGCCAATGCTAAGGACCAACCACCAAAGCAATTGGATATCCAAATGCATGTTCAAAATTTGGACACAAGGAAACCCCGCATCAAATTTGGGGGCAACACACTAGAAGAAACTCATGACATGCCTGTAGAGTATGGTATACATAGACAAAACTAATATTTCATTCCTTATCATGACTCTATACCAAGTGGTCCTTATATGCAACATCACTATAGACCTCCTCCATATGAACATGTGTATGATCAATATCATCCATATATGCAACATGCTCCTCCTCCACCCGGTGGTTCAGGCATGGGGTATGGTCCAAGAAGTCGGTCTCCACCTAAGAACAATTTGGAACAGCAAATTAAGGACTTACAAAAGAAAATGGAGGACATAAATACACCGAAGCCAACTTACACAATGAGAGACATATGTCCCTATCCATTTGGCAAGAGCATTCCAATGCCTCCATTTCCTACACATTTCGTGATGCCTAAGTTCAACAAGTACAGAGGAAAAGGAGATCCTAAGGCACATATAAGACAATTTTTATTTTTGTGTTTCAGAAGCGTCTGCGATATCGGGAATCGCGTCTGTGTTTCTGTCAAATTTTATTTTGCAGGTTTCCGAAGGTGCGTCTGTGATTCCGAACCGCGTCTGCACTGCATCAGATCGCGTCTGCGTCATTTAACAGCGTCTGTAATCTCTGAGCGCGTCTGTGCATCACAGAACCGCGTCTGTGTCATACAGACGCGTCTGTGTCTGGTATAGCAGCGTCTGTGCTTTCTGTTTTGCAATTTCAATTTTTCTGAGATTCGGGTTTTCGGATTTTGTACTTAGGGTTTTAGATCTGGTTTATTTTCGGCTAACCTTTGCAGATCTAGCTAACCTG